>NW_026712299.1:0-621250 GCF_030504385.1 Musca domestica | reverse complement strand
TCGATTGAAAATAGCAACAGCAACAGCAACGAAAACAACAATAGAGCATCTCCTGGCCATGAAAGTTCAATGGAAGGAATCAGGTGATAGTAACGAGATAAAATATTTAACAACGTTTAATGGAATTAGTTATGGGGTGAGATTGAAAGTTTTTGATTGAAACCAAATTGAAGTGGGACAAAATTTTAAATATTCAATTATAATGAAAGCACTAATCCTGACAACAAAAATATCATGAAATCATTGGTCTCAGATGGACCAATAAACGTAGATTTTTAAAGAATATTTTTTTAGGATCAATAAACGTGGATTTTTAAAGAATATTTTTTCAAGGATCGATAAACGTGAATTTTTTAAAGAATATTTTTTTAAGGATCAATAAATGTGGATTTTTAAAGAATATTTTTTTTCATGGACAATAAACGTGGATTTTTTAAATATTTTCAAGGATCAATAAACCTGGATTTTTTAAATATTTTCAAGGATCAAAAATCGTGGATTTTTAAAGAATATTTTTTTTCAAGGATAAATAAACGTGGATTTTTAAAGAATATTTTTTCCAGGATCAATAAACGTGGATTTTTTAAGCAAGATTTTTTTTCAAGGATTAATAAACGTGAACTTTTTAAAGAAAATTTTTTTGTTTCAAGGATCAATAAACGTGGATTTTTTAAAGAATATTTTTTCAAGGAACAATAAACGTGAATTTTTAACGAATATTTTTACAAGACCAATTAACGTGGATTTTTTAAAGAACATTTTCTTCATGGATCAAGGAATATTTTTTTTTTAAGGAATATTTCTTCAAGGATCAATAAACGTGGATTTTTAAGGAATATTTTTTCAAGGATCAATAAACGTGGATTTTTTAAAGAATATTTTTTTTTCAAGGATCCATAAACGTGAACTTTTTAAAGAATATTTTTTTTCAAGGATCAATAAACGTGGATTTTTTAAAGAATATTTTTTTTCAAGGATCAATAAACGTGATTTTTTTAAAGAATATTTTTTTTCAAGGATCAATAAACGTGGATTTTTTAAAGAATATTTTTTTTTCAAGGATCAATAAACGTGAACTTTTTAAAGAATATTTTTTTTTCAAGGATCAATAAACGTGGATTTTTTAAAGAATATTTTTTTCAAGGATCAATAAACGTGAATTTTTTAAAGAATATTTTTTTTCAAGGATCAATAAACGTGGATTTTTTAAAGAATATTTTTTTTCAAGGATCAATAAACGTGAATTTTTTAAAGAATATTTTTTTTTCAAGGATCAATAAACGTGGATTTTTTAACGAATATTTTGTCAAGGACCGAGAGTCCAATAAATGTGGATTTTTAAGGAATATTTTTTAAGGACTAAAATTCCAATAAACTTGGATTTTCAAAGAATATTTTTCAAAGACCAATAGACAAATAAACGTGGATTTTTAAAGAATATTTTTTCACGAGCCACAAGTCCATTAAACTTGGATTTTTTAAGAATATTTTTCAAAGACCAATAGACCAATAAACGTGGATTTTTAAAGAATATTTTTCAAAGACCAATAGATAAATAAACGTGGATTTTTAAAAAATATTTCTTCAAGAGCCAAAAGTCTATTAAACTTGAATTTTTCAAGAATATTTTTCAAAGACCAATAGACCAATAAACGTGGATTTTTAAAGGACCAATAGTCCATTAAACTTGGATTTTTAAAGAAATTTTTTCAAGGATCAATAAAGGTGAATTTTTAAAGAATATTTTTACAAAGACCAATTAACGTGGATTTTTTAAAGAACATTTTCTTCATGGATCAATAAACGTGGATTTTAAAGAATATTTTTTCAAGGATCAATAAACGTGGATTTTTAAGGAATCTTTCTTCAAGGATCAATAAACGTGGATTTTTAAGGAATATTTTTTCAAGGATCAATAAACGTGGATTTTTTAAAGAATATTTTTTTTCAAGGATCAATAAACGTGGATTTTTTAAAGAATATTTTTTTTTCAAGGATCAATAAACGTGGATTTTTTAAAGAATTTTTTTTTCAAGGATCAATAAACGTGGATTTTTTAAAGAATTTTTTTTTCAAGGATCAATAAACGTGAATTTTTAACGAATATTTTTACAAGACCAATTAACGTGGATTTTTTAAAGAACATTTTCTTCATGGATCAAGGAATATTTTTTTTTTAAGGAATATTTCTTCAAGGATCAATAAACGTGGATTTTTAAGGAATATTTTTTCAAGGATCAATAAACGTGGATTTTTTAAAGAATATTTTTTTTTTTCAAGGATCCATAAACGTGAACTTTTTAAAGAATATTTTTTTTCAAGGATCAATAAACGTGAATTTTTTAAAGAATATTTTTTTTCAAGGATCAATAAACGTGATTTTTTTAAAGAATATTTTTTTTCAAGGATCAATAAACGTGGATTTTTTAAAGAATATTTTTTTTTTCAAGGATCAATAAACGTGAACTTTTTAAAGAATTTTTTTTTTTCAAGGATCAATAAACGTGGATTTTTTAAAGAATATTTTTTTTCAAGGATCAATAAACGTGAATTTTTTAAAGAATATTTTTTTTCAAGGATCATTAAACGTGGATTTTTTAAAGAATATTTTTTTTCAAGGATCAATAAACGTGAATTTTTTAAAGAATATTTTTTTTTCAAGGATCAATAAACGTGGATTTTTTAACGAATATTTTGTCAAGGACCGAGAGTCCAATAAATGTGGATTTTTAAGGAATATTTTTTAAGGACTAAAATTCCAATAAACTTGGATTTTCAAAGAATATTTTTCAAAGACCAATAGACAAATAAACGTGGATTTTTAAAGAATATTTTTTCACGAGCCACAAGTCCATTAAACTTGGATTTTTTAAGAATATTTTTCAAAGACCAATAGACCAATAAACGTGGATTTTTAAAGAATATTTTTCAAAGACCAATAGATAAATAAACGTGGATTTTTAAAAAATATTTCTTCAAGAGCCAAAAGTCTATTAAACTTGAATTTTTCAAGAATATTTTTCAAAGACCAATAGACCAATAAACGTGGATTTTTAAAGGACCAATAGTCCATTAAACTTGGATTTTTAAAGAAATTTTTTCAAGGACTAACAGTCCATTAAACGTGGATTTTTAAAGAATATATTTTCAAGGACTAAAAAGGTCATTACACGTGGATTTTTAAAGAATATATTTTGAAGGACCAAAAGGTCATTAAACGTGGATTTTTAAAAAAATACTTTTTCAAGGACCAAAAGGTCATTAAACGTGGATTTTTAAAAAATACTTTTTCAAGGACCAAAAGTCCAATAAACTTGGATTTCTAAAGAATATATTTTCAAGGACCAAAAGTTCATTAAACGTGGATTTTTAAAGAATATATTTTGAAGGACCAAAAGGTCATTAAACGTGGATTTTTAAAAAATACTTTTTCAAGGACCAAAAGTCCAATAAACTTGGATGTTTAAGGTATATTTTGTCAAGGACCAAAAGTGGATTTCTAAGGAATATTTTTTCAAGGACCAAAAGTCCATAAAACGTGGATTTTTAAAGAATACTTTTTCAAGGACCAAAAGTCCAATAAACTTGGATTTCTAAAGAATATATTTTCAAGGACCAAAAGTTCATTAAACGTGGATTTTTAAAGAATATATTTTGAAGGACCAAAAGGTCATTAAACGTGGATTTTTAAAAAATACTTTTTCAAGGACCAAAAGTCCAATAAACTTGGATGTTTAAGGTATATTTTGTCAAGGACCAAAAGTGGATTTCTAAGGAATATTTTTTCAAGGACCAAAAGTCCATAAAACGTGGATTTTTAAAGAATACTTTTTCAAGGACCAAAAGTCCAATAAACTTGGATTTCTAAAGAATATATTTTCAAGGACCAAAAGTTCATTAAACGTGGATTTTTAAAGAATATATTTTGAAGGACCAAAAGGTCATTAAACGTGGATTTTTAAAAAATACTTTTTCAAGGACCAAAAGTCCAATAAACTTGGATGTTTAAGGAATATTTTCTCAAGGACCGAAAGTGGATTTCTAAGGAATATTTTTTCAAGGACCAAAAGTCCATAAAACGTGGGTTTTTAAAGAATACTTTTTCAAGGACCAAACGTCCATTAAGCGTGGATTTTTAAATAATATTTTTTCAATGACCAAAAGTCCATAAAACCTGGATTTTTAAAGAATACTTTTTCAAGGACCAAAAGTCCATTAAACGTGGATTTTTAAATAATATTTTTTCAAATACCAAAAGTCCATAAAACGTGGATTTTTAAATAATATTTTTTCGAGGACCAAAAGTCCATAAAACGTGGATTTTTAAAGAATACTTTTTCAAGGACCTCCACTCCAATAAACGTGGATTTTTAAAGAATACTTTTCAAGGACCAAAAGTCCATAAAACTTGGATTTTTAAATAATATTTTTCAAAGACCAAAAGTCCATAAAACTTGGATTTTTAAATAATATTTTTCAAGGAACAAAAGTCCATTAAACGTGGATTTTTAAATAATATTTTTTCAAAGACCAAAAGTCCATAAAACGTGGATTTTTAAATAATATTTTTTCAAGGACCAAAAGTCCATAAAACGTGGATTTCTAAAGAATATATTTTCAAGGACCAAAAGTTCATTAAACGTGGATTTTTAAAGAATACTTTTTCAAGGACCAAAAGTCCATAAAACGTGGATTTTTAAAGAATACTTTTTCAAGGACCAATTAACCTGGATTTTTAAGGACCAAATAACCTGGATTTTTAAGAACCAATAAACCTGGATTTTTAAAAAAATATTTTTTCAAGGACCAAAATTCCAATAAACTTGGATGTTTAAGGAATATTTTGTCAAGGACCAAAAGTGGGTTTCTAAGGAATAT
The DNA here is from genome assembly GCF_030504385.1 of Musca domestica. Taxonomy (NCBI): domain Eukaryota; kingdom Metazoa; phylum Arthropoda; class Insecta; order Diptera; family Muscidae; genus Musca; species Musca domestica. The sequence continues at coordinate 616,372 of NW_026712299.1, read as the reverse complement.
TTTTTCAAGGACCAAAAGGCCATTAAACGTGGATTTTTAAATAATATTTTTTCAAGGACCAAAAGTCCATAAAACGTGGATTTTTAAAGAATACTTTTTCAAGGACCAATTAACCTGGATTTTTAAGGACCAATTAACCTGGATTTTTAAGAACCAATAAACCTGGATTTTTAAAAAAAAATATTTTTTCAAGGACCAATTATCCAATTTTTAAGGAATATTATTCTATGCCTAGAAGATTTCATTTCACTCAAAAATCATTTAGTTCTCTCTGCATTTTTGCCCTTCCAGGCATCTCAACAACTATCTGTCTCGGAACAAATGTCCTAGTAATTATGTACTTTAAATAGTTCTATGCCTAATGATGCTTGATTCCGGTTAAATGTTAACGTTGTCGCTTCATTACCTACGATTACTTCTGCCAAGCTACTGCATTTAAGAGAAACTATGCCTTTGCCTATTCACAACCGCCTATGACGTCTCCTCTCTCAAGTAAGACCAATTGTAGGTGTCTTCCAAAACCCTATCTCCCAGCCGCTAAAACTTGATGTATTCATTCAAATATCAAGCCACCACACATCATTGCCATTTGTGGACCACCATCACCGTCGTCGTCTACTACCTGGATATACCAGTCATTTGAATAGTTCCTCCAGCTCCAACTGCAACAACGAAAAAATGTTTTTTTTTTTTTTTTTCTTCGTCGTCATCATCATCGTCATAGAAGTCTCATACATTTTCAATTACCACAATTTGTAAAACTTATAAAAAACTACAACAACGACATATGCACAAACACACATACACACAGAACATACACAAATACATTGCCTTGAGGCAATGTAAATGTATTTATGTGCCAAAATGAGGGAAAGATTTTCAGTAGATGGTTTTGTTGAATGTGGGTGTTTGCATGTGTGTGTGTGTGTCGGAACGTTTGTGTTTGTCAAGGATATGCCTTGTTAGTTAACTTAATGGAGCAAAATTTCCGACAAAAGTAATACAAGAAAATTCACCGACAATTTGACAGTGGTGTTTGGGTGTTATATTACAACGTCGATTGTAAATGTATGTATTCAGGGCATTTTTTATGAGCTCTCAGATCAATAATTGAGGATTTATAAAATAGATGATTCAGAAAAATATAAAATGTTAAATTTCATGAATCTTGTACCTAGCTTTCTGTCATCACGGCTTGAAGTGTGGATGGAAGAATCAAATATTTCTGGGTTTTAAATAAATTGTCCAGATTTTGTTCCACAGTATGGAGGAAGCCTAAAGGTTATTTTCTCTTTTAACCTGAAAACTCAACTATGTAGTACAAAATTGTTTAGAAGTTCAGTGTGATCTTAGCTGGTTATTTGAGAATATGGGCTTACCCATGTTAACGTATACAAGTCTTGTAGGTGCTTGAAAAAAGGTAGATTTGAACCAATTATTGTTGTGAGGACTTCCTACAATGCTTGGGTTGTCGATTCTGAATTTAGTATTCACTCGATCCTACCACAAAAAATAGAGGCCAACATATTTTAATATTTTTGCAAATAATTCAATATTTAACACAACATTCTCTGCTCCCAAAACTAAGGACAAAAAACGCTATAAATGTTTGAATAAAAACTCTCCAAAAAATATAAATTTATTGTTCATCGGATCTTATAGAAAATATTTCGCAAAAATCCAAGTTTTTTGTCTTGATAAGACATTCTTCAAAAGTTCACATTTAATGGGATATTAAACCTCGAAAAAAATTTCATTAAAATCCTTAGATCTTTCTTGTGGTCCACGTTTACTGATCCTGTAATGAAAAATAAAACTCGTTTATTGGACTACTAAACCTTCAAAAATTAATCCTTAAAAAAATCACGACTGGTCTATTGGTCCTGGAAAAAGTATTAAAAGTTCGCGTTTGGTGATCTCCTATTCCCAAAAAGGATATTTTCTAAAATGTCAGTTGTATTGGCCTGTGTATCCTTAAAAGGATATTCTTCCAAACTTCAACTTTATGGGTCTATTGGTCCATATTTAACTGTCTCCTTAAAATCCATGTTGGTCTATTGGAAAATAGTCTTTAAGAAATACCGTTTAGAGGTCTATATCCTTAAATCAGTATTCTTTATTGGTGTGTCGGTACTAAAAATAAAATATTCGTAAAAAGTCCTCGTTAATTATTCAGATGGTCTTTAAACATATACTTCTGAAAATACATATACTTCTGAAAAAATTGGCCGCAGATTATGGCTATCAGTGCCTTTGGTCCTTAGGAAATCTGTTTCATGCATGTCAGTCCGTCTGTCCTTCCGTCCGTCTGTCCATGTATTCTTGTGAACAAAATGCAGGTCGCATTTTTTATTTTTTTAAACAACATTTGTTTGACCCAAGGACGAACCCTATTGAAGTTGGAGATAATCGGTAAAAAATTAGATATAGCTCCCATATATCTTTGTCCGATTTGCCTTTTATTGTGCACCAAACATGTAATATCAGCCCGAATAGTATGGAATTTTGCACATACAACCAAATTAGGCCTGAAAATAAGTATGCCAAATTTGATCGAAGTCGGTTCAGATATAGCTATAGCTCCCATATATATTTTTCATCCGCTTTTTTTTTTGTCCTCCGCAGCCGTAATATGCACTCTGCAACAACAATATTTGGGGAAATGTATCAAATACAGCTCAGAAATACATTTGCTAAATTGTATCGAGATCGGTTTAGATTTCGATATAGCCCCCATATATAACTTCGTTAGATTTACCTTTTTTTGTACACCAAACGTCTAATATATGCACAAATGGGATGGAATTTGGACATGCGACCGAATTGAGTTTAGAAGCTAGTATGCCAAATTTGGTGAAGATCGGTTCAGATATAGCTCCCATATATATTGTTCATCCGATTTGTTGTATTTGTTACCCACAGCCGTAATATGCACTCCGTAACAACGATATTCAGGGAAATATTTCAAATACAGCTCAGAAATATCTTTGCCAAATTTTATTGAGATCAGTTCAGATTTGGATATAGCTTCCATACACATTTTTTATGATTTTAAATTAATTTTGCACCAAATGGGCAATTCAAGTCCGAATTTAAAAAAGTCAAATGCTTCGGCACATTTAGTCCATTGAACTTTAAATTATAATTATAATCATGGCGTGTATGATTGAATTCTCCCATAAAAACTTTTAATTTTTTTGTGGAGCTTTATTAAATTAGCAAAGTGGCTAAAGTGGAAAGTCCTAAAGTCGGCCCGCCCGACTTCTTTACTGGTTTTTTATCTCACCCCTTGTATCTTCAACCGATTTCGGGTTAATTGTGCAGCAAATGACCAATATCAGTCCTAACGGCCTGAATTTTTGGCACATCCGACCAAGCTTAGTATAGCAGCAAGTACATCAAATTTATAGAAAATCTGTTCAGATATAGCTTTAGCTGATCCAGAATATATATACTTTGTAGGGTCTATTATGAATATTTCGAGGTGTTACAAGCGGAATGACAAATAGAATGGTGGGTGGTATAAAATATGGCAAATTCCTTCCAATTGGTGGAGGGTATTCAAAGTTCGGTCCGGCCAAACTTATTGCTTTTTCATTTGTTCCAATTGATTTGGTTCTTCTATAAAACATTGGTTTCTCAGGGAAAAATGTTTTAGTGGACACCAATATTTTGGAGATGCCCTCAAAAGAAAGTACCTCTAGACTTTAGCGAAAAGCATTCCTGCAGAAAATTGTCAATGATGCAGGATATGGCATTAGGACACTACAGTGAAACTACAAATGGATTTTGAACTCGTATCCCTATTTTACCCCTATTTTATTTTATGGTATGGTCCCTATATAATGGTTTCTCCGAAATCAGCTTAACATTAGTCCTTAAAAAAATTCTCCAAAACGCTATATGTCGAGAAGATTCTATGTCACAAATTTTCGCCAAAGATATTTCCACTGACATGTGAATCCACATTTTTCCCTTCTATTCCACCGTACATCCATTGTAAGTATTTCCCAGGTCTGGTGAGGCATCGCACGATGTGGAAAGCCCAACAGGCAGCAAAACCAAAAAAAACGAAGCAGACCTCTAAACAACACATGCCAGCCTAATTACTAATAGAGGGACTCTGTCAGCTTTAAATACAGCCTTAGGGATTTTACATTTCGTTGATTTTTGAAATGGGGAATGGTTCCACCTCTCTCGATTTTTCCTAACTATATATAATTCAATGTTGTGTTGAATGGTTGGATATCAAACAAAAATGATTGTTTTTGACAGTAATAATGATGATAATGATGATGATGGCGGCGTTACTAACAAAGTCGTTGTTGTGGATAATGACGATGATGATGGCTGTAACGACATTGTTCATGTCTTGCCACAAAACGATTTTGTAGTTCGTGTTCGTGTTGGTGTTGTTGGCCCAGGCAAAGCAGCTGTCACAATTCAATGATTCCATGGAGTCGTTGATGTTTTGGTCTCTCGATGTTTGGTATTTTCTCTAAGTATGCCATTGCGGCTAGATGGTTACAAGGCTGACTGACTGTCTGACTGGCAACAGGCAATAGAGGCATAACATTTGTACCTCATCTGGCACAATTTCCGTTTGACAGGATATTGACATTTTTTAATATAAAGGAGAGAGAATACATATTTATCTGGGTGTATGTGTGAGTTTCTCTTTGTTTTGACGAAACAACAAGAAAACGAAAATAAAATAAAAAAACAAAATCAATTGCCATAGAAAACAAGTGCCTTGTTCTAATTCTGCTCAAATTCTTTCCATTTGACAGCAAGAAATTTTGTTGCCATTTGAAATACATTTTGTTGTTGCTGCTCCACAAAATAATTGGAAATTGTTTAAATAATTGAATAAATTTCTGTAATGAACAAACTTGGCAATATGTTAATTCTCGGCATCATCGGCAATTATGTCATGAAAGTGGAAAAATTGATTTGTTTTTGGGATTTGCGTTAAAAGCTCAATTGAATTTGTCACAACTGATTTGAATATTGTTTTGTAATTGAGTTTTCAGAATATTGCATTAGATTAGAGCTATTTTGAGTGTGTGCGACGGGAAGCGGGGGTGAAGAGTGAAAACAATTTGCAAAATGTTTGTAAATAAATGAAATTGAAAAACAAGGCTAATTTGCAATTATTTATTCAAATTAGGTCATAATTAATTTCTTTTTGGAATGTTTTGGAATTCAGTGTTGGTTGGAAACTTTTCAAATTGACAATTGAAAATTGTGAAAATTTTTAAATTTGATTACAATTTGTGTCAATAATTTCTTGCGTAGAGGCTAAAGTGAAAACCTTGGAAAATGTCGGTTAATTGTGAAGAATAAAATTAAGAATTCAAAAAGAAAATATTTTATTTTGTAATGAGAAGACTTAGATCACAGGACATCTAATAGAAAATATTAGAAATATTACAAAAGGGGAATGCGGAGCAAAATGGGTGGCCGTTCCCAAAACATTTGTTAACATTTTGCATTGAAAAACAGAGAATTTAGAGATATGAACTTCATGCAGGCCAGACATGACGTCAAATGGCGCCCAAGCTAATCTGATGAAATTTTAATTTTAGGATTTATCAGCTCCACGGATAGGCTTTGGGAGAAAGGTAGGGGATATTTTTTTGGAAATTTGTACGAAAAGTACAACAAGTTATATAGTATCAGTCGGTTTTGCCGACAGATATAGGATGAGATAAAAAATAACAACAAAGTCAAACGCCATAATTTTTAAATTTTATTGAATGAAAGTAAAAAATGTCGGAAATATCATTAAATTTTAGAAAAAAAATTAGATTTGTTCGAATTGGTCACTTTAGCGTGAATTATGGCCTTCAAACGGCCAATGAAACCGTCACACGCTGCCCGAATGTTGCTCTGCGGAATTTTGGGCCATTCCCGGCGAAGCGCTTGCTTGAGGTGATAGACACTTTGGTATTTTTTTATGGCAACCTAGCTTTCCAAAATACTCCAGACACAAAAGTCCAACGGATTGGTATCCGGAGATTTTGGTGGCCGTTGTGCGCTGTAAATGAAGCGAGGAACCTCATTTTGTAACCATTTTTGGGTGACGCGCGCTGAGTGCGATGGTGCTGAGTTCTGTTGGAATGTCCAGGGTCTGCGGCCAAAATGTTTGCATGCCCAAGATACATCACATTTTTAGGTGTTAGTAAAAATAATGGGATGTGTGAAATATGAAGAGAACCGGATGCCGGATTTTAAAATCTTTTTGGTTATTCAAAATTTTGACCCTTTGTAGGGGAGGTACCAGAAGGAAAGGTCCGATCTCTACCATCTTTATAACATATCATGTGTTGATAAAAATATTGAGATGTGCGAAATCTGAAGGGAATCGGATATTAATTTCGCGTTTTATGAGCTTTATGGATATTCAACATTTGCACCCTTTGTTGGGGAGGTACCAGAAGGAGTAGACCGCTATATTCCATCTTTACAACAAATCTCGTGTTAGTATAAATAATGGAATGTGTGAAATATGAAGAGAACCGAATGCTTTTTTCGTATTTTATGATCCTTTTGGTTATTCAAAACTTTAACCCTTTGTGGGAGAGGTACCAGAAGAAATGGTCCGATCTCTACCATCTTTATAACAGTTCTGTGTATACAAAAATATTGAGATGTACCAAATCTGAATAGAATCAGATGTTAATGTCGCATTTTATGAGCTTCATGAATATTCAAAATTTTGACCCTTTGTGCGGGAGGTACCAGGAAGAGTAGACCAATATATTTCAACTTCACACCAGACTATGGGTTAATAAAAATATGTGATGTGTGTCATTTCAAGACAATCGAGCTTTTATACACATTTTATAAAAGTTATAGTTGTTCAAAATTTTGACCATTTGTGGGGGGAGGTACATGATGGGTTTTGCCGATATTGCCCAAACACTTACAAAAATATTGCACAAAATCGATTTATCCTTCCTCATTCTATGTAGTAATTTATTTTCTGTAAGCATGAGGACTTTTTGGGGGGAGGTACCGGAAGGAGTAGGCCGATGTTGCCCATCTCCGAACTCGATCCATGTTTGACAATAATTTTACGATGTACCAAGTTTGGACCTAATCCAATACTCCCTTCGAGAGTTTTCGTTCGCACCAGGCTTTAAGATAGACAAACGGACATCGCTATATCGACTCCAAATGTCCTGAAACGGATTTGGTTCAAAGAGACCCAGCGTCTTAAACCGTTGTATCGATGAGTTACCTTTTGGCCGCATCAATTGATATATACCCTCTCTAGCCTGAGGAACAGAGACTTAGGAGACTTGAACTTCATGCAGACCTTTCCGTTCGTAAGGGAATGGAAAGTACAAAAAGGGTACGACACTGCTGATATCGATGATGTTGAGCCATCTATAACACCTAGAACTTTCAAAATTGTGTACAGGGTCGCGATAAAGCGCAATTTTTGGAAATTCACATTTTTGGATACCAAAGTACTTTCCAATTGATTTTACCCTTTCGGTATTTTGGTGTTTACAGCGACATTATTCATCGGAAATGTTTCAAATTTGGTATTTGAAGTTCATAATAGATACTACAGCCTAAGACAGAAAATTGTCGGTTCAGGACCACGTCTTCGTTTAGGCCCCATATATCAGTTCTTCCTATATTCGGTATTTTGATGATTTTAGCTTAATCATTCTCATTTTTTTTTTCAAGTTTCGTATTTAAGTATTGTAATGGCTTATGACAAAAATTGCTAATGCAGGTCTACGTCTTCATATTGACCCCAATATATCGGCTACATTCAGTATTTTTAAGATTTTAAGAGAATTTTTAACGAATTTTATTTTTTTATTTTATTTTATTTATTTATTTATTTATTTTTTTTTTTTTTTGAAAATTGCCAAATTCGTTCCATATGGTGGAGGTTATCCAAAGTACGGCCCGACTTTTTTTATTTTAAATAACTGACTTCTTCCAACTGAAATCTGTTACTATGTTTGAAATACCCTTCATAATCCGATTACACCCAAAATCACTTTAATCTCTAGTACCCATTCCTATCTTAAAGCTTTAATTACATTTCTGACAAAAAGTCGTCGTCCTTTGTCTATTCACCTCACTTCAGCCATTCCTTTAGTTACCTTCTAAAATTTACTATGGTAATGCAATCAAATCACGGAACATTGATTTAATGTGTGTGTATCGCCCCCCATTGTTACATTAGGAACAGTGCATAGCTGCATGGCACAGCATAGCGTGGCAATTCCTATCTATCTACCTATTGCGGATATGGCAGCGGCGGTAACATATCAATTCCTTTGGGGGAACTCCAGTTGTTTTAGCCAATGTCATAAACATGTCCGACCAAACCGGCTGTATATCTCGCTCTCCATCTCACGATATATATTTTTGTAGACAAACAACACTTAATTTGCCTGCCTGCCTGGCAGCCAACAAGTCTGTCCCTCTATCCACCTGAATGCCGTGTAGCAACAAAGTATGGTCCTCGACACAAGCAAGTGTGACAAAATGTAGCAGCTACCGTCTACTACTTTGCTAAAAATTTAATTTACACCTTTAATGCGAGAAATGGCACACCTGATACTCCCCAATGCATGTTTAACACAACGAAGCAACGAAGAACTGCTCTTAGCAAAATTCTAACAATGCCACACTCACACCATCACACGCACACACATTCTCACTCTCACCTCAGCATATTATGCTCGCTACATGCTATTATGCTCGGAAAAAAAGGGGAGAGGGGAAAGTGAGATGGTTTCTACCCTTTTCTATGTAATACCTATCCATTTTCGTTCATTTGGGTTCTTTTCATCATCATTCCGTATAATTTATCGTAAGAGTTGATATGGGTTTATTGTCGGCTAAATAAAGGTGGAACCGAACAACCATCCAGCCAGCCAACCAGCCAGCCAAACATCCAGCCAAAACTAGTTTGAAGGGTTTCTTTTCGTTCGATTTTGTTTGCCACAACCAGCCAGCCATTGTGGGTATGTGTGTGTGTGTGTGGAAAACAGTAACGCATTTGGTTCGCCAGCAGTAAGTGGGCCACATGTCTGCAACTTCAGCTACTACAACATAAAGTTAAGTGGTTAAAACAGCATTAACATGGCCTAAAGTTGTTTTCTACTAATGGAGTGTCACCTGAAGTGTCTAAAATGGGGGATATCGAATATTCAATGGGGAAGTAGGTGTATAGACAAATGCTATTTAAAATTGTGTGTATGTTTGTCCGGTGGGGGAAATATGAATGGGGGGAATTTGACTTAATGTCCATGGCGTATGGTTTTGTTAGAAAATTGCAAACAAGGTTTGGCAATTTATGATGCGAGGGAGGATGGGGCAAATGTTCAATGTTGCCAAATGACTGGCTGGCTGGTCAGTAAAGTATAAGGATGGGTTTTTAAACAAAAATTACGATATCACGTTTAATGGAGTCCTTAAAAAAATATTCTTTAAAAATCCACTTTTATCGTTTGAAAGGTCCTTGAAAAAATATTCTTTAAAAATCTGCATTTATCGGTTGAAAGGTCCTTGAAAAAATATTCTTTAAAAATCTGCATTTATCGGTTGAAAGGTCCTTGAAAAAATATTCTTTAAAAATCCACTTTCATCGTTTGAAAGGTCCTTGAAAAAATATTCTTTAAAAATCTGCATTTATCGGTTGAAAGGTCCTTGAAAAAATATTCTTTAAAAATCTGCATTTATCGGTTGAAAGGTCCTTGAAAAAATATTCTTTAAAAATCCACGTTTATTGGTCTTTGAAAAAATATTTTTTGAGAATCTACGTTTATTTGGTCCTTGAAAAAATATTCTTTAAAAATCCACGTTTATTTGGTCCTTGAAAAAATATTCTTTAAAAATCAACGTTTATTGGTTGGTCCTTGAAAAAATATTCTTTAAAAATCCACGTTTATTTGGTCCTTGAAAAAATATTTTTTAAAATTCCACGTTTATTGGTCCTTGAAAAAATATTCTTTAAAAATCCACGTTTATTGGTCCTTGAAAAAATATTCTTTAAAAATTCCACGTTTATTGATCCTTGAAAAAATATTCTTTAAAAATCCACGTTTATTTAGTCCTTGAAAAAATATTTTTTAAAAATCCACGTTTATTGGTCCTTGAAAAAATATTCTTTAAAAATCCACGTTTATTTAGTCCTTGAAAAAATATTCTTTAAAAATCCACGTTTATTGGTCCTTGAAAAAATATTCTTTAAAAATCCACGTTTATTTAGTCCTTGAAAAAATATTCTTTAAAAATCCACGTTTATTGGTCCTTGAAAAAATATTCTTTAAAAATCCACGTTTATTGGTCCTTGAAAAAATATTCTTTAAAAATCCACGTTTATTGGTCCTTGAAAAAATATTCTTTAAAAATCCACGTTTATTGGTCCTTTGAAAAAATATTCTTTAAAAATCCACGTTTATTGGTCCTTGAAAAAATATTCTTTAAAAATCCACGTTTATTGGTCCTTGAAGAAATATTCTTTAAAAATCCACGTTTATTGGTCCTTGAAAAAATATTCTTTAAAAATCCACGTTTATTGATCCTTGAAAAAATATTCTTTAAAAATCCACGTTTATTTAGTCCTTGAAAAAATATTCTTTAAAAATCCACGTTTATTGGTCCTTGAAAAAATATTCTTTAAAAATCCACGTTTATTGGTCCTTGAAGAAATATTCTTTAAAAATCCACGTTTATTGGTCCTTGAAAAAATATTCTTTAAAAATTCACGTTTATTGGTCCTTGAAAAAATATTCTTTAAAAATCCACGTTTATTTAGTCCTTGAGTAAATATTCTTTAAAAAATCCACGTTTATTGGTCCTTTGAAAAAATATTCTTTAAAAATCCACGTTTATTGGTCCTTGAAAAAATATTCTTTAAAAATCCACGTTTATTGGTCCTTGAAGAAATATTCTTTAAAAATCCACGTTTATTGGTCCTTGAAAAAGCATTCTTTAAAAATCCACGTTTTTTGATCCTTGAAAAAACATTCTTTAAATATCCACGTTTATTGGTTGGTCCTTGAAAAAATATTCTTTAAAAAATCCACGTTTATTGGTTGGTCCTTGAAAAAATGTTCTTTAAAATCCACGTTTATTGGTTGGTCCTTGAAAAAATATTCTTTAAAAAATCCACGTTTATTGGTTGGTCCTTGAAAAAATGTTCTTTAAAAATCCACGTTTATTGGTTGGTCCTTGAAAAAATATTCTTTAAAAATCCACGTTTATTGTTCCTTGAAAAAATATTCTTTAAAAATCCACGTTTATTGATCCTTAAAAAATATTCTTTAAAAATCCACGTTTATTGGTCCTTAAAAAATATTTAAAATCCACGTTTATTGATCCTTGAAAAAATATTCTTTAAAAATCCACGTTTATTGATCCTTGAAAAAATATTCTTTAAAAATCCATGTGTTTTGGTCCTTGAAAAAATATTCTTTAAAAATCCACGTTTATTGATCCTTAAAAAATATTTAAAATCCACGTTTATTGATCCTTGAAAAAATATTCTTTAAAAATCCACGTTTATTGATCCTTGAAAAAATATTCTTTAAAAATCCCCGTTTATTGAAAAAATATTCTTAAAAATCCACATTTGTTGGTCCTTGAAAAAATATCCTTAGAAATCCACGTTTATTGACCCTTGAAAAAATATTTTTTAAAAATCCACGTTTATTGGTCCTTGAAAAAATATCGTTTAAAAATCCACGTTTATTGGTCCTTGAAAAAATATTCTTAAAAATCCACGTTTATTTGTAATGAGGTCCTTCAAAAAATATATAATTTATGGCTCCTCCAAAATGCATCCTTTACTAAATTCCTTGCCTTTTTTCGCCTTCAGGCTTTTGAATATTTAATTCATATCACATTATCTCCCTTTCAATATCGTATATCTTTTCTCAGTCCATTCTCAAACTTCAAACTGTCTCAATTACTGGTACTCTCCTCAATTCCATGCCATTCACTTATTCTGCAACCCCCTCTCAATTCCCATTTTTATATATGGCCAAAAAGATAAAAAAACAACAACCAAATCCAAATAAGGTATTAACATTTAACCGCACCATAATCTGATTTACGTAGAAACAACAACGGCAATAGAAGATGAACGACTGAACAACATCAAACGCAAGTGGATAAATGAACAGTGAAGGCAAGCGAGGACACGGCGAAGTAATGACTGGCTAGAAGAGCGACAGCTCGAAGTTGGAGGCACATAATAAACGTCGAAATTTCAACTCGTTAAAAAGATTTAAGGGCTCATTATTTCCAACACATGTCTATGAGGAGCTATGACCTGCACACACTCCTCGTTTATTTTTGTTGTTGTTGTTGTTGTGGTTGCTCTTATTGTTGTTGCCGCTGCTGCTGCTGTCGAGTTTTTGTAGTTAGCATTTCGAGTGTAGACACACTCGCACTTTTTATTTTATTCCTCGTTTTATTTTTTGCTGACTTCCTTTCCGTTCATCACATCCTTTGCCTTTTTGGCAGACAATAGGTACTTGAGTGTGCATACGCCGACGACGTCAACGACGTATGGTCGTAATCATGCATATCCTGTTAGACATTATATTAAATAATTTGATTGTGTGGGTAATGAGTGCCCGTGTGTGTATGTGTGGGCGTGTGTTTGTAGTTCTGTATTTTTGTATCGCTAAATATTGGTGGTGAAACTTTACGCTTTGGCTTCCTGCGTTAAAAGCACCAGGAAGCAAAAACAATGAACAGCCATTTCCAGATAATTCACAGTGGTGTGAAATCACGCAATGGCTTCGTGGAATAAAGATGTGAAGGTATGGGGTTTGAAAAGTTTGCACGACCTGATTGTTAAGTGGTTAAAAAAGGCATTGAGCCCCATCCGGGCTTGAAATTTCGAATCATCTTACCCTATATAAGTTGGGTTTAAGCTTTTTTTATAATTGGAGAAAATCCAAAATCCCATTTGATTCCCAGATTTTGTTGTAGAAAAGTAATCAATTACCTACTGTAGATTTAAAGATGGAATCAGTCGTGAAAAATTTTAATGGTAACCTGCAGCCACACATTTGATAAACTTGATAAAATGATCCTCCAACAAGTAAAAAAGTATCGGTCGGTTTTACCGACAGATGTATATCCTCAGCCAATGTTCGATTATTTAAAGTTATTTTGACTTCTGTTATGATTATTCAAATGTTTAACCCCTTATGCAGTAGGTTCCGAAGGAATGGGCCAATATTGGCCATTTCGTATCGGACTTAAATAAATACGATATAAATATTGCGACGTGTTAGGTTTTGGATTTTTTTATTTCGGATTTTATAAACGTTTTGATTATCCAAAATTTTGACTTTTTTTGTTTTAACAGACCCTGTGTTGACAGAAATTTTCAGATGTGCCAAGTATAAATGGAATCCGATGTTAATTTCGCGTTTTATGAAATTATTGGATATTCAAAATTTCGACCTTTTGTGGGGGAGGTACCAGAAGGAGTGGACCGATATTGTCAATTTTCGCACCAGATATAGCACTAATGCAAATATTAAGATTTGCAAAGTTGGAGCAAAATCGGATTATTCTTTTTTTTCTGTGCAAAAAATAAATTTTTTGAAATTCTGACCTTTTGTGGGGGAGGTACCATTTGGAGTGGACCGATATATTCCATCTTAACATCAGACCTTGGATTAATATAAATATTGGGATGTGTGAAATTTGAAGACAATCGGACTCTTACATCACATTTATGAGAGTTGTAATTATTCAAAATTTTGATGATTTGTGGGAGAGGTACTTGGTGGAGTGGACCGATATTGTCCATTTTCACACCTGACCTAGCACTGACGCAAATATTAGGATTTGCAAATTTGGAGCAAAATCGGATTATCCTTTCTCGTTCTGTGCAAAAAATATATTTTTGAAGAATTCGACCTTTTGTGGGGAAGTTCCAGAACGGACGGATGTCCCTAGATCGACTTCAAATGTTCTAAAACGGATTTGGTCCAAAGAGACCTAAATAAGGGTCTAAATCCATTATTTCGACTAGGCACGTTTTGAACGCATCAAATGAAGCCATATGGCTGAGGGTATAAAAATAAGACAACATATCCCTTGGACTGCATTATATGAATTATCAAAATAATTGAACAGTATATCAAGGATGAGGAATAGAAAATATGCAGGATATTCGAAACGTTTCTTCTACAAACCTCAGGGGCTAGCAATTCCATAACTGTCCAACGATTTGATCATATCTTAGCAAGAAAAAAAAAATACCAAAAACAGTCAATAATATCTCAGTCGCTATAAAACAGTGAAACCATCAGATATACATCTTCTGTCTGAGATTATATATATATGTACATGTATAAATAAAAAGTATGGTTTTATTTGTGAAATTCCCTTTCGAGACGAGCTTCATGATCTGCAATCTGCAATGAAAAATGGCTTTTATACTCCATAAAACAGCTGTGGCTATTTTGGAAGTTTTAAAAATATTCTTAAAGCATTAAAGAATTTTAGTCTGAAAGTGCTTGAGAAAATGTTCCTAACATCCAAGGAAAAAATTTCTTAAAATATCTTTGGTAAAAATGATCGATTTTTAGGGACCAGGACCTTGATTTTTTTTAAACCATCCACGATTTCGGTCAAGAAGTCTTTGGCAAAATTTTGTTCAAGTATCCACTATTTTCGGCATAGAGGTCCATAAATAATTTTCTTAAGATGTGCACAATTTCCGATCAGGAAGTCTTTAAAAGAATTCTTAAACCAGCCCCGATTTTGGGAAAAAATTCTTGTACGCATATTTTTTTTAAATCCAAAAATTTCGAACTAATTAAAATGTTTTTGTTTAAACATCCAAAAATTTCGATTTGAGTATCCTTGCTTAACATATCGACAATTTTTGCAAAGAGGCCTTTCAATTTTCTTTCGAGACAAATTTCATGATCTTTCATGATCATTTGCAAGGAAATAATGGATTTTAATATTTATAAAAGAGCTGTCTTAAAAGTAATCTTAAAGAATTCACGCTCTTTGGTCTGTAGGTCCTTGAAAAAAATATTCTTAACATGCGAAAAAAATTCCTTAAAATAATTTTTTGTTAAAAATTTTCAATTTTCAGGGAAGATGATCTTGAATTTTTTTAAACCATTCACTATTTTGGTCTGGATGTCTTTGAAAAAATTTTTTTTTAAATATACACGGGAAAGAGGTCCTTAAAGAATTTTCTGAAAACCTCGCCAATATCACATCAGGAAGTGCTTCAAGGAGTTCTAACAACCTCGATTTTCGGATAAAAATCTTAAAAATTTTTTCTTAAAACTCTTTAATTTTAGGCGAAGAAGTATTTTAAATAATTTTTAACAATCAAAAGTTTCAATTTGAATATCCTTAAAAACAATTGCTTAACACGTCGAAAATTGTTGGCAAAGGGGCAATTTAATTCTCTCTATATATTATATTTTGTAAGAGAGGACCTTGATTTTTTTTAACCATTCACGATTTTAATCTGGAAGTCTTTGAAAGAATGTTGTAAAAATACTCATGATTTTCGGCATGAGGTCCTTAAATAATTTTCTTGATACGAGTTTCGATAAGAAAGTCCTAAAAAGAGTTTATACGTTAGCCTCGATTTTCCGAAAAAAAAACTCCTGAAATAATGTTCTTAAATATCCTCAATTTTCAGCGAAGAAGTAATTAAAAATATTTTTTTATTATCCAAAATTGTTGTTTTTGATGTCCTTAAAAACAATTTCATCAACTATTTTTGTCAAGGAGGTCGTTGATATAATTTCCTTAAAGAATCAAAAACATTTTCAAAGGAGTCTCTTAAAAATAATTTTCTAAAAACAACCAAGACTTTCGGTTTGAGATTTCTTGACAAAAAGTTTGGGCACCGCGGTTTTCAATCAGAAGATCCTACCACGATTAAAGATGTCGAAATAATTATCTAAAAAATCTACGACGAATTAAGATATAAGGCAGGCTAAGTTCATAAATGGGCCATGTTGGCCCCTCTTTCCATTTAGCCCCCATAAAACTCGACCTCCAAATATTCGGTATTTTGATGATTTTAGCTATATTTTTTACCGGAATTGTTTCAAATTTTGTTCTTAATGGGTACTGCAGCCTATAACAAAAAATCGCGAAAGCAGGTCCATGTCATCGTGTAGCCCACATATAACGACATATCACTATTTTTGGTATGTTGATGATTTTAGCGGTTAATATTTACCGGAATTTTATATTTGCAGTTCGTAATGGGTAATACAGTCTATGACTGAAAATTGCCTGTGCAGGTGCTTGTCTTCGTGTAGCCTTAATATAAGGGGTTTCATTTGAGAGGTATTTTGTACGGTTTTTTTTGACATTTTTACAGACAAAAATA
Organism: Musca domestica; assembly: GCF_030504385.1. Taxonomy (NCBI): domain Eukaryota; kingdom Metazoa; phylum Arthropoda; class Insecta; order Diptera; family Muscidae; genus Musca; species Musca domestica. The sequence goes on along the minus strand of NW_026712299.1, from coordinate 599,988 downwards.
TTAAAAAAAATTTATAAAATTAACTTGACATTAAAAAAAAAATAATAAAAGCAAATCGATTAAAATCTGTAACTTTTGATGGGGTATTTGATAAATATGAAAAAAAAACAGTAAGGAAAGGCCAAAAGTCTGGCGGAGCCGACTATATGATACCCTTCACCACTTTACGTATTTAGTAGATCTCCTGTAAGAAAAAAAAATTGTTTTGCGAATTGATATGAAGTATATCATGCCGAGCATGAACCTTATCGGAATGTGTATCATAGCTTTAGAGTAATCACAATTTGGGAACTATATCCAAATCTGCATTGATTTTCAAATATTTTACGGAGGCTTGTGTACCTCTAGTACCAAATAACATTGCTGTTTAGTGCACGATATGACTTCGATTGGGATTATATTGAAACATATTCATTGGAGCAATAGATATACCGGACCTTGTTTCACAAAATGGAAAAATTTGGTTGTATATAAACAAATCGATCCAACTTGGGCTGATATTATATATATGGTGGACAAAAATTGTAAAATCGAATGAAGATGTATGTCGAAAGAATGTACAAATCTGAAGCGATCTCGATAAAATTGCGTAGACGTATTTCCGTGCTGTAAATGATATCCGGTACCAAGTATCTTTGTTTTGGAGTGCATATTGCGCTTGTGAGGGATTTTAAACCCCAAATCAGATGAAACATATATATGGGAGCTTCAGATATATCTGAAACGATTTTCGCCAAAATTTGAAACATTTGCTTTTAGGCTGAATTCCTTAGGATGTGCCAAAATTCCGTTCATTTGGGCTGCTAGTAGCCATATGATGTACAAAAAGCCTGGAATCAGATAAAGATATATATAGGGGAGCTATATGTAAATCTTAACCGATAACATATGGTAAAGGTATTTCTGGGCTGGAATGCATATTACGCATATAAGGGACTTAAACACCAAATCGGGTGAAACATATATATATATATATATATATATATATATATATATATATATATATATATATATATATATATATATATATATGTGGCCAATATGTGAACCGATTTGAACCACATGTGAAGTACTTACTTCTGGGCAGAATTCCGTCGGAAGTGCCAAAATTCAGACTATTTGTGTTGATATTAGCCATTTGGTGCACAATAAAACTGCTGAAATCGAATAAAGGTATATATATATATATATATATATATATATATAGATATTTATATATATATATTTTGGGCGATTTAAACACAAAATCGGATGATACATATATATGGGAGCTATACCTATATCTGAAGCAAATTTTCACCAAATTTTGATGTACTTACTTCTGGAATGAATTCCGACGGAAGTGCCAAAATTCAGTTCATTTGGGCCGATATTAACCATTTGGGGCACAATAAACCGGAAATCGGATAAAGATATATAGTGAAGCTATATCTAAATTTGAACCGATTCCCACCAATTTCAATAGAGTTCGTTATTGGGCCGAACAAGACAGACGGACTATACCCTACACACGTATTTAATATAGATACCCCTTACAAATAAACATTTATATTGGAAATTTATATGAAGAAGATCATACCAACCATTCATTGAAATGTGAACATAATTTTTCCATTGGTTTAATCTGTACATAGACAATGCTCGACCGTAAAATATTTTATTGCCTTAGTCATGAATATCGGGAGAACACTAGTGTTTGAAATAAGTGCAGCATAGCTCACGAAACTTAATGTGAACAGCTGGGGTGCACTGACCAAATGAGAATGTAATGCTCAATTGATAATGCAATGGCCAAGTGATAATGCACTCAGCCGACAGAAGATAAGTGAGGGTTGTTCTAAGAATAAGATACCTTAAGATTGATATTGTAGTTTAGCTCTTAAGAAAAAATATTTAAACCAATTGACACAGATATATAGCCATAGGGTTAAAACTTACCAAGTAAATAAATTAAAATCGAATTTATAAACTTACCTAAAAAGAGAGGAGAAAAGAGGATAATTTATTATATTGTAAATAAAATGAGTGAGAAGTAAATTAAGTTTATAACTTGTATCATACAATATAATCATGATTATTATTTTATTTTCTCTGATTAATATTCCTACTTACTGAGCGTCTAAATTGTCAATAATTCAAATTAATTTAATTTTTCAACTCAAATGCAAACAACTCCATACAGTATTTAAGTTTTTTTTTTTTATAATTCTTATAAAATTCTGAACCACTGTTCCTTAATCCAAAATCTAATATAAATCAAATTAAAAAATCCACACACACATACACACATTTTATTCTCCAGCAGACAAATGAACCGAAATTTTTCTTTATTGTTTAATAAACAAGAAGCCAAACCAAACCAACCAACCAAAGTAATTTGTTGTTATTTTTGTTTGCCGTTCAAAATGCCAAACAACATTTTGGATACTCTGAAAACCTCTGCAACAGCCAAAGCAAAAATAAACCAGTAACGTTTTATTTTTCTCTTTTTGTTATAATTTTTATAAAGAACAAGGAAATAAAAATGGACTGCAGAAACCATTGAACTAACAAATGGTTGAATGAATGGATAGACAGGGAGACGGGTCGAACGTACGTATGGACAGACAAGCTAAACATCCTTTAACACACATAATCACTTGCCTCTTAGGGTGAGGTGGGGGGTTATCGCAGCAATGTGGTAGTTTACTCTTCTCATACTTTGGTTGTTTGGAATGGATGTTCGTTTGTTTGTTGTTAGTATGTGTGTATGTCCATTTCAATAAAATACTTGTATATGTGTGTGCAACACATTCATATATGTATGTAAGTACACACATACACATGTATGGGCGTATGTGTGATATGCCCATTTGTGCTTTCTTAATTTGCTATTCTATTCATAATAAATAAAAAATAACCGGTCATATGAAAAGGGAAAAAATTTGCCCCTGGGGAGCCTTTAACGATGCCATAATGACGATATGTTTGAAATGCAATACCACCAGCCAGCCAACCAAGCCGCTCGTCCATTCTTCAGCCAGCTAAGCAGTAAGGATAATAATAATAACAAGAGTGCCGAACAGGGCCGGTAAACATATTGACTGTGATGTCGATGAGGGAAGAAATTTTGCAAAAATTAAGGGAAGGAACAAACGGATAATGTGATACACAGGGTGAGTTAAAAAAAAAATGCAACAAAGTCAATCGCCATAATTTTTATTTTTTTTTAATTTTATTTAATGGAAGCAACAAAGTCGGAGATAGCATCAAATTTTAGAATAAGTTTAGATTTGTTCGAATTCGTCACCTTTGGCACGAATTATGGCCTTCACACGGAAAATGAAACCGTCACTCGCTGTTCGAATGTTGCTCTGCAGTATTTTAGCCTATGAAGCGAGGAACCTCATTTTGTAACCATTCTTGGGAGGCGCGTGCTGAGTGCGATGGTGCTGAGTTCTGTTGGAATGACTGCGGCCAAAATGTTTGCGTGCCCAAGGCTCTAATACACCCTCCAGAATATTTTCGCGATAATATTCGGCATTTATTCTGATGCCACGGTCGATTGATACGCGGAGAAATAGCGGAGAGCGACCATCGGCTGTTATGGCGGCCCACACCATCACCAAGGCCGGCGCTTGAGATCTGGTGGCCAACCGAAGGTGCACATTTCCAGCTGACCTCGTTGGGAAGTAAACACGATCATTTTTATACCCTCCACCTTGGAAAGAAGGGTATATTAACTTTGTCATTCCGTTTGTAACATCCTTAAATATTCAGCGTAGACCCCATAAAGTATATATATTCATAATCAGCATAAAATTCTAAGTCGATTTAACGACGTCCGTCTGTCTGTCTGTCCATCTGTCTGTCTGTCTGTCTGTTGAAATAACGATACAGCCCACATTATTTGACGTAGAGCGCCAAAATTAACAGAGCAATTTGTATTGTGTCTAGGATGGTTGGTATTGAAAATGAGATATATCGGTCCAGGTTCTGGTACAGTCCCCATATAACGGTACCTCCCGATATTCGGTATTTTGATGATTTATGCCACATTTTTCACGGATTTGTCTGAAAATTAGTATTTGTAGGTCTTAACGGGTCCCTGTGCGTGTGGCAAAACATTGCATGTATGAGTTCACGTTTTGGTATAGCCCCCATATAAAGGTACCTTCCGATATTCGGTATTTTAATTTTTTGCCACATTTTTTTACGGATTTGTCTGAAAATTAGTATTTGTAGGTCATAATGGGTTCTAGCTTCTTTGGCGAAGCATTGTATGTGTAGGTCCAAGATTTGGTATTGTCCTCATATAACGGTACCTGCCGATATTCGGCATTTTAATGGTTTTTGCCACATTTCTTCTAATGTTTACTTTACCTTAAGGTGGAGGGTATTAAAAGTTTGGCCCGGCCGAACTTAATGTTTTTTTACTTGTTTTGTTTACAAACTGTTGGACAACGAAGGTTTTCTCATCGGAGAAATCGGGGCAAACCAAATTCGGCAGTTCACCACTATCGGCCATGCGAAGCAACTCTTGAGCTCTTTTGAGTCTATTTTGTTGCTGTTGCGGTGTAAGTTTTTGCACTTTTTTGGAATTTCAATTTTTTTTTCAATATATGGCGAATGTAACTTTGCGATATGTTCAGCTCACGAGCCATTTTTCGGCCAGTGCGACGCGGGTTACGATCAAATCGCTTCTTTACTTTTCGAACTATTTCTGCTGATGTTGCAGTTGTGTTCCGTCCACTTGACGTCAGGCTACGCTACCAGTATTACGGTAACGAGCGATGGTACGAGACACAAGAGAGTTATTCCCATTTAAATGCTGGAGTGCTCTAACGATAGCCACTTGTGGTTTTCCAGACAAATATAAAGAAATCACACTATCACGCTTGAATGTCATTACGAATAACTTTTTTCCTGGAAAATTCTCACCAAAATGCTTTTGTACGCTTGTAAACAATAAAATGAGCTGTCACTGGAATAATTTTAACAGCTGTCGGATGAGTGGCTTAGAAATGGCAGCAGTCTGAAATTGGTTGCAGTTTTTTAATCTCACCCTGTAGTCATGGTGAGGGATGTGAAGAAATCGTAGCAGTCTAGCTTAAAGCATTTTGCATATTCGTTATTAATTGCACAGTTTCACAAAATCCGATTTTTACCGATCTTAAATTGTCTAATTAATTTTGAAAATATTAAGAAAATATTTTTAAAACACTGTTCCCGTCATTATTAACAATTTCGCTAACAATATCTTTGTGGGGTTTTTACAATATTTGAGAGTTTTATGAGGTATGCGGAAGTAAATCTCATTAACCATCAAGAAACATACACATATACATATGTATATTCAAACATATATATGTGTGTATATATATGTGTATAAATGTTGCGTTTTTTGTATTAAATACCACCACCAAAGGCATTTGGAGTGTACTCTCCCTTCATAAATATTTTGAATAACCCAAGCGGAGGATGCTGCTCACAAAAGGCAAAAAATCCTGTGAAATTGTGATTTACTTCTTGAATTTTCTGCTGAAAAGGATATTTTTATGGCTGAGATTTTCATCCGGGTTTTTTTTTTTGGCTCATTTTAAAAAATCGTCTCCATACCGAAGTTCGTTATTAGGGAAGTCATAAAAACCGACCTTATATATTTATGTTATTATTGTAATATTTAATCAAACTTATTTATTTTCCCCTAAAAAAACGACAAATACTCGATTATAGGATTGAATGGCCTTTTAAAAATATTTAAAGTTATCGGCACTTTAAAACTAATAAAGGATCAGATAATTTTATTTTTGTTTCTTTTTTTATACTCTCAGCCATATGACTAGAGAGGGTGTATATCATTTGATAGGTCAAAACGTGTCCAGTCGAAATAACGGTTTAGACCCTAGATCTCTTTCGACCAGGACATTTGGAGTGAATCTAGCGATGTCCGTCCGTCCGTCTGTCTGTCTGGCTGGTACGCACGAAAACTCTCGAAGGGAGCATCCGATTTGGTCCAAACTTAATACATCGTAATATTTTTGTCAAGATCGAGTTCCGAAATGGGTATCTCCCCCACAAAAGGTGGAAAATTTCAAAAAATATATTTTCTGCACAGAAAGAGAAAAGATAATCCGATTTTTCTCCAACTTTGCAAATCCAAATATTTGTGTCTGTGCTATGTCAGGTGTGAAAATGGAAAATATCGGTCCACTCTATCAAGTACCTCCCCCACAAGGGGTCAACATTTTTAATATTTACAACTCATAAAATGTGATGTATGTGTCTTCAAATTCCACACATCTCAATAATTTTATTAACCCAAGGTCTTGTGTTAAGATAGAATAAATCGGTCCGCTCCTTCTGGTACCTCCCACACAAAAGGTAGAAATTTTGAATATTTATTAAGCTCATAAAACGAGAAATAAACATTCGATTCCATTTAGCTTAGGGTATACATCTGTTGTCAGAACCGATTGATACCGAGTATAACTTCGGCATTGTGGTTTGTAGTGCCACCAAAAAAATCGTTCAACATCGCACGATAACGTAACGGCCATTCCTTGCTTATTTTCGAAGAAAAATGGTCCAATTATGCCGTTTAGACCAAAATCCGCATTAAAGAGTTTTGGGTACATAGCCCTTTAAATGTATGCGTGAAGGATAATAGGAAAACATGCTTTTACACCAAAAATTCTAAAAAAATCTTTCATTTTGAAGTTTAACGAGGAGCAAAACTATTACACAATGGACTTATAGCCAATTATTTTGTTCAAAACTATTTCAACGTCTCTCTATAAACCAAGAGTAACCTTAATATCAAATTTCGGGATTCCAAACATATTCATTGTCAAACTTAGTAATATTTAGTACACATATCTAAAACAATCTATATCCCTTTTTCCTGGACACCAACAGCGATCGAAAATTAGTAACATAGCGTACTTTTCGAACCACTATAATACACATTTGAAAAAACCACCTCCAAATTTCAGGGTTTTAGCTATGTCCCTTTAGCCAATACCCGATTTAGTACCACTAAGTATTTTTTGAAAAACAACAATCGGATCTCAACACCAGATACCAACAGAGACCTCAATGTGAAATTTTAGGATACCCGCCCTATCCCAAATTTCTCAAAATCAGCAATATTCCTTCACCCAATACAAAATATAGAACTATTTAGTAATTCTCGTTCATTTATAGTTCATATTTCGAAAATCTCTTCCATACCTTAACCACAGGCACCAACAGTTACATCATTATCAAATTTCAGAATTTCAGCTCTATTCCTTCATCCAATATCAAACTTAATACTTTCCGTACATTTATAGTACATATTTCCAAAAGCGCGTTCATATCTCAATTCCAGAGAGAAACAGAGACCTCAATATCAGATTTGAGGATTTCAGCCTTATCCCGAATTTCGGGATAACCAATGCCAAATTTAGTATCATTTAATACATTCATACAATTATAGTACATATTTGCAAAACTACCTCCAAATCTCAATTCCAGATAGCAACAGTGACATCAATATTACATTTAGGGATTTCAGCCCAATCCCTTCACTCAATACCAAATTTAGTACCATTTAGTACTTTTCTTTTTTACAATCTGTAATTTAAATATCAAGTTTCGGAATTGTATCTTTATTCCTTTGTTTTTACTTTTCGTTTAATTATAAAACACACTTTCAAAACCACCTTCAAATGTCCTGACTACACATAAACAGAGACCCTTATATCAAATATCAGTTTTTATGTACTATCTGTTCATCCAATAGCAAATAATACCAAATATTGTACTATTTAGTACTTTTTGTGCACTTATAGTACACATTTCGAAAACACCTTTCACATCTCAATTCTAGATAGCAACAGAGATCTCAATATCAAATTTGAAGATTCCAGCCCCATCGCTTCACCCATTACCAAACCTAGTACTATTTAGTGCTTTTCTTACAAATATCGGACACATACCTAATCGGTACTCTAATTATCAAATTTCTGAATTTAATTTCTATCCCTTCAGTCAATACCAAATATAGTACGATATACTACTTTTTTACAATTATAGTACACTTGTAAGAAACCACCTATCTGTACTCACAATACCAATATTGTACCATATAAAGTACTATATACTAAAATTCGTGCAATTTTAGCACACATTTTAAAATAACCTCTTCATCAGAATATTATCTCTATCCGTTCGCCCAATATCAAATATGGTATCATTCAGTATTTATAAGTTTGATTGGGCCAGAATTTATGTAAAACCTCGAAATATTGGTTTCCCATATAGGAAAGTATATATGGATCTTCCTAGCTCGCCGAGCTGAGTCGATCTAGCTATGTATGTCCGTCCGTCCGTCTGTCCGTCTGTCCATGTTAATTTGTAATCACTCTACAGGTCGCAATTATGGCCCGATCTTCACGAAATTTAGAATGTATGTAGGGTTCAGGTCAGAATAGAACCCTATTTCTTTTGGATGATGGATAATATTTAGGGGTTGAAATGGACCAAAAACTGAAATAATTCCTGATTTTGCAGTTGCTCTACAGGTCGCAATTATAGACCAATCGACGCGGAATTGCGAATGTAGCTAGAGTTTAGGGCTTAGAGTTTAGAAGCCTACCAATTTGGGTGGTCATCGGATAATATTTAGCGGGTAAAATAGACCATATCTTTTGTGTTGAAAAAATTCAAAATTTTTCATTAAACCGCGAATATTTTAAATCCCGGCGAAATCAAAAGCCATGATAAGGTTACTTCTGATCTTTACATTCATGTTAACATCCAACAAATCGGATATATAGCAAAATATGTGCGATATATATGTCTATCAAAGAAGATATGCTTGAAAGATCTCTTATATGTCGAGAACGGCTGAACTGATTTTGACAGTTCTCATTAATTCAGAATGGCCTCTTGTTAGGAAAGAAAAAAGTCTAAAAAATCGCATAAAAATATCTCTTTAAAGATGAAAATATTGATTTTGGAACATTTTCTCATATTTTTTCAATTTTGTCATATTTTTGACATATTTTCATTTTGAATTAAACATTTGGTAATATTTCTACAGCTAACAAAACTAAGTAGTTAGGATATCAGGATATCATATACAGATCGCATTTATGGCCCGATCCTTATGAAATTTTGCATGGGGATAAGATGAGGGTCAGAATAGATGCCTAGTCTTTTTGGAAATGATCGTTATATGTTGAAATGGACCAAAAAACTACAAAATTGTCAGCAGGTCGTAATTATCGCCCCATCCTCACGCACATTTGAATGGGGGTTACCGCACATTGCAAAAGCCAAGCAGTTTTGGATGGCCATCCAAAAATATTCAATGTGTGAAATATTTTACCAACTTTTGTAGACTAAATACGAAAATGTCCATTCCAGCGACTTTTTGGAGCATTCACAAATGCAGGAAAGACACACTTCTGATTATTTCGTTAACGTTGATTTCGTTGAAGAATATAGTCAAATGTCTGTATCTCATATAGCTGCGTTTCAGTCAAAAACCAATAATAATCTTTTAATCTTTTGCCACTTCTGAGAGATTATAGGTCTTTGGGAAATATTGGTTCCAGATCTAGGAAGACCATTTACGTGCAACATCTACAATTAAATTGGAAATGAGCAAATTCGTTTAAGTTGCTATTAATCGAAAATTAGAGAACGAAACATGATGGTTTTCTTTTATTATTTGTCACAATATCTTGTGGAATTCTTTCGAGTATCTCACCTATATAAACTGTATCGTTTATTATAGCGTTGTAGGGTATTCAACGGTCGGCCCCGCTCGACTGTAGCCTTTGCTTACTTGTTTTCTTTTAATCATAGTACACATTTCCGAAATTATCTCTTAATCAAAAACGCACCACCAACATGGACCCCAATACCAACATTTCAAACTACTAACTTCATCCGTTCACACATTTTTAATTTCCAGACGAATTCGTTCAATAAAAACCAAATTGTACCGAATTTAGTTCCATTTAGTACAGTACACATTTCCAAAACTCCTACTTCACAAAATGTCGAAAGGTACGAGATTTAGTGCTTTTTAGTACCCTTCCAGTCCGAAACCCAACATGACAAATATAAAAATTTAATTCGCGTTTTAAAACTTTTGTGTATTCTTCCAGTCTGTAACATTTTCCCATTTTCTCGCTCTCTTTCAATTCTCATTCCAAATATGTCATTCTTTTATAAATTTATTGCATTTTCCACTTTAACTTTTCGTTGGATATAAAGAAAAAACTGAAAACTTCTTCCAATATCGATTTGAGATTAAGAAATATAGAAAGTTTTGTGTTATTACCAAAAAGTAGTTTCCATTTGATTATAAATTCCTTAGACAGAAATGCAACACTAACTACTCGGTTGCAACTCGGTACCCCTCTGTCCACTCCCTTTTACCCACCACCGTAATAACAAAGTAAAATCAAGCATTTCACCCAAAAAAGAAAGAAAGCTAAACGAAATGAAACGAAACTTTTACCATTAAATGACTGCTAGTCGAAAAATGGAATTTGGTGAAGTTTTGTCAGGAAAGTGGGTTAAAAATTTAATTGAAAATCGATGCCGTAATACGTTTGGTTTTTCAACCACCACCGATATTCCCCAGACCCCCAAACACTTTTTTCGAGGAAGTTTGTTTGGAAATCTTTGGAAGAACTCTACTCCACCACTGGAAAAAGAAGCATTTGAAATTTTTGCCACTACCCCTCTCGACCATTTCGAGGTGATTGGTGGCAACCAAGAGACGGAACATTCACAGGAACCTCTAAACACAAAACGTGCATTTGTATTCCATTTGCATTCATTGTCTATGCAATTCATACTTTAATTTGCATAGAAAACTCTCAACCCGAAAATAAAGGCGAAGGAGGAGAAGAAGAAGAAGTAGCAGCAGCAGAGAGAATGTGCTTAAAAACCTTGCTGAACTTTTTGCTCGATATTTTTTTTTAAGGTCATTAAAGTTTTGGAACGAGTACGAGTTCGTTTCGTTCACTATTTGGGTTATGTCTGCCATTTTGTGGCACTCACACTTAAATCCTCGAGTCTTCAAGAGAAAGGGTTGCCATTTTGGGAATGATGCAATTTTTCTACCAATTTTTTTATTTTTTAATCCGGGAAAAAATATCCCTAAATTTCCAATTTCAAAATTTCCTTCTAATTTCTAAAATTTAAACCTATTTCGAAAAATTTCTATTCTAAATTAGTATTTTCCTTTGAAAATTATTTTATTTCAATATTTTTGTCCCCTCCTTTCTGCTCTCTTTTTGAAGGGCGTTCTCCGCCATCCAAAGTAGAACAAAAGTAAATTTTTGCTTAAAAACAATTCGATAATTAAAGTTTTTGAATATTTGTTGCTAGTTTAGTTTTCGGTTTTTCTTCCTCTTTTTTTTGGTTCAACCTCTCAGCCAACAACCATTCACACGCACACACACACTCTACGTCGCACACTAACGAAAACTTTTGTTTGTCTGTGGCTTTGTAATTAGATTTAAAATCGTATTATGGTCATTACTGTTTGCCGAAACTGTTTAAATATTCAGTTAAGTGATTAAACGAAATGTTGATGAATAAATTTTTGTCGAATCAAAGGATTAGAGGGAATTGCAGCCAAAGGAAGTGTTGAAACGGATTATGATCGAACATAAAAAAAAATTCAATTGATACCAAAGGGAAATCCGTGAATGAGAAGGTATTAAAATTAAAGGAGGGAAAAGGGATTTATAAAATTAAATCTCCAATGTTTTCGAGAAAAAGTTGAACCTATGGTAGTTTTAGGGAAACAATGAAATTTTTGAAATTATTTAAAATTTATTAAAAAAAAAAAAAAAAAATTAAAATAAACAAGTAAAAAAAGCTGTAAGTTTGGCCGGGCCGAACTTTAAATACCCTCCACCATTTGGATCAAATTTGGTAATTTTCAAAAAAAAAAAAAAAAATAATAATAAATAAATAAATAAATAAATAAATATAAAATCTGTTAAAATCTTGATAATACTAAGAGTAGCCGTATATTAGGGTCAATACGAGGACGTGGACCTACATATGCAAATTTTGTCATTAGCTATTACAATATTCAAAAGCGAAACTTAAAAAAAAATCCGTTCATAATGTAGCTAAAATCACCAAAATACCGAATATAGGGAGGTACCATGGGAGTTATAACGCGTGGACCTGCGCAGACGATTTTCTGTCATAGTTTGTAGTATCCAATACGAACTTCAAATACTAAATTTGGAAAAAATTCTGGTTAATAATGTCGCTAAGATCATCAAACTACCGAATATCGGGAGGTATTGTTATATGGGGGCTATACGAAGACGTGGACCTGCACGGACAATTTTCCGTCAAAGACTGTAGTATCCATTTCGAACTTCAAATACCAAATTTGAAACAATTCCGGTTAATAATGTCGCTAAAATCGTCAAAATACCGATTATCGGGAGGTACCGTTATATGGGGGCTATACAAAAACGTGGACCTACATGGCCCATTTTCAATACCAAAAATCCTGCAGGGTATAAAAAAGTGTAATATATTTGCACGTTTCAGTAAGCAAATAGAAACCAGTAAAAAAAGTCTTAAAGTCGGGCGGGACCGACTTTATGATACCCTAAACCACTTTGCTAATTTAGTAGAGCTCCATATAACAATTAAAAGTTTTTATGGGAGAGTTAAATCATACACGCTATGATTATAATTTAATGTTTAAAGGACTAAATATGCCGAAGCATTTGTATCTTTTAAATTCGGACTTGTATTGTCCATTTGATATATATGGGAGCTATAACCGAATCTGAACCGATCTTGAAAAAATTTGGCAAATATATTTCTGAGCTGTATTTCATATATTTCCCTGAATATTGTTCTTACGGAGTGCATATTACGGCTGTGGGTAACAAATATAACAAATCGGATGAACAATATATATGGGAGCAATAGCTATATCTGAACTGATCTTCACCAAAATTGGCATACTACTTTCTAAACTCAATTCGGTCGTATGTGCCAAATTCCGTCCCATTTGGGCAAATATTAGACATTTGGTGCACACTAAATAGTAAATCGGACGAAGTTATATATGGGAGCTATATCCAAATCTGAACCGATCATGATAAAATTTGGCAAATATATTTCTGAACTGTATTTCATATATTTCCCTGAATATCGTTGTTACGGAGTGTATATTACGGCTGTGGGTAACAAATATAACAAATTGGATGAACAATATATATGGAAGCTATAGCTATATCTGAACCGATCTTCAGCAAATTTGACATACTATCTTCTAGACTCAATTCGGTCGTGAGTGCCAAATTTCATCCCATTTGGGCAAATATTAGACGTTTGGTGCACAATAAAAGGTAAATCGGACGAAGATATATATGGGAGCTATATCCAAATCTGAACCTCTCGATAAAATTTGGCAAAGGTATTTCTGAGCTGTATGAGCTGTATTTGATATATTTTCCCAAATATTGTTGTTACAGAGTGCATATTACGGCTGCGGAGGACTAAAATAACAAATCGGATGAACTATATATATTGAAGCTATAGCTATATCTGAACCGATTTCGATCAAATTTGGCATACTGATTTTCAGGCCTAATTTGGTTGTATGTGCAAAATTCCATACTATTCGGGCTGATATAACACGTTTGGTGCACAATAAAAAGTAAATCGGTCGAAGTTATATATGGGAGCTATATCCAAATCTGAACCGATCTCGATAAAATTCAGCAAAAGTATTTCTGAGCTGTATTTGATATATTTTCCCAAATATTGTTGTTACATAGTGCATATTACGGCTGCGGAGGACTAAAATAACAAATCGGATGAACTGGGCTGATATTACACGTTTGGTGCACAATAAAATGCAAATCGGACAAAGATATATATAGGAGCTATATCTAATATTTTATCGATCATCTCCAATTTCAATAGAGTTCGTCCTTGGGCCAAACAAATGATTTGTGCAAAATTTCATGTGGATCGCATTTATTACGAACTGTACTTTGTTTACAAAAATACATGGACAGACGAACAGACAGATGGACGGACATGCATAAATTGACTTAGAATGTGATTCTATGCAGATCATCGAAAGGAACTATTGGTCTATCTCGTTTCCTTTTGCCTGTTACAAACAAATGCTCAAAGACATAATACACTGACCACCTTGTGGTGTAGGGTATAAAAACAGATTCATAGTCCTTCTTATACCTTTTCATCTTTGAGCATTTGTTTGTGACATGGAGAGCGAGATAGACCCATAGTTACTTTTGAGGTTTTACATAGAATTACTTTCAGAGTCGATTGATGCATGTCAGTCCGTCCGTCAGTCCACGTATTCTTGAGATTAAAATAAAATTTTCGAAATAATATTTGTTTGGTCCAAGGACGAACCCTATTGAAATTGGCGAGAATCGGTTAAAATTTAGATATAGCTCCCATATATATCTTCAACCGATTTCGGGTCAATTATGCACAAAATGGCCAATATTGGTCCAAGTGACCAGAATTTTAACATATCCGACCGTAAAGTTGGTTCAGATATAGCTTTAGCTCCCAAATATATGTTTCATCCGATTTGGGATTTTAAGTCCCTCAATAATCATTGGTACCAGACATCAGTTATAGCTCAGAAATAAGTACTTGAAATTTTGTCAAGATCGGTTCAGATTTGGATGAAATTCCCATGTATATCTTTATCCGATTTCAGGTTTTTTTGTGCACCAAATGACTAATTAATATCAGCCCAAATAGACACCTTTTGGCGCATCCAACCCAATTCTGTCCAGAAGCAAGAACATCAAATGTGAGGAAAATCGGTTCAGATATAGCTAAAGCTCCCATATACATGTATCATCTAATTTGGTATTTAAGTCCCTTAAAAATCGTAATATACATTCGACAAAATGATATTTGGTACCAGATATCAGATTCAGCCAACAAATAACTCTGCCAAATTAAATAAAGATCGGTTTAGATTTGGATATAGCTCCCATAAATATCTTCAACCGATTTCGGGTTAAGTGTGCATCAAATCAGTATACATGACCAGAATTTTGGCACATCCGACCGACTAATCCGATTTCAAGTTTATTGTACAAATAATGGCTAATATCAGCCCAAGTGAAGCGCATTTCGGAATGTATGTTTGAACGTATCGGCTCCGATACATATTTTTCCAATATTATCCTTCTGGAAGTGATATAATGCACTCTATAGCAATCTCATTTGGTATAAGAGATTATAACGTCTCCGTTAAATTTAGTGAAAATGGATTTAGAATTAGATGTTCCTTCCAACTTCAAATAAATTCTTTTGTTGCATAGTTGTGTAGGGTATCATGTTGTCGGCCCCGCTTGACTGATTTTTTCTTACTGGTTTTTATATGAAAATTGTCTTTCTGGAGTATTGAACTGGATAGAATTCTCAGATGTATCAATTGTTATGGGGGTACTTCTCTGGAAATGAGAGATCGTATATTTTATGACGGATATTTTTCTCAAATATCAAGAATATAATATAATGCATTATATAATAGACAATAAAGTCTCCTCGCACAGAGAAATCCTAATATATTCTATAGAGATACCACAAAGTATTCTTGTATAGACTAGATCTTGAGGTTGAGGGAATATCATATCAGGTCTCCTGGAACAGTAGAGTCTATGAATTCTTTCCTATACAGAAGACCTGACTGTCGCTCAAATGATATTTTAGCCAAAAATGTCCACTACTTGTCGTTCTTTAGAACTGTGAATTCCACAAATGCCAGTGCACCTTAGTATGCATATAAACATGGGTCACAAGGCTTAAGTGGAGTTATCTCAAGAACTTAAGTCGGCCGTCCGTCATATAGAAAGTCGGCGGTGCGTATTTATTTAATGGGTCCGTGAAAATCATGAAAATTATTCATATTTCTCTTGAAAAACCAACGATGAAATTCGATCCTATAGAGGAAAGCTACACTACACGATTTGGTAATGCAAAATTTGAATCTTCATTGATCAACATAACTGTGATTGTCTATCACCTATTTCCACAGCCACACAAAAAAACAAGTTAAAAAGCAGCAAGTTCGGTCGGGCCGAACTTTGTTTGTCATAAGCCATTACCATATTCAAATTCTCAACTTTAAATAAACGGTGAATAATGTAGCTAAAATCATCAAAATGCCGTACATAGGCAGGTACCGTTACATTAGAGATATACGAATACCATAGATAATTTACAGGCTGTAGCAACCATTCTGAACTTCAAATACGATATCTCAAACAATTTCGGTGAGTATTGTACATAAAATCGTCAAAATACCGAATATAGGGAGGTACAGTTATATGGGGGTTATAAGAAGACCTGGACATGCATAGACATATTTTTGTCCCAGGCTGTAGTATCCATTACGAACTTCAAATGCCAAATTTGAAACAATTCCGGTGAATAATTTCGCTAAAATCATCAAAATACCGAATATAGGGAGGTATAGTTATATGGGGGCTATACGAAGACGTGGACCTGAACAGACAATTTTTTGTTTTGGGCTGTACTATCCCTTTGGAACTTTAAATACTAAATTTGAAACGATTCCGGTGAATAATGTCGCTAAAATCATCACCGAGTACAGGGAGGTACTGATATATATGGTCTATACGAAGACCTGGACATGCACAGGCAATTTTCTGTCATAGGCTGTAGTATCCCGTTGGATCTTCAAATGTCGAATTTGAAACTATTGCGGTGAATAATGTCTCTAAAATCATAAAAATACGAAATATCGGGAGGTACCGTTATTAGCGGGCTATATGAAAACGTAGACCTACATGGCCCATTTACGAACTTAAGCTGCCTACTGGCAAAATAAACATGCCTGCAAAATTATAGCCTTCTATCTCGATTCTTTCGAAAGATAGCGTGACTACAACAGACAGGAGTATTTCGAGGAGTTACAAGCGGAATGACAGAGTTAATATACCCTCCATAGTATGGTGGAGGGTATAAAAGCGTACGATGTTCATCTTTAATATTGATGTGTCTTTCTTCCTTCAGATTACGAGTCTGTTTATTTTTTATATATTTCCTTCTATAATTTTTTGTGGTATTTTTCATTTTCTTTTTTCCCCTTTCACCTTTTTTCGCTTTATTAAATTTACCGGATTCATGGTTTTGTTACTGTCCTCTTTTTTTTTGGTTGGTAAATATTCTTGGCTACTTTATGGACAACCGATGTTGTTTATTTTACCAGCGCTTGAGTACTTGACAGAAATCACTTTTCTGGATAATGGAAAAAGAATTTTAGACATTCGATATTTATTAAGAAGACCGACATTGATGATGTCCGTAAAAATAGATAAAAAACGTGGAAGATGTGGAGGAAAATATTTTTCAAATCTATTCAAAATGAAATCGAATGCTAGTCGAGGATGTAGTAACAAGAAAAAGAAGGGAGGAAATATTACAGATTATAAATATTTTAGCGTCAAAACATGATTTTCCAGGAATAAAAGAAATAAAAACAAGTAAGCAAAGGCTACAGTCGAGCGGGGCCGACCGTTGAATACCCTACAACACTATAATAAACGATACAGTTCATATAGGCGAGATACTCGAAAGAATTGCACAAGATATTGTGACAAATAATAAAAGAAAACCATCAGGTTTCGTTCTCTAATTTTCGAATAATAGCAACTTAAACTAATTTGCTCATTTCAAATTTATTGGTAGATGTTGCACGTAAATGGTCTTCCTAGATCTGGAACCAAACTTTCCCAAAGACCCATAGTCTCTCAGAAGTGGCAAAAGATTAACATTTATTATTGGCTTTTGATTTTTTTGAGATCGGACATTTGACTATATTCTTCCACGAAATCAGCGTTAACGAAATAGTCAGAAGTGCGTCTTTCCTGTATTTGTGAATTCTCCATGGAGTCACTGGAATGGAGATTTTCGTATTTTGTCTACAAAAGTTGGCAAACTATTTTACACATTGAATATTTTTGGATGGCCATTCAAAACTGCTTGGCTTTTGCATTGTGCGGTAACCCCCATCCGAATGTGCGTGAGGATCGGGCGATAATTACGACCTGCTGACAATGTTGCATTTTTTTGGTCCATTTCTACTCCTAAATCATCTCCAAAAAGAGTAGGCTTCTATTCTGACCCTCATCTTATCCACATGCAAAATTTCGTAAGGATCGGGCCATAAATGCGATCTGTATATGATATACTGATATCCTAACTACTTAGTTTTGTTAGCTGTAGAAATTTTACCAAATGTTTAATTCAAAATGAAAATATGCCAAAAATATGACAAAATGGAAAAAAATATGAGAAAATATTATAAAATCAATATTTTCATCTTTAGAGAGATATTTTTATGCGATTTTTTAGACGTTGTTTCTTTCCTGCCAAGAGGCCATTCTAAATTAATGAGAACTGTCGAAATCAGTTCAGCCGTTCTCGACATATATGAGATCTTTCAAGCATATCTTCTTTGATAGACATATATATCGCATATATTTGCTATATATTCGATTTTTTGGATCTTAACATCAAAGTAAAGGTCAGAAGTAACCTTGTGATGGCTTTGTGATTTCGCCGGGTTTTAAAATATTCGCGTTTTAATGAAAAATTTCGAATTTTTTCAATAAAAAAGATATGGTCTATTTTACCCGCTAAATATAATCCGATGACCACCCAAATTGGTAGGCTTCTTCCCCGCCCTAAACTCTAGCTACATGCGAAATTCCGCGTCGATTGGTCTATAAATGCGACCTGTATAGCTACTGCAAAATCCGAATTTTTTTCAGTATTTGGTCCATTTCAACCCCTAAACATTTGGCGATCATCTCCAAAAGAAATAGGGTTCTATTCTGACATTAACCCCACCTCCATACTAAATTTCGTGAAGATCGGGCCATAATTGCGACCTGTAGAGTGATTACAAATTAACATGGACAGACGGACAGACGGACAGACGGACGGACGGACATACATAGCTAGATCGATTCAGCTCGGCGAGCTAGGAAGATCCATATATACTTTCCTATGTGGGAAACCAATATTTCGTGGTGTTACATAATTTTTGGCCCAATCAAACTTATAATACCCCCAACACATAGTGTTGTAGGGTATAAAAAACAGCAACAAAATTCCTTCGAGCCATGCTGTCTGCAGAATTTGTACAAATTTGGTAAACAAATTCGTGAGATGTTGTGTGGCTCGCCTTTTCCCTCCATTCCAAATCAAACACGAACGAAACGAAAAATTCCCCCATATTCCAATAAATTATTTTCCAAATAGCATTTTTCCATATTACAACAACGGCGAACACGACGAAATTATTCATATAATTTTCGCTCCACAGGCAGTGCATGTTTTATGCTGCGAGGGTAAAATTACATGCCCCCGCGGCGAGAGAGAGGATAATTTCATAGAAGAAATCTCGCATGGACTTGCACACGAATGTGGGAGGATACAAAAAGGAGTCAAAAATGAAATTAATTATGCAACGAACACACAATGCAATTAGGTATTAATTCTGTTTTTGCACAAATGTCTCCTCCTCCCCATCCTGTCACTTCTTCGAGGTAATCATAGGTTTTCAACAAAAACAACAAAAAGGCACGCTCTGCCATATTTGTTTGACACACATTACGTGGCTGTAATTTACACCGAAATGAAAACCAATGCAGTGAAAATATAATAGTTCGTGGCATGGTTGTAGTTTTCGTATTTTCAAGATATGAGATTTGAAGCGAGGGAGACCAACTGCTGTTGGACATTGGTTTTGCACCCCCTCGCCTTATATCTAACCTCATATGGAAGTGTAAATACTTTAAACTGTCGTTGCAATTACCATTTTACCAAAGTGACCCAATGCAAATGGTTAATTTGGGGACGATGATGGTAATTTTATTGGCTCTAAGCACGTAACGAGAGCTGTGTGGCTCAAAATTGTGTTAATACTAGACCAAGACAAGGGATAATTTTGAATGCATTTAAAATTATTTTCTTTACTTTCTTTTTTTTCAATGGAAAGACCAAAATCAAAAACCAGTTCTAAGGCAGTAGGTAAAGGGGTTGCCAATCAGAGGTGGTATTTCAATATAAATGTATTTCTTCAAAAAAAGTGTAGAAAGTCTTAAAGTCGGACGGTCAGACTTTATCATACCCTACACCCCTTTGCATATTTTGTAGAGCTTCACAAAATACATAAAAGTTTTTATGGCAAATTTGTGATATTTTCTACATTTGTGCCTTTTCAGTTCGGTATTATATTACCCATTTGATACATAAATAACATGAAATCTGATAAAGATATGTATATGGGAGCTATATCCAAATCTGATCCGATCTCGATAAAATTTAGCAAAGGTATTTCTGACCTGTATTTGATATATTTCCCCAAATATCGTTGTTGCGGAGTGTATATTACAGCTATGGAGAACAAATATAAAAAAATCGATTCAAAATAGACATGGGAGCTATAGCTATATCTGAACCGATTTCTCTCAAAATTGCCATACTTAATTTGGGGTTGTGTGCAAAATTCCATACTATTTGACCTGATATTACACATTTGTTGCACAATCAAACGCAAATCTGACGAAAGTAGCGCTATCAAAATGTTGACTCCTTGGGTCAAAAAAAATAACTTGTGTCAAATTTCGGATCGCAAAATAAATTGGACCTGTACTTTGTCTGACGAACATAAAATAAATCGACTCAGAATATAATTCTATGCAGATCATCAGAAGCTACCATGGGTCTATCTCGTTAATTTTTTTACAAACAAAGACATAATACCTTCAACTTATGATGTAGGGTCGAAAAATAATAAATTCTGGTCTTCTATGAGAAGACCTTCTGGTCTTCTATGAGAAGACCTTCTAGCTCTTCTATGAGAAGACCTTCTAGCTCCTCTATGAGAAGACCTTCTAGCTCTTCTATGGGAAGACCTTCTAGCTCTTCTATGAGAAGACCTTCTAGCTCTTCTATGAGAAGACCATCTGCTCTTCTATGAGAAGACCTTCTAGCTCTTCTATGAGAAGACCATCTGCTCTTCTATGAGAAGAACTTCTGGTCTTCTATGAGAAGAACTTCTGGTCTCCTATGAGAAGACCTTCTGGTCTTCTATGAGAAGACCTTCTGATATTCTATGAGAAGACCTTCTGATCTTCTATGAGAAGACCTTCTGGTCTTCTATGAGAAGACCTTCTGGTCTTCAATGAGAAGACCTTCTGGTCTTCAATGAGAAGACCTTCTGGTCTTTTATGAGAAAAAAAAAAATTGGCATCTATGAGAAGACTATCTGGTCTTTTATGAGAAGACCTTCTGGTCTTCTATAAGAAGACCCTATGGTCTTCCATGAGAAGACCTTCTGGTATTTTATGAGAAGACCTTCCGGTCTTCTATGAGAAGACTTTCAGGTCTTCTATGAGAGGACCTTCTGGTCTTCTATGAGAAGACCTTGTGGTCTTTTATGAGAAGACCTTGTGGTCTTTTATGAGAAGATATTCTGGCATTCTATGAGAATACCTTGCGGTTTTCTATTAGAGGACCTGGTGGTCTGCTATAAGAAGACCTTGTGGACCTCTATAAAAAGACCTTTTAGTCTTCTATAAGGAGACCTTCTGGATTTCTATGAGCTATATATAATATTTGGATGTAGCTCTCATATATGTCTCCAACCAATTTCGGATTTATAGTGCTCCAAAGGGCCAATAAAAGTCCAAAAGTCCTAAATTTTGGTATATCCGACCGAATTCAGTGTAGAAGCAAGTAAGTCAAATGTGGAGAAAATCGTTTCGGATATAGCTATAGCTCCCACATTCGGAATATGCACGCAATGCGCCAATTTAAAAAAAAAAGTATTTGATAAAATGACATTGACATTGATGTCTTCTATAGTATGACCTCTTGGTCTCCTATCAGAATACATTATGGGCTTTTATGAGAAGACCTTGTGTTTTTCTAACAAAAGATCTTTGGATATTCTAATAAGATTATTTTTTACGAAAAGCATCGTTTGGGTGTTCAATGAGAAGTTTTTTGGTCAATGTGGACTTCTATAAATAAATGTTGGGCCTTAAACTTTAAATTCGTCGTAAAGAAGTTTCTAGTAAGAAAGCTAAAAATATTTTTACAAAAGGCCAAAAGACCTTTTGAAGGAGTGTCAGAAGTTCTTTTTTTACTTTCTTAAATATAACGTTGTGATCTTCTCTAAAATGACTTGTTGGTCTCCTGTAGGAACACTGGAAGCTATTATATGAAAGAGGTTAGAATGAGAAACATAAATTTTCTGAATTAAAAATCGAAAATTTGGACAAATGAATAGAAGTTTTCCTTTCGCAATCACTGTGGAGTAGTCTCATTCAAATTGACCCTTAATTTTCAATTGGAAACCAACTTCTTGAAGATGTCTCTCTGTTATTTGTGATACAACCTATTATGCTCTAAAAAGCTAACCATCCTTAAAGAGAAGTTTTGGTCTTACCAAAAACTACATGGCCCACATGAAATGAAAACTAACAACCTCTTCTACGACAGACCTTTTGAATTATTGACTGTCTAGAGGATGGTAAGTGGCCACTTTCGATGTTCAATCAACCTACTACAAATACACAAATGCATATATAGACACATACCCACTCACAATTGCAAGTTCATTTCAATCATGTTAGCAGTTTTAACGATTATGGACATGGCCACCAACAAAACCACCCACCTACACACACTCCATTTACATACTTATGACAGAGAAAAAAAAACAAGTAATCCTCTACATTCAATAAAGTTCGATAGAGTTTTCGTGGCATGAATGAAGCGAATGGTAGTTAGCAAAATTGTTAGCATGCAGTGGAGAAAAGAACGACAAAAAATGTTCCATAAAGGAAAAGTAGGAAAAAAAATATAAATTTTTAGTGAGGATATTGGAAATATTGCAGAAGTTATTCTGAAAAAAAGCTTTAAGTTATTGGTGTTCGAAAAGACAAAAAAAATGTGGATGGGGAGAAAGGGAAAAAAACTCTGGTCACATCGTTCGATTGGTTTGCAGCATCAAACTTTAAACGAGAGAATTTGCAAAACTCTGCTTGTAGCCGGCGACGAACAATGCCCGCAAAAAAGTGTTTTTTATTAGTTTAATTTTTTGATGCTGCGCCCCGTTTTTTTTTTTTTTTTTTGAAGCCATAAATTCCATTTCGAACGTTGTCTTTTGTCTTTTCATGTTCTCGCATCTAGCCTCGTTTTTTATGGGGTGCTATGCAATTTTCTCATTGAACTTTAAACCACAAAACTGTGGGAATGTTGCTGGGTTATGTTTTATCCCAAATGCATACCTCAATGTTTGCCATAGTTGGGATGTGAATCAGAGAGGAGGGGTGGTGTGGCGTGGGAGACAGATGTGAAAAGTTAACGATTTGTTGGCCAACATCAACACGCCGAACACTCGTGGTGGACAGTGCATTTTGTTGTTGTTGGGGAGGGGTGAGATGGTGTTTTGCACACATTTGATTTGAAATAAAATTCGGAACTTTTTTTCATTTTTGCATCGAATTGGGAATTTTATTTGATTCCATTTTATGTAGATTTGAAAAGTTTGTTTTCTAGTTTGGTTTTAATGGTGATTAGATTAATGGAGAGAATGGTGGCATTTATTGAATAACGTGAGTATGGGGGGACGTTAGTAATATTTTTATAATTTCTCTCACATCTCCGACCTTCGACCTTATGGAGATATTTACATTTTCTTCTAAAAGTAACCTTTTTTCCTTGTTATAATCCCCCATTTTTTTTCCAACTCACTAAATTTCACATAAACCCCAAAGGTCCATGATGCGTATGATTAACATGGCCTAATCCAAACTTATTATTGCTCATACTCCCGCAGCACCAGTTAATGTGATTAACTTAGGACCCACCACTGCCACCCAACGAGTTTTTGCTTACCAAGGCATTGTTATATTTTCATCTGAAATCAATTTCGCATTTGACCAACAAAAACAAATTTATTTGATTGGAAACAATTATTGGTTTTACCCGGATCAAATGGAATAAAGTAGAAAATAATTGAGCCGTAACAAAAGACCAGACTGTGGGGGATAAATATAATAATATTAAATAAGGGACATAAGACCCATAGATGGAATTCATGGTCAATTATTATTAGTCGAGGTTGCACTTTTTTCCGCACAGAA
The DNA here is from genome assembly GCF_030504385.1 of Musca domestica. Lineage (NCBI taxonomy): Eukaryota > Metazoa > Arthropoda > Insecta > Diptera > Muscidae > Musca > Musca domestica. Next base: position 575,767 of record NW_026712299.1, on the reverse strand, counting down.
ATTGGGGATTGAATTCAAATGTGGAGGAAGAAATTTTTATGCACAAAAAATATGGAAGGACACAATGAAAAACTAATTTTTGGTCGATAATAAAGAGGGGCTATTTTTGCAATGGAAGTAAATTTTAAATTTCATATTTCGAAAAAAATATCCAATTTAAGATAGAGAAACACATTTTCAGGCTAATATAAAGTAAAACAAACAAGTAAAAAAGCTGTAAGTTCTGCCGGGCCGAACTTTGAAAAAAATAAAAAAATAGAATAAAATAAAATCCGATAAAAATCCTATTAAAATCTTAAAAATTCCGAATGTAGCCGTTATATTAGGGTCTATACGACGACACGGACCTGTATAGGCAACCTTTACCATGAGCCATTACAATATTCAAATGCGAAACTTGAAAAAAATCGGTGCATAATGTAACAAAAATCATCGATATACCGAATATATGGAGGTTCAATTATATGGGGGCTATACCTAAACGTGGACCTGCACAGACAATTTTCTGTCTTAGCTGAAGTATCCAGTGCGAACTTCAAATACGAACTTTAAAACATTTCCAGCGAATAATGTCGCTAAAATCATCAAAATCCCGAAAAAAATTGTGGTACACGGACATGGCTATACGGACACGTGACCTGGACAGACAATTTTCTGTCTTAGGCTGTAGTGCGAATGCGAAATTTGAAACAATTCCCGTAAAAAATGTCGCTAAAATCATCAAAATACCAAATATGGGGAGGTACTATTATATGGGGGTATACGAAGACGTTAACCTGCACAGACAATTTTCTGTCTTAGGCTGCAGTATTTATTACGAACTTCAAATACCAAATATGAAACAATTCCGGTGAATAATATCGCTAAAATCGTCAAAATACCGAATACTGGGAGGTACCGTTATATGGGGACTATACGAAGGCGTGGCCCTACATGACCCATTTTCAATACCAAAAGTTCTGCAGACATAATATTAATTTGAGAAAAAGTTTATCAACCGACTTCATTTCGTTCGGAAGCTAGAGTGACTTGAAGCGACTTGTTCGAAACCCGCGTCGCAGTTGCCGCAAAATGGCTCGTGAGCTGAACATATCGCAATTTTTCATTTGGAAAATATTGAAAAATGAACTCGGGGTAAAGCCATTGAAATTCCAAAAAGTGCAAGAACTTACACCGCAACGGAAAGACAATAGACTCAAAGAGCTAAAGAGTTGCTTCGGTTGGCCGAAAGTGGTGAACTGCCGAATTTGGTTTTCTCCGTCTCCGATGAGAAAACATTCGTTGTCCAGCAGTTTGTAAACAAACTAAATGATCGTGTTTACTTGCCAAAGAAGTCGGCTGAAAATGTGCACCTTCGGTTGGCCACCAGAACTCAAGCGCCGGCCATGGTGATGGTGTGGGCCACCATAACAGCCGATGGTCGCTCTCCGCTCGTACTAATCGACCGTGGCATCTGAATAAATGCCGAAAATATTCTTGAGGGTGTATTCAAGCCTTGGGCACGCAAACATTTTGGCCGCAGTCCTTGGACATTCCAACAGGACTCAGCACCATCGCACTCAGCACGCGGCACCCAAGAATGGTTACAAAATGTGGTTCCTCCCTTTATTTCCAGCGCACAATGGCCACCAAAATCTCCGGATACCAATCGGTTGGACCATTGTGTCTGGAGTATTTTGGAAAGCAATGTTGTCACTAAAAAATACCAAAGTGTCGATCACCTCAAGCAAGCACTTCGACGGGAATGGGCCAAAATACAGCAGAGCAACATTCGGGCAGCGTGTCACGGTTTCATTTGCCGTTTGAAGGTCATAATTCGTGCCTAAGGTGACCAATTCGAACTAATCTAAACATATTCTAAAAATTGATGCTATTTCCAGTGAAAAACGTGCCTCATCAAAATAATGGTTTTTGACCCTAGGTCTCTTTGGACCAAATCCGTTTTGAGGGAATTTGGGGTTGATTTAGCGATGTCCGTCTAGCTGGCTAGTGCCTAGGATAACTCTCAAAGTTAAAAGAAGTATCCAATTTGACCCAAACTTGGTACATCGTAATATTATTATAAAACTTAGATCGATTTCGGAGATTGGCAATATCGGTCCATTTCTTCTGGTTACAAAATTACCAAAGAAAATAATTTACTGCACAAAAAAATAAAGGATGATCCAATTTTGCTCCAACTTTGCAAAACCTTGTATTTCCATCAGTGCAAGGACAGGTGAGAAAATGTACTATATCTGCCCTCTCCATCAAGTACCTCCCCTCATAAAAATTTTAAATAATTATAACTCTTATAAAATGTGGTGTATGTATCCGATTGTTTTCTAATTAGGCTCATCACAATATTTCTACTACCCCCAGGTCTGGTGTGAGAATGGAATTCAGGGTTGCCCATATTCGACGGACCCATGTTTTTTTCGGCCATTTCGATGACTCTTTGGGCCCATTCCAATCGACGAGGCTGGTCCGCAGGGAACAAATTCAAATCAATGCGAGAACGGCGTTTTTGGGATGTTCTTGGGGACCTCTCAACACTGGCTCGTACGGCAGCGATATTCTCGGCCGATCGCCTTGGTCGACTTTTATATGGCCTCTTAGGATTAGAAAGAGCCTTACCAGTCGAAAATTTTTCGTATAAACGCTTAATGGTTTTCTTAGAAGGCGCACTTCTCACATTTTTTAATGTTTTAAAAGCTCGTTGAGTTTTCACAATTGACTTCTTCTGTTTCAGAGCGATCGCGTGGCGTGTATTGGTTCATGGTAAAAATCTGCTTGGACTGACGCTTCAAACGCGGTATGTCATTAAGCGATGTGACATCTCTGTCAAAAGTTATGGCGTTGCCAGATGGGTCCGTCGAATATGGGCAACCCTATATATCTTTGAATAAACATAACAGAAGTCATAATATATCTAAATAATAGAAAATAGGCTGAGAGTATACATCTGTTGACAAAACCGACTGATACTTTTTAACTTCTTCTTTTTTATATTTTCATGCCACACAACCTACAACGCTTTCCATCGTGCAAATCATAGAGGAAATTTCCATTTTCTGCCAACCACCTTTACCATCCCATATCCCACTACGTTTGTATTTGATTATTTATTAAAGCTAATATTGTTTCAAGGATCCCCCATTGTTTTATTGTTCCAAACCAAACAATGAACATTTAAATCAATAATTTTTCAAATGACTCGGTGTACACCAGTCTTTGTTGTTCTCATTTATAGTTTTTGGGTATTTATGTAATAAAATAACACACATACACATACTTCCACAAACTACACACAAACACCCACACAATTTAACAGCCTTCATTCCAGTTAACCATTATTATTTGTTCCATAAACTACACCTATAAAATCAACAATAACAAACGAGGATGGATGGATGGTGGCTGAGGGTGAATTGAATTTCCACAAATGTGAGAAGTGTTGAGAACTAAGTCAAGGCAAGCCTAATGGTGGGCCTTATAAAGAATGATAGGATTACAAAAATGTCGCAGCACTTAAAATAATTTTATAGAAGGTTTATATTGTATTCAAGATCCAAAATATCAAATTACATGAAAATCTGTTGAAAATTTTTATCAAAGTCTCTCACATTTGGAGAAGGTTTCTTTGGGAGCTACAGGGTTGCCCATATTCGACGGACCCATCTGGCAACGCCATAACTTTTGATAGAGATGTCACATCGCTTAATGACATACCGCGTTTGAAGCGTCAGTCCAAGCAGATTTTTACCATGAACCAATACACGCCACGCGAGCGCTCTGAAATAGTTGAAATTTACATTCAACAGAAGAAGTCAATTGTGAAAACTCAACGTGCTTTTAAAACATTAAAAAATGTGAGAAGTGCGCCTTCTAAGAACACCATTAAGCGTTTATACGAAAAATTTTCGACTGGCAAGGCTCTTTTTAATCCGAAGAGGCCATATAAAAGTCGACCAAGGCGATCAGCCGAGAATATCGCTGCCGTACGAGTCAGTGTTGAGAGGTCCCCAAGAACTTCCCAAAAACGCCGTTCTCAGCAGTTGGGCATGGCTCGGTCCACTTTACAACGGATTATTCGCATTGATTTGCATTTGTTCCCGTACAAAATTCAATTGACGCAAAGAACGTTGCCTGCGGACAAGTCTCGTCGATTGGAATGGGCCCAAAGAGCCCAAAGGTCCGTCGAATATGGGCAACCCTGTATATCAAAAACATGTTCAATGTTGACAATTGACAATGGGGGTAGGGTTTTATGGGAGCTATATCAAATTGTGGACCCACATTTACATTATTTTGGATGGACAGCAGGTATCCATTAAGAACACCAAATGTCAAATCTCAGTCGGTTTCAATTAAAAGTGCATTTAAGATCTTCAAATTTCCCTAAATCGGAGGGTACCGTTATACGAGGCCAATATATCATTATGAAGCTACTCTAAAAAAATTATGGATTGGAAAATTATTACCCATTTCAACGAAAAGTCTTAAAAATCTTTCATTTTGAAGTTTGGCAAGGAGGACATTAGTAAAACCATCGCTCAGTGGCCCACAGGCAATTCTTTTGGCCAAAACTTTTAAAAATTTAGTAATTTTTCTACAACTATAGCATACATTTCCTGAACCACCTCTATATCTCAATTCCAAATACTAACAGGGACCCCCATATCAAATTTCGGAATTCCATTCAATTCTTTCACCCAATACAAAATGTATAACCACTTAGTATCTTTAATATAATTTTGGCACTGTTCCATATCTCAATCCTAGACACCAATATTTATATCAAATTTCTAGATTTTGGCTAAATTCCTGCTCCCAGTATTAAACTTAGTACTATTTAGTACAATTATAGTACACATTTCCAAAACCACCCCCATATCTCAATTCCAGATACCAACAGGGACCCCAATATCACCCAATACCAAATATAGTACCATTCAACATTTTTCGTACAATTATAGTACACATTTCCGAAACCACCTCTATATGCCCAAGCTAAACATGAGCAAATTTCTGGCACTATCTGTTTACCCAATACCAAATTGTACCAATTTGTTTTTCGTTCACCAACCGGGACTCCAATACCAAAACTTCGAAATTCCAACTCTATTCTAAACCCTCCAGCCAATAACATATACATTACTAACTAGTAATTTTCGAACAATTATACTACACTTTTTCAAAACCACCCCCCTATCTCAATTCCAGATCCAAAGAGATACCTCAATATGAAATTTCCGAGATTACAGCTCTATCTCTATTACTTAATACCCAATTTAGTACTTTTCGTACAATTATAGCACGCATTTTAAATTTCTCCTCCATATCTTAAGCACAGCCACCAACAGTGACATTTATATCGAATTTCAGGATTTGAGCTCTATTCCTTCACCCAATACCAAATTTAGTACTTTTCGTATAACTCTAATTTAAGATTTCAAGCACAATCTATTCACCCAATACCAATTTGTACCGAATATAGTACTATTTAGTACACAAGGGTACACATTTAAAAAAGATCCTACATAACCCAATCCTATACACTAACAGTAATCTTAATTCCAGACTACAGGATCTCAGCCCTATTAGTTAACAAATAATCCAAATTATACCAAATTTGGAACACATAAGCAAAACCTCCTCCTTACCACAATCCTACACTTCAATTTTCCAAAACTAGAAATCTTATTTCCAAATTTCAGAAATCCACCTCTATCGATTTGCCACAATTCCAATTTGTACCAAATTAAGTACCATTTAATACACATAAGTACTAAATTCCAAAACTACCCACATCATACAATCCAATAGAGAGATATTATTTCCAAATTTCAGGAATCCAAATCTATCGGTTTTCCCAAAGTTTAATTGTATCAAATTTTGTACATATAAGTACGAATTTTCAAAACTACCTACATACCTCTGTCCTACAATGCAACAACAAATTTCCAGCCCTATCGGATTATGGGTACTAAATTTGGTACAAATTAGAAATGTACGAATTTCGAAAATGTCCGACATATCCCAATCCCACACTCGAGATTCCAAATTTACCACAATCGTACAATCATATAATAATCTTATTTCAAAATTTCAGGACACAAGATCAATTGGTTCACCCATATCGAAATTTTACCAAATTTAGTAGCAATTAGTACTTTTCGTCCACGTTAGTACAAATTTCGAAGACTTACTTCATATGCCAATTCTACATTCCGCCAGTAATGTTCATTCATATTTCAGAATTCCAAGGCTCCATCCATTCCTCCAAATTCAAATTGTACTAAATTTAGTACCGTTTAGTACTTTTCGTATACATGAGCACATGCTGTCAAAACTATTTGCTTACATCGACTCTACTCCTTAACCTTGATTCTCTTTCCAAATTTCAAGTTTTTGGCTCTTATCGTTTACATGATACGAATTGGTATAAAATGCGTACATTTTAGTACTTTTCGTATACTATAAAGCCAATTTTTAAAAACCCTTTGGTACATTTATCATATACTCCATTAATGGCTCTCATTCCAAATATAAGAGTTCTAGTTTCTCAAAAAAAAGGATGCCATATTTAGTAACTTTTAATACTTTTCGTACCATTTTAGTACGAAATTCCAAAATTCCAGCCTTATCTGACCCCGGACTTTTTTAAGATTCTAGCATCAGCCGTTTCGTCTGGGCGTTGATGAATCGTCAAGTCAATCAGTTAGTCATTTACATTACTCTCTATACCCTACTGAGTCGATTTATCCATGTCAGTCCGTCCTTCCGTCTCCCCATGTATATTTAATGCAGGTCGCATTTAATATCCGATTGGGATAAAATTTTGCAACAGTATTTGTTTGGCCCAGGAAGGAATCCTGTGGAAATTGGTGAGAATCGGTTGAAATTTAGATATAGCTCCCATCAATCGATTTCAAGTTAATTGTGCACAAAATCGCCAATGTCAGTCCAAATGGACTGAATGTTGGAACTTCCGACGGAATTCACCCCAGAAGCAAATACTTCAAATTTTGGTGAAAATACGTTCGAATGTAGTTATAGGTCCCATATGTATGTTTTATCCGTTTTGGGGTTTTAAGTCATTCACAAGCGTAATATGAACTCCACGACAATGATATTTAATACTGGGCATTAAATACTGGTCAAAAATACCTCGGCAAAATTTTATCGAAATCGGTTTATATTTTTATATAGCTTCGATATTTTAATATCAGTCCAAATGGAATAGATTGTTTCATTTTCAACCGAATTTTTCCATTTGGTGAATTTTAGCCCGGTATATCTATTACTCCAGTAAATATTTTCGAATATAATCCTTATCGAAGTCATATCATGCACTTTACAGCAATGTTTTTTTGGAACTAGAGGTTTAAAGGCCTGCTTTAAATGTGTTGAAAATCGGTTCAGAGTTAGATATAGTTCCCAAATTGTGACTACTCTAAAGTCATAAGCCAAATAAGGTTCATAATTGGTATGATCTACTTCACATAAATTGCTAATATAAACTTTTTTATTGCTGGAGCTCTACATAGTGGTGTATAGTATTACACAGACTTTTGACTTGCTGACTTGACTTTCCTTGCTGGTTCATTAGTATATATAGGTCACTCATTCGCAGATTTTTCTTACAAATGACCGGAGTCCACCGGATTAGATAAGTATCCAATTCCTTCGACCAATATTAAATTAATTAAATCTAAGATTCTCACTTCACAAAAATAAGGGACCCAAAGTAGATTTCCACAAATTTCCTTATCAAAACCTGATGAATGGACCATCATAATTCAAAAAAAAATCACAAAAATGTATTTCCCAGGCCCGGTCATTCCCTCCTCAGGTCATGTGTATACATGTATATATTTGATTTCTTGTGAAAGCCATAAATAATCGGCAATATGTCAAAAGCTATAAAACATTAAATTAGTCAAGCAATATACAATATATGAGGGAACATAAATATTTGTGCTCCTTCATTGCGAAGGGGGTAGCAATGTTGACTGAGGTAAGTTAAAGTCATAGGGGGCTGGTGTGTACCATGTGTACTTCGTTAGGTGAATGATTGCTGCTGGTATGGTTAAATGACCTTCCTCATTTGGAGAGAGAGAGAGATTGGGCGAAATGTGGGTGGGTATCGTACGGGGTTTCTTAAAAATAAACCAATTCAATTTGACAAATTTAATTATTGTGGATTTTCTAGAAGTCGTGGGAATGAAATGTTTAATTAAATGATATTTAATGAATTAGGTATTTGTCATTATTTATGGAGTCACTTGGCGGAGGAGGTTGGTGGTGAAATTAAATATATAAGATGGTATAAGCAAAGGTGCCACATAAAATGCATCAATTAGTTTTAAAATAATTTATTCGGTATTAGATAAAAAGAAATTAAACATCAAAATCTCTCCAAACCTCTAATCAAGAACAAAAAATAATAATTTAATCAAAAAGTACTCTTCACATTATTTTCTATTTATTGCAAACTCTTAAATTTTAACTTCCCATAATCAGTTTTACTCTTCCGCAATCGATATCTATAAATTTATATAATTCACTGTAAACTACTATCCATGTTCAACATTCTGCCAATTAAGTGATAATCCAACAAAATAACAACTATTAAATACTCAATTTATATAATTCGCAATTTCCACCATTATGTGATTTTCCTTTGAGTGACTTACACAATCGCTTTGTCGGATATATATGCGAGCTATGATTCGAGGCCATAAATACAATTTATAAAATGTATTTATTTTTAATTCGCATATTGAGTTGGCTTTAAAATTAAACTATAATGAAATAACGCCTCATTTCGGCACGGCATGCAAAATGAAAGGATACAGGTGAAAAAGGAAGGTATGGTCGACACATGGATATTCTATATAAAATTGAATTGTGAAAAAACTTTTGTTTTCTATAAGAAGACTATTTGGTCTCCTATGAGAACATCTCTTGGCCTTCTATTTGAAGACCTCTTGGTCTTCTATGAGAAGACCTCTTGGTATTCTATGAGAAGACCTTATTCTGGTCTTCTATGAGAAGACCTTCTTCTGGTCTTCTATGAGAAGACCCTCTGGTCTTCTATGAGAAGACCCTCTGGTCTTCTATGAGAAGACCCTCTGGTCTTCTATGAGAAGGCCCTCTGGTCTTCTATGAGAAGACCCTCTGGTCTTCTATGAGAAGACCCTCTGGTCTTCTATAGGAAGACCTTCTGATCTTCTATACGGAAGACCTTCTGATCTTCTACACGAAGACCTTTTGGTCTTCTTTACGAAGACCTTCCGGTGTTCTAAGGGAAAACCTTCCTGTCTTCTATGGAAAGACCTTCCGGTCATCTGTGGGAAGGTCATCGGGTCTACCGTATGAAGAACTTCCGCTCTTCTATAGGAAGACTTTCCGGTTTTTTATACGAAGTCTTTCCTGTTTTCTAAATAAAGACCTATACGAAGACCTTCTGATCCTCCATAAAAATACCTTCTGGTCTTCTACAAAAGCGGTTCAGGTTTGGATATAGCTCCTTCACATATCTTTATCGGATTTCAGGTTTATTTTGCACCATATGGCCAATATCTAAATGACCTGATTTTTTTTACATACCACAGAATTCAGTCAGAAAGTGCAGAAATCGGTTCAGATGTGGCTCTCTCATATATACCAGGCACTTTATGGAACTCAAAATACCTCTGTAAAATGTTATCGATATCGGATCACTTTAAGATATAACTCCAATATATATCATTATTCGATATCAGGTTTTTTTGCACCAAATGGCTAATATCAGCCCAAATGGACTGAGTCTTAGGAATTCGGACTGAATTCGTCTCAATAAAAAGTACTTAAAATTTGGTGAAAATCGTTTCAGATATAGCTATAGCGCTCATATATTGGCAGATTTCATCCGATTTGGTGTTTAATTTCCCCATATGCGTAATATACACTCCACAACAATGATATTTGATAGCGGGCATTAGATACTGCTCGAAAATTCCTCTGCCAAATTTTATCGAAATCGGTTCAGATTTTTATATAGCTTCGATTTACATCTTCATCCGATTTTACGGTTATTGCTCACACATTATATCTAATATCAGATTTTTTCATATCCAACCGAATTTTTCCATTTGTTGAAATTCAATCCGGTATATATATTACTCCAATAAATATTTTTGAATATAATCCTTATCAAAGTCATATCATGCTCAATACAGGAAAGTTATTTGGTACTGGAAGTACAAAAGCCTCCGTCAAATTTTTTGAGAATTGATTCAAAGTTGAATATTGTTCCCATATTGTGACTACTCGGCAGTCACGCATTCAAATAATGATATCATAGTTGGTATGATCTACTTCTCATAAATTTCCAATATAAATTTTATTTTACGGGAGCTCTACCGAATATGCATAGTGGTATAGGGTATCATATAGTCTGCCCCGCCCGACTTTTGACCTTTCCTTAAGGTTTTTTTTTTAATTCACCACATATTTGTCGATATTTACAAAAATTTCTTTTAACAAAACTACACATCCTTGCCGTGTAGGGTAAAATTGCCATTTATTTTTGCATACAAGAAACGAAGCAATCTAAAGTCGTAAAGACATGCATCTAGAGAATGCTTGAAGCAATAGAAGCGTGTCAAAAGCGCATTTACTTTAAACAATACAATTTACAATTGCTTGCCATGCACACACATGCATGCAAATATGTCAATGAAATAGTTACACAATATATATATAAATATAAATGTTATTTTCCTTTCCCCTTTCCTTTTTTAAAATAAGAGCAAGTCAGTGGTAAGCAAATTGTTGTGCAAAACCGTTTATCCATTTGGCAATAGTCGGTGAATAAACTCTTAATAGAAACATTTAAATGCAAAAGAATACAATATCGAATTGGGAAAATTGTTCCTTCTCTTTAAAATATGAAAACAACATAAAAACAAGTAAAAAAGCTGTAAGTTCGGCCGGGCCGAATTTTGAATGCCCTCCATCATTTGGAACGAATTTGGTAATTCTGAAAAACAATAAACTCTGTTAAAATTTCTGTTAAAAACTTAAAAATACCGAATGTAGCTGTTATATTAAGGACTATACGAAGACATGGACCTGCGTAGATAACATTTGTCATATGCCATTACAATATTCAAATGCAAAACTTAAAAAAGTCAGTGAATAATGTAGCAAAAATCATCAAAATTCCGAATATCGGGACGTAACGTTGTATGGGAGCTATACGAAGACGTGGACCTGCACAGACAATTCTCTGTCTTAGGCTGTAGTATCCATGTCTGACTTCAAATACCAAATTTGAAATAATTCCGATGAATATTGCCGCTAAAATCATCAAAATACCGAATATCGGGAGGTACCGTTGTAAGGGAGCTGTACGAAGACCTAGACCTGCACAGACAATTTTCTGTCATAGGTAGTAGTATTCATTACGAACTTCAAATACTAAATTTGAAATAGTTCCGGTAAATAATACCCAATATCGGGAGGTACCTTTATATGGAGGCTATACGAAGACGTGGACCTACATTGCTCATTTTCTGTCTTAGGATGTAGTATCTATTACGAACTTCGAAATCCAAAATTGAAACAATTCCGGTAAATTATATCGCTAAAATCATCAAAACACCGAATATCGGGAGGTGCCGTTATATAGGGGGTTTTACGAAGACGGGGACCTGCAAAAACAATTTTCTGTCATAGGCTGTAGCATCTATTACGAACATCAAATATCAAATTTGAAATAGTTCCGGTGAATAATGTCGTTAAAATCATCAAAATACCGAATATCGGGGGGTACCGTTATATGGGTGCTATACGAAGACGTGGACCTACATGGCCTATTTTCTGTTTTGTGCTGTAGTATCTATTACGAACTTTAAATATTAATTTTGAAACAATTCCGGTGAATAATGTCGCTTAAGTCATACCGAATATCGGGAGGTACAGTTTTATAGTGGGGCTATACCAAAACCTGGACCTACAAGGTCAATTTTCAATACCAAAAGTCCTGCAGACATAACATACCTTTGGGTTAAATTTTATCAATCTACTTTAATTCGTTCGGAAGCTAGAGTGATTTCCACAGATGGATAGACCGACGGACAGACGGACGGTCATCGCTAAATCGACATAGAATATTATACTGATCAAGCATATATATACTTTTCGGGGTCTAAAATCCATATTTCGAGGTGTTACAATCGGAATGACAAACTTAATATACCCTCCATACTATGGTGAAGGGTATAAGTAAAAAATTGGTCTGGAAATTCATTTGGCATTTAGTTGCAATTTTTAGTACAGGGTTGCCTATGTTCGACGGACCTTTGGGTACATTCCAATCGACGAGGCTTGTCCGCAGGCAACATTCTTTGCATCAATTGAATTTTGTACGGGATCAAATTCAAATCAATGCGAATAATCCGTTGTAAAGTGGACCAAGCTATGCCCAACTGCTGAAAACGGCGTTTTTAGGATGTTCTTGGGGACCTCTCAACACTGGCTCGTACGGCAGCGATATTCTCGGCCGATCGCCTTGGTCGACTTTTATATGGCCTCTTCGGATTAGAAAGTGCCTTACCAGTCGAAAATTTTTCGTATAAACGCTTAATGATGTTCTTAGAAGGCGCACTTCTCACATTTTTTAATGTTCAGAGCGTTCGCGTGGCGTGTATTGGTTCATGGTAAAAATCTGCTTGGACTGACGCTTCAAACGCGGTATGTCATTAAGAGATGTGACATCTCTGTCAAAAGTTATGGCGTTGCCAGATGGGTCCGTCGAATATGGGCAACTCTGTATTTTACCCTACAGTCTGTTAATGGGTTTGAAATCCAATTAAAAAATTAAAATTTTCCAAGATATTTTCCGGCACATAATTCCCGCTTCCATTACCCTTTTTGCCATGAATCACCCATAAAATTCTATTACGAAATTTTCTTAGTGCCAAAACAAACAAAATCGCTTAATCAGGAAATCCTATTAAATCATGACTTTTCTTAATAGGCTTTGGCATTGTTGGTTAAAAGCCGGATACAGTCAATAAACCAAAAAAAACCCCAACCAACACTAAGTGGATAAAACCAACAACAACAGCAACTACACGATCAAAAAAATAAAGGAACTAACAACTAGACACCCACAATAAATTGAGGGTGACGATGACGATAATGGGTGCCTTGAGGAGGATGGGTGAGGGTAATTGCGAACGACAAGCAAATAAATATTTATATTAAACTAAACAAATAGTTGACATCATGCAATCATTCATTCATTCGTTCGTTTCTACTTTTGTTCTCCTCTGTATATATGTCGTTTATATTGTGTGTGTTTTATTTGTAATTTTAACATGTAACATTTAATGTTGAATGTGTCGCATGAATTGCCTAAAAGCACACAACAGATATTGTGAAACATTAACACCAGTGTGAAGTCTACACAAATACATTGATATACATATGTATGCGGGTGTGTGTGTGTGATGTGTTATTAGTCAGAGTTAAATACATGAGCCTGGGGCTTGACTACCGGAAAATGATTCATTTCAAAGTAAAATAAGCACATCATAAATTTACACCACCACCCCTCACAGGCATATGTGACTCACACAGGCACATAATTTCAACATTATTTAATGCAAAGGATTTGAATAGATTTCTATGAATAGGTGGTTGGAAAACAAAATGTAAACCATTTGTGAAGATGGAAAATTGGACTCACTAACGTTATTACACTTGTCGTGTAAAAGGTTTCATGAAAATATATATATTTTTAAAAATAATTGGAGACACTTCCCAATGTTTGTTAAAGAAAAGAAGTTAAAAAATATCAGTCGGTTTTGCCAACAAATGTATACCCTCAGTCAATGTTCGATTATTTAAACATATTTTGAATTTTGTTTGTTAATTTTCAAATTCTTGACCCTCTATGAAGGTGGTTCCCAAGGAATGGGCGATTATTGCACTTTTCATATCGGACCAAAATAAATATGGTATGAATAATGCGACGTGACAGATTTGGACTATATTGGTTACCTCCTACATCCTTTGTGGATGTGGTTCGCAAATATACAGGATGAGATGAAAAAACTCCAATCACCTTCAAACTGTTGTCATTTCTAAGCCACTCGTCCGATAGGTGTTAAAATTATTCCAGTGACAGCTCACTATATTGTTTACAAGCGCAAAAAAGCATTTTGGTGAGAATTTTCTAGAAAAAAATTTATTCCTCATGGAATTCAAGTGTGACAGTTTGATTTCTTTATATTTGGCTGGAAAACCACAAGTGGCTATCGTTAGAGCACTCCAGCATTTAAATGTGAATAAATCTTTGGAGGTACCATCGCTCGTTACCGTGACTGTGACTGGTAGCGTAGCTCGACGTCAAAGAAGTGGACGGAAGAAGAAAGCAACATCAGCAGAAATGGTTCGAAAAGAAAAGAAGAAGCGACTTGATCGAAACTTGCTTCGCCGTGGCCGAAAAATGGCTCGGGGGCTGAACATCGCAATATTCCATTCGGCAAATTTTGAAAAAAGAGCTCGGCATAAAGCCATTGAAATTCCAAAAAGTGCAAGAACTTATACCGCAACAGAAAGAAAATAAACTCAAAAGAGCTAAAGAGTTGATTCGCTTTGGCCGAATTTGGTTTTCTCCGATGAGATAACATTCGTTGTCCAGCAATTTGTAAACAAAAAAATGATCGTGTTTACTTGCCAAAGAGGTCAGCTGAAAATGTGCACCTTCAGTTGGCCACCAGAACTCAAGCGCCGGCCATGGTGATGGTATGGACCGCCATAACAGCCGATGATCATTCTCCGCTCGTATTAATCGACCGTGGTATCAGAAGAAATGTCGAATATTGTTGCGAACATATTCTGGAGGGTGTATTAAAGCCTTGGGCATGCAAATATTTTGGCCGCAGACCTTGGACATTCCAACAGGACTCAGCACCATCGCACTCAGCACGCGCCACCCCCACAAGAATAGTTACAAAATGAGGTTCCTCTCTTCATTTCCAGCGCACAATCGCCATCAGAATCTCCGGATGCCAATCCGTTAGACTACTGTATCTGAAGTATTTTGAAAAGCAAGGTTGGCACTAAAAAATACCAAAGTATCGATCACCTCAAGCAAGCACTTCGCCGGGAATGGGCCAAAATACCGCAGAGCAACATTTGGGCAGCGTGAACCGGTTTCGTTGGCCGTTTGAAGGCCATAATTCGTGCCAAAGGTGACCAATTCGAACAAATCTACACTTATTCTAAAATTTGATGCTATTTCCGACATTTTTGGCTTTCAATCAATAAAATTTAACAAAAAATTTAAAAAGTATGGCGTTTGATTTTTTGCAGTTTTTTTCTCACCCTGTATATCATCTTCACAACAGGCCTTGTCCTATTGTATGTGTGAAAGTTGGATGCTAATTTCGTTTTCTTTGAGCGTTTTTTGTTGTTCAATCTCTTGAATCCTATGTGGCGGAGGTACCAGAAGAAATGGTCCAATCCCTACCATCTTTACAACAGATCTTGTGTTGATGGGAATATTCAAATGAACCAAGTCTGAATGGAATCGGATGTTAATTTTGCGTTTTATGAGCTTTGACCCTTTGTGGCGGAGGTACGAAACAAAGTGCGCCGATATATATGATCTTCACAGCAGAAATAGTGTCAATAGAAATAATTTGATGTATGAAATATAAAGAGACCCGGATACTTATTTCGGATTTTAAAATCGTTTCGGTTATTCAAAATTTTGACCCTTTGTGGGGTAGGTACCCGAAGAAGTGGATATCGGTCTATCCCATCTTCACAGCAGATCTTGTGTTAGTAAAAATAATCAGATGTGTGAAATATGAAGAAAACCGAATACTTATTTCAGATTTTATAATCGCTTTGATTATGTCAGAACTTTGACGCTTTGACAAGAAGGAATAGTCCGATTTCTAACAACTTCAGAACAGATCTTGTGTTGATAGAAATATGGAGATGTGCAAAGTCTGAATGGAATGAGATGTTAATTTCGCGTTTTATGAGCCTTATTGATAATAAATATTTCGTCCTTTTATGGGGGAGGTACCAGAAGGAGTGGACCGGACGTTGGGTTAATAAAAATATTGTGATGTGTGTAATTTGAAGACAATCGGACACTTACGTCACATGTTCTAAAAATTATAATTATTCAAAATTTTGACCCTTTGTGGTAAAGGTACTTGATAGGGAGGACCGATATTGCCCATTTTCGCATCTTATATAGAACTACTGCAACTATTAGGACTTATTAAGTAAGAGAAAAATCGAATTATCCTTTCTGTTTCTGTGCAGTAAATTATTTTCAATGAAAATTTTGACATTTTGTGGGGAAGGTACCAGAAGGATTAAACCGATATTGTCCATCCCCGATCTTGACAAAAGTTTGACAATAATATAACGTTTTCCAAGTTTGGATCAAATCAGATACTCCCTTCATGAATTATAGTGTGGCTAAAAGGCTATAAAAATTACATATTGAATATAAAGTATTTCAAAACTTAAAAGTTTTTCCTTAATTTAAGGATTGAATTATAAATTTGATAAAAATATAATAGTCACCAATTTAAATCTCAAAATATTTCCCTACTAATTTCCATATTCAACAATACAGCAATATACAAATTTAAGGAAAGTAGAAAATCCAAAAAAAAAAAAAAATTCTTTACCCTTGCAGCTATATTCTAACGCCATGCTGCCATTCTTATCTGTTGCTCTGAAAATGCAGTCAGAATGAGAATACCAAAAACTAAATTAAAGTATTTTTCCCTCATTACTTACAAACAAATAATAAAATTAGTAAATTGATACTATCACAGACATAACAGCACACTCACAGGGATACACACACACACACTAAGCGATATAATAAAGAAAGGAAAATTCTCTCTCCCCCTAGATGCCAACGACAATCCATACAAAACGCTACCATGGTGATAGAAGGAAGAAGAAAAACGATGTTGTGTGTGGTCACATCGAATCTGATTTATCCCTACAAAGCTTAATGATTTAATATTGAACTTTACAGAGGAACAATTGTTTAAATATCATTTTTTATTTAAATTTTTGATGAGAGAAGATTCCACAATGGGATACATTCAGTCAGCAAAGTCAGAGCATTGTTTTTAAGCTATAAAGATCTTGTCGATTCTTTTTTTCTTTTCAAAAATTATTTTTACCTCACTTTTAAAATAAAGCATATTTGGATATGCAGTAAAGACTTTAAAACCGGGTAGTATATTAAAAACTATATATGAATAATCGATTATTTCTCAAAAAAATTATGAAAATATGTCAAAATGTTTTAAAAATATCAAAAATAAAACTGAGCTGAACTGAGAATATTTTCTAATTTACGACTGTTATACTAACAAATTACAAACATTTCGGGTATAATATGCTTCTAAAAGCACTGGGTTAGTGAGTTTTTTTCAGGAATATTAATTTTTAAAATTTTGACCATTTTTGACAGGAAATATAAAATTTCAGAAAATCCAATAAAATACACCATCGATATCAACTTTTTGACTCCATTCACTCGGAGAGCGGTTAAAACTGACGGACATCAATTTATTATGACCCCCATCTATATCGACCAATAAGAAGAAAACTTAGCTATGAACTTAAAAATTTTAAAAAATCAAGCTAAAAACGCTGTAAGTTCGGCCGGGCCGCACTATTAATACCCTCTATCAATTGGAAAGAATTTCGCAATTTTCAAAAAAATAAAATCCGTAAAAATTCTGTTATAATCTTGAAAATACCGAATGTAGCCATATTAGGGTCTATACGACGATGTGGACCTGCATAGGCAACTTTTGTCATATGCCATTACAATATTCAAATGCGAAGCATAAAAAAATTGGTATATAATATAGCCAAACTCAATATTAAATTTGAAACAGTTCCGGTGGATAATGTCGCTAAAATCGAATATCGGAAGGTACCGTTATATGAGGGCTATACGAAGATTTAGACCTGCGTACAAACATTTTTGTCATAGGCTGTAGTACCCATAACGAACTTCAAATACGAAATTTGAAACGATTTTGGTGTATAATCTTACTGAATTCGTCAAAATACCGAATATCGGGAGGTTCCGTTATATGGAGGCTATACGGAGACGTGGATCTGCACAGACAATTATCTGTCTAAGGCTATAGTATCCATTACGAACTTCAAAATACCGAATATACGAGGTACCGTTACATGTAGGCTATACGAAGGCGTGGATCTACACAGACAATTATCTGTCATAGGCTGTAGTATCCACCAGATATGTACATATATTTTTTTACTTCAAAGAAACTTAATCCTAAAAAGTCCACAAAATGCGGACTAGAGGGAACTTCTATTTTTAAGTCTACATTAATAATTTACTGTTGCCCTATGTGGACTTAGAAGAAAGAAGGGCCCGATATTGTCAATTATTCACTCAGACCTAAGGCTGATATAAATATATAGAAGTGCGAGGTATTTAAGTAAATTAGATGATGTTTTCGATCAGAATTTATTCCTATTTCCATTTATTTTTATTATTATTATTATTTTTTTTTTTTTGCAAAATGTTGAGGTGTTTTGGATGAGGAGACCGACATGGTGGTCCGATATCACCCATTTCCTTTTTTTTTTTTTTTGAAAATGATAAAGGGTGGGATAATTCCTTTTATGTTTATCATGCCCACCAGCTGACTAAGAAGACAGTCCAACAAATAGACGGACAGAGGGACCTACCAAGGTCAACTTCGAATATCCTGAAGTGTATATTGCCCAAGGAGACTTAGGATCTATGAGCGCTATTCTAATGTGAAATTATGGACAGATACAAATTATATTGGCCTTTGTATGCAAAAGGTCGAATGTATAAAGTATTACATAAATTCAATGATAATGGGTAGTAATAGTGGTCCGATATCACCCATTTCCGATTTTTTTTTTTTTTTTTGAAAATGGTGAAGGATGGGATAATTCCTTTTTTATTTATCATGCCCACCAGCTGACTAAGAAGACAGTCCAACAAATAGACGGACAGAGGGACCTACCAAGGTCAACTTCGAATATCCTGAAGTGCCCAAGGAGACTTAGGATCTATGAGCGCTATTCTAATGTGAAATTATGGACAGATACAAATTAGATTGGCTCTTTGTATGGTAAAAGGTCAAATATATATAGTATTATATAAATTCAATGATGAAGGGGAGTAATCTACGAATGAATTCGAACATCAAAAAAATTTCCGTTATTTTTATGTCTGGTACGAAAATAGACTTAATCGGTCCTCTCCTTCTGTTACGTCTCCAATAATCCCGTGTGATGATTAGCACTCACTCTCACAAGCACCTCAAAACCACAGGATACAAATTCGGATACCTCTAATAAAGAGAATTACCAATACAGTCGGAAAATGTGATATATTGGTACACTCTCTCTGATACCTTCGCACCACATCCAAATTAAATTTTTATACCCTCCACCATACTATGGAGGGTATATTAATTTTGTCATTCCGTTTGTAACTCCTCGAAATACTCATGTCAGACCCAACAAAGTATATATATTCTTGATCAGCGTAAAATTCTAAGACGATTTAGCCATGTCCGTCTGTCTGTCTGTCTGTGCGTCCGTCTGTTGTAATCACGCTATCTTTCGAACAAATTGAGAAAGAAGGCTAACATTTTGCACACATGTATATTTTACCAGTAGGCAGGTTAAGTTCGTAAATGGGCGATGCAGGTCCAAGTTATCATATAGCTCCCATATAACGGTACCTCCCGATATTCGGTATTTTTATAATTTTAGCGACATTATTCACCGGAATTGTTTCCAATTTGGCATTTGAAGTTCGTAATGGATACTACATCCTAAGTCAAAAAATGAGCCATATAGGTCCACGTCTTCATATAGCCCCGATATAACGGTACCCCCCGATATTCGGTATTTTCATGATTTTAGCGACATTATTTAACGGAATCGTTCCAAATTTGGTATTTGAAGTTCGTAAATGATACTTCCGCATAAAACAGAAAATGGGCCATGTAGGTCCACGCCTTCGTATAGCCCCCATAGAACGGTACCCACTATATTCGGTATTTTGATGATTGCTACATTATAAACAGATTTTTCTTCAAGTTTCGCATTTAAATATTCTAATAAATTATGATAAAAGTTGCCTATGCTGGTCTACGTCGTCGTATAGGCATTCGGTATTTATAAGATTTTAACAGAATTTTAAACGGATTTTTTTTTTGGAAATTGCCAAAGTTTTACCAAATGGTGGAGGGTATTAAAAGTTCGGCCCGGCTCAACTTACAGCTATTTTACTTGTTTTTATTAAATTTTAGTATGTTACGAGAATGGGTAGTTTCGAAACAATATTTCTGGAGCTTCTCTCAAATAGGATCAACATTTTGAAAACCCAAATCTCTTATATAATTATTAATGGGTTAACGTTTTTAAAATTTAAATCGAAAACAATTATTTTTCCGAACATACCATAATTAATTATATGGTTGCATATTTAAAAAAATATTAATAATTCCCTGAAGTTACAAACTTTAGGACAAACTAAATGTACCGCACATCTCCATCCATTCCCATATTGAACGTGATTTGTATAAAAATGCAATGAAAATGAAAACGCAGTTGAATGAATGAAACATTAGCAAAAAAGAGCAAAAAACAAAACGCAGAAGGATATCAGGATAACTTTTATCCAATTACAATGAGATGCAGAAGTACAACAATGTGGGAGGAAAATGAAAAGCTGCCAGATGGGAAATGAAAAAATCAGGGTAAAGGCAAACAAAAAAAAAAAAAAAAAAAGAAGCGGCAATGAACGACGACAAAATAGAAGGAGATAAACGAAGGCAACAACATTCTTAACATCACCAAAAAAAAAAAAAAAAAAAAAAAAAAAAAACAAAAAAAAAAAAAAAGAATTAAAGGGAGAGCGAAGGAAACGAAAGAGAAAAACTAGGATGAATGGCAAATGACAACAATGCACTTCATTTGGGGGAGTTGGAAGCTTTGGGATTTTTGTTGTTTTTGTGTTTTCTTATTGTTGTTTCTGTTTACTTACTTTTCCTTCAGACAACTGCCAAATTCATGCTGGGAATCATTTTCGTCATAAGACTGGGACGTTGGTGTGGGCGGTGACATGGGAGGCGATGCAACCGATGCTGATGACTGCTGCTGGAGTCGTTGCTGCTGTAGTTGCTGTTGTTGTTGCTGCTGCTGCTGCAACTGCTGCTGAAAAAGTTCATGCTGCTGCTGTCGTTGCTGGGCACACTCTTGGGGTGATAATGAGGATAACGGCAATGGTGTGGTGGGTGGCGATGAATTCGACGATGATTGCTGGTAGTTGGCCAATTTGGCCTGCTGCAGCAGGTGATTGTGGTGGGATTGATGCTGGTGACTGTGGTGTTGCTGATGCTGCGGCTGGTGGTGATATTGTTGACTGCTACCATTGTTCGGCGAATTCGGTTGTTTGTGATAGGGATGTATGGAATTGTGAGTGATGTGGCATAATTTGTTGCCATTGCTATCGAGGCCATTGTTGTGATGATGATGCTGCTGATGATGGTGGTGATTGCTGTGAGGGTGGTGGGTTTGATTGCCGTTTAAACGTAATGACTGATTCGACTGGCTGTCTGGGCAATCGTGTATGTCTGGCTTCAGATCTGTCTGATACAAAGGACTTCGCAGAATGGAACGTGACAATGTTTGTTGAACCTGTGCGGACTGACTTTGTTGCTGTTGTTGCTGCTGCTGGGACGGAGAATTATTTCCTGAGCCAGGTGATATTTTACTAGCCAAAGCATCCAACGAACTTAACATTATGTTAACTTCTTAATTTTGAATGTTTGCCTTTCGTTTTCTTTTGGGGTTGTTATTTTTGTTGCTCTCTTTATGTGTGTCTTTTCCACTTTTAATTTGTTGTTCTTGATTTCTATTTTCAATTATTTAATTTTTTATATTTCACTTTTCTTTTTACAATTTTTATTTTATTTAGTTTTTTTTTTTTTTTTTTGCTAATTCAATTTTCACTTTTTAATGGATTTAATTTGCCGCTTTTGTTGCTGTCTTGTTGCCTGAAGGAAAAGTTTTTGTAGAGGGAGAGAAGAGAAAAAATTTGGAAAAAAAGTTGCGATTAGTAAAACAATGAAGTTCGATTTTGTTGATGGTTGTTTTGTTAGTTAATAGAAAATATTATATAGAATATACAAATAATTTTAATTTAAAGTGATAATGTAGGATGTGGTTATATGTGGTATTTTTGTGGAAAAGTCTATGAAACCATTTCCTTCCGATATTTAATTTTTATTTTTGTGTTTGAAAAAATTTATTTTTTTTTTTTTGAGTAATTTGGACCCAATGATGTCAAAAATTGACTGAGAAAAAATTTAAAATTTTTCATTTTTCCAGAAACCAGTGTTCGAATTTTCGAAAACTCAAGTGTAAACATATACATGATTGTGGATGCAAACCATGATGTTATATTTAGTCACGGTTACATATATTTATAATAATTCCTCCATTCCATTCATTATTTTTTATTATTTTTTTTTTTTTTAATTATTTTAAAAAGTATCCAAAAATTATTTTTTAAGTGTATTATGAAAAATTGGGTAAAAGTAGCCCACGACCCTCTTGTTAAGGGTAATGCATTGTTTTCTGTTAAAACTAATTGTTGGGTCAAGAAAATATATTTTTTAGAATGTCTTGGCAAAGAGTCATGAATACAAACCAAAATTACATTTATTGGCTTTGATTTTTTAAACCCTCAGTCATATGGCTAGAGAGGGTATACATTATTTGATAGGTCAAAACGTGCCTAGTTGAAATAACGGTTTTTGACCCTAGGCCTCTTTGGATCAAATCCGTTTCAGAATATTTGGAGTCGATCTAGCGATGTCCGTCCGTCTGCCTGTCTGTCTGGCTGGTGCGCACGATAACTCTCGAAGGGAGTATCTGATCTGATCCAAACTTTGTAAACCGTAATATTTTTGTCAAACTTAGATCGAGTTCGGAGATGGACAATTTGGTCCACTTCTTTTGGTACCTCCCACACAAAATGTCAAAATTATCAAAGAAAAGAATTTATTGCACAGAAAGAGAAAGGATAACCCGATTTTGCTCCAACTTTGCGAATATATTTTTATCAGTGCTAGGTAAGGTGGACAAATGGACAATGTCGATCTACTCCACCAAGTACCTCCCCCACAAAGGGTCAAAATTTAGAATAATTACAACTCTTATAAAATGTAATGTATAAGTCCGATTGTCTTAAAATTTCACACATCCCAATATTTATTAACCCAAGGTCTGGTATTAAGATGGAATATATCGGTTCGCTCCTTCTGGCACCTCACACACAAAAGGTCGAAATTTTTCAAAAAAAAAATATTGCACAGAAAGAGAAACGATTACTCGATTTTGCTTTGAAAATCTTAATATTTGCGTCAGTTTTAATTCAGGTGGGAAAATGGACAATATCGGTACCTCCTCCACAAAGGGTCGCAACAATTACTTTCAACTCTTATAAAATGTGATTTAAGATTCCGATTGTCTTAAAACTTCACACATCCCAATAATATTTTTTACCCCAAGTCTTGTCCCAAGATGGAATACATCGTTCCACTCCTTCTGGTACCTTCCCGAAAAAAGGCAGACCTTTTGAATATCCATTAAGCTCATAAAACGCGAAATTAATATCGGATTCCAATTAGACTTGGCACATCTGAATATTTCTATCAATGCAGAATCTGTTAAAAAGCGGTAGAGATCGGACCATTCCTTCCGGTACCTCCCCCACAAAAGGTCAACATTTTGAACAACCAAAACGTTTATAATATCCGAATTAAGCATAAGGTTATCTTTATATTTCACAACTCCCTTTATTTCCACTGACAAAATATCTGTTTGAAGATGGGATATATCGGTCCACTCCATCTAGTACCTCCCACACAAGGGCTCAATATTTTGAATATCCATGAAGCTCAGAAAAATCGAAATTAACATCCGACTCCATCCAAGGCCTGGTACATCTAAATATTTCCATCTACACAAGATCTGTTATGAAGATGATAGAGATCGGACCATTTTTTTACTACCTGCCACACATAGGATTCAAGATTTTTAAAAACAAACCTTCAAGGAAACCGAAATAAGCATTCAATAGTCTTCAAATTTTACACATTCACAAATTGCCATATTTTTATCTTTCATAACTTGCAATTCTTTGCAACTTGCTATATCTAAATATATCTCTCTTTGCCAGAAGCCTGAGATGAATATGGAATTTATGATTTTTCTTATATTGGATATAAATGTTCGATTTTTTTGTAATATTGCCCATACCAATATTTTAATATGTATAAGATGAACCATGAAAATGGAATACTTCATTCGGCTATATCTCAACCTCATCTCAACCAACCTCACGCACATTTTAACATATTCTAAAAATTATCTTATATGTGATGTAAAGTGAAGGACATTACCAATATAGTCCAAACCTGGCACATCGCAGTAATTATATCATATTTATTTAGGTAATTACCAATATTGGCCCATAATTTCGAAACCTATAAGGGGTAAAACATTTGAATACACATAATAGAAGTCAAAATATTATTTAGTAATCGTACATTAGCTGAGGGTATGCATCTATCGGCAAAACCAGAGAGATACTCTTTAACTTGTTTAGCTATAGTTTCAAAAAATATAGAGTTTTATGTAATTATTAAAAATATTGTATTTTTTCGCACCGTGTTATCAATATTAATTTTTTCAAGGACATCCAAAGAACTAATATTTTTTAAGAATACCACAGTTATTTTAAATATTATCATTTTGAATATCACCAGTTGTAAATTTCTTTCAGATTTCCAGGATATATTTTCAAAGTACCTTTGTCCCATAGTCTTCAAACTTCTTAAAGGTTTATTTTCATACAATAAATGCAAAAGAAATGCAACACATATGCACCATTGGCAACTGGACAAATGTTATGTGCCCTGATGTTTCTTTTATTTCACTTAAGGCTTTCGGTTGCCGGCACAAAGTTCTGCATTACATTATGAAGGGCTTAGCAGCGATATGTGAGCATCATAGATGGTCTGCAGTTATTTTCATTGTGTCTCACAAGTGGCTCTAGCCAAAAGCTTACGTTCGAGAAGAAAAATATATGCTCGAGAATTGTTGCTGAACTAAGCTTTCGAATAAATATGGACTTTGGATAATCTGCAAAATGAAGTTCATGGCTGCAATTGCATTGTATCCTATGGATACATGTGTATAAAATTGTAAAACAATAAGAAATACATGTATTAAATATGTGCAAATAAAATAGTTCTAAGGAAGTTGGAGTAGGAGATTATAAAGGAAGATATTGATTTCTTTTATAGCCAGTAAGGAAAGGTCAAAAGTCGGGCGGAGCCGACTACATGATACCTTACGCCACTATGCCTATTTAGTAGAGCTCCCGAAACAAAAAAGTTAATATAGGGAATTTATGTGAAGTAGAGTATACCAACTACATACGAACCTTATTTAATGCGTAGCATGGCTTCAGAAAAGTCACAATTTGGGAACTATATCCAACTCTGAATAGATTTTAAACAAATTTGACGGAGGATTTTGTACCTCAAGCACTAAATAAAATTGCTGTATAGTACATGCATATGCTGTGCATGATACAACTTCGACAAAATTATTACAGGTTGGATTCAGAGGGAACTAATATATGGGAGGCATATCCAATACTGAATCGATTTTCACTAAATTTGACGGAGACATTTACATCTTTTATACCAAATAACATTGCTATAGAGTGCATCGTATCACCTCGAGAAGGACTATATGAAAAGAAATATGTATCGGATCGGAGTTCCACAAAATGGAAACGTACGTCCTGAAATTCACTCTCTTTTGGCTGATATTAGCCATAATTTGCACAATACACCTGAAATCGGGTTAAGGGTATATATGGGAGTTATAGCTATATCTGAACCGATATTATCCAAATTTGATTTGCTTCTAGACTGAATTCAGTCGGATGCACCCAAATGCAGGTCATTAGGACTGATATTGGCAATTTGATGCAAATTTAACCAGAAATCCGTTGCAGATATATATGGGAGTTATTTAAATCTGATCTGATTTCGATAAAATATGACAGAGGTATTTCTGGGCTATATCTGATATCTGGTATCAAAGTTCATTGTTGTGGAGTGCATATTACGCATGTGAGGGCTTTAAAACCCCAAATCAGATGAAATATATAAAGGATGAGATGGAAAAACTGCATCCAAATTCAAACTGCTGTAATTTTTAAGCCACTGGTCCGACAGCTGTTAAAATTATTCCAGTGACAGAAAAAAGTTATTCGTGATGGAATTTAAGCGTGATAGTGTGATTTCTTTACCACAAGAGGCTATCGTTAGAGCACTCCAGCATTTAAATGTGAATAAATCTTTTGCGTCTCGTACCATCGCTCGTTACTGTGATACTGGTGGCGTAGCCCGACGTCAAAGAAGTGGACGGTAGAAAACAGCAACAACAGCAGAAATGGTTCGAAAAAGTGACTTAATCGAAACTCACGTCGCAGTGGCTTGAAATGGTTCGTTAGCTGATCATATTGCAATATTCCATTCGGCAAATATTAAAAAATGAGTTCGGTATAAAGCCATTGAAATTCCGAAAAAGTGCAAGAACTTATACCGCAACAGAAAGAAAATAGACTCAAAAGAGCTAAGGAGTTGTTCGCTCGGCGAACTTCTGAATTAGGTTTTCTCCGATGAGAAAATATTCGTTGTCCAGCAGTTAGTAAACAAAACTGTCGTATTTACTTGCCAAAGAGGTCAGCTAAAAATATGCTGGTGGCGGTTGGCCATCAGAATTCAAGTGTCGGCCATGATGATGATGGTGTGGGCCGCCATAACAGCTGATGGTCACTCTCGGCTCGTATTAATCCACCGTGGCATCAGAATAAATCCCGAATGTTATCGCGAATATATTCTGGAGGGTATATTAATGCCTTGGGCACGCAAACATTTTGACCGCAGACCTTGGACATTCCAACAGGACTCAGCATCATCGCACTCAGCACGCGCCACCCGGGAATGGTTACAAAATGAGGTTCCTCGCATCGTTTCCGGTGCACAATGGCCACCAAAATCTCCGGATACCAATCCGTTAGACTATTGTGTCTGGATTAGTTTGGAAAGCAAGGTTGGCACTAAAAAATACCAAAGTGTCGATCACTCGCCGGGAATGGGCCAAAATACAGCAGAGCAACATTCGGGCAGAGCGTGTGATGGTTTCATTGGCCGTTTGAAGGCCATAATTCGTGCCAAAGGTGATCAATTCGAACAAATCTAAACTTATTCTAAAATTTGATGCTATTTC
The DNA here is from genome assembly GCF_030504385.1 of Musca domestica. NCBI lineage: Eukaryota > Metazoa > Arthropoda > Insecta > Diptera > Muscidae > Musca > Musca domestica. The sequence goes on along the minus strand of NW_026712299.1, from coordinate 548,326 downwards.
CGAAATTTTTTGCTTTCATTCAATAAAATTTAAGAAAGAAGATGTAAAAATTATAGCGTTTGACTTTGTTGCAGTTTTTTTACCTGACACTGTATATATGGTAGCTATAGCTATATCTGAATAAAATTTAATGTACATGCTTCTAGACAGAATTCGGTCAGATGAGCCAAAATTAAGGTCATCAGGACTAATATTGCCAGTTGGTGCACAATTAACCCAAAATCGGCTGAAGATATATATGCGAGCTATATCTAAATTTGAACCGATTCTCACCAATTTCAGTAAGATACGGCCAAAATTTTTTTGGAAATTTTCATTTTAATCCTATAAAAAACAGCACTTTGTTTACAAAAATGCATGGACAGACGAACGGAGCGACCGACATACATAAATCGACTCAGAAAGTGATTCTATGAAGATCGTCAAAAGTAACTATGGTTCTATCTCGCTTCCTTCTGCATGTTACAAACAAATTTCACAAACACATTATATCCTTACCACTATGTGGTGTAGGTTATAAAAGCTTTAATCTTTAATCGACTTTTTTGCCAAGAAGAGGTCTCCGAGGACATCATGCCAAAAAAATCGTGCAATTTATAATTTTTTTTTTATTCATGAAGTCTTTAGAATATTTCTTGAAATGTTTAAGAATTTTTTAACAATTATTTTTTATTTTATTTTAACAACATTTTGTATATAAGAAGCCATTTAAGAACTTCAAGAAAAAAATTGGAAATATTAAGAATGTTCACTGCCTCTATACTATGTAAATAACATACCATACCTGTTGCTCTGATATGATTCCTGCATATGGACATACATATTTATTCAAATGGTCAAAGGCTTAGAGGATATGAACAGATATTTTCTAACCTCGTTCTATAGTCACAAACTGTCCAATTTGAAAAAAAAAATCTGTTAAATTTATTTCCCCTACCTTATCACACCACACTCGTCTTCTACAATAAAACACTTTGTTCCTATGTCTTCACACCGACAAAACAAAACATCTTTACTCCCAGAGAATTCCGTAAATACCGCCTGGATGATAAAGTGTTATAGTATATTTTCCAGTGTTTATTCTTCTTCGTCTTCTTGTTGTTGCAACATGGAAAGTGGTGGTAATGTTTAACTACTGCTGCAGCAGCTGCTCTTTGAATATTGTCCTTTCAGACGATGCAACAATAAACTCTTTCACTTCATGGCAGATAAAACGCTGCAGAACATTATTGCAACAATGTTTGTTACAAAAACAAGAAAAAAGTAAAAGAACAAAAATAAAAAAAACGGACGACTGGATTTGTTTGTTCTTTTATTTTTTAACATTTACTGATGATGTTGCACTTCTTTTTTTTGCAGTTTTACTGCAAGGACACAAAAATAAATATGTCTATTTATATGTACATATTTGTATGTAAAGTCTATGTGTGTGTCTGTCTGCTTAAGCAACCTGTCACATTTTTAAGTCCATAAAGATCAAAAACAGTAAATGTTGATTGTTATTATTTCTTTTTCTGCTTGCTTTCCTTTTTTATCCTGGGGAGAGAATGTGGACAGAGCTTTAAATTAAAAGGTAAAACAACTTTTGTTTAAATTACTTTGATTTGGCAATGGAAGGATGGCAGGAAATTCTTAAAAAGTGTGGTTTTGAGAGGTTTCATGAACATCGATTTGGAAAATTAGAGCTCTTTAAAATAAAGTGGTAAAAATATCGTCATATCTGCCAAACCTGTACCAATATTTATGGGTAGAGCTATTCTTATCCCAATAAATCGAAGAGTACAATTAAGTTGGAAATGGAAGTAGTTTATTGAAAAAAAAAAAAAAATTTATTGAATGCCACTGTCATTTGGCGGAATTTCTAAACATTCTTAATTTTAAAAATATTTCGTGGAAATGAGGCTCAGAAAATTGAAATTCGTAACATGATCTTTAGATTCTTAATTTGTAAACAATTGCCTAGAGAATATAAAAATATTGTAGCCAATTAACCGGAATAGTTAGCATTGAATGTGCTCATGAAATTTTAAATGCCTATAATGACTTGATGGTCCAGACTCGCGTAAGATGTCATTACAGCTGGACTATGTTTTTACACCCTAGACCACATAGTGTTAAGGGTATTATGTGCATAGTGGTATGGGTATTATGGTTTTGTGCATTTGTTTGTAACATGGAGAAGGAAGCGAGATAGACCCATAGTTACTTTTGAGGATCTCCATAGAATAACTTTCTGAGTTAATTTATGCATGTCAGTCCGTCTGTCCATGTATTCTTGTAAACAAAATGCAGGACGCATTTATTATTCGATTGAGATGAAATTTTCCAAACAATATTTCTTTGGCCCAATTGAAATTGGAGATAATCGGTAAAAATTTAGATATAGCTCCCATATATATTTTCGTCCGATTTGCCTTTTATTGTGCACCAAACGTGTAATACCGGAAAATAAGTATGCCAAATTTTATCGAAATCGGTTCAGACATAGCTATAGCTCCCATATATATTGTTCATCCGATTTGTTATTTTTGTCCTCCGCAGCCATAATATGCACTCTGTAACAACAATATTTGGGGAAATATATCAAATGCAACTCAGAAATACCTTTCCTAAATTTTATCGAGACCGGTTAATATTTGGATATAGCTCCCATATAGAACTTCGTCCGATTTACATTTTATTGTGCACCAAACGTCTAATATTTGCCTAAATGGGATGAAATTTGGCACTTACAACCGAGTCTAGAAGCTAGTATGTCAAATTTGGAGAAGATCGGTTCAGATATAGCTATCTCTCCCATATATATTTTTCATCCGATTTGTTATATTTGTTACCCACAGCCGTAATATGCACTTCGTAGCAACGATATTCAGGGAAATATATCAAATACAGCTCAGAAATATATTTGCCAAATTTTATCGAGATCGGTTCAGATTTGGATATAGCTACCATATATATATTTTTATGCGATTTCAGATTAATTGTGCACCAAATGGACAATACAAGTCCGAACTTAAAAGATACAAATGCTTCGGCATATTTAGTCCTTTGAACTTTAAATTATAATCATAGCGTGTATGATTGAATTTTCCCATAAAAACTTTTAATTGTTATATGGAGCTCTACTAAATTAGCAAAGTGGTGAAGGGTATCAAAAAGTCGGCCCCGCCCGACTTCAGGACTTTCTTTACTGGTTTATACCCTAATTTTTCGCTTAAATATGATATTTATAAGTTAATACGCTCAAAATGTGTCTCATCGAAGTAACGGTTTAAACTCTATCATTTGATGCGGCCAAACGTGCCTCAATGAAATAACGGTTTTAGACCCTAGGTCTCTTTGGGCCAAATCCGTTTCAGAACATTTGTAGTGGATCTAGCGATGTCCCACCACCCGTCCGCTTGTATGTCTGTCTGGATGGTACGCAACATAATTCTTGAAGTATTCGATTTTGTCCAAATTTTGGTACATCGTAATATTATTATCAAACTTAGGTCGAGTAGGTGAATTAGTGAAATGTCAGGTAGGAAAATGGACAATATCGGTCCACTTCATCAAGTACCTCCCCCACAATGGGTCAAAATTGGGAATAATTACAACTCTTACAAAATGTGATGAGAGACTCTGAGTATCTCCTAATTACACACATCATAATATTTTTATTAACCAAATGTTTGATGTGAATATGGAATACATTGGTCTACTCCTTCCTGGTATCTCCCTCACGAAAGGCCAAAATTATAAATATGCATGAAGTTCATAAAACACGAAATTTACATCTGATTCCATTCAGATTTTTCACATGTCTATATTTCTGTAACAACCAGATCTTTTAAAAAGATGGTAGAGATCGAACAATTCCTTCTGGTACCGCCCCTGCAATGGTTCAAAATTTTGAATAGCCTAAATGAGCATAAAATGCGAAATAAGCATCCGCTTCTCTTCATATTTAACACATCCTATTACAGGGTGAGATAAAAACAAGTTAAAAATCAGTAAGTTCGGCCGGGCCTTACTTTGAATACCCTCCACCATTTAGAACGAATTTGGAAATTTTCAAAAAATAAAATCCTTAAAAAATTCTGTTAAAATTTTCAAAATACCGAATATTACCGTTTTATTGGGGTCTATACCACGTGGACCTACATAGGCATTGTATAAGTTAGATACTTTGTCCCTCAACTTCCCTTGCTCGATCAATCACGGATGCTGATTGGCGCACAGGCATCTCCTCTACAACTCCCCTGGCGGAGACCGTAGTGAGCGGATCGTCGCTGGGCATTGGTTGTTGTCGGTAACCTCACCTTGTTACATAGCTCTCATTGGAAGTAGTTGTAGTTGTATTAGTAGACAGACATGAGATCCTCTGCGATCACCTAGAACCTCTGCGTTCACTGGTCTTTAGTCTTTGAAGCGATACCCAACACGGCCACTGTCGCCAACACACCATATTGAAAAGAGGTAATCCTTATTGTTGAAAAAACACATCAAAGCAATTCAATAAACCAGCAAATTTTGCAAGAAAAGAAGTTAATACTGTTTGTTTTATTTTTCTTATTGTTTCTTTTCTCCCATTACTCTACATAAACAGGCATTCTTTGTCATAAGCCATTACCATATTCAAATTCGAAATTTGAAATAAATGGTGAATAATGTAGTAAAAATCATTCAAATATCGTATATAGGGAGATACAGTTATATCGGAGCTGTGCGAAGACACACATTTAAATGCTGGAGTGCTCTAACGATAGTCACTTGTGGTTTTCCAGCCAAATATAAAGAAACCACACTATCACGCTTGAATTCCATCCCGAATAACTTTTTTTCTGGAAAATTCTCACCAAAATGCTTTTGTAAGCTTGTAAACAATAAAATCGGTTGTCACTGGACTAATTTTAAAAGTTGTCGGACAAGTGGCTTAGAAATGACAGCAGCCTGAAGTTGGTTGCAGTTTTTTCATCCCACCCTGTAGACGTTTATCCCTGCCGAAAATGCTCCATTTTGATACGCTCAGTCATATGACTAGAGATCGATTTGATACGACATCATTTGATGCGGCCACAACGTGCCTCATTTAAATAACGGTTTTTAAACCTAGGTCTCTTTGGACCAAATCTGCCTCAGCACATTTGGAGTCGATCTAACGATGTCCGTCCGTACTCAGCACGCGGACTTTGAGGTTTGAGGTTCCTTTCTTCATTTCCAGCGCACAGTGGCCACCAAAATCCCCGGATACCAATTCTTTGAACTATTGTGTCTGGATTATTTCGGAAAGCAAGGCTGGCCATAAAAAATACCAATGTGTCGATCACCTCAAGCAAACGCTTCGGCGTCAATGGGCCAAAATACCGCAGAGCAACATTAGGGAAGCGCGTGATGGTTCCATGGGCCGTTTTTGTCATAATTTGTGCCAAAGGTGACCAGTTCGAACGAATCTTAACTTATTCTCAAATTTGATGCTATTTCCGACATTGTTTGCTTTCATTCAAAAAATTGAAAAAAAAGTAAAAATCATGGCGTTTGACTTTGTTGCAGTTTTTTTTTTTATCTCACCCTGTAAATACATATTCGGTATTTTAATGATTTTAGCTACATTATTCACCGAATTTGTTTTCAAGTTTCGCATTTGAAATTCTAATGGCTTATGACAAAAGCTGCCTATGCAGGTCCACGTCGTCGTATAGACCCTAATATAACGGCTACTCTTAGTATTTTAAAGATTTTAAAAGAATTCTTAAGGGATTTTATTTTATTGGAAAATTGCAAATTCGTTCCAAATGGTGGAGGGCATTCAAAGTTCGGCCCGGCCGAATTTACAGCTTTTTTAATTGTTTTTAATTATAGCCAAAAAAAACATCGGAAGTTTACTTCTGCGCCACCTTGTACAATATCAGCAGAAATGGGATATGTATTGGGGAAATCATTTAAGATATAGGTATAGTTCCGATATATATGTTTCAATCTAAGGGCCATCGAATCAAGAGACACAAATGCCTCTGTATCCCATATATTAGTTCCTTTTGGATCATAGTAGGGTGTCGGCCCCGTCCGACTTTTGAACTTTCATTTTTGGTTTTATTTTGTCTTTGAGAAAATCAAAAAAGTATATAAGTTATACAAAAATTTGAGCTAAATTCGACTGGAAGGAACTTTTACTACTCTCCCAACATTGTCTATATCAACATGATATCGAATAATAAGTTTCCCTTGTGAAGTCGAAATTTCAACTTATTTGGTTTGAATTTCCAGTAGAAACTTTAAAAATACGGAAAATCGGGTAGTACATGTATATGGGGGACTATACCTAAACACTGATCGATAATGTCCATTTTTATATCATCCACCGTGAAAAGGGGGTATATGATTTTGTCATTCCATTAGTAACATCCCTAAAATTCGTCGTAGACCCCATAAATTTCAGTCGGTATCTCTTTCTGTCTGTTGAAATCACGAATACGGGCTGTACATTATTTACGTAGAGCGTCAAAATCCAGCAAAACAATTTGTAATATGCGTAGGATGGTTGGTATTGAAAATGGGATACATCAGTCCACGTTTTGGTATAGCCACCATATAACGGTACCTCCCGATATTCGGTATTTTGATGATTTTCGCCACATTTTTTCACGGATTTGTCGAAAAATTGGAATTTGTAGGATATAATGGGTTCTAGTTCGTGTGGCGGAACATTGTATGCTGATTTCCACGATTTCGTATAAGGAAATCTATAACGATACCTCCCGATATTCGGGATTTCGATAATTTTTGGCACATTTTTCAACGGGTTTTTCTTTGGTATTTGTAGTTCGCGATGGGTTCAAGCACCGGTGGTGGAACATAGTATATAATTTTTTTTTGGTATAGATTCCATATTTTCGCCACATTCTTTCACGGATTTGTCTAAAAAATGGTATATGTAGGTTATAGTGGGTTCCAGTTCCGGTGGCGGAACATTGTATGAAAAGGTCCACATTTTTTAAAACGATCTTAATGGTATTTGTAGTTCAAGGTGGTATACGTTTGAATGCAAATCTTTTCTATTAAAATATTTTCTTTACCCAAAGGTGGAGGGTATTAGAAGTTCGGCCCGGCGGAACTTAACGTTTTTTTAATTGACACTATTAATAATCTTAGACACAATACCTACTATCATGCCAATTTTAGAGTTGTACATAAACTTATGTGAACCCTACCTACATTTTGCTTTAATATTTATTTCATTCTCTAATTTTCTATTTATCCCCAGCAATTGAAAGCATGTTCATATTATTTCCTACTACTACTATACAATTAAAGAAGCCTTTCAAAATGCATTTAAGCAGTATTTCAAAAATTCATAGAATAAATCATGCATTCGATTCGGCTGGCTTGGCTAGCCACATGCTACAGTTTTGGTTAGCCATTGGATTGGACTTACATTCAAATTCACTGGGGATTGTAGTCAGACGTGTTGGCATATTTAAATACCATTAAATATTAAAATAGTGTAAAACATGCACAAACACACACATACAGAGATAGAATTTCCTCTAAAATACACTGGACAAAAAATAAAGTGGTTATATTGCAGTTGGTATTTAATTTTTATACCCTCCACCATAGTATGGAGGGTATATTAAGTTTGTCATTCCGTTTGTAACACCTCGAAATACACATTTTAGACCCCACAAAGTATATACATTTTTGATCAGCATAAAGTTCTATGTCGATTTAGCGATGTCCGTCCGTCTGACCGTCTGTCCGTCTGAGGAAATCACTCTAGCTTCCGAACGAATTGAAGTCGATTGATAAAATTGTGCTCAAATGTATGTTATGTCTGCAGGGCTTTTGGTATTGCATATGGGCCATGTAGGTCCACGTTTCGGTATAGCCCCCATATAACGGTACCTCCCGATATTCGGTATTTTCATGATTTTAGCGAATTTATTCACCAGAATTGTTTCAAGTTTGGTATTTAAAGTTCGTAATTGATACTACAGCCTAAGGCAGAAAATTGTCTGTGCAGGTCCACGTCCTCGTAGAGCCCCCATATGACGGTACCCCCCGATATTCGGTATTTTAATGATTTTAGGACATTTTTCACCAGAATTGTTTCAAATTTGATATTTATGGATACTACAGCCTACGATAGAAAATTGTCTGTGCACGTCCATGTCTTCGTAAAGCCCTCATATAACGGTACCTCCCGATATTCGGTATTTTGATTTTATCGACATTATAACCGATTTTTTTAAGTTTCTTTTTTACTTGTTAAATGGTAATACAGTCAAAAGTTTTGAAAAATGTTGTAACACCATTTTCTAATATTTATTTGTTACCATAGGAATACGAAAAGTTATGAAGACCTTAAAAAATAGCTTCCAACAAAAATAACTCCGGTCTTCAAGTCTTTTCTTTTTTTGGAATCATTGACCTCCCCGGCTTGACCACTACCTACAGTTGGTTTGGAATTCCGCAACGAAGTGGAACTAAACAAAATATCAACATGAAAATCTCTTTAGAAAGTGTAGTCTGTAAAATGGTTTATGTGTTTGTTTACTTTGGCGGAAAGAGGACAACGAAATACACAACACATACCCATATTCCCACACACACACTCACGCACACACACGATGGCATGGATGCCTGCAGTCAGTCTTTGACAATGAATGAATCTTCTCTTCGTAAATAACAACTGTGTCCATACCTTTAAATGTAAGCAGCAATTTTCTGCATTATGCTGCAATTGTTGTGATGTTTACCAACATGAATTGTAGCACACAAACACCCACACTATGGCATATACTCACACGCACATATACATAGAGTCCCCCCCCCTCCCCGAAATACAAACAAACACATGTAAGCTCTTCGGTTTAGTTCTTATAATCTGAAAGTATAAACAGATCGTAGTTATGTGCATACGCAGCAGGGACATTTGAGTGCATGGGTGTATGCGTGTGTGTGTGTGCGTTTTCCAGCCAAGGTGTTGGACCGGATATGGAATTGCATCGTCAACGAACTCCCAGGACTCAGAAGATGTCTTAGATCGGTTTAAGCACACAAAACAAGTGGGAAATTGTGCAGAGGTGTACATTTTTGTGGCTGTGCTGAGCTGACTGACTTGACTGACTGCACTCGTGTCAATGTATCCTTTTTCATTATTGCAATTATCTTGTGAATTTGATGTGTTTCTGTTTGCTTTTGTTCTTATTGTTGCCGTTGTTTTGCTGGTAAACACTTAAAAAATTGTGAGAAAGAAAAAAAGGGGCGAAAAGGTGGAGGGAATCTGTTAAAACGAAATAAAAAGTAAATAATGGCGAATACTACAGGGAGCAAAAAAGAGTTGGCGTGTTACAGATATTGAAATTGCAGGCGAAGAATTTCTACCCTTTTTAGGAAGAAAGCCGACCAAATATATAGAAAATAAAAAACAAAAAATTATCAAAAATTTAAAAAAATAAAAATAAAAATTGGGAAAAGAAAATTAAAAAGTAAAAAAAAAACAGTAATTTCGGCCATGTCCAACCCTCCACGATTTAGAACAAATTTTAAAATTTTCAAAAAATAAAATCCATTAAAAATTCTCTTAAAATCTTAAAAATACAGAATACAGCCGTTATATTGGCATCTATACAAAGAAGTGGACTTGCATAGGCAAACTTTTGTCATAAGCCATTACAATGTTCAAATACGAAACTTGAAAAAAAACCGAATATAGACAACTACAAATACTGAATACGAAATTTAAACAATTCTGGTGAATAATGTTCCTAAAATCATCCATATCGAGGACCTATATAGATATTTCTCTTCCAGGGGAAAAAGTGTTTAGAGAGAACTTCCAGATGGATTTTTAGACAATATGGGGGCTATACTTTCTTTCAGGGGATAAAGTACTCACAAGGAACTCCTTGTGTAGAATTTCAGACAATTCCATTGAAAAATGTGACAAAAATCATTAAAATACCGAATGTCGAAAGGTACCGTCGTCTGTGGGCTATACAATATCGTGGACCGATATAGCCCATCTTCGAACTCGATCTGCCCGCAGACAAAGGACAGACCTGTGCAAAATGTTGGCTTTCTATCTTAGTTTGTTTTGACTCTAGCGTGATTACAACGGACGGACAGGGCTCTAAATTTATTGGGACTAAAATCATTATTTTCATGACAAATTTAATATACCCTTCAAGCTATGTTTGGTGGAGGGTATGAAAAAAAAACGGTGTTAAATTTGACCAAGTCGAACTTAAATTATGTTAGAAATCAGTTATCTAAAAATCCCTTTGGCTCTAGGGACATATGCCAAAATATGTAGAAGTACTAGACTGTAGGCCATTTAGTTAAAAGATGTGCTTAGAACCATCAGATGCCCTTATAAGACGGTAATCGCTCTACAGGGCTTTATGTAAATATAGAAAAATTTTACAAAACAAAAAAAAAGTCCGCTCAATTTTTATATCCTTAACCATTCTATGGAGGGTATATTAACATTCCGTTTAAAATTCCTCAAAATACTCATAATAGACCCAACAATGTACATGCAGGGTAAGATAAAAAAATTGCAAGCAACTGCTGTCATTTCTAAGCCACTCGTCCGATAGCTGTTAAAATTATTCCAGTGACAGCTCACTATATTGTTTAGAAGCGTACAAAAGCATTTTGGTGAGAATTTTCCAGAAAAAAGTTATTCGTGATGGTATTCAAGCGTGATAGTGTGATTTCTTTATATTTGGCTGGAAAACCACAAGTGGCATTCGTTAGAGCTCTTTAGCATTTATGTGTGAATAAATCTTTTGTGTCTCGTACCATCGCTCGTTACCGTGATACTGGTAGTGGACGGAAGAAAACAGCAACATCAGCAGAAATGGTTCGAAAAGTAAAGAAGTGACTTGATCGAAACCCGCGTCGCAGTGGCCGAAAAATGGGTCGTGAGCTGGACGTATCGTAATATTCCATTCGGCAAATATTGGAAAATGAGCTCGGGGTAAGCCATTGAAATTCCATTCAAGAACTTACATTGCAACAGAAAGTTAATAGATGCAAAAGGGCTAAAGAGTTGCTTACCTAGCCGAAAGTGGTGAACTGCCTAATTTGGTTTTCTCCGATGAGAAAACATTCGTAGTCCAGATCAAAATGATCGTGTTTATTTGCCAAAGAAGTCAGCTGAAAATGTGCACCTCCGGTTGGCCACCAGAACTCAAGCGCCGGCCATGGTGATGGTGTGGGCCGCCATAACAGCCGATTGTCGCTCTCCGATCGTATTAATCGACCGTGGCATCAGAAAAAATGCCGAATATTATTGCGAAAATATTCTGAAGGGATCATAAAAGCCTTGGGCACGCAAACATTTTGGCCACAGACGTAGGACATTCCAACAGGCCTCAGCACCATCGCACTCAGCACGCGCCACCCAAGAATGTTTACAAAATGGGGTTCTTCGCTTCATTTCCAGGCCACAATGGCCACCACAATCTTCGGATACCAATCCAATGGACTATTGTGTCGGGAGTATTTTGGAAAGCAAGCTTGTCACTAAAAAATACCAAATTGTCGATCACCTCAAACAAACGCTTCGCCGGAAATGAGCCAAGACACCACAGAGCAACATTTGGGCAGAGTGTGACGATTTCATTGGCCACAACTCGTGCCAAAGGTGACGAATTCGAACAAATTCAATCTTATTCTAAAATTTGATGCTATTTCCGATATTTTTTGCTTTTATTCAATAAAATTTAAAAAAATGTTAAAATTATGGCATTTGACTTTGTTGCAGTTTTTTTTCTCATCCTGTACTTTTTCTTAAATCCACAATCCCTTAACAGCATGCCCTTAAAAATACTTCAAAAATATCCACTATTCTTGGTAAAGAAGTTCTTTAATAATATAATCATGGCCAGGTAGGGCTTGAATGGGTCTTTTTTTAATCTGAGTTTTAATATTATTTTTAGTTCACGATTCCAGCAAAAACGTTCATTAATTACATTTTTAAAAGTCGCCGAAGTCATTAAAAAATTTAAAATAAGGTCTTTAAAATATATGATTTTAAAATTCAAGATTCCTGGCTAAAGAGACCTTGAGAATTTTTTTTCCAAAATTTGCTCTTCCTGGTCCATAAACCATTTATTTTAAATATCTCACGATTTTTAGCCATTAAATACTTATTGACACCTCTTTCACATAGTGTGAAATTTAAAATATATTTCAATTTTATTTTTTTTGCGGGAGTGGCCCAATATATCCTATTTTTGAACTTCATGAAATTTATGAGGTATGCCAAAACCAGGGATTAATTTTTATAATTTCTCAAAAAATTGTCTTATCGTAGGGGACGTACCAGCCCTATGTCAGAAGGAATAAAGTAAAACCCAACCAAAAGTTATAAAATAAACTAGCCTCGAACAAGTGAGTAAGAAAACATCTTCGCTGTCCAATTGTTATTGATCTTTTTGTAGAATCGAACAAGTAAAAAAAATGTTAAGTTCGGCTGGGCCGAATTGTTAATTGCTTCCACCATTGGTAACGAAAAAATTTTAATATAAAAGTGTTCCACTTTGAACTACAAAAGCCAGTAATACTTTTTGGATAATGCAGTAAAACTCTTAAAAAATCCATATAGTGGGTGATGACGTTATATGGGGCTCATGCCAAAACGGGAATCTATATATACAATTTTAAACAACAAAGATTGTTATGCATTGCGTGTCTTAAATACCAAATTTATAACAATTTTGTGGGTAAATGTGATTAGGATTTTCAAAATACCGAATATCGCATGGTGCTGCTGTATGTGCGCTATAGAAAAAATGTTCCACCACCAGAGCTAGAACCCATAACGAACTTCAAATATAATATTTTAAACAAATCCGTGGAAAAATGTGGCTAAAACTGATAAAACACATTACGAACTATAAATATGAATTTTTGGACAATTCAAAAAAAAAAAAAAAAACTGTAAAGAAAGTCTTAAAGGTGGGCGGGGCCGACTTTATGATACCCTACACCACTTTGCTAATTTAATAGAGCTCCGCATAACAATTAAACGTTTTAATGGGAGAATTCAACATACACGCTATAATTATAATTATATATAATTATAATTATATAATTTATAATTATAATATAATTATATGCAATACAAATTATGCAATACAAGTCCGAATTCAAAAGATACCAATGCTTCGGCATATATAGTCCTTTGAACTTAAAATTATAATTATAAATATAATTATATTTATATAATTATAATTTTAATAATATATAAATATATATAATTATAATTTAAAGTTCAAAGGACTATATATGCCGAAGCATTTGTATCTTTTAAATTCGGACTTGTATTGCCCATTTGGCGCACAATTAATTTGAAATCGGATAAAGATATATATGGGAGCTGTATCGAATTCGGAACCGATTCCAATAAAATTTGCCAAAGATATTTCTGAGCTGTATTTGATATATTTCCCTGAATATCGTTGTTATATAACTAAAATATAACAAATCGGATGAACAGTTTATATGGGAGCTATAGCTATATCTGAACCGATCTTCACCAAATTTAACATACTAGCTTCTAGACTCAATTCGGTTGTAAGTGCCAAATTCCATTCCATTTGGACAAATATTAGACGTTTGGTGCACAATAAAAGGTAAATTAGTCGAAATTATATATGGGAGCTATATCCAAACCTGAACCGATCTCGATAAAATTTGGCATACTTATTTTCAGGCTTAATTTGGTTGTATGTGCAAAATTTCATACTATTCGGGCTGATATTACACGTTTGGTGCACAATAAAAAGCAAATCGGTCGAAGATATATATGGAAGCTATATCTAAATTTATATCCCATTTTTAATACCATCCATCCTAGACACAATACAAAATGTCGTACCAATTTTTGGAGCTCTATAATGTGGGCTGTACCGTGATTTCAATAGACAGACAGATGGACTTCGTTAAATCGGGTTAGAATGTTGTGCTGATCATGAATATACATACTTTACTGGGTCTAGGGCGAATATTAATGTGGACCAGTTCGTGATTTTCGTAGAAAAAGCTAAAATTTATTTATTTTTATTTTTTATTTATTTTTTTTATTTTGTGATTGCCTAAGTCTGTAGTATTCCCACGTTGACTTCACCTCACAGTTCTTTATATTTTATAGAGAATTATTATTTTTTGGGTCTTATTTTTGCTCAGATAAAGAATCACCAAAAACGGCCACCCTACTACATTTGTTTGATTGTTTTTTATTTTTTTTTTTTTTTTGGTGTATGTAAACACCTACACTTAGTTTACTTTTGACATATCTTCTTAGCTTCAAAGGACCACAAAAATTGTGTTTTACCTTTGGCATGCTGGTGTCGAGGTGTTTCTTCTGACTGTACAGACAGACAGACCACCGCTTAGCTTACCTTTTTGAGAGACATAAACATTTTTATTACTTGTATGTTGATTTTTTTTTGTGTGTGTGTGTGTGTTTAATGTTGGCTTGACTTTTTACCAGACAAACAAAAATATTATGCTAAAATAGGTTCTAAAAACGAGTTACACAAAGGATTATAGCTGCTGGGAGTTGGCGTATGGCAAATATATACAGTAGGACCACAAGGGAAAAAAGATGATGAGAGGATTATCCGGAAATCAGGTGAGTTTCTATAAGCGAGCTGGAGGGGCTAATGAGTTCCTAAAGATATCTGATAGAAGGGCCAGTCAGACTTTCTGAAATATTGAACTGCATGAAGGGCCAGTTAGTCCCTATAGGCAAGTAGGAGAGCCTCTATTGGAAATCTGGTTGCTTTCGTGTTAATATGGGAGAGGTGGCGGTTTTCGAGTCTCTATAAGAGTGCAGGGTACCATAGAGTCTCTGTTGGAGAACTGAGGAACTTCGAGGAGAGCTGATGGTCCATGGGAATTCTATAGGCAATCTGAGGGCCAGGGAGTTATCCGAGCTGGCTGGAGGAGTGCAGGCTACCATAGAGTCTCTGTTGGAGAACTGGGGAACTTCGAGTCCCTATAGGAGAGCTGACGGTTCATAGGAATTCTATAGGCAATCCGAGGGCCAGGTAGTCTCTTTTGGAGACCTGGTTGCTTTCGTGTCTCTATGGGAGAGGTGAAGGCTCTCGAGGCTCTATAAGAGAGCTGGATACCTGAGAGTATCTATAGAAGAACTGACACCTTTGAGTAGAGATGAAGGTTCATTGAGTCTCTATAGGGAAGCTGAGGGCCAGTGAGCCAATCTACATAACCGAGTTGGCTGGAGCACCCGTGCATCTGCATGAAAACAAGCTGTCTTGAAATCCTGGAAAATTTTATATTCCATCTCTTTCTCTTATCCTCTTTGCCTTCAATCCACTGTAAGTGATTTACCCCGAGTTCTTGCTTGTTTTTTCACCACAACCACTTGTTAAATGCTTTTGATAATTCTCGCTTCATAAGAATCATTTGCCAGGATTTTTCTTTCTAATAGAATTTTTGTGTGTTTTGCATTAATGCTTCAATAGGTTTTTTTTCTTATTTTTGCTGTGTCATCAGCTTTCATAAACTTCCGAGTGGTTCCTTTTATTCATTACGTTTCGTTTAATTTTTTTCGTTTTTTTTTTCTATTCTGCTGCTGCTGCTATACTTTCTTTTACATTGAAGTAAACAAAGCAGACACCATCCACATATCCACAAGCACATACGGGTAGACATATAATCGTTCTCCTTTTGAAGAACACATCTCTATATATTCACACATTCATACCGGTTGAATGGCGGCAAACCATCAGCATGCTAAGCCCGGCGCGGTAGCAATAGCAACGTCATCACCATTCATCATCTTTAATAGTTTTAAGAGCAAACGAACAAGAAAACAAAAATAAAAACTGGTTAAAAAACATTTAACGCATTTCTATGATCTTACCCATCCTCCTCGCAGCGCCGTAATCGACGGATGTGTGTAAACACTCTTTAAGTTTCACACACTCGCACACACACACATTCAACTTGTGGCATAGACAAAGTGCAAAGTATGGCTTTTTATTTGTGTGAGTGTATTTCTTTGAATTTTCTCTTAGCCGTTATTCTCTTTATGTGCTAAACATTCATAGCGACCGCAGACATGGTTTAGTGTTGTGCTCATTGTAATTAGGGGAGTGGAGGGGAAGAAACAATTAAAGAGGAATATGCAAAGGATCAATGTCTGAGGGGACGGACCACATGTAACAGTAACAGGAAGCGTGGCTATAAAGAAAAGCTGTAAGCCCGGTGAGACGACATACACAAGCTGGAGGGCCAGTAAGACGATAGGGACGAGCTTAAGGGTTCGTAAGTCGATATAGACGAGCTGGAGGGCCAGTGAGTCGATATAGACGAGCTGGAGGGCCAGTGAGTCGATATAGACGAGCTGGAGGGCTGGTGAGTTGATGTAAACAAGCTGGAGGCCCAGTAAGTCAATATAGACGAGCTGGTGGGCCTGTGAGTCGATATAGACGAGCTGGAGGCCCAATGAGTCGATATAGACGAGCTGGAGGCCCAGTGAGTCGATATAGACGAGTTGGAGGCTCAGTGAGTCGATATAGACGAGCTGGAGGCCCAGTGAGTCGATATAGACGAGCTGGAGGCCGAGTGAGTCGATATAGACGAGCTGGAGGCCTAGTGAGTCGATGTAGACGAGCTGGAGGCCCAGTGAGTCGATGTAGACGAGCTGGAGGCCCAGTGAGTCGATGTAGAAAAGCTGGATGGCCTGCTGGTCACTAGCTGGCTGGTCAGTGCTGGAGGAGGGAGGGCCAGTAAGTCGATATAGACGAGCTGGAGGGTCAGTGAGCCAATATTGACAAGCTGGAGGGCTGGTGAGTTGATGTAAACAAGCTGGAGGCCCAGTAAGTCGATATAAAAGAGCTGGTAGGGCCAGTGAGTCGATATAGACGAGCTTGAGGCCCAGAGTCGATATAGACGAGCTGGAGGGCCAGTGAGTCGATATAGACGAGCTGGAGGGCCAGTGAGTCGATATAGACGAGCTTGAGGCCCAGAGTCGATATAGACGAGCTGGAAGGCCAGTGAGTCGATATAGACGAGCTTGAGGCCCAGAGTCGATATAGACGAGCTGGAGGCCCAGTGAGTCGATATAGACGAGGTGGAGGCTCAGTGAGTCGATATAGACGTGCTGGAGGCCCAGTGAGTCGATATAGACGAGCTGGAGGCCCAGTGAGTCGATATAGACGAGCTGGAGGCTTAGTGAGTCGATGTAGACGAGCTGGAGGACCAGTGAGTGAGATGGATGGCCAGCTGAACGCTATAGAAGAGCTGAAAAGCCGGTGAGTCGATATAGACGAGCTGGAGGCTCAGTGAGTCGATATAGACGTGCTGGAGGCCCAGTGAGTCGATATAGACGAGCTGGAGGCCCAGTGAGTCGATATAGACGAGCTGGAGGCTTAGTGAGTCGATGTAGACGAGCTGGAGGACCAGTGAGTTAGATGGATGGCCAGCTGATCGCTATAGAAGAGCTGAAAAGCCGGTGAGTCGATATAGACGAGCTGGAGGCTCAGTGAGTCGATATAGACGAGCTGGAGGCCCAGTGAGTCGATATAGACGAGCTGGAGGCCCAGTGAGTCGATATAGACGAGCTGGAGGCCCAGTGAGTCGATATAGACGAGCTGGAGGCCTAGTGAGTCGATGTAGACGAGCTGGAGGCCCAGTGAGTCGATATAGACGTGCTGGAGGCCCAGTGAGTCGATATAGACGAGCTGGAGGCCCAGTGAGTCGATATAGACGAGCTGGAGGCTTAGTGAGTCGATGTAGACGAGCTGGAGGACCAGTGAGTCGATATAGACGTGCTGGAGGCCCAGTGAGTCGATATAGACGAGCTGGAGGCCCAGTGAGTCGATATAGACGAGCTGGAGGCTTAGTGAGTCGATGTAGACGAGCTGGAGGACCAGTGAGTTAGATGGATGGCCAGCTGATCGCTATAGAAGAGCTGAAAAGCCGGTGAGTCGATATAGACGAGCTGGAGGCTCAGTGAGTCGATATAGACGAGCTGGAGGCCCAGTGAGTCGATATAGACGAGCTGGAGGCCCAGTGAGTCGATATAGACGTGCTGGAGGCCCAGTGAGTCGATATAGACGAGCTGGAGGCCCAGTGAGTCGATATAGACGAGCTGGAGGCTTAGTGAGTCGATGTAGACGAGCTGGAGGAGCAGTGAGTTAGATGGATGGCCAGCTGATCGCTATAGAAGAGCTGAAAAGCCGGTGAGTCGATATAGACGAGCTGGAGGCTCAGTGAGTCGATATAGACGAGCTGGAGGCCCAGTGAGTCGATATAGACGAGCTGGAGGCCCAGTGAGTCGATATAGACGAGCTGGAGGCCTAGTGAGTCGATGTAGACGAGCTGGAGGCCCAGTGAGTTAGATGGATGGCCAGCTGATCGCTATAGAAGAGCTGAAAAGCCGGTGAGTCGATATAGACGAGCTGGTGGGCCAGCTGGTCGATATAGACGAGCTGGAGGCCCAGTGAGTCGATATAGACGAGCTGGTGGGCCAGCTGGTCGATATAGACGAGCTGGTGGGCCAGCTGGTCGATATAGACGAGCTGGTGGGCCAGCTGGTCGATATAGACGAGCTGGTGGGCCAGCTGGTCGATATAGACGAGCTGGTGGGCCAGCTGGTCGATATAGACGAGCTGGTGGGCCAGCTGGTCGATATAGACGAGATGGTGGGCCAGCTGGTCGATATAGACGAGATGGTGGGCCAGCTGGTCGATATAGACGAGCTGGTGGGCCAGCTGGTCGATATAGACGAGATGGTGGGCCAGCTGGTCGATATAGACGAGATGGTGGGCCAGCTGGTCGATATAGACGAGATGGTGGGCCAGCTGGTCGATATAGACGAGATGGTGGGCCAGCTGGTCGATATAGACCAGGTGGATGGCTCAAGGGCCAGATGGTTGATATAGACCGGCTTGTCGATATAGACGAGCCAGTGATTATCTTCCCTCTCTCTCTCCACCCTCTCTCTCCCACCCTCTCTCTCTCCACCCTCTCTCTCCCACCCTCTCTCTTCCATCCTCTCTCCCTCTGTCTACCTCTCTAGACGAGCTAATGAACAATTTTTGGAAATCCTTTTTTAAATCAGAACACATTATATTTTATTAGAGTTTACATTGGTATAGTTTAGAGTAAATGTTAAAACTTAATCTTCTCTGCAAATGGAACTCCATAAAGAGCAGAAGAACTGAGGGTATTCGTATGTTTCACTCTATGTGCAAAGCGAAAATAGAAACCTCTTGTTGTCCTGACGATTACCATCAACGTTGTCACCGCTATCGCTCTATTTCTAGTCGCTGCTCTCCTCTTTCTTCTTATTATCGTCATCGTCATCATCTCCTTCGTCATTATGTGTATTTATGTACCTACCAGCCAAGTGGGTTGTTAACCTATGAAGGTGTGATTAAATACTTATGAAATCATTAAAACTGTTTACGACATTTTTTCTATTCGCTTCCTTGCCAGCTCTAGCTCTTAATGCCCACTTTTTTATGGGATTTTTAGAGTTTTATAGCAGCTTTAGAATTATTGAGATTTTATTCTCTTCTACACTTTAATGTGAATACTTTAGATGACGGTGGCGGAGAAATAAAGTAGTAAATGAAAGGTGGAATGAATTTAAAGCTTAAGCAAGGAATTGGAAATGAGGCTATGACCTCAGTTCTAATTAGAAACATAAAGAGAGATGATGTGGTTTGTGGGGAATAAGGAGAAGAGTGGGTTGAGTAAAAGGAACACATAGGTAAGAAAAATAAAAAAGAATTTTGATTTTTTCTTCAAGGACAAATAAATGTGGATTTTTAAAGAATATTTTTCAAGGATCAACAGACTTATTTACTTCTAACTCTAAATATTTTTTCAATGAGCAAGGCTTTTTTCAAAATAGTATTTTCTCAAACCAGTGAACGTGGATTTTTTGAAAATGTTTTATTAAAGACCTATACAGACTTTTATAGATTTTTTTCCGAGGGCTAATTGATAAATAAACTCAGATTCTTTAGAACTGTTTTTGAAGAGAATGTTTACCGCAAAATATTATTTTTTTGTTAATTCCATTGTTATACCCTCCACCACAGTATGGAGTGTATATTAAGTTTGTCATTCCATTTGTAAGACCTCGAAATAAACATTTTAGGCTCCACAAAGTGTATATATTCCTGATCAGCATAAAATTCTATGTCGATTTAGCAATGTCCGTCCGTCTATCCGTCTGTCCGCATTTGGAAATCACTCTAGCTTCCGAACGAAATGAAGTAGGTCGATAAAATTGTACTCATAATATAAGAGGAGATAATCGGTCAAAATTTAGATATAGCTCCCATATATATCTTCGTCCGATTTGCCTTATATTGTGCACCAAACGTGTAGTATCAGCCCGAATAGTATGGAATTGTGCACATATAAGCAAATTAGGCCTGAAAATAAGTATGCCAAATTTGATCGAAATCGGTTCAGACATAGCTATAGCTCCCATCTACATTGTTCATCCGATTTCTTATTTTTGTCCTCCACTGCCGTAAAATGCACTCTGTAACAACAATATTTGGGGAAATATATCAAATGCAGCTCAAAAAATACCTTTGCTAAATTTTATCGAGATCGGTTAGGATTTGTATATAGCTCCCATATATAACTTCGTCCGATTTACTTTTTATTGTGCACCAAACGTCTAATATTTGTCCAAATGGGATGGAATTTAGCACTTACGACCGAATTGAGTGTAGAAGCTAGTATGCCAAATTTGGTGAAGATCGATTCAGATATAGCTATAGCTCCCATATATATTGTTCATCCGATTTGTTATATTTGTTACCCACAGCCGTAATATGCACTCCGTAACAACGATATTCAGGGAAATATATGAAATACAGCTCAGAAATATATTTGCCAAATTTTATTGAGATCGGCTCCGATTTGCATATAGCTTCCATATATATCTTTATTCGATTTCAAATTAATTGTGCACCAAATGGGCAATACAGGTCCGAATTTAAAAGATATAAATGCTTCGGCATATTTAGTCCTTTGAATATCAAATTATAATTATAGTCATAGCGTGAATGATTGAATTCTCCCATAAAAACTTTTAATTGTTATGTGGAGCCCTACCAAATCAGTAAAGTGGTGAGGGTATCATAAAGTCGACCCCGCCCGACTTTAAGACTTTTATTACTGGTTTCTTTCTGTTGTGGTGTAATTTCTTAATTTTTTTTGGAATTTCAATGGCTCATTTTTCAATATTTGCCGAATGGAATATTGCGATATGTTCAGCTCACGAGCCATTTTTCGGCCACTGCGACGTGGGTTTCGATCAAGTCGCTTCTTTACTTTTCGAACCATTTCTGCTGATGTTGCTGTTTTCTTCCGTCCACTTCCTTGACGTCGAGCTACGCTACCAGTATCACGGTAACGAGCTATGTATGGTACGAGACAAAAAGGAATTATTCACATTTAAATGCTAGAGTGCTCTAACGATAGTCACTTGTGATTTTCCAGGCAAATATAAAGAAATCACACTATCACGCTTGAATTCCATCACTAATAATTTTTTTTCTGGAAAATACTCACCAAAATGCTTTTGTACGCTTGTAAACAGTATAATGAGCTGTCACCGGAAAAATTTTAACAGCTGTCGGACGTGTGGCTTGGAATTTGATTGCAGTTTTTTATCTCACCCTGTAGTTAAGAGAAACGTGCATGTTTTTTGAAAATATTTTATAAAGGACTCAAAGGCCAATAAAAACGGTTTTTTTAGTTTTTTTCCAGGACTCATTCACAAAAAACTCCGACTTTTTAAAGTCGTTTTTTAAAAACTAACAGTCAAGGAAAAAAATAGTTTTTAATTAATTTTTGTTGTTTGCATTATTTCGATAATTAGTCCATATCCGAACTAAAACTTCATACATTCGAAATAAAATATTTCTATGTTTCCTAATTCGATTATTAAAACACACAAATTATGACGTTAAACTGCACAAAAATTCCACAGTCAATTGCCATGGAATTTAATAAACAATATTCTCTAATTATATTGGAATTCCTGCCAGCTAGCTAGAAGTTCATTAGTTAGCATTAATACTCAGCTTAAGCTAGTTCAGCGGCATACACACAAAGGCAAACACACGCACACTCACTCATACACACACGCACACTCACACAAACTAATAAACAAATATTTATTTGACTAAATTGGATTTGCGTTCAGTTTTTTTTATGGCCACATCGAATGACATTAATATGGCTTTTATCAATAAATTTTAATATTTCTTTCATAATTCAATAACCACAAAATATAAATGGAAAACCACAAAACTAATAACAATAATAATACTACGAACAACAACAACAACAAATCGTTATAACGAAAAACACATCAGCAAAGTACAACAAAAAAAAAAAAATACAAAACTTTGGTTGCGTACAGGACGTAATGTCTGTTTCGGTGAGACGACAAAAAACCGTATTTCGAACATAGTAGAGAACAACATCAACAAAAAAACGAAACTATAAACACACTAACAAATACTAAAGAACTTAGTGATACATAAAAATTAAATTGCAATAAAAAAGAAACAAATAATAATTGTAATAATCACAAATAACCGTAACCGCATAACGACACGAAATATTTGTTATTTGGTTTTGTATCGAACATTCACCGCCGCAAAATGCCTAAAAAACAGCAGAGGTTATGGGAACAGGAATCTGGACGCCACGTCATCCAAAAATGGGAGTAAATTATTGAAATAGTTTTTATTTAGACATAAGGTAAACAATCGGCTTATTTGGACTACATGGGTCTTTAATCCTTCAAAAATACAGAAAGAACCATTTGAAATTTCTAACAAGTAAACCAGTTCCCAGCACCAGAAAGGCCAAAAAAAAAAAAAAAAAATAGGGCGGACCTTACCATATGAAACCCTACACCAATATGCGTATCTAGATTGGTAATTTATGTGATCATACCTAATATGAACCAAATAACCTTTCTGTACAGTGCATTATATGACTTCGATAAGGGTTATATTAAAAACTGTTTATTGAAGCAATAGATATACCGGACAAAGTTTCATCAAATGCTAAAATTCGGTTGAATATGAAAAATCTATTCAATTTGGGCTGATGTTACTTATATAGGGTTGCCCATATTCGACGGACCCATCTGGCAACGCCATAACTTTTGACAGAGATGTCACATCGCTTAATGACATACCGCGTTTGAAGCGTCAGTCCAAGCAGATTTTTATCATGAACCAATACACGCCACGCGAGCGCTCTGAAATAGTTGAAATTTACAAGAAGTCAATTGTGAAAACTCAACGTGCTTTTAAAACATTAAAAAATGTGAGAAGTGCGCCTTCTAAGAACACCATTAAGCGTTTATACGAAACATTTTCGACTGGTAAGGCTCTTTCTAATCCGAAGAGGCCATATAAAAGTCGACCAAGGCGATCGGCCGAGAATATCGCTGCCGTACGAGCCAGTGTTGAGAGGTCCCCAAGAACATCCCAAAAATGCCGTTCTCAGCAGATGGGCATGGCTCGGTCCACTTTACAACGGATTATTCGCATTGATTGCATTTGCAAGAATTTTGCCAGCGGACAAGCCTCGTCGATTGGAATGGGCCCAAAGGTCCGTCGAATATGGGCAACCCTGTATGGTGGACAATAAACGTAAAATCGGATGAGGATATTTATCAAAGCTATATCTATATAATCTTAACCGATCTCGATAAAACTTGGGAGACATATTTTTGAGCTGTATCTGATGGCCTGTATTAAATATGATTATTGTGGGTGCATATTACGCGTATGAGGGACAAATCGGATGTAACATATATATGGGAGCTATAATTATAACTGAAGCGATTTTCAGCAAAATTTGAAGAACTGGCTTTTAGGCTGATTTCCGTCGGAAGTGCCAAAATTTAGTCAATTTGGGCTGATATTAGCCATTTGGGGCAAAAAAACCTGAAGTCGGATAAAGATATATTTGAGAGCTATATTCATATCTGAAACGATATTGACAAAATTTTAGGCACTTATATCTGAGCTGTATCTGATGTCTGCTATCAAAGATCATTGTTGTGGAGTACATATTACACATGTGAGGGTTTTAAAACCCTAAATAAGATGAAATATATATGTGGGAGCTATTGCTATTTCTGAACCGATTTTCACCACATTTCATGTACTTATTTCCAGACTGAATTCGGTCGGATGTGCCAAAATACAGGCCATTTGAACTGATATTGGATTAGATGCACAATTAACCCGAAATCGGTGGAAAATATATTTGGGAGCTATATCTAAAGTTGAACCGATTCTCACTAATTTCAACAGGGTTCCTCCTAGGGACAAATAAATACAGGGTGAGATATTTTTTTTTTTTTTAATTTTATTGAATTAAAGCAAAAAATGTTGGAATAAGTTTAGATTTTAGAAGTTCAAATTTTAGAATAAGTTTAGATTTGTTCGAATTGGTCACCTTTGGCACGAATTTTTGGCCTTCAAACGGCCAATAAAACCGTCACACGCTGCCCAAATGTTGCTCTGCGGTATTTTGACCCATTCCCGGCGAAGCGCTTGCTTGAGGTGATCGACACTTTGGTATTTTTTTAGTGCCAACCTTGCTTTCCAAAATACTCAGGACACAATAGTCCAACGTATTGGCATCTGGAGATTTTGGAAATGAAGCGAGGAACCTCATTTTGTAACCATTCTTGGGTGGCTGAGTCCTGTTGGAATGACCAAGGTCTGGGGCCAGAATTTGTGCGTGCCCAAGGCTTTAATAAACCCTCCAGTCGATTAATACGAGCGAAGAGTGACCATCGGCTGTTATGGCGGCCCACATCATTACCATGGACGGCGCTAGAGTTCTGGTGGCCAACCTGAGGTGCACATTTTCAGCAGACCTCTTTGGCAAGAAAACACGATCAAATCTAAACTTATTCTAAAATTCGATGCAATTTCCGACATTTTTTGCTTTCATTCAATAAAATTAAAAAAAGGTAAAAGTTAGCCGTTTGACTTTGTTACAGTTTCCTCATCTCACCCTCTATGGTATAGAAAAATCGTTATGGACTGTTAGTACTCCCTCCCTTATATCCCAACCCTTCCTTCCTCTTGCGTTGTGGTTTTTCCAAAACTTTCTTGAACCACATCCGTCTTATTCTATCATCACAGAACCATCAGCTGTTATGGCGGCCCACACCATCACCATGACCGGCGCTTGAGTTCTGGTGACCAACCGAAGGTGTACATTTTCAGCTGACCTCTCTGGCAAGTAATCACGATCATTTTGTTTGTTTACAAACTGCTGGACAAAGAATTTTCTCTCATCAGAGAAACCCAAGTTCAGCAGTTCACAACTTTCGGCCAAGCGAAGCAACTCTTTAACTCTTTTGAGTCTAGTTTATTTCAGTTGCGGTGTAAGTTCTTGGAATTTCAATAGCTTTACCCCGGTCTCATTTTTTAATATTTTCCGAATGGAAAATTGCGATATGTTTAGCTCACAAGCCATTACGACGCGAGTTTCGATCAAGTCGCTTCTTTGCTTTTCAAACCATTTCTGCTGCTGTTGCTGGTTTCTTCCGTCCACTTCCTTGATGTCGGGGTACGCTACCAGTATCACCGACCGATTAACGAGCGATGGTACGAGCCACGAGAAGATTTATTCACATTTAAATGCTGGAGTACTCTAATGATAGCCACTTGTGGTTT
This sequence comes from Musca domestica, assembly GCF_030504385.1. Classification (NCBI taxonomy): domain Eukaryota; kingdom Metazoa; phylum Arthropoda; class Insecta; order Diptera; family Muscidae; genus Musca; species Musca domestica. The sequence continues at coordinate 522,599 of NW_026712299.1, read as the reverse complement.
CCCAGCCATATATAAAGAAATCACACTATCACGCTTGAATCCCATCACGAATTAATTTTTTTCTGAAAAATTATCACCAAAACTCTTTTGTACACTTGTAAACAATATAATGAGCTGTCACCGGAAAAATTTTAACGGCTATCGGACGAGTGACTTTGAAATGACAGCAGTCTGAAGTTGGTTGCAGTTTTTTTCACCTTACCCTGTATGTTTGAAGGACCATCAAAATTTTGATCCTGAATTTTTAGTAATTTTATTTGGAGGGCATAGTCGTAAAATTTTCTGAAGGTTCTGAAGGTGTTAAAGCATTAATCAAGAATTTTTATGCTCTCTCTGTAGAAAGTCATTCAAAATAAAAAATGCTTAATCGTGAAGATTTGGTCAACATATTTATTTGGACGATATCCCTTTCAGATAATTAAGAGTCGATTTAAACATATAAGTCCATCTGCCTATCTTACATTCCTGAAGGAACTATTCTCTTTTCTTCACCGAAGAAATATCATAGTACTATTTCATAAAACTCGGAATTAGTTCGAAAGTGAGCAATATCGGTTTACTTTTTTTTTGCCAACTTGCCTAGTTGGTACAAAATTGGCGGATTCCTTCTCTGTAGCAAATGTACGCTACACTAGCAGGTGTATAAATTTTGTTAATCCGTTTTTAACTCTTCGAAATATTCACGTTAGAAACTTTCCCTGATCAGCATAAAATTCTGCGATGACCATCTGTCTGCTGTTATCATGCTATATTTTGAATGCGTGGATATAGAAGTCTAAATTTATGCCCATATGTTTATTTTTTCAGTAGAGTAAGTTCGTAAATGAATCATGCCGGTTCACGTTTTCTCACAGTCCCCATTTAACGATACCTCCCTATATTGTGAATTGTGATAATTTTATCCAGAATTTCTACGGTAGCATTTAAAATTTGGTTCAATGAGTTTTCCTGTTGATTGAGCTATTGATTTTTTTTGTTTGTTGGCAGTTGAAGTCATATTTTATACGGTATTTAAATCTCTTTTTAAATTCGGTACTTAGAGGTCTTATAGACTCTACATGCTTTGTCAGAACATTGTCTATAAAGGTCTATGTTTTTCTGTAGACCCCATAAAGCAGAACCGGTATCTTAATAATTTTTTTTAGCAGAATCGTTCAAAATTCAGTAGGTATAGTTTGTAATGTGATCAACACCTGTGGCAGTAGGTTCCTTAAATATGTCCATGTTTTGTTTGCATATTTAATATTTTATAATACTTCTAAGGGGAAAGAACACTAACTTACTGTGCAGAAGGGCCGAGTCGGCTCTGAAACTTGCATACAACTGGGCCAGACCGAGAGGTCTTAACATTAAACCGGAAAAAACTCATTGATGTTGGATGACGTGTAAAAGGGCTATAGGCTCTAAATGGGGTTTCAATCCAAAGATGACTCTCTGGCTATTCAAAAGCGTAATTAGACCTGTTCGTATGTACCCATCGGTATTCAGGTGGACAGCTATGGATAGAAAATGTGATACCAAAATACCAGAGAAAGTCCAACAAATGCGCTGCTTAAGCATCTGCGGCGCATTAGAGACAATTCTATTTGTGCACCCAATAGATATTCGGGTACGGTATGAAGCGACCGTCGCGGCCTTAAGGCTCAGGACTACGGACGAGTGGATAAACAAAGGCCACGCTACATACAATCAAAAAACGGGAGAATCAATAGAAAATTTTGTATCGGACCGGATATCTGAAACAATTGTACCTGTCTCTTGTGAAACATTAATCCCTACCAGAGACTCGTGGATCGACGGACTCCTACCACAAATGCCGACTGGAAACTGTTGTCATACAGACAGCTCTGTGTTAGGTGAGAGAGCGGGGCTGGTACTTTTTATACCCTACACCACATAGTGGTAAGGGTATTATGTCTTTGTGCATTTGTTTGTAACATGGAGAAGGAAACGAGATAGACCCATAGTTACTTTTGAGAACCTTCATAGAATCACTTTCTGAGTCGATTTATGCATGTCAGTCCGTCTGTCCGTCCGTCCGTCTGTCCATGTATTCTTGTGAACAAAATGCAGGTCGCATTTATTATCCGATTGAGATGAAATTTTCCAAACAATATTTTTTTGGCCCAAGGACGAACCCGAATCATCCGATTTCGGGTTAACTGACCACCAAATGGCGAATATGAGCCCAAATAGCCCAATAGCAAATACAACAAATTTAGAGAAAATCGGTTCAAAAACAGCTATAGCTCCCATATATATCTTCATCCGATTTCGGGTTAAATGTGCACCAAATGTCCACTATCAGTCCAAATTACCTGAATTTTGGCACACCCAACCGAGTTCGGCCTAGAAGCAAGTATATCAAATTTGGAGAAAATCGGTTCAGATATAGCTACAGCTCCCATATATATCTTTCATCCGATTTGATCTTTAAGCCTCTCACATTCGTAATATGCACTCCACAAGAATGATATTTGGTACCAGATATAAGATACAGCCCAGTAATAGCTGTTTGTAATTTTATCGAAATCGGTTCAGATTTGGATATAGCTCCCATATATATCTTCATCCGATTTCGGGTTAATTGTGCACCAAATGGCCGATATAAGTCCAAATGGACTGAATTTCAGTACATCGGACCAAATTCAGCCTAGAAGCAAGTATATCAAATTTAGTGAAAATCGGTTCAGATGTAGATATAGCAACCATATATATGTTTCATCCGATTTAGTGTTTTAGTCCCTTACATTCGTAATATTCACTCCACAACCGTGATACTTGGTACCAGGTATTAGATGGAGCACAGGAATGGCTGTTTTAAATTTTATCGAAATCGGTTCAGATGTGGATATATCTCCCATATATATCTTCACCCGATTTCGGGTGATTGACCACCAAATGGCCGTAATAGCATCAATTTTGACAAATCCGACCGAAACCACCTTAGAAGCAAGTACACCAATTTTAGTAAAAATCGGTTCAGATATAGCTATAGCTCCCATATATATCTTCATCCGATTTCGTGTTAATTGTGCATCAAATGGCCAATATCAGCCCAAATGGCATGCATTTTCGTACATAAGACCGAATTCAGTCTAGAAGCTAATACGTCAAATTTGGAGAAACCCGGTTCAGAGATAGTTCGTAAAATGCACGATAGAATTAGATAGATTTTGATTTTGTACCAAATATCTCATAGAGCTCTGAAATGCCCTGTATAAACCTCTTTACGAGAGCTCTACTAAATATGCATAGTGGTGTAGGGTATCATATAGTCGGCCCCGCCCGACTTTTGAGCTTTCCTTACTGGTTTTTTTGTTCAAATATTTCACTTAAATCTCTCATATATACCTTTTATCCGCAATCTGAATATCAAATGTCCCAATATGAATGTACGTTTGCAACTAAAAACTCCGTTTAACACGAGTACTAGTGTGGCTCATGTCCGTCTTTTGACATATTTTCTATTTTTTCTTTGGAGTGTATTTTTATTAGATTTACAACCAAATAAAAGTATTGCAAATTCATTATTCTTACCATACCCAAGATAAAACAATTTGAAACATACCTAAAAAGAAATAAGAAAACATTATTGTTAATTTGTATTTTAAATTTGAATATTGAACATTTTTAACATTTCTTAAGTCCTGCAAGATTTAGATTGAGAATGAGAATGTTAAACCAGTAAAGAAAGTCCTAAAGTCGGGCGGAGTCGATTTTATGATACCCTACACCACTTTGCTAATTTAGTAGAATTCCGCATAACAATTAAAAGTTTTTATGGGAGCATTCCGTCATACACGCTATGATTATAATTATAAAGTAAAGTTCAAAGGACTAAATATGCCGAAGCATTTGAATCTTTTAAATTCGGACTTGTATTGCCCATTTGGTGCACAATTAATTTGAAATCGGATAAAGATATATATGGGAGCTATATCCAAATCGGAACCGATCTCGATAAAATTTGGCAAAGATATTTCTGAGCTGTATTTCATATATTTCCCTAAATACCATTGTTACGGAATGCATATTACGGCTGTGGGTAACATGTACAACAAATCGGATGAACTATATATATGGGAGCTATAGCTATATCTGAACCGATCTTCACCAAATTTGGTGTACTAGCTTCTAGACTCAATTCGGTCGTATGTGCCAAATTCGGTCGTATGTGCCAAATTCAAATTACATTTGGGGAAATATTAGACGTTTGGTGCATAATAAAAAGTAAATCGGACGAAGTTATTTATGGGAGCTATATCCAAATCTGAACCGATGTCGATAAAATTTAGCAAAGGTATTTCTGAGCTTCATTTCATATATTTCGTCCAAATATTGTTGTTACACAGTGCGTATTTCGGCTGCGGAGGACAAAAATAACAAATCGGATGAACAATATATATGGGAGCTATAGCTATATCTGAATCGATTTCGATAAAATTTGGCGTACTTTATTTCAGGCCTAATTTGGTTGTATGTGCTAAATTCCATACTATTCGGGCTGATATTCCACGTTTGGTGCACAATAAAAGGCAAATCGGATGAAGATATATAAATATCTAAATTTTTACCGATTATCTCCAATTTCAATAGGGTTCGTCCTTGGGCCAAACAAATGTTGTTTGGAAAATTTTATCTCAATCGGATAATAACTGCGACCTGCATTTTGTTCGGAAGAATACATGGACAGACGGACGGACGGACAGACATGCATAAATCGACTCAGAAAGTGATTCTATGCAGATCATCAGAAGGAACTATGGGCCTATCTCGTTTCCTTTTGCCTGTTACAAACAAATGCACAAAGACATAATACCCTGACCACCTTGTGGTGTAGGGTATAAAAAGGCCTGCAAATTCTGAATACAAATTATGTTAATTTTCAATTTCTGTTCCATAAACGTTTCAAATTTTGCCACTGACATGTTTTCATTTGACTTGGAACAAGTTCGCGACTTTTGAATGACAATTACGCTTGTCGATTAGTTACAGAGCCAAACTCAAAGGCAGTAATTGCGAATAAAACAAAAATGGATTTCAACAATGACAGTGACTAGTTTTTTATATAAAAAAATAGCTGACAATCATATCCTAATGACTTTGGCAATAATTAGCTAATGACAGTTTAAAAGCATTTATTTGTTGTTCCCCCTTCCCCCTACTCAACAGCACGAATGGCTGTCTATGCAGTTGAAAGATAGCCAAGCGTGACAGTATCCCTTTAAATAAAAAAATAAAACTAGAATGAAATATATATTCGTGTGTTGCTGAATGGATTCAACTGAAATCTAGCTGTTATCTTTGTGTGGGTATCTGTAAAAACAAATGATTACATATTTATACAATGTTGACTATTGATGTCTGTATAAATGTGTGCGGGTGTGTGTGTGTGTGTGCCAGGAGTTTGTCCCAAGCATGCCACAGCTATCCTCTCTTGCATGACTTTTTGCTCTATTTTTAGTTTTTGTCATTAGGTTATTATCCTTGTTTTTTGTTGTGAGGGTTTTTAGTATTTTTCCTACTCCTTGCTGTGTCTCCCATATCATTCATGGCAGAGCTCGTAATCCATTACCACATATACAATTATATAATATGAGCTACTATGTGTGTGTGTGAGTGAGTGTGAGTGTGTTTGTGTCGTTGTATTTATTATGTGTTGTTACATTAAATGAAATCGCCTAATGATAGACATTTAGACACGCACACAACCCGAACAGGCTATCTATGGCTGAGGCGATGGGTGGGTGGTAGTATCGCATTCAAGCAGCGACAACATACAACTAGCTAAAAATCTCGTAACTAATAACAACAACAATAATGGCAGCACCACTGACGACGACTACCCTAATTATAATTAACTCCCATTAGAATTGCTTTGTGAAAATTCTTCGAAAACTATGGCCCAACTCAAATTTATATAACTCGCCAAAGAATTGACGGAAATCACAAGTTAGTTGGTTGGTGGTGTTGTTGTTGCCCCCGGAACATTGTTTTGTTGGCAAATGGCGGCAAAGTTTATGAAAATATCAGCAGCTACAAATTAAGTAGACGAATTAATGGCCACATAAATGACTTAATTTCTTAGCCATTCAATGGATGTTATATTGAAATGATTTTGGCTAATTATTGAAATAATTGCCAAAAACAAAAAAAGTTTTATTGTTCGGAGACCGAACAGCACGCAGAAGATGCGGAGAATGGCATTTATTTATTAAGCAAATTCCATTGGTCATTGGATCGTTTAAGTGAACTTTGTAATGGAGTTGTAAATGGTTTGAGACAATAATTATTGACATTGATAGGGGGTGAGGAGGGAGGTAGGTTTGGGAAAAAATATCTTAATTAAATTAGTTTTTGAATGTAAATTAAAAATTAAGTTTAGCGCCAACGATAAGGGAAGGATTCCAGAAATATTCTCCTCCATTGGAATTCAATGCAAATTATATTGAATCTGGCAGAAAAAAAATATTTTTGAGAGATGCTGCTGGGGTGTGTCGGGAACAGACTTTCTTTCCATATGAGCTCGATGGGTTAAATATTGATTTTTTGAATAAAAAATTCCAATCTCAACCCTAGCAAGAAAATGTATTTGTGAGGAATTATGACGTGTCACATTAATAACTTCACATTTTTAGGAGCTATTTTCGGTCAACTTTTTGACAATTTGTAGGGAAAAAAGTACTAGGAGAACCAAAAAAAAAAAAACAAGTAAAAAACCAGTAAGGAAAGCTCAAAAGTCGGGCGGGGCCGACTATATGATACCCTACACCACTATGCATATTTAGTAGAGCTCTCGTAAAAAGGTTTATACAGGGCATTTCAGAGCTCTATGAGATATTTGGTACAAAATCAAAATCTATCTAATTCTATCGTGCATTTTACGAACTATAGCTATATCTGAACCGGGTTTCTACAAATTTGACGTATTAGCTTCTAGACTGGTGATTTGGGCTGATATTGACCATTTAGTGCACATTTAACCCGAAATCGGATGAAGATATATATGAGAGCTATATCCAAATCTGAACCGATTTCGATAAAATTTAAAACAGCTATTCCTGTGCTCCATCTAATACCTGGTACCAAATATCACGGTTGTAGAGTGAATATTACGAATGTATGGGACTAAAACTCTAAATCGGATGAAACATATATATGGTTGCTATATCTATATCTGAACCGATTTTCACTAAATTTGATATACTTGCTTCTAGGCTGAATTTGGTCCGATGTACTAAAATTCAGTCCATTTGGACTTATATTGGCCATTTGGTGCACAATTAATCCGAAATCGGATGAAGATATATATGGGAGCTATATCCAAATCTGAACCGATTTCGATAAAATTTAAAACAGCTATTCCTGTGCTCCATCTAATACCTGGTACCAAATATCACCGTTGTGGAGTGTATAGTAGGAATGAGAGGGACTTAAAGATCAAATCGGATGAAAGATATATATAGGAGCTATAGCTATATCTGAACCGATTTTCTCCAAATTTGATATACTGGCTTCTAGGCCGAACTCGGTTGGGTGTGCCAAAATTCAGGTAATTTGGACTGATAGTGGACATTTGGTGCACATTTAACCCGAAATCGGATGAAGATATATATGGGAGCTATAGCTGTTTCTGAACCGATTTTCTCCAAATTTGTTGTATTTGCTTTAAGGCTAATCTCGGTCACATGTGCCAAAATTCGGGCCATTTGGGCTGATATTGGCCATTTGGTGGTCAATTAACCCGAAATCGGATGAAGATATATATGGGAGCTATATCCAAATCTGAACCGATTTCGATAAAATTTAAAACAGCTATTTCTGTGCTCCATCTAATACCTGGTACCAAATATCACGGTTGTGGAGTGCATAGTAGGAATGTGAGGGACTTAAAGATCAAATCGAATGAAAGATATATATGGGAGCTATAGCTATATCTGAACCGATTTTCTCCAAATTTGATATACTTGCTTCTAGGCCGAACTCGGTTGGGTGTGCCAAAATTAAGGTAATTTGGACTGATAGTGGATATTTGGTGCACATTTAACCCGAAATCGGATGAAGATATATATGGGAGCTATATCTAAATTTGATCCGATTCTCACCAATTTCAATAGGGTTCGTCCTTGGGCCAAAAAAATATTGTTTGGAAAATTTCATCTCAATCGGATAATAAATGCGACCTGCATTTTGTTCACAAGAATACATGGACAGACGGACGGACGGACAGACGGACTGACATGCATAAATCGACTCAGAAAGTGATTCTATGAAGGTTCTCAAAAGTAACTATGGGTCTATCTCGTTTCCTTCTCCATGTTACAAACAAATGCACAAAGACATAATACCCTTACCACTATGTGGTGTAGGGTATAAACATTAAGTTCGGCCGGGCCAAACTTTTAATATCCTCCACCTTAGGGTAAAAGAAACATTAGAAGAAATATGGCAAAAAAATTAAAATGCCGAATATCGGAAGGTACCGTTATATGGGGACTATACCAGAACGTGGACCGATATATCTCATTTTCAATACCAACCATCCTAGACACAATGCAAATTGCTCTGCTAAATTTTGGCGCTCTACGTCAAATAATGTGGGCTGTATCGTGATTTCAACAGACAGACGGACAGACAGACGCACATCGTTAAATCGACTTAGAATTTTATGCTGATTATGAATATATATATTTTATGGGGTCTAAGACGAATATTTAAGGATGTTACAAACGGAATGACAAAGTTAATATACCCTCCTTTCCAAGGTGGAGGGTATAAAAATGTTAATAACTTCTAACATTAGGTTAAGAAAACTAAAAAAACAAGTAGCTAAAATCAACCATTTGGAAGAAACTTGAACTATTTAAATTAAAATCGTCGTAAAATATAGGGGTTATACGAATACGTTAACCAGCATAAAAAGTTTTCCGTCATAGGTTGAAGTACCCATTAATACGAAATAAAGGGAGATACCGGTAACGAAAACGTCGAACTGCATACGAAATTATTTTGTCATATGAACTTTGAATACGAAAATCAAAATACAGAATATCGTGAGGTACCGTTATATGGGGGCCAATATGGCTTAATCTTCTTGGAATTTCACGATGATCCAGAATATATATACTTTGTAGGGTCTATCATGAATATTTCGAGGAATTACAAATTGAATGAGTAAGCTAATATACCCTCCATAGAATAGCGAAGGGCATAAAAAATACAATATGTTCACTTCGAATATAGAACCGTTTTAATTGAAATAAAAAATAACCCATCTTATCTTCTAATTTGGTTGGAAATTTTTCGCAAACAGCTTCAAAATACCGAAAATCGGGAGATATTGTTATATGGGAGATATTGTTTTTATTTGCCCTGAATCGAAAATTTTTTGCAAGGAGAGAACTGACTTATCGAGAATCCAAGTTGTAAATTTTCAAATAATTTGGCCGGACATTGTGGCAGAAACCTTCAGAATGCCACAAATCGGGAGGTACACTTATACTAGTGCCATATCAATTAGTGGATCTGTAGCGATTTTTTCGCAGGGAGCGAACAGACCTCTCGAAAACTCCAAATGTACAGTTTCAGCTTATTTGGTTGGAAATTGTGGCAGAAACCTTCAGAAAACCGATAATCGGTTTTTTTGGGGCTTTACCAATTAGGGGATCTGAACCGAATAATTTTTGTAGGGAGAGAACAGACCTACCAAAAAAATCCAAATTTAAAGTTTTGAGATTATTTGTTCGAAAATTGTAGCAGAAACCTTCAAAATAACGAAAATCTGGAGGTACCGTTATATAGGGTCTATACCTAAACGTAGGCCCATATAACCCATTTCCAATACTAATTAGACTGCATCGATTTACACATGTCAGTCAGTCAAGGCATAGCTATAGCTCCCATATATATGTTTCATACGATTTGGGGGTTTAGGTCCCTCACATGTGTGATATGCCGTCCAGAACTATAATTTTTGGTACCAGCTATCAAATACAGCTCAGAAATAAGTGTTCAAAATTTTGCCAACATCGGTTCAGATTTATATATAGCTCCTTTACATATTTTTATCCGATTTCAGTTTTTTTTGTGCACAACATGACTAATATCAGCCCGTCCGTTCGTCTGTCCGGCAGACGCGCACGATAACTTTCGAAAGTAGTATCCGATTTGGTCCAAACTTGGTACATCGTAATATTATTATGAAACATAGATCGAGTCCGGAGATGGGTCATATCCTTTAGGTACCTCCCGCGCAAAAGTTCGTAATCTCCAAAAAAAAAATATTTTACTGCACAGAAACAAAAAGGATAACCCGATTTTGCTCTAACTTTGCACTGGTGTGAAGATGGAATATATTGGTTCACTCCCTTCAGTACCTCCTCCACAAAGGGTCATAATTTTGAATATCCAAACGATATTTAAATCCGAAATATACATCCGGTTCTCCTCATATTTCATACAACCCATTATTTCTACTAACACGAGATCTACGGTGAGGATGAGATATATCTGTCAACTCCTTCTCCAAAATATTGAATATCCATGAAGCTCCTAAAACGCGAAGTTAACATCCAAATCCATTCAGACTTGGTACAACTCAATATTTCTATTTTATAGAGATGGTAGAGATCAGGTAATTTCTTCTGGTTCCTCCCACACATAGGATTTAAGGTTTTGAAAAACAAAACCTTGAAAAAAATGAGAAATAAACATCCAACTCTCTTCAAATCTCACGCATATAAAGACTTTTGCTTACACAAGATCTGTTGTGAAGATGATATATATCTGCGAACCCCTATTGGTACCTCATGCACATGTTCAAATCATCTAAGAATTATCCCATATCTTATATACAGTGAGGAAATAACCGATATAGTCTAAACCCTTTAATTTAAGCCTTCTCGAACTCATATCATGCTCTCTATAGTGATGTTTTTTTTCGGTACGAGAGGTACAAATGCCCCAGTCAAATTATAAAAAATAGGTTATTAATTATTATCAAATAAATTATAAGATATACCTCCCGTATATCAATTCCCTTCGATTCCAATATTTTGGCTGCTCTAAAGCCATGATACGCATTCAATATATATAGATTATAGTTGGTATGATCTGCTTCACCCAAATTCCCAATATAAACGTTTATTTGTTATAGATAGCTCTTCGAAATATGCATAGTAGTGTAGGGTATCAAATAGTCGACCCCGACCAACTTTTGACCTTTTTAAGATTTTAAAATTTGTATTCGTGGTTTTGATAAAAAAAAAAAAAAAAATTGGGAAACTTTCAAAGTTCTATCCGTTGATATTTGCAACATTTGTTCAAGTACTGTTAGAACTGCAAATTTGGTTTCCATTACTGCAATTACTCTTCCTTTGTCAGTGTATTTGGGATCGCATTCATAATTTTCTCGGTGTCGTGATTGAACTCTGTTAAAGTTAAAATGGTAACATTTGCCTATTTTTTAAATTCGAAATTATACTATTGACGAATTCGTAATATTTAAACTAATCGGCGTAAGTAACCTGAAGGAGGTCGAATTTGGCAAAGTCAATGAGATGCACAGCTGGATATTAATAATTGCTATAAATCAATGTATTAATCACCGTCGTAGAATCCAAATTTAAAGCTTGGAACTCAATCGCTGTTTTGTGGGCTAAACTTCATTTGAAATTAAAACTGTTTAATTTTTTTAGATTTATTTGCACCAAAATGTAGTTAAATTCAAGAAGTTTTAAAAATGGCAATTAAAAAATGATTTTAAGTAACTGGAATTTAAAGTTAATATAAAAGGTATTTTTTTTTTAATTTTCCCACCCCCCTTACAAATTCCTATCATTTCCACTTTCTCAGCCAGGTAATATTGTCAGGTTGCATTTATGTTTTGTTGCGATTTCTTTTTCATATTTTTTTTCTCTCTCTTGATGGATATCGTTTCCAATTATGCTACAAAAATATCCTGTTAACTTTTCAACCACATCATTCACAGTGATGCCACCTTCGGTACCACCCGATGATATACAGCCAACCGGGGTAAGTAAACATGCAATCCTGCCAGTCAGTCAGACAGCCACCCAGCCAGCCAGCCAGGTATCAATAGACAGAGATGCGTTGCAAAATACAGATACAAAAAAAAAAACGAATGAAACTAACAAACCGACAAGATTCATAAATTGTGATGATGCAGCTGTTTTTTCTTGTTTCAACTGACTTTTTGACATGATTGCAAAGCCAAAGATTGTGTGTGTGCGTGCGTGTGAGAAACATAGTACACAGTTTCTAGAAGGAGAATAAAAAGTAAGATGCCTTAGGTAATATGAAATATGAAAATAAAAATTGTGATTATGGGCAATTTGCTTTTCTTAAGAAATTTTGAATTAAATGAATATTTACACTTAGAAGTTATGAGGGCGTATGATTTATAAAAAGATAAGAGTGCGTTACGCATACGCACCAAGGAACGTAGTTGCCTAAAAGTTTGAGTGGATCATTTTAATACTCCAATCTCAAGATATTCCATTAAATCCCCTTCAAATTGAAATCGTGTAAAACCCACAAAAATTGGAACTTATTTCTGCTCTTGCTACATATGTATGTCAGTCAGTTTTTCCTTCAAACCAATTCGTTTTTTTTGTAGTCATTGCATTGATGTTGTCGTAACCCAACCACCGAACATGTGTAGTAACTGATGTGACTTTTTCTGTTAACCGCTGTAATTGGCGTCATACGTGAAAAATATTTTATGTTTCTCATCGTTTTTTTCTCGCTCGGATATTTTACAGATGCGTAAGTGTGCGTATGTCTATAGCACCGTGTGTCAGTGAATGTTTTCGTATGTGCCTGTGACCGGAAATGTTCGGTGTGTGGCTGTGATTTCCGTTTTGCCATTTGCCATACATAACTGTATGTTTTTGGGGTATGTTTCATTTTCCTCTTCGGTTAACGTTGAAACGTTTGAAAATTTTTGTTGTTACAAAAAAGAAAAAATAAATGTATCTGGCATTTTTTTTATGTCAAATAACGTATCCGGTATGTGATGTTATGTGGTGGTATAGGGAAGATAGAACATGATGTGCTGGAATGATGATGTGGAGATATAAAGTGGAAATTCTATAAATGGTTATGAAGCGAGGAGGGCACAAAAATATTTCTTCCTAAAAACAAACGTCGATATTTTTAAGAACATTTTCCAAGAACCTTCCAACAAACAAACGTGGATTTTGTAAAAGAATTTTTTTAAAGAATTTATTTATGTATTTTAAGGTATGTTTTTTGAAAGTTCCTCCGTGGATTTTTAAAGAATATTTTGTTCAAGGATCAATAAACGTGGATTTTTAAAAATATTTTTTTAAGGTTCAATAAACGTGGATTTTGAAAATAATATTTTTTCAATGATCGATAAACGTGGATTTTGAAAAAATATTTTTTCAATGATCGATAAACGTGGATTTTGAAAAAATATTTTTTCAAGGATCAATAAACGTGGATTTTTAAAGAACATTTTTTCAAGGATCAATAAACGTGAATTTTTAAAGAATATTTTTTCAAGGATCAAAAATCGTTGATTTTTAACAAATATTTTTCAAGGACCTTCCAATGTGAATTTTTGAAAGAATATTTTTGCCAGTACCAATCGACAATTTATAGTGCATTCTCACAAATATTTTGTCAAAGATCGATTGACGTGGATTATTAAAGAATATTTGTTCAAGGATCAAAAATAGTGGATTTCTAAATAATATTTTTCAAGGACACATAGACTAATAATCGTGGATTTTTAAAGAATATTTTCTCAAGGACCCATAGACCAATAAACGTGGATTTTTAACGAATACTTTTTCAAGGACCCCTAGACCACTAAACGTGGATTTTTAAAGAATATTTTTTCAAGGACCCCTAGACCAGTAAACGTGGATTTTTACAGAATATTTTTTCAAGGACCACTAGACCACTAAACCTGGATTTTCAAAGAATATTTTTTCAAGGACCCCTAGACCACTAAACCTGGATTTTTAAAAAATATATTTTCAAGGACCCCTAGACCACTAAACCTGGATTTTTAAAGAATATATTTTCAAGGACCCCTAGACCACTAAACCTGGATTTTTAAAGAATATTTTTTCAAGGACCCCTAGACCACTAAACCTGGATTTTTAAAGAATATTTTTTCATGGACCCCTAGACCAAGAAACGTGGATTTTTAAAGAACATTTTTTCAAGGATCAATAAACGTGGATTTTTAAAGAATATTTTTTCAAGGATCAATAAACGTGGATTTTTAAAGAATATTTTTTCAAGAATCAATAAACGTAGATTTTTAAAGAATATTTTTTCAAGGATCAATAAACGTGGATTTTTAAAGAATATTTTTTCAAGGATCAATAAACGTGGATTTTTAAAGAATATTTTTTCAAGGATCAATAAACGTGGATTTTTAAAGAATATTTTTTCAAGGATCAATAAACGTGGATTTTTAAAGAATATTTTTTCAAGGATAAATAAACGTGGATTTTTAAAGAATATGTTTTCAAGGATCAATAAACGTGGATTTTTAAAGAATATTTTTTCAAGGATCAATAAACGTAGATTTTTAAAGAATATTTTTTCAAGGACCAATAAACGTAGATTTTTAAAGAATATTTTTTCAACGACCAATAGACCAATAAACCTGGATTTTTAAAGAATATTTTTTCAAGGACCAATAAACGTAGATTTTTAAAGAATATTTTTTCAACGACCAATAGACCAATAAACCTGGATTTTTAAAGAATATTTTTTCAAGGACCAATAAACGTAGATTTTTAAAGAATATTTTTTCAACGACCAATAGACCAATAAACCTGGATTTTTAAAGAATATTTTTTCAAGGACCAATAAACGTAGATTTTTAAAGAATATTTTTTCAACGACCAATAGACCAATAAACCTGGATTTTTAAAGAATATTTTTTCAAGGACCAATAGAACAATAAACGTGGACTTTTAAAGAATATTTTTTCAAGGACCCCTAGACCAGTAAACGTGGATTTTTACAGCATATTTTTTCAAGGACCACTAGACCACTAAACCTGGATTTTTAAAGAATATTTTTTCAAGGACCCCTAGACCAGTAAACGTGGATTTTTAACGAATACTTTTTCAAGGACCCCTAGACCACTAAACGTGGATTTTTAAAGAATATTTTTTCAAGGACCCCTAGACCAGTAAACGTGGATTTTTACAGCATATTTTTTCAAGGACCCCTAGACCACTAAACCTGGATTTTTAAAGAGTATTTTTTCATGGACCCCTAGACCAAGAAACGTGGATTTTTAAAGAACATTTTTTCAAGGATCAATAAACGTGGATTTTTAAAGAATATTTTTTCAAGGATCAATGAACGTGGATTTTTAAAGAATATTTTTTCAAGAATCAATAAACGTAGATTTTTAAAGAATATTTTTTCAAGGACCAATAAACGTAGATTTTCAAAGAATATTTTTTCAAGGATCAATAAACGTGGATTTTTAAAGAATATTTTTTCAAGGATCAATAAACGTGGATTTTTAAAGAATATTTTTTCAAGGATCAATAAACGTGGATTTTTAAAGAATATTTTTTCAAGGACCCCTAGACCACTAAACGTGGATTTTTAAAGAATATTTTTTCAAGGACCCCTAGACCAGTAAACGTGGATTTTTACAGCATATTTTTTCAAGGACCACTAGACCACTAAACCTGGATTTTTAAAGAATATTTTTTCAAGGACCCCTAGACCACTAAACCTGGATTTTTAAAAAATATATTTTCAAGGACCCCTAGACCACTAAACCTGGATTTTTAAAAAATATATTTTCAAGGACCCCTAGACCACTAAACCTGGATTTTTAAAGAATATATTTTCAAGGACCCCTAGACCACTAAACCTGGATTTTTAAAGAATATTTTTTCAAGGACCCCTAGACCAATAAACGTGGATTTTTAACGAATACTTTTTCAAGGACCCCTAGACCACTAAACGTGGATTTTTAAAGAATATTTTTTCAAGGACCCCTAGACCACTAAACCTGGATTTTTAAAAAATATATTTTCAAGGACCCCTAGACCACTAAACCTGGATTTTTAAAGAATATATTTTCAAGGACCCCTAGACCACTAAACCTGGATTTTTAAAGAATATTTTTTCAAGGACCCCTAGACCACTAAACCTGGATTTTTAAAGAGTATTTTTTCATGGACCCCTAGACCAAGAAACGTGGATTTTTAAAGAACATTTTTTCAAGGATCAATAAACGTGGATTTTTAAAGAATATTTTTTCAAGGATCAATAAACGTGGATTTTTAAAGAATATTTTCTCAAGGACCCATAGACCAATAAACGTGGATTTTTAACGAATACTTTTTCAAGGACCCCTAGACCACTAAACGTGGATTTTTAAAGAATATTTTTTCAAGGACCCCTAGACCAGTAAACGTGGATTTTTACAGCATATTTTTTCAAGGACCACTAGACCACTAAACCTGGATTTTTAAAGAATATTTTTTCAAGGACCCCTAGACCACTAAACCTGGATTTTTAAAAAATATATTTTCAAGGACCCCTAGACCACTAAACCTGGATTTTTAAAGAATATATTTTCAAGGACCCCTAGACCACTAAACCTGGATTTTTAAAGAATATTTTTTCAAGGACCCCTAGACCACTAAACCTGGATTTTTAAAGAGTATTTTTTCATGGACCCCTAGACCAAGAAACGTGGATTTTTAAAGAACATTTTTTCAAGGATCAATAAACGTGGATTTTTAAAGAATATTTTTTCAAGGATCAATAAACGTGGATTTTTAAAGAATATTTTTTCAAGAATCAATAAACGTAGATTTTTAAAGAATATTTTTTCAAGGACCAATAAACGTAGATTTTCAAAGAATATTTTTTCAAGGATCAATAAACGTGGATTTTTAAAGAATATTTTTTCAAGGATCAATAAACGTGGATTTTTAAAGAATATTTTTTCAAGGATCAATAAACGTAGATTTTTAAAGAATATTTTTTCAAGGACCAATAGACCAATAAACCTGGATTTTTAAAGAATATTTTTTCAAGGACCAATAGAACAATAAACGTGGACTTTTAAAGAATATTTTTTCAAGGACCAATAAACGTGGACTTTTAATGAAAATTTTTTTCAAGGATCAATAATCGTGGATTTTTAAAGAAAATATTTTCAAGGACCAATAAACGTGGACTTTTAAAGAAAATGTTTTCAAGGACCAATAAACGTGGACTTTTGAAGAATATTTTTTCAAGGACCAATAAGCGTGGACTTTTTAAGAATATTTTTTCGGGACCAATAAACGTGGACTTTTAAAGAATACTTTTTCAAGGACCCATAAACGTGGACTTTTAAAGAATATTTTTTCAAGGACCCATAAACGTGGACTTTTAAATAATATTTTTTCAAGGATCAATAATCGTGGATTTTAAAGAAAAATTTTTTAAGGACCAATAAACGTGGATTTTTGTTTTAATATAATTTATAGAACCCTTTCATTTCCCCCAACTAGCAATTTCCACCCCACGTCACAGTCCATGAAAATTTGATGGCTTCACTATTAGGCCGTAGACCCTACAGCAATAAACACAAATTTACCGACACTCAGTTTTGCTTATTTGGTTATAAGTCAACACACACACATACCAGCATACATACACCCTCCACTCTCACACATTTATATTTATTTAATGTTCGTGTATGTTTATTTACATGCCTATCCCAGTTTTGGGTCTAGCTTCTTCTCTAAATGGGTTTGTGTAGAACGTGAATCTTCCTAATGTTTGTATGTATGTGTGTGTGGATGTATTTATTTTCTTGCCACAGCAATTTTATGATAACGACAAAAGTTTACATATGTATGTGTGTGTGTGTGTACTCTTGCTCTTGATTTCAGGCTATAGGTTACGTTTCGATTTCATTCCGACGTTATCCAATTACCCAAAACGAAACCACCTTCTATTTTTGGCTGACTACAATTCTGTTTGCCGGCTTATTTAAGTGCCCTGTTGGATATAGAGTATATAGCTAATGTGGATGTAGATGTTTTGGTTTGGTATGTGTGTGTGTGTTCAGGATATGTTTACATTATTGTTGTAATTGATGATCAGGGTAAAAATAAGTACACTTAAATGAACACCATATTTAACCACTTTTATTTCCCCAATTCATGTTGATTTCGAACAGACACACTCACAATCTCACACGTACACACCCATATACATCCCCTGCCCCTGGCAGAGATTCAACAAATTTTGTATTGCCTTCTTCTTCTGTAAATATTGGTTACTTTGTAATTATTACTCGATCAGCATTGATTTGCTAATTAGAACCACATCTATTCGAGGAAATGTTTATTTTTCCGAAAAGTGGTTTCATAGGCTGTTGCAAAAATTTCCCATTAATTTCGAATTTATATTTAGATCATTCCGAGAAAAGCATTGCATTGTCGAGATGAAATTTATTCAACTCTATTTTTAACTTTTCATTCTTTGATTCGAAATAAAAATAAATTTTACCTTGACTCTTTGTCCCATTGTTATTCCATGGCCTTCGTAATGAAAAACTTTTGTCATCAGCCAGAAAATAAATTTACGTAAATTACACAACTGAAAAAAAGAACTTTATTCTCTATATATAATAATTGTATACTGAACGTTTGTAATTGCAAAAACATGTTTTAAAAATATAAATTTACAACAAATCAAAGACAACAAATCCGAAAGTAGAAAAAAAACTTTAATTATAAACTAAATGACATTAACAAGAACTCAAAACACACACACATGAACGAGTACATGTCATGAATGAAAGGAACAACAACAAAAAATTGAAGAAGAGAAGACAAAAAATTGAAAAGAAACAATTCAACAGCAAAAGCCACACAATTAGTTGTAAATTTGTTTTGAAAACTGAAAACCAACATTTCAACTGTGTGCTTGTTTGTTTGTGTGTGTGTGTGTGTGTGTGTGTCTGTCGGTCGGTCTGTCTGTCTGTTGGTGTTTTGTGGTTTCTAATGCAATGATCTCAAAATAAAGTTCTGATTTTGACTATGTGTTGAAATGAAGAAGAAATTCCTAATAATTTTCACATAGCCGTAGCTATTTAAAAACAGCCTTTATTTAGAAACAACCAAAAAGGTGGTTAGGTACGGTTGATCCGAATTGTTAATACCCAATACCATAGAAGAAATTTTATCATATTTTTATACCCTCAGCCATCATTCGATATGGCCAACACGTGCCCCTAAAAAAAAAAAAAACAGTTTTAGACCCAAGGTCTCTTTGGTCTCTTCCTAGTGATGTCCTTCCGGCCGTCTGTGTATCTGGCTGGTGCGCATGATAACTATCGAAGAGAGAATCCGATTGGGTCCGAACTTGGTACATCGTAATATTATTATCAAACAAAAGGTCAAAATTTTAGAATAATCGCAGCGTTTATAAAAAGTGAAAGAAGAGTCCGATTGATTTCAACTTTTGCATATTCCAATATTTGTGATCTCAAGATGAGATAGGTTGGGCATAAATAAGGGAGGAGCATAAAAAAGTGAACAGAACTCAATATCTCTCCCAATTATAGACCTTGTATGAAAATGGAATTGATGAAACAACTCTTTCGAAAACCAATCACCACCATAAAATGGAAAATTAATATCCGATACTTTTGAATACAGGATTTTGCCACCTACTTCTAATACCTTCGTTACATTTTTAGTAACTATATGTCTCATTACATTCAAAACGGATCAGCGGTTTTTTTCAAACTTCGTGTATCTCAAATTTTCTATCAACCATAAATACAATTAAATATGGAATATGTTTGTCCACCCTTTCTGGTTCCTCCCCAGCCAGAGCTAATGATACGGGATGAGGGTCTTCATCTGTCGGCAAAGTTTTGACTAGCTTTTTAACTTGCCATATGGCTAGAGAGGGAACACATCATTTAATACGGCCAAAACGTGCCTAGTCGAAGTAACGGTTTTAGGATCTAGATCTCTATGGACCAAATCCGTTTCAGGACATTTGGAGACGATTAAGCGATGTCCATCCGTCCATCTGTCTGGCTGGGGCGCACGATAACCCTCGAAAGGAGTATCCGATTTGGTCATAACTTGGTGCAACGTAAAATTATTATCAAAATTATATCGAGTTCGGAGATGAGCAATATCGGTCCACTCCTTCTGTTACCCACCCCACAAAATGTCAACATTTTCAAAGAAATTAAGTTACTGCACAAAAAGAGAAATGATAATCCGATTTTGTTCCAATTTTGCAAATCCTAATATTTGCGTCAGTGCTAGGTCAGGTGCAAAAATGGACAATATCGGTCCAATCCATCAAGTACCTTCTCTATAAAGGGTTAAAATTTTGAATAATTATAACTTTTCTAAAATGTGATGTTAATGTCCGATTGTCACATCACAATATTTTTATTAATCCAAGGTATCGGTCCACTGCTTCTGGTACCTCCTCCACGAAGGGTCAAAATTTCGCAAATACCAATATTTTTATCGCTATTAGACGAAATATAACTTTAAAAATATAATATTAGTATCAGATTTTCTTCAAATTTCGAAGATTTCCCAAAGAGCATAAAAGGTCAAACCATACATATGCTGAGTTTAAATATCTGTCAACAAACCGACAGGTTCTCTGAACGTTTTCTCAATGTGTTCTAATACTTTGGAAAAACTGCAATCAAGAACTAGATGATTAATATCTGCAAGGAACTGCACATTTACTTGAACAAATCGCTGGGTTTTAGTAGATTTTTTTTAAATTAAACCAGTAAGGAATTGTCAAAAGTCGGGCGGGGCCAACTATATGATACCCTATACCACTATGCACATTTAGTAGAGCTCCCACAACAACAGAATTTATTTAAAGTAGATCATACCACCTATCAACATTTGGCATTAGATCAGTTATAATTTGGTTTTAGAGGCAAGTAATATATGAACGGCATATCCAATTCTGAATCGATTTTCACTAAATTTGACGGAGACATTTTAATCTGTTAGATGTATGATATGCTGTAGAGTGTATGATATCTCTTGGAGACAGATTATATCACAACAAGTACAACAACTTTTTATACCCTCCACCATTTGGAAGAAACTTGAAAATTTTCCAAAAAATCCATCGAAAAATACCGCTCGAATGAAAACCGCTATATGGGGGCTATTCGAAGACGTAGTCCTTAATAAGTAATTTGTGTCATAGTCTGTAGTAACGGTTCCGACCTTTACATATATACGAAATTTAAAATAATTCCGGTGAATAATGTCACAAGAATCATGAAAATACCGAATATCGGGGGGTACCGTTATATGGAGACTGTACGATATCGTGGACCTATATAGGCTATTCTCTGTCTGGTACAGTACTCCTTTTGTAAAATTTCAGACAATTCCAATGAAAAATGTGGCTAAAATCATTAAAATACCGAATATCGGGGGGTACCGTTTTATGGAGACTGTATCGTGGTCCGATGTAGGCAATCTTCGAACTTAACCTGCCTGCAGACATAACACAGGACTAAATTCTATTAGAATTTTAAGCTGATCAAGAATATATATACTTTATAGGGTCTAAAATTATTATTTCGATGAGTTACAAACTGAATGACGAACCTTATATACCCTATATATATACTATGTATGGTGGAGAATATAAAATAATATATACCGAAGCCGAATTCCACGAAACGTACGTCCCGAAATTCACTCCATTTGGGCAGATATTAGCCATTATATGCACAATAAATCTAAATCCAATCCAAGCCGATTTCGATAAAATTTAGCAAAAGTATTTCCGAGCTCTATAAAATATCTGGTACCAAATATCATTGTTGTCGAATGCATATTACAAACGTAAGGGACTGAAACACCAAATCGAATGAAAAAAGGTATAGCTATATCTGAATTGATTTTCAGCATATTTGGTTTACTTGCTTCTAAACTGAATTCGGTCGGAAGTGCCAAAATTCTAGTCATTTTGAATGATATATATGGGATCTATAATCAAATCTTAACCGATCTTGCAAACAATTTGGCAGAGGTATTTCTGGGCTGTATCTGATACCAAACATCATTCTTGTGAGATGCATTTTACGAGAGTAGGGTTATTAAATACTACATCGGGAAAAACATATTTTTGGAAGCTATAGCTATACCTAAACCGACATTCACCGAATGCTTTTAGACCGAACTCGGTTGGATGTGCCTAAGTTCGGGTCATTTGGACTTATATTGGCCATTTGGTGCACAATCAACCCGAAATCGGTTGAAGATACATAAGGGAGCTATATCTAAATCTGTTTCGATTATCACCAATTACAATAGGGTTCGTTCTTGGGACAAACAAATATTGACTGCAAAATTTAATCTCAATCGGATAAAAAATGCGACCTGCATTTTGTTCACAGGAATACATGGACTTATATAAATCGATTTGGAATGTGATTGTATGCAGATTATAACCAGTAAAGAAAGCCTTAAAGTCGGGCGGGGCCGACTTTATGATACCCTACACCACTTTGCTAATTTAGTAGAGCTTAAAAGTTTTTATGGGAGAGTTCAATCACACACGCTATGATTATAATTATAATTTAAAGTTCAAAGGACTAAATATGCCGAAGCATTTGTATCTTTTAAATTCGGAATTGTATTGCCCATTTGGTGCACAATTAATTTGAAATCGGATAAAGATATATATGGGAGCTATATCCAAATCGGAACCGATCTCGATAAAATTTGGCAAAGATATTTCTGAGCTGTATTTGATATATTTCCCTGAATATCGTTGTTACGGAGTGCATACTACGGCTGTGGGTAACAAATATGACAAATCGGATGAACAATATATATGGGAGCTATAGCTACATCTGAACCGATCTTCACCAAGTTTGACATACTACCTTCTAGACCCGATTCAGTCGTAAGTGCCAAATTCCATCCCATTTGGACAAATATTAGACGTTTGGTGCACAATAAAAGGTAAATCGGACGAAGTTATATATGGGAGCTATATCCAAATCTGAACCGATCCCGATAAAATTTAGCAAATGTATTTCTGAGCTGCATTTGATATATTTCCCCAAATATTGTTGTTGCAGAGTGCATATTACGGCGGCGGTGGACAAAAATAACAAATCGGATGAACAATATATATGGGAGCTATAGCTATATCTGAACCGATTTCAATCAAATTTGGCATACATATTTTCAGACCTAATTTGGGTGTATATGCAAAATTCCATACAATTCGGGCTGATATTACACGTTTGGTGCACAATAAAAGGCAAATCGGACGAAGATATATATGGGAGCTATATCTAAATTTGGACCGATTATTTCCAATTTCAATAGGGTTCGTCCTTGGGCCAAACAAAGGATCTGTGCAAAATTTCATCTGGATCGGGCAATAAATGCGACCTGTACTTTGTTTACAAAAATACATGGACAGACGGACGGACGGACAGACGGACGGACGGACGGACGGACGGACAGACAGACGGACAGACGGACGGACGGACATGCATAAATCGACTCAGAATGTGATTCTATGCAGATCATCAAAAGGAACTATGGGTCTATCTCGTTTCCTTCTGCCTGTTACAAACAAATGCACAAAGACATAATACCCTGACCACCTTGTGGTGTAGGGTATAAAAAGGAACTATGGTTCTAACTCACACCCTTCTCCATAATACAAACACATGCACAAAGACATAATACCCTTCCCACTATGTGGTGTAGGGTATAATAAAATAAACTCCCTGTAAATCTTATATTTTTCGCACAACACGATATTTATAACATACGTAGGCCAGCTGCGAAAGTTGACAATATTGTCCCTAATACTACCCCCGCAAAGGCCCAAATATTTAAAAAAAAAAAATTGAAATGCGAAATCATTCACGGATTTTCTTCGAAATTTTTACATTACAACGTTGATCTTGAAGGACATATTAAGAATCCTAAAGGCCAGAATCTACGTCAGGTGTACTCTCAAATTATAATGTTCTGTTTGTGATACTGAAGGTTTAGACAAATCTTCAGTGAAATCACATCAAGATTTATATGCAGAATATTTCGTCCTTATAACTCTATTATGTATATTTCTTGCCGTCCTTAATTTCTGGAATCTTAAGGTGGATACCTCGAGAAGATATGTTTCGACATCAAAATATTCTACAAAAATGTTCCTTATAAAATGTTTGGCACACGAATAAGAAAGTTATTGTGGAGTTTTGTAACGTTTATCTGACAATTGCAAAAAATTTCTTTATGGTAGTCTGTAGTGAATACAAACTAAATTTTCTGCAACCGATTTCCCTTCGTATTTTTTGACTTTTCTAGTCGTATAACTTAATATTTTTGTTAAATTTTTTCTGATGAGCAATAAAGCAATATCGTCCTTTTCCATCGAGTATTGTAGACCTCTTTATGTCTTGTTCAAAACAAGACTGCATATCTCCATCCGATTTCAGTTTTCAATGCTACGTTTTGACCGTAACCGGTATATGATTTAAATAGCTCTTCATCGAAATTGAAGTTTGAAACCATCCAACAATATTCACGTAATAAAATATATCAGAAACCTCCCTTCTCTTTCATCAGCCCAAAAATGGTTTGGTCAAATAATATAGAAAAAAAAAAAAATAAGGGCAATTGTTTAAATCTATAATTGACCATTAGCTTAAACAACTTCGGCAATAATAGCAAGCCCATTTTTTTATTTTTGTCGATTACTGCAATCGTTAGTTGTTTAGGCCATTAAGAATTGAAGTAATAGAGATTTGCTAGCTCTTTCACAATCGAAATACAAAACAGAGTTTCTTTAAATAAATTATGGACTTTTTTAAGACAATATTAATTTATAAATGTAATATGTTTCGAAAACAATTTGCGGTTTCCTATTCTGGCAAGAAGCCACAAATAATTTCTTTATGTACTCCCACTCCAAAATAAAAAAAAACAAACATTCCGTATTCCCTTAAATTAAATACCTTAAATCTGATGTTAATTAGAAAATGAATGTGATTTAAAATGTTGTAACCCTAATTAGTTGTACTACTATTATTTACACTAACACACACACTTTTCACATTTCCAGCACTTCCCTTTCTCCCAGCGCATGGCAGCACAAATTAAGTTCATATAAATAAGAACAACAGCAGCAGCAACAACAACAACATCATATATTTCAGGTTGAAAACATTTTTCAATTCCGAACAAGTTCACACGAATGAATTTAATGTTTAACTCTTGAAACCCCAACCAACCAACTATTCAGAAGAGCAGGCAGGAAGGCAACCATGCCAGAGTTGAACACCACCAGCTATGGTAGGTATCACATTGGCTTAGTTTTTTTGTTTTCGGCCAACAACGACAGCGGAATGCTAAGCAGGAACACGTAAAACAGTGG
Source organism: Musca domestica (assembly GCF_030504385.1). Lineage (NCBI taxonomy): Eukaryota > Metazoa > Arthropoda > Insecta > Diptera > Muscidae > Musca > Musca domestica. The sequence continues at coordinate 497,135 of NW_026712299.1, read as the reverse complement.
TGACTTAATGTGAATTGTAGTGACGACTTGGAGGTAAATTCAGGGAAACAAACTTTATGTAAGGTAGGATATATACTAAGCAGAAAATAAAATATATAGTGTTCCAAAAATACTACCTTTATGAAAGGGGAAAAATAAGATAGAAAAGGGAATATAAAAGGAAATAACAAAATTATATCCTTTCAATATTATGTTCAAAAATATATAAATATGCAATAAGTAAAAAAGCCGGACCGAGTTTTCAAAGCCTCCACCATATGGAACAAATTTGGAAGTTTTAAAAAGCTACAAGTTATGAAAATACTGAATATATGAGTACCATTATAAGGGGGATATACAATATCGTGGACTTATATAGACGATACTCTTCCAGGGGTGAAGTACTCACAAGGAACTCCTTTTGTGGATTTTCAGACAATTTAATTGAAAAACTTGGCTACAATCATCAAAATACCGAATATTGGCGGGTTTTGTTATATGAGGGATATACCATATCATGGATCGATATAGTGCACCTTCGAAATAGACCTGCTTGCAAACAAAGGGATGATATGTGCAAATTTTAGTTTCCTATTTTTATTCGTCTTGAGTCCAGCGTGTGTACAATAGACGGACAGACGGCAAGTCGGACGGACGTACAGGGTTAAATCGTCTTAGAATTTTATGCTGATCAAGAATATACAGGGTGAAAAAAAACTGCAACAAACTCTAACGCCATTATTTTTAATTTTTTTTTTTAATTTTATGGAATGAAAGCAAAAAATGTCGGAAATAGCATCAAGTTTTAGAATAAGTTTAGATTTGTTCGAATTGGTTTCCTTGGCACGAATTATGGCCTTCAAATGAAACCGTCAAACGCTGCCCGAATGTTGCTCTGTGGCATTTTGGCCCGGCGAAGCGCTTGCTTGAGCTGATCGACAATTTGGTATTTTTAGTGCCAACATTGCTTTCCAAAATACTCCAGGCACAATAGTCCAACGGATTGGTAGCCGGAGATTTTGATGGCCATTGTTCGCTGGAAACGAAGCGAGGAACCTCATTTTGTAACGATTCTTGTGTGGCGCGTGCTGAGTCCTGTTGGAATGTCCAAATTCTGCGGCCTAAATGTGTGCACCCTAAAGAATATTTTCGCTGATGCCACGGTCGATTAAAACGAGCGGAGAGCGAAAATCGGCTGTTTTGGCGGCCCACACCATCACCATGACCGGCGCTTGAGTTCTAGTGGCCAACTGAAGGTGCATATTTTCAGCTGACCTCTTTGGCAAGTAAATACGATCATTTTATTTGTTTACAACCTGCTGGACAACGAATGTTTTCTCATCGGAGAAAACCAAATTCGGCACTTCACCACTTTCGGCCAAGCGAAGCAACTCTTTAGCTCCTTTAAGTCTATTTTCTTTCTGCTGCTGCTTTACCCCGAGCTCATTTTCAATGTTTGCCGAATGCAATATTGCGATATGTTCAGCTCACGAGCCACTGCGGCGAGAGTTTCGATCATGCGACTTCTTTATTTTTCGAACCATTTTTGCTGATATTGCTGTTTTCATCCTTCCACTTCCTTGACGTCGAGCTGTGCTACCAGTATCACGGTACCGAGCGATGGTACGAGACACAAAAGATTTATTCGCATTTAAATGCTGGAGTGCTCTAACGATAGCCACTTGTAGTTTTCCAGCCAAATATAAAGAAATCACACTATCCCGCTTGAATTCCATCACGAATAGCTTTTTTTCTGAAAAATTCTCACCAAAATGACATCAGTCTGAAGTTGGTTGCAGTTTTTTCATCTCACCCTGTATGTGATTATTTTTTGTGAAATTTAAAGAGAGTTAGATGCTTATTTCCCTTTCTTTGAGCGTTTTGGTTTTCAAATCTTAAACCCAATGTGGGGGAGATACCAAAAGAAATGGTCCGATCTCTACCAACTTTATACCATATCGTGTGTTGATGGATATTTTGAAATGTACCAATTCTGAATGAAATCGGATGTTATTTATGAGTTTTATGAGCTTCATGGATATACAAAATTTTGACCCCTTTGTGGGGGACTTACCAGAAGGAGTGGACCAATATATCCCATCTTCACAGCACATCTTGTGTTAGTAGAAATAATGAGATGTGTGAAATATGACGAAAGACGGATGTTTATTTCTGATATTACGATCGTATGTAATTATACAAAACATTTACCCTTTGTGGGGGAGGTACCAGAGAAAATGGTCCGATTTCGACCATCTTTATAAGATTTTGTTCTGATAGAAATACTGAGATGTGTCAAGTCTTAATGGAATTGCATAATAATTTTGGGTTTTGTGAGCTTCATGGATAGTGAAAATGTTGACCCCTTTTGGGGGAGGTACTAGAAGGAGTGGACCGTTGGATTAATAAAAATAATTTGAAAACATTGAGGCTGTTACATAACGTTTTAGAAGAGTTAAAATTATTTAAAATTTTGACCACTTGTGCGGTATGTTTTTCATGGAGTGGACCGGTATTGTCAACTTTCTCACCTGAACGGCATCGGAAAAATTATAAAAAATTCCTTCAGTCAATTGATACAAATTAAGACGATTTTGATAAAGAATAATAAAAAATTACAGAATTATATCCTCTCAATATTAAACAAAAAAAAAAAAGAAAAAAAAAAACATTCTTAAAAAAATAACCAATTGGCAACTTTTTGATTTTTTCTGTTCTTTTTTTTTTTTTTTTTTTTTTTTTGAATGGTTGTTTTCATATTGAGATGATCTGCAACAAAGAGAGGTTATCCGCAAAACTGTCCCAAACTATATTATTCCGTATTGGACTTTTGAATAAATTTAGCTCGACATTCCAAAAATCTAATCCCTTAGCCTCAATTTGTCACTCCTCCCTAAGGTCTCCCACAAAATCTCCAAATGTAATCGTATACCTCAATTTATACCATAAAATAATGTTAACCCCCACAATCGTCTAAATTTTGTTTAGAAAAAAAAAAACAAATTCAAACGAAAACTAGAAAAATAAAAAAAACCGTGTTCTCAAAACTCAACAAGCGTCAAAATGTGAAGAACAACTTCGTAGCAGCTGGCTGTGTGTAACGCGAAACTTGATGTACTGGCATTGCAAATACTTTAAATTCTAAATGCCCGTAAGCTGCACGTTGTATTATTGTTGTTTTCGGTTCGTTCGTTCTTCTTCCTTAAATGTGTATTTTTTTGTACTGGGTTGAAAAAAATAAAATAAAAAATTGCCATGTTAGTTGTGGTTTGCTGCAGTTGATACTATTGTTTTACGTTTTTTATTTCATTTCCATACACAATCCTACGTACATACGATTGTGTGAAATTTTTGTTTTCTTTTTTTTTTTTATTATTTTTTTTTTGTATGTTTTATTCGATTTTTTTACGGAAAAAGTTATTTCAGTTGTGTTTCGTATTTTATGGTATTAAGGTATCTGCATACATATGTTTGTGTGAGAGAGATGGAGAGAGAGAGAGAGAGTGTGTGTGTGTGTGCAAGTGGTGGTATGTGGTAACGTAGTGAATTCACATTAAACCACTTCGATGTGGTTTTTTTGCATTGCGAACGAGGGTAATTGCGGTTGGGGAAAAATCAGGTTGAAAAATGGAAAATATTTGGGATTTATGAGTTCCCCGAAGGGAAATCCACATATAACTGTCCTATGTATAAAATATCTTATACACAGAACGGTTTCCGGATATCAAATACATTTTTAGACTTCTAAAGATGTTCCTTATATTTACAATACCCATAAAAAGAAGACCTGTATATCCTCAATAAACAGAAGTGTCGATAAAGGTAGATGCAATTTTCTATACATAATCTACAGGGTTGCCCATATTCGACGGACCTTTGGGCCCTTTGGGCCCATTCCAATCGACGAGGCTTGTCCGCAGGCAACATTCTTTGCGTCAATTGAATTTTGTACGGGAACAAATGCAAATCAATGCGAATAATCCGTTGTAAAGTGGACCGAGCCATGCCCAACTGCTGAGAACGGCGTTTTTGGGATGTTCTTGGGGAACTCTCAACACTGGCTCGTACGGCAGCGATATTCTCGGCCGATCACCTTGGTCGAATTTTATATGACCTCTTCGGGTTAGAAAGAGCCTTACCAGTCGAAAATTTTTCGTATAAACGCTTAATGGTGTTCTTAGAAGGCGCACTTCTCACATTTTTTAATGTTTTAAAAGCACGTTGAGTTTTCACAATTGACTTCTTCTGTTGAATGTAAATTTCAACTATTTCAGAGCGCTCGCGTGGCGTGTATTGGTTCATGGTAAAAATCTGCTTGGACTGACGCTTCAAACGCGGTATGTCATTGAGCGATGTGACATCTCTGTCAAAAGTTATGGCGTTGCCAGATGGGTCCGTCGAATATGGGCAACCCTGTACACCTTCCACGTATGGCTGACTTTCTCTACACTACCTCGATTCCTAAAATACTTTCAATAGGTCTTCTAACAATAAATGTCTTACAATAAGTTTTGGAAACATAGAAGACTTGCAAGAATAAATTCTGCACTGAAGATCTTCATAAGGTCCTTTGACCACTACAGTCCACTTAATGACCTAAACCTATACTACCTACCACTAGTCTTTTTTCAAAGAGAAGGCCTCCCATTGGTCCTCGTTGAAAATATATCGTACGCGGAAAAAGCTATACGCAGAAGACATCAGAAAGATTTTCTAAAATATTTTCTTTGTATAGAAAACATATGCAAGGTCTCTGTAGATATAAGGTCTTCGAAACCTAAGGAACTCTGGATGCACAGTAACTATTACGAATTATGATTCAAAAAGTTAATTACACTGTGAGACAAAATTCATATTTTCGATAACTATAGAAAAACTCCAGTTGATTATGAAATAAGAGCTAAAACAGGAAGACACGTGTATCGGCTTTTTAAAAATTTGCATCGCAGAGTAACCTAAATAGACGTTTTCCTTTGACGTTTTCAAAAATTATGTAATGGCACGAAATATTGGTCGAAAACATATTAGTCCGTCTGTCCATGTTAAATTGTAATCACTCTATTATGGCCTCCTCACGAACTTTAGTATGGAGGTGGGACTATGATCAGAATGATATTAAAAAGAAAAAAAAAACTTGATTTTGTAGTTTCTCTAGATGTCACAATTATAAATAAGAAATAAGAGCCTAACATTTTGCCAAGATCGGTTCAGATTTGGATACAGCTCCCACACATATCTTTATCCGATTTCAGGTTTATTGTGCACCAAATGGCTTATATCCGCCCAAACGGACGGAATTTTGGCACTTCCGACTGAATTCATCCTAAAATGGGTTCAGATGTAGCTGTATCTCCCATATTTATGTTTCAGCCGATTTGCTGTTAAAGTCCCTCACATGCTTAATAAGCACCCTACAGCAATAATATTGGACACCGGACATCAGATACAGCTCAAAAATACCTCTGCCAAATTTTATTGAGATCGGTTCAGATTTGTATATACCTTCGATATACATCTTCATCCGATTTTACGATTATTGTTCACCTTATATGTAATATCAACCCAAATTGGATAGACTTTTTCATATTCAATCAAATTATTCCATTTGGTAAAGTTCGGTCCGGTATATTTATTACTCCAATAACAATTTTTAAATAATCGAAGCCATATCATTCGCCATACAACAAAAAGTCGAAATTTTCTGCAAAAAGGATAAAAAAAAGAGAAAGGATAATCCGATTTTGCTCCAACTTTGCAAATTCTAATATTTACATCAGTGCTAGCTCAGGTGGACAATATCGGTCCACTCCATCAAGTACTTCCCCCACAAAGGGTCAAAATATTGAATAATTACAACTCTTATAATATGTGATTTAAGACTTCGATTGTCTTCAAATTTCACACATCCGAATAATTTCATTAACCCAAGGTCTGGTGTTAAGGTGTAATACATCGGTCCACTACTTCTGATACCTCCCAAAAAAGGTCGAATTTAAAAAAAAATCTGCACAGAAAGAGGTGCAATTATCCGATTTGGTCACAATTTTGCAAATCCTAATATATGCGTCAGGCCTATGTTAGGTGCGAAAATGGAAAATTTCGTTTGACTCCATCAAGTACATCCCCACAATGGGTCAAGATTATGAATAACTATAACTTATAGAATGTCATGTAAGAGACCGATTATCATTAAACCACAAACATCACAATATTTTATATTAACCCAAGGTCTGGCCCAAAAATTGAATATATCTACGTACTCCTTCAGGTCCTCCCACAAAAAGGTTCAAAATTTTCAATAATCATGAAGCTTATAAAACGCAAAATTATCATTCGATTTCATTAAGACTTGGCACATCTCAATATTTCTATCAACACAAGATCTTTTATAAAGGAGGGAGGTACCCCCCACAAGAGCGTAATCCGAAATAAGCATCTTATTTTTATGATCTTCATATTTCGTACTACCATAAGATCTGCTGTAAATGTGGGATATATCCGTTAATCTTTCTTATACCTCCTCACAAAAGATTAAAGTTTTGAATAACCAAAACGATCAAAAAATCCGAAATAAGCATCTGGTTCTCTTCATTTTTCAGACATCCCATTTTATTATTAACACAAGATCTGCTGTGATGATGGGATGGCACACTCTTTTTTGTACCCCCTCAACACAGGATTCAATATTTTCAACCATTCTAGGGATTGTATATTAGCTTTGTCATTCCGTTTTTAACTCCTCGAAATATTCATAATAGATCCTACAAAGTATATATATTCTGGATCAGCATAAAATTCTAAGACGATTTAGCGATGTCTTTATGTGTGTCTGTCAGGATTTATGGAATGGAATCACTGGAATTGTTATAAATTTCGTATTTAAAGTTCGTAATGGGTACTACAGCCTATGACAAAAATTTTCGTAAGGAGGTCCACGTCTTCGTATTGCCCTCATATAACGGTTTTCATTTAATATGTAGTTTTCGGATTTGTTTTCGGAAAATGTTCAAGTTTCTTCCAAAAGGTGGAGGGTATTAAGCTGCTTTTCTAATTGTTATACCTCCACAATTCTATGCATGGTATATTAACTTTGTCATTGTATCAGCGTAAAATTCTAAGACGATCTACCGATGTCTGTCTGTCCGTCCGTCTGTCTGTTGTATTCACGCTATCTTGCGGACGAATTGACATTATTTAGCGGAATTATTTCAAATTTCGTATTTAAAGTTCGTAATGGGTTCTACAGCCTATAACCAAAAATTGCGTATGCAGGTCTACGTCTTCGTTTAGCCCCCATATAAAGGTACCTCCCTATAGTCGGTATTTTGACGATTTCAGCAACATTATTCAACGGAATCGTTTCAAATTTCGTTTTAAAAGATTTTAATGGGAACTACAACTTATTGGAAACAAATTGGAAAGCAGGTCCACGTCTTCGTATAGTTTTTCAATTTTTTTTTTTTTTTTTTTTTTTTTGACAATTTTCAAGTTCGTTCGAAATGGGTATTAAAAGTTCGGCCTGGCCGAACTAAGCTGCTTTTTTACTCGTTAGTACTTATATCTGTCAACACTTGCGAAACAAGTCAGCGATTCTTTACAACTTGCTATATCTAAATATTTCTCTCAACCAGAACCCTAAGATGAATATGAAATTTTTGATTTTGCATAAAAATGGACATAAATATTAGATTTTCTTGTAATTCTGCCCATACCAATATTTTTATATTTATTATATGAAGTATGAAAATGGAATACTTCTGTCGACTATATCTGGTTTTTTCAGTTAAAAAAAAAAACATCATACAAAGATACGATGTGTTATGGTCCGATTTGATAGGGGTTCAAGATAAAATTACAATTCCAATGGAAGAGGAAAAAGGGTGTATTGAATTTTTTATTACTTTCTAAGAATTCAAATTAATAAACGTCCATTTTCGATTCTTACATTTCAATAGGGTTTATGTGTCTCTTACGATTGAAAGATCGTCTTCCTTCATTTATACCTTTAAAGTTCTCTATATTCAACCCCTTTTACAGGTCTTTCATTATGTAGGTTTGAAATTTCGCAAAATTCCAATAACATCCCTCCTATTGTCGTTTGTTCCCCACACACACAACCTTTAAGCGCATATTTTGTTGTTTATATTTTACGCTTTAAAATATTTATTGTTCACTTTTTCCGGTATTTCTAGAGTTTTTATTTCATTTGATGCTGTTTCTGATGCTGCCGTTGTTATTACAACAGCTGAGCTCTGGTAGGGTTGGACGGGTTGGACGGGTTGGTTGGTTGCTTTCACTCGTTCAATGATGGTTCGTTGAATTCGGGGTTTTACTCCTGCCGCAGTGAAATTTACCCAGCAGCAACAACAACAGCATTTTCGGTTAGTTTGCCGTTTATAATGAAGTTCAACTATTTGTATAAAATTCCTGTTAAAGTTAATTCAAATAAACACACAAAAACAACGGGATCAAGAAAACAACAACAGCAACAACAACAACTACAACAATGTAGACTGATTTTTAAAATGGAAAATATTTCACTTTTGGTAATTTGCCTAAGGGAGATTTGAAGAAATGATGCTGGGTGGCCATAAATGGGGTGGTTAAAAGGGGTGGGATGGGAGGAGAAAATTCTCAGTTATTCTTTCAAGATTTCAAAATAATTCATAATCGAAAAGTTTTTAAGGTTTAATCAGATTTTTGACTGTTTTAGCTGGAAGTTCGCATTTATTTCAGATTTTAAGGGGGTGGTATTTCCTTCTTCAAATATTTTTCATGGGGTGAATGATTGCTTTGACAGAATCGACTCAATCGAAACTTCGGTATTTTTACTTAAGGGTTACGAACTTCGTAATGTAACCCATAAAAATATTGGTTCGGTCAAACTAAACATTTATTTTTATACACTACACCACATAGGGGTAAAGGTATTATGTCTTTGAGCATTTGTTTGTAACTGGCAAAAGGATACGAGATATACCAGTAGTTACTTTTGAGGATCTTCATAGAACCACTTACTGAGTCGATTTATGCATGTCAGTCCGTATGTCTGTCGGTCTGACAATGTATTTTTGTCAAAAAAAAAAAAAAATCAGGTCGATTTTATTATCCGATTGAGACAACATTTCCCAAACACAATTAGTTTGACCCACCGACGAACATTATTGAAATAGGTGAGAATCGGTTTATATCCATATATATCCTCAACCGATTTCGGTTTAATTGTGCACCAAATGGTCAATATCAGTCCAAATCACTTGCATTTCAGCACATCTGACCAAATTTTGTCTAGACGCAAGTACATCAAATTTTATGAAAATCGGTTCTGGCATAGCTATAGCTTCCATAAATATGTTGCATCCGATTTGGTGTTTCATATCACTTACATGCGTAATAGTCACTCCACAAGAATGATATCTGGTACCAGATATCAGACACAGCCCAGAAATACCTCCGTCAAAACTCAATCGGTTCAGATTTTGATATAGCTCCCATATACAGGGTGAGATAAAAAAAAAACTGCAACAAACTTAAACGCCATAATTTTTACATTTTTTTTTAAATTTTATTGAATGAAAGCAAAAAATGTCGGAAATAGCATCAAATTTTAGAATAAGTTTAGATTTGTTCGAATTGGTCACCTTTGACACGAATTTTGGCCTTCAAACGGGCAATGAAACCATCATACGCTGTCCGAATGTTGCTCTGCGGTATTTTGGCCCATTCCCGACGAAGCACTTGCTTGAGGTAGTTAGTATTTTTTGGTGCCAACCTTGCTTTTCAAAATACTCCAGAGCCAATAGTCCAACGCATTGGTATCCGTAGATTTTGGCGGCCATTGTGCGCTAGAAATGAAGCGAGGAACCTCATTTGGTAACCATTCTTGGGTGGCGAGTGCGATGGTGCTGAGTCCTGTTGGAATTTCCTAGGTCTGCGGCCAAAATGTTGGCGTGCACAAGGCTTTAATACAGCCTCCAGAATATTTTCGCTATAATATTCGGCGTTTATTCTAATGCCATCGTCGATGAATTGCGAGTCCAAGGCTTTAATACACCCTCCAGAATATTTTCGCGATAATATTCGGCATTTATTCTGATGACACGGTCGATTAATACGAGCGGAGTGCAACCATCGGCTGTTATGGCGGCCCACATAATCACCATGGCAGGCGTTTGAGTTCTGGTGGCCAACCGAAGGTCCATATTTTCAGCTGACCGCTTTGGGAGGAAAACACGATAATTTTGTTTGTTTACAAACTGCTCGACAACGAATGTTTTCTCATCGGAGAAACCCAAATTCAGCAGTTCACCACTTCCAGCCAAGCGATGCAACTCTTTAGCTCTTTTGAGTCTATTTTCTTTCCGTTGCGGTGTAAGTTCTTGAACTCTTTGGAATTTCAATGGCTTAACCCCGAGCTCATTTTTTAGTATTTGCCAAATGGAATATTGGGATATGTTCAGCTCACGAGCCATTTTTCGGTCACTGTGACGCGAGTTTCCATCAAGTCGCTTCTTTACTTTTCGAACCATTTCTCTTGATGTTGCTGTTTTTTTCCGTCCACTTCCTACGCTACCAGTTTCACGGTAACGAGCGATGATAGGAGACACAAAAGATTTATTCCCATTTAAATGCTGGAGTGCTCTAACCATAGCCACTTGTGGTTTTCCAGCCAAATATAAAGAAATCACACTATAACGCCTGAATTCCATCACGAATAACTTCTTTCTGGAAAATTCTCACCAAAATGCTTTTGTAAGTTTGTAAACAATATAATGAGCTGTCACTGGAATAATTTTAACAGCTGTCCGACGAGTGGCTTAGAAATGACAGCAGTCTGAAGTTGGTTGCAGTTTTTTCATCTCAACCTTTACATCAGAAACACAATACGTCAGGGATTGTGATGATTAGACTTCAAATGGTAAAATCGACTTCAATTTAATACTTCGGGATCTGAATTGGTGCAAATTTTCTATATCAAAAATTTTGCACATAAGGATAATATATTCCAAGGTTTGGCCCATAGAAACATCTGCCCGGTCACCAAAACTTATTTTTTAATTTTATAATCATTTCTTTAAATTTCAAATTAAATTCACCCTGCACGAATTCAATTAATCTATTGTTAAGCATTCACAAAATTGCAATTAATTTAATATTTTACCAAATTCGAAGTCAATTAAATATTATTTCAAGGCATAAGACACAAATATTGATTCTGCTTGCAGGTAAACTCAAAATAAATACAAGGACACTGAAAAGCGAAGGCCAATGTGTAAACAAATGTGAGCAAACACACGCACACACACTCGGTGACTTAATGAGCAGCCTTAGAGATAAAATGACACAGCAACACACACACACACAACACTACATATTAATTTATGGTCCGGAATTTATTACCTTTATATTTGCAAAGTGCCTCAACAAATATTTATTGAAATGACTTTGGCCAAGAGAGAGAGAGAGAGTCATGGAGAGAGGGGTTAAGAAATTGAGTGTGGGTGTGTATTTTGTGAGGGTGGTACCATTATTCGTAATATATTAATGTTCCTAACAATTTATAACATTAATTTAACCATAGCACAGGTTGTGGGGGTCAAATGGGAATCTATAAGAAACTGGTAGAGGTCAAATATAGATTGGATAAAAATTAACCAAATGGAAAGATGTCAGGTAATGAAATATTCGAACTTGCAGTATTTTTAAATATCACACAAAAATTTGTGGATTTAGTGGGGCAAAAAATTATAATTTTGAGTTTTTGATGATAAGGCCTTGCCCATGGACAAAAATGGAGGTAGTCTCATTTGCTAAATCTAATATGGCACTCTTTCGCAAAGTCTTCGATCTTGAATTTTTTTTAAATAAAACATAGAAAACGTATCAGTCGGCTTTGCCGACAGATGTATATACTCAGCCAATGTTCGATTATTTAAATTTATTTTGACGTCTGTTATGATAATTCAAATTGTTGACCCTCTATGGAGTAGGTTTCGAAGGAATGGGCCAATATTTTCCATTTCGTATAGGACCTAAATATATGCGACATGTCAGGTTAGGACTATATTGGGTACTTCCTTAACTTTATATGAGATATGTGATAATTTTTAGAAAATTTAAAAAAAAAAAAAAACGTGAGGCACTAAATATTGTCGACCGAAGTATTCGATTTTCATTTTTCATCTAAAACAGATAAAAATACTGGTATTGGCAAAATTACAAGAAAATGTAACATTTTTATCCAACTTTATGCAAAATCATAAATTTCATTAAATTCCATATTTATCTCAGGTCTCTGGTTGAGAGAAATATTAAAATGAAATCGCTCACTTGTTTCGCAACTTATGATAGATAAAAGTATTGAAAATTGTGACCCTTTGTGGATGAGGTACCAGAAGGGGGTTCGCAGACTTAAATCATCTTCAAAACAGACCTTGTGTTAGCAAAAATGTTTGTGTGAAATATGAAGAGAGTTGGATGCTTATTTCGCCCCCTATGTGGGGGTGGTACCAAAAGAAATGGTCCGATCTCTACCATCTTTCTAACAGATCTGCATGGAATCGGATGTTAATTTCGCGTTTTATGAGCTTGATGGGAAGCTACCCCCCATTCCCCTTCGTGGGGGAGGTAGTAAAAGGAGTGAAAATATATATCCCAAAATATATGAAAATAAGGTAATGGGGTAAATATGAAGAGAACCTGATGACAAGATTTCGTAATCGTTTTTGTTAAATGGTCCGATCACTACCATCTTTATAATAGATATTATGCGCATCGAAATATTGAGGTATACTAAGTCTGAATACAATCGGATTTCAATTTCGTGTTTTATGAGCTTTATGGTTATTCCAAATATTGACCCTTTGGGGGGGAGGTACCAGAAGGAATGAACCGATATATCCCATCTTAACACATGACCTTTAATTAATAAAAGCATTGTGATGTGTGTAATATGAGGAGAACTGGATGCTTATTTCGGATTTTATAATCGTTTTAGTCATTAAAAACTTTGATCTTTTTAGGGGGAGGTAGCAGAAGGAATGATCCGATCCCTACCATCTTTATAGCAGATCTTGTGTTGATGGAAATATTGAGATGTACCAAATCTTGAATGGAATCGGATTTTAAGTTCGCGTTTTATGAACTTCATGGATATTCCAAATTTTTACCATTTTAGGGAGAGGTGCCAGAAGGAGTGGACCAATATATCCCATCTTTACAGCCAATCTTGTGTTAGTAGATATAATGGCATGTGTGTAATTTGAGGAGAACCTGAAGCTTACTTCGGATGTTATAACAGTTTTATTTATTCAAAAATTTGACCCTTTGTGGGAGAGCTACCAGAATAAATAGTTCGATCTCTATCATCTTTATAACAGATCTTGTGTTGATAGAAATATTGAGGTGCCATGTCTGAATGGAATCGGATGTTAATTTCGAGTTTTATGAGCTTCATGGATATTGAAAATATTGAACCTTTTGTGGGGGTGGTACTAGAAGGAGTGGATCGATATATTCCATCTTCACAGTAGACCTTGGGTTATTAGAAGTATTGTTATGTGTGTAAGACAATTAGACCTATACATCACGTTAAATAAGATTTATAATTATTCAAAATTTTGCTCCATTCTGGGGGAGGTACTTGATGGAGTGTACCAATATTGTTCATTATCGTACCTGACCTAGTACTAATGCAAATATAAGGATTTGTAAAGTTGAAGCAAACTCGGATTATACTTACTCATTATGTGTAGCAAAATATTTTTCTTTTAAATGTTGATCTTTTGTGGGGAGGTACCAGAAGCACTTCGTAGATATATATCATCTTCGCACCAGACCTTGTGTTAATAAAAATATTGTGATGTGTGTAATTTGAAGACATATTTCATATTTTAAAGGTTTCATAATTATTTAAAATATCGACCCTTTGTGGGGGGAGGTACTTGATGGAGTTTGCCGATATTGTCCATTTTCGCATCTGACCTTGCACTAACGAAAATATTAGGATTTGCAAAGTTGGAGCAAAATCGGATCATCATCGTTAGTAGAATATTATTTGAAATTTTCGACCTTTGGTGGGGAACCTTTGTGGTCGAGGTACATGATGGAGTGTACCGACATTATCCATTGACCTATCACTGACGAAAATATTAGGATTTGCAAAGTTGGAAAAAATCGGATTATCGTTTCCATTTCTGTGCAGTTTTTTTTTTTTTTTTTTTTTGAAAATTTCGATCTTTTGTGGGGAAGATACCAGAAGGAGTGGACCGATATGGCCCATCTTCGATCTCGATCTAAGTTTGACAAAAATATTACGATATTTCAAATTTGGATCAATTCGGATACTCCGTTCGAGAGTTATCGTGTGCACTAGCCAGGCAGACGGACGGACACAACTAGACCGTCTCAAAATGTGTTGAAACGGATTTGATGCAAAGAGACCTAGGCTCTAACTTCGTTATTTCAATGAAGTACGTTCTGGCCATATCTAATTATATACCCTCTATAGCTACGTGGCTGAGGATATAATTATTTTCATATTTAAAATATTAAAAATTATATATATATGGCATATTTTAAAAAATAATACAAAATCTGTTATTTTCGACGTTCCTTGGCACGATAAAATAATTATTTGTTCCATATCTCATGAAGACGATTTTTTTTATTTTTCCTGGCCTTAAATATGTAAAAATTGAGATTTTTTATATTTTAGAAAATTTTCTCGGTGATGATCAAAGCATAAATCGGGACTTCCACGTGAAAATAAAACACAGCTGACAACATTATTGTATTTGGAATTTCGTTCGGCCAAAAATGGTCGCAGTGTTGTATTATCACACCGAAGTCACGATTTAAGCTTTGATTACTGTCAACCTTTAGTCCATGTATTGTCCTCAAATTAAATTTAATTTTATTGCAGGCTTTAAAGATTAAACCCCCAAAATATCCACTTGCAAATGTTTTAAAAATCTTCATATATGGAAAACTTTAACTGATAATTGCCTGTTATAATTTTAATGCCATTTCGACTGAAATTGCGGGTTGACAATCTTTCAACAGTATTATGAGGCAAATATTTTAATTTTCTATTTTTCTTCCTTGATAAAGGATAAAAAAGTCGTGGAAGCGACAAAATATTTGGTCGGAAATTAAATTATTACGCTAATAGATTACGCCCATATCTAAGAAGGACTATGAATTTAATAAGTGTCATCAAATAAAAATATTGTAATTGTACGATTGACTAAGACTACCTCGGTAATTTTACCATGGTCTTGCCTTGAAATTAAAATATTTTAAATAATAAAATAAACCCTCAACCTAATCATCTTTCCAAACATGGGTTAAAATCTAAAAATCCAAATGAAATGCACTATATTTGCATACCCTCTTCACAATTGTTTAAGCTATAAATGCATTGAATAAATATTTATCAGCCAGTCCATCAAAGACAATAAATTGTAATTAATAAATCATATTAAATTGCAATGGGCATGATTATAAATGCGAATGAAATGAAATTTAAGAATTCATTCAATATTCATTTATATCGAATTTATTTGCATGTTCAATTCATGTTTCTTAATTTTTATAATGAAAACATAATTAATAAGAGATATGATTTTGAAAGATATCAATTATTATTATTTTTTTAATTTAAAATATTTAATTTCCGTTCATGGCCAGCAGGAATGAAATAAAAATATATCATGTCAATCTCTATATAAGGACTGTGATAATGTTCTATTTATTGAAGAACTCAAACGTTTTGTATCTTATATTTATATTAAATTTGTGAAATATATTTTATTTATAGAAAACTATCATATTCTACTAAATTTGACGAAGGCATTTGTGTCTGAATACACTTTTTAGTTAAAATAAACTTGAAATCCGATGAATCGCATATATGTGGGAGCAATATCCAAATCTGAACCGATCTGCATCAAAATTTAGCAGAGGTATTTCTATGCTGTATCTGATAGTTGGCGCCAAAAATCGTTGTTGTGAAGAGTAATTTACGGATGTGACGAAGTAAAATATAAAATCAGATGACACATATATGTGGGACTCAAAGCTATGTCAAAACCGATTTTCATCAAATTGGATACACCTTCATCCACGTAAAATTCGTCCGAATGTGCCAAAATCCATTCAATTCGGACTTATATTAAACATTTGGTGCAGAATAAAAGTGAGATCGGATGAAGACACATATGGGAGCTATATCCATATCTAAACCGATCTCTATAAAATTTGGCAAAGGTATTTCTGAGTTCAATTTGATATATTTCTTCAAATATCGTTGGTACGGAGAGCAAATAACGGTTATGGGGGATAAATTTAACAAATCGGATGAAGAATTATATATTCTGGCTATATCTAAAGCGATTCCACTTATTTCTTGGCTCAATTTGGTTATATGTGCCAAATTCCATATTATTTGGGCTAATCAAGCGAAGATATATATGGGAGCTATACCTAAATGTTAACCGATAATCTCCAATTTCAATATGGTACGTTCTTGGGCCAAACAAATGTTTTGCGCAAAGTTTCATCTTGATCAGGCAACTCATGAACAGACGGACGGACGGACATGCATAAATCGACTCAGTATGTGATTATTCGCAGATCATCAAAAGGAACTATGGGTCTTCTTCTTCCTTCTCTTGTGTTACAAACAAATGTACAAAGACATGAGCACAGTGTGGTGTATGATATAAAGACTTGCTTTATAAATTTCTTAGTCCTTTGAGATATGTTAAGAGAAATCATCAACAAAGGACCTCTAAAAAATTAAAAAATATTGGTCTGTTATTTGAAAAAAATATATGAAAAGTCGCCTGTTTTTTTTAGGAAATATGATTGCTCTGTTGGTCTTTGGAAAAAATATTACAAGCTGTCTTGGAAAAATATTTTCACAAATCCAGGTATATATGCGCGAAGGCCTTCATATTATTCTTAAAAATTCACCTTTAAAAACCCATTGGATCTTGAGAAATATAGATGTTTGACAATCCGTTGGTTATCGAAAATATACTCAAAAAAGTCCAATTGCCAAAACTCTTTGGTCTTTTAAAGAATATTTGAAAAAAAAAAACAAGTTTAGTCCGTTGGTCTTTGAATAAATATTTTTCAGAAATCCGCTTTTGGTAGCATCTTGATCAGAAAATATTCTTTCACAAGCCCATGCCTGAAATTCTGTTGGATCTTGAAAAAAATATTCACGTTTGACAACCAATTGGTCGTTGAAAAAAAAGGGTTTCTAAAGCTGTTCGGTCTTTTAAAGAATATTTGGAAAAAATACAAGTTTAGGAATCTGTTGGTCTTTGATTAAATATTTTTCAGAAATCCTCTTGTGGAAATCCCTTGGTTCTTTGAGAAATTACTTTTAGGACTCCTTTGGAAAGTACTTTCGATAAATCATTTCCATTAAAAAGATATTTATGCGCGAAGGCCTTCATATTATTCTTAAAAATTCACGTTCAAAAATCCATTGGATCTTGAGAAATATATAGGTTTGACAATCCGTTGGTTATCGAAAATATACTCAAAAAAGTCCAATTGCCGAAACTCTTTGGTCTTTTAAAGAATATTTGAAAAAAAAAAAAAAAAAAAAAAACAAAATACAAGTTTAGTCCGTTGGTCTTTGAATAAATATTTTTCAGAAATCCGCTCTTAATCCCCTTTCTTTCACAATTCCATGCCTGAAATTCTTTTGGATCTTGAAAAAAATATTCACATTTAACAACCAATTGGTCGTTGAAAAAATACTTAAAAAGGGTCAATATCTAAGGCTGTTCGGCCTTTTAAAGAATATTTGAAAAAAAAAAATACATTTTAGAAATCCGTTGGTCTTTGATTAAATATTTTTCAGAAATCCTCTTTTGGAAATCCCTTGATCCTTTAAGAAATTACTTTTAGGACTTACTTTAGGAAGTCCTTTAAAAAGTACTTTCGATAAATCATTTCCATTAAAAAGATATTTTGAAGAAATCCACGTAAGAAAGTATGGTGGCCTGAAAATATTTGTTTTACAAATCCAAGCCTGAAATTCTTTTATATCTTGAGAAAATATCTACGTTTGGTTATCGAAAAAATATTTAAAAAGGCCAATTACTGAAGCTCTTTGGTCTTTGAAAAAAAAAATTGAAAAAATATTTGAAAAAAAAAATACAGTTACCCTTTGGTCTTTGAATAAATATTTTTCAGAAATCCTCCTTTGAAAACATAATTTTAGAAAATCCACTTTGGATAGTCCTTTAGAAAGTACAATCGAGAAATCTACGATTAATACTATATTCGTCATTGGAAGAAATCATTTTCAGAAATCCAGACCTGTTGTTAAAAAGATATTTTGAAGAAATCCCCGTTAGGAAATCCGCTGGTCTGAAAATATATTTTCGCAAATCCAAGCCTGACATTCTGTTGGATATTGAAAAAATACCTACGTTTGGTCATCCATTGATCATGGCAAAAATGTTTAAAAGGCGCCAATTTCCAGAGCTGTTTAATCTTTGAAAAAAAAAAAAAAAAAAAACAAACAATGATATAAGTCCTTTGGTCTTCCAATAAATATATTTTTTCAGAAATCCTCCTTTGAAAACATAATTTTAGAAAATCCACTTTGTCATGTCCTTTAAAAAGTATTTTTGAGAAGTCCTCGCTAGATACCATGTGCGTCCTTTGAAGAAATAATTTTCAGAAATCCAGTTCTAAGACAACTGTGGTCTTTTAAAAATATATTTTGAAGAAATCCACTTAAGGAAGTCCGTCAATTTGAAAACATTTTTTTCACAAATTCAAGCTTGAAATGCTGTTGGTCTTTTGAAAAAAACATGTGAAAAAAACCAATTCCGGAATCATATTTTTAAAAATTGCTGATCTCGAAAAAATATTAGAAAGCAATCCAAGTTTGACCCCTGAAAATATCCCTGAAAAAAATTATAATGAATTTATATGAATTTTATAAAACCCAAGTATGAAAGTCTATTGAGTCTTAAAAAAATTTAAAATTCATAATTTGGATGTCCCTTGGTCATAATTCCAAGATTATCTTTAAACTTTGCCTTTTGCCAAATTTTAAGAAAGATTGGATATTTTGATGATTTCAGTTGTCTTTATGTGTTATCCAAGCAAATTTATAGCATTTTTATGTTAATATTACAGCAAAAATAACAATGCTCTTTAAATACCATTGTCCTTCGAAATAATCAAAAATGTTTTTTTGTTCAGAATCATTTTTTTGGTTTAAAATTTTAGAAAATTTATCCTAATATTTATGTATTTATGAATACAATGTTAAATTTACACCCACTTCCATCTTCCATGGTCTTTGGATCGTATGATTAATTTGAATAAATTAAATTTGTATCACTCATACGTCATGTGGTTACATACATGTGCACATCATTTGCAATGACAGCTTAATTCCTTAATTTACATTAATTTCTTTAAAATATTTCACATCGAAACTGACAGGCAGACAGTTAGAAGACATATGCAGGACTGCAAATGAAACACACACACACACAATCGAATATAAATTGAATCATTCATGTTGGTCATAGCCATTCGGTTTGAATTATTAAATTAATTATCCTGTAAACATTTAATAAAAACATAAGAAAATACAATAAAACTGTAGCATTATTAATGAGTGTATTAGACACAAGAATACATACATACTTACATACGAAAAAAACAGAACTAATTTACACACACAGACACATAGACAGACAACCAGGCAGAGGGTAAACTTGGCAAATGAGATCATATAAAATTGATATCAACATCCGGAAAACTTGTAATATCGAATATCAACAGTTTGCCAAAGAATTTCGTACATGTGTATGTGTGTGTATTTACAGGATATAAATATGTGCTACTGTGTGTCGATGTACTCTTGTGTTTGTATAAATAAATTTGTTTTACCACAGTAAATTTAGCTCATAAAATATACATTACAATATGTGTACACATACATGTAACGATTCAGATTAAATTTTTCGCATAAAGTTTTGTTGCATATTTTTGTCTGCATATGTGTAAGTGTGATTCCTTGGGTCTGTATTAAATAGAAACATTGAATAAAAGTTATCTCTACAAATATAACAAATATTGTCTTAGATTTTGACATCTTAGCAAAAGATTTGCTTAAGAATAAAGTAGTATCATAAATAGTTTTCAAAAGGAAATTGAGTCAGAATTTCGTATTTGTTTGAAAGGATATCTGCTAAGGAAAGGAACGGCTCAAACAGAACTTTTGCAAGATATGTAAACAGAAAAATAAATTTGGGCTTTTACCAATTTTATTATTAGATGTTAATTCTATAAAAATATTTCTTTTCGAGGGCCGTAGAGAGAATAAATGTGGAATTTTTAAAATATATTTTCAAAGACCGAGAACCATTAATTTTTTTTAAATACCAGTAAAAAACCAACAGTAAAAAAATGTCTAAAGACCAGAAAACTAGGATATTTAATCAAATTTTTTAAGGAACAATAAAGGTGGATTTCAAAAAAAAATTCAAAAAATATTGTTTCAAGGACCAATAAACGTGGATTTTTAAAGAATATTTTTTCAAGGACCAATAAACGTGGATTTTTAAAGAATTTTTCAAGGACCAATAAACGTGAATTTTTAAAGAATATTTTTTCAAGGACTAATAAACGTGGACTTTTAAAGAACATTTTTTCAAGGTCCAACAAACGTGGATTTTTTAAAGAATATTTTTTCAAGGACCAATAAACGTGGATTTTTAAAGAATATTTTTCCGAGGACCAATAAACATGGATTTTTAAACAATATATTTTCAAGGACCATAAACGTGCATTTTTTTAAAGAATATTTTTTCAAGGACCAATAAACGTGGATTTTTAAAGAATATTTTTTCAAGGACCAATAAACGTGGATTTTTAAAGAATATTTTTTCAAGGACCAATAAACGTGGATTTTTAAAGAATATTTTTTCAAGGACCAATAAACGTGGATTTTTAAAGAATATTTTTTCAAGGACCAATAAACGTGGATTTTTAAAGAATATTTTTTCAAGGACCAATAAACGTGGATTTTTAAAGAATATTTTTTCAAGGACCAATAAACGTGGATTTTTAAAGAATATTTTTTCAAGGACCAATAAACGTGGATTTTTAAAGAATATTTTTTCAAGGACCAATAAACGTGGATTTTTAAAGAATATTTTTTCAAGGACCAATAAACGTGGATTTTTAAAGAATATTTTTTCAAGGACCAATAAACGTGGATTTTTAAAGAATATTTTTTCAAGGACCAATAAACGTGGATTTTTAAAGAATATTTTTTCAAGGACCAATAAACGTGGATTTTTAAAGAATATTTTTCAAGGACCAATAAACGTGGATTTTTAAAGAATATTTTTTCAAGGACCAATAAACGTGGATTTTTAAAGAATATTTTTTCAAGGACCAATAAACGTGGATTTTTAAAGAATATTTTTTCAAGGACCAATAAACGTGGATTTTTAAAGAATATTTTTTCAAGGACCAATAAACGTGGATTTTTAAAGAATATTTTTTCAAGGACCAATAAACGTGGATTTTTAAAGAATATTTTTTCAAGGACCAATAAACGTGGATTTTTAAAGAATATTTTTTCAAGGACCAATAAACGTGGATTTTTAAAGAATATTTTTTCAAGGACCAATAAACGTGGATTTTTAAAGAATATTTTTTCAAGGACCAATAAACGTGGATTTTTAAAGAATATTTTTTCAAGGACCAATAAACGTGGATTTTTAAAGAATATTTTTTCAAGGATCAATAAACGTGGATTTTTAAAGAATATTTTTTCAAGGACCAATAAACGTGGATTTTTAAAGAATATTTTTTCAAGGACCAATAAACGTGGATTTTTAAAGAATATTTTTTCAAGGATCAATAAACGTGGATTTTTAAAGAATATTTTTTCAAGGACCTCCAGACAAATAAACTTGAATTTTTAAAGAATATATTTTCAAGGACCTCCAGACAAATAAACGTGAATTTTAAAAGAATATTTTTTCAAGGACCTCCAGACCAATAAATAAACAATAAACGTGGATTTTTAAAGAATATTTTTTCAAGGACCTCCAGACCAATAAATAAACAATAAACGTGGATTTTTAAAGAATATTTTTTCAAGGACCTCCAGACCAATAAATAAACAATAAACGTGGATTTTTAAAGAATATTTTTTCAAGGACCTCCAGACCAATAAATAAACAATAAACGTGGATTTTTAAAGAATATTTTTTCAAGGACCTCCAGACCAATAAATAAACAATAAACGTGGATTTTTAAAGAATGTTTTTTCAAGGACCAATAAACGTGGATTTTTAAGGAATATTATTTTAAGTACCAATAAACGTGGATTTTTAAAGAATATTATTTTAAGGACCAATAAACGTGGATTTTTAAAGAATATTATTTTAAGGACCAATAAACGTGGATTTTTAAAGAATATTATTTTAAGGACCAATAAACGTGGATTTTTAAAGAATATTATTTTAAGGACCAATAAACGTGGATTTTTAAAGAATATTATTTTAAGGACCAATAAACGTGTATTTTTAAAGAATATTATTTTAAGGACCAATAAACGTGGATTTTTAAAGAATATTATTTTAAGGACCAATAAAGGTGGATTTTTAAAGAATATTTTTTCAAGGACCTCCAGACAAATAAACTTGAATTTTTAAAGAATTTTTAAAGAATATTATTTTAAGGACCAATAAAGGTGGATTTTTAAAGAATATTTTTTCAAGGACCTCCAGACAAATAAACTTGAATTTTTAAAGAATTTTTAAAGAATATCTTTTCAAGGACCTCCAGACAAATAAACGTGAATTTTAAAAGAATATTTTTTCAAGGACCTCCAGACCAATAAACGTGGATTATTGAAGAATATTTTTTCAAGGACCTCCAGACCAATAAACGTGGATTATTGAAGAATATTTTTTTCCAGGATCTCCAGACCAATAAACGTGGATTATTGAAGAATATTTTTTTCCAGGATCTCCAGACCAATAAACGTGGATTTTTTAAGAATATTTCTTCAAGGACCTTTAGACCAATAAACGTGGATTTTTAAAGAATATTTTTTCAAAGACCTTTAGACCAATAAACGTGGATTTTTAAAGAAAATTTTTTCAAGGACCTTTAGACCAATAAACGTGTATTTTTAAAGAATTTTTTTCGGGGACCAAATTACATGGATTTTTGAAGAACATTTTTTCAAAGACCAAAAAAATTCTATTTTCTAGGACCAATAAACGTTGATTGAAAAAATAATTTTTCATGGACCAGTAAACATGGATTGAAAAAAAATATTTTCTCAAGGACCAGTAAACATGGATTTTAAAGAATATTTTTTCAAGGACAAATAGACCACATAACGTGGATTTTTAAAGAAAACTTTTGAAGGGTCAATAGATCAATAACCGTGAATTATTTAAATATAATTTTTTTAAAGACCGAATATTTAGTAAACGTTAATTCTTAGATATGGAAACTGTCCAACTTTTTTAATATTTTTAAAAATTCTGAAATTCTTTAAAAATAATGTAACAAAATTTTCATGCAACAAAGTCAAACTCCATAATTTTTACATTTTTTTTTTTTTAATTTTATTAATTGAAATGAAAAATGTCGGAAATAGCATCAAATTTTAAAATGAGTTTTCACACGCTGCCCGAATGTTGCTCTGCGGTATTTTGGCCCATTCCCGGCGAAGTGCTAGCTTGAGGTAATCGACACTTCGGTATTTTTTAGTGCTAACCTTGCTTTCCAAAATACTCCAAACACAATTGTCCAACGGATTGGTATCCGGAGATTTTTGTGCGCTGGAAATGAAGCAAGAAAGGCCATTTTGTAACCATTTTTGGGTACGCTTGTTGAGTGTGATGCCCCTGAATTTTTTACAACATTTTTCCATGGATAATTTTTTTTTTTTTTTTTTGGACCTTCATATCTTCGCTTTTTTATAGAATAGTTTGTCCTTATTTTAGAAATATTTTTAGAATGTATTTACCAGTTTTAATATTGTTGATATTTATATATTTTTTTATATATTTTATAGAATCACAAATCTTCACAAAATATCATGGAATTTATAGCAGATTTTTTAAAAATTTCCTTATCATCCCCATTTCTTGCTTCCCATTCCCATTTATGTCTAACTCCCTAATCTCATATGTTAAGATCATTATCATTTTGAGCTATCATTACTTTGGCTAAGTTTCAATTTTATAACAAATTTCTTCTGGCTTTTAGCCTAATAAAGTTATTTCCTAAAACCATTATCTCCATATCTCTGCCTCAGATTATATTAATATGCAGCTGGGGCAATTGTCATTTACCCAATGCCATTAATAGTTTTCAACAGCAACTGTTCATATTTCTTCATGGGTCAAACAATGGATATTCCTCATACCTCGCATTCTGTGTTGTTAATCTGGAAAGGGAATCATATCACATTTTCTCTCTCTCCATCTCTCCATAATTTCCTAACAAAGGACATAACATGAAAAAAAATATAAATAATTTAATTTGTCGAATATGTCAGAGCATTCAAACATAGCGTACAAATGAATTTGTCACATTTCTTGTTCATATGGTGACTTCTGCCAACGGCCACTTATTCTTTTCAGCCTGTCTATTCTTTTGAATGTCCTCCTTCGACTACCTTATGCCGGACATTTTTCAACAGCAGTGCAGAAGAAAAAAACACACACAAAAATTGGAATAACTTTACACAATGGCAGAGCCAAACTCTCCCATTGCCTCTCACTCAGTCACTAACACATTCAAACAAAAATTGTTGCTGGAAAAAAGCGTAACATTGAAACGACAAACCCATGGCAAATTTGTCATTCATACAGCAGGACATCATCAACACACCCAAACAATAAGGATCCCAGTCACCCGCTTTCTCCTCTTCTTCTCCTTTCCTCATTTCCCTTCTCTTTTAGCCGGCATTGACTTTATTATGAATGACGATGACGACGACGATTCAAGTGTATGATGATGTATCTGTATATGTAAGTGAATATGTTTCAAAGTGTGCAAATATGTTACATGTCTTCGTAAATGTGTCCTCTTATGATTGAGTGCATGTTCAACAGAGGCACACACACACACACCCACACACATATACACATACACGTTGGTAAATGAAATTAATAAATTTAATGGACTCTTGGAAACATTATATTATTATGAGAGAACCCGGGATGTTGAAAAAAAAAAAAAAAAACAAAGCGGAACAATACATAAGTTTTGTTAAGCCTGGGCGGATAAGTGGGACTTTTATACCCTACACCACAAGGTGGTCAGGGTATTATGTATTTGTGCATTTGTTTGTAACAGGCAAAAGGAAACGAGATAGACCCATAGTTCCTTTTGATGATCTGCATAGAATCACATTCTGAGTCGATTTATGCATATCCGTCCCTCCGTCCGTCTGTTCATGTATTTTTGTAAACAAAGTACAGTTCGCATTTATTACCCTATCTAGATGAAATTTTGCACAAATCATTTGTTTGGCCCAAGGACGAACCCTATTGAAATTGTAGATAATCGGTCAAAATTTAGATATAGCTCCCATATATACCTTCGTCCGATTTGGCTTTTATTGTGCACCAAACGTGTAATATCAGCCCGAATAGTATGGAATGGAATTTTGCACGTACGATCAGATTGGACCTGAAAATAAGTATGATCGAAATCGGTTCAGATATAGCTATAGCTCCCATATATATTGTTCATCCGATTTGTTATTTTTGTCCTCCGCAGCCGTAATATGCACTCTGTTATAACAATATTTGGGGAAATATATCAAATACAGCTCAGAAATATATATGCTAAATTTTATAGAGATCGGTTCAGATTTGGATATAGCTCCCATATATAACTTCGTCCGATGTACCTTTTATTGTGCACCAAACGTCTAATATTTGCCCAAATGGGATGAAATTTGGCACTTACGACCGAATTGAGTCTAGAAGATAGTATGTCAAATTTGGTGAAGATCGGTTCAGATATAGCTACAGCTCCCATATAAATTGTTCATCCGATTTGTTATTTTTGTGCTCCGCAGCCGTAATATGCACTCCGTAACAACGATATTCAGGGAAATATATCATATATAGCACAGAAATATCTTTGCCAAATTTTATCGAGATCGGTTCCGATTTGGATATAGCTCCCATATATATTTTTATCCAATTTCTTTCTGATTTTTTAATAAAACTTGTTTTTTTTTTTTTTTAAATTTAAAAACAAATCCCATCATATATGGAACTATTATTTTCCCGTGTGTTTGAAATTGTGGTAGGGATTTTAAATACCGAAAATCCGGATACCGATATAAGAGGGCTATAGAACATTTTAGACATTTGTACCTATATTAATAAAAGAGTAATTGACTAACTGACTGACTTAAATATTCATCAACGCCTAGACGAAACGGCTGAAGCTACATTCTTGAAATTTTAGGTGAGGGTCACTCTTGGTCCGAAGGGGTCAGATAAAGCCGGGTTTTTGGAAATTCATGCTAGAACGGTACGGAAGGTAGTAAATATGGCACACTTTATTTTTAAAGAAACATTTTAGCAAGTTACATTCTTGACATTTTGGGTGAGGGTCACCCTTGGTCCAAAGGGGTCAGATAAGGATGGGTTTTTAGAAATTCCTACTAAAACGGAACGAAATGTATTTATTAAAAGGTACTAAATATGGTACCCTATGTATTTGACGAAGCAGTAGAGCTATAACTTTCAAATTTGGAGTGATGGTGGATGATAGAGGGTATGATGGTATGAAGGATGAACCAAAGAGTTTGTGAAAATTCGCGCTCTAAGTGTACGAAAACTACTATAATGTACTACATTTGGTATGATTTCGAATCTTGTCAAGGTTAGAGATAAAAACATGAAATTTTGGAATTTGAATCAAAGTTGAAGAGTAGGGTCAATATTAGCAGGTAGTCTCAGAAGGGTGTACTCATGTACAGGGTGAGATGAAAACACTGCAACCAATTTTAGACTGCTGTCATTTCTAAGCCACTCGTCCGACAGCTGTTAAAATTATTCCAGTGACAGCTAATTATATTGTTTAGAAGCGTTCGTGATGGAATTCAAGCGTAATAGTGTGATTTCTTTATATTTGGCTGGAAACCCACAAGTGGCTATCATTAGAGCACTACAGCATTTAAATGGGAATAAATTTTTTGTGAATCGTTACCGTACCCGCGTAGCAGTGGCCGAAAAATGGCTCGTGAGCTGAATATATCGCAATATTCCATTCACCAAATATTGAAATTCCAAACAAGTAAAAAAGCTGTAAGTCCGGCTGGGCCAAACTTTGAATACCCTCCACCATTTGGTACCAATTTGGCAATATTCAAAAAAATGAAATCCGTTAAAAATTTTGTTAAAATCTTAAAAATACCGAAATCCGAATCAGAATTTTAGGGTCTATACGACGACGTGGACCTGCATAGGCAAATTTTGTCACAAGCTATTACAATATTCAAATACGAAACTTGAAAAAATATGGTTATAATGTAGCTAAAATCATCAAAATACCGAATATAGGGAGGTACCCTGGGTGTTTTAAAACGTGGATCTGCACACACAATTTTCTGGCATAGGCTGTAGTATTTATTACGAAGTTGAAATACCAAATTTAGTTCCTGTAATTAATGTCTCTAAAATCATCAAAATACCCAATATTGGGAGGTACCGAATATCGGCAGGTACCGTTAGATGGGGGCTTTACAAAACGTGGACCTACATGGCCCATTTTCAATACCAAAATTCCTGCAAACGTAACATACATTTGAGTAAAAGTTTATCAATCTACTTCATTTCGTTCGGAAGCTAGAGTGATTTCTACAGACGGACAGACAGATAGACGGACGGACATCGTTAAATCGACATAAAATTTTATGCTGATCAAGAATATATACTTTGTGGGGTCTTCGAGGTGTTACAAGAGGTGACAAACTTTATATACGCACCATACTATGGTGGAAGTTATAACAGTGCAAGAACTTACACCGCAACAGAAAAAAAATAGACCTAAGAGAGCTAAAGAGTTGCTTCGCTTGGCCGAAAGTGGTGAACTGCCAAATTTGGTTTTCCCCGAAGACAAAACATTCGTTGTCCAGCAGTTTGTAAACAAATAAAAACATGATCGTGTTTACTTCCCAAAGAGATCAGCTGAAAATGTGCACCTTCGGTTGGCCACCAGAACTTAAACGCCGGCCATGGTGATAGTGTGGGCCGCCATAACAGCCGATGGTCGCATCAGAATAAATGCCGAATATTAATAAAATATTAAAAAATATTAAAAAATTATTCTAGAGCGTGTATTAGAGCCTTTATTTGATATTGGGCACGCAAACATTTTGGCCGCATACCTTTAACATTCCAACAGGACTCAGCACGCGCCACCCAAGAATGGTTACAAAATGAGGTTCTTCGCTTTATTTACAGCGCACAATGGCCACCAAAATCTCCGGATACCAATCCGTTGGACTATTGTGTCTGGAGTATTTTGGAAAGCAAGGTTGACACTAAAAACTACCAAAGTGTCGATCACCTCAAGCAAGCGCTTCACCGGGAATGGCCCAAAATACCGCAGAGCCACATACGGACAGCGTGTGACGGTTTCATTGGCCGTTTTAAGGCCATAATTCGTGCCAATTCAAACAAATCTAAACTAATTCTAAATGTTCATGCTATTTCCGAAATTTTGGGTTTTCATTCAATAACATTTAAAAAAAATGTAAAAAGTATAGATTTTGACTTTGTTGCAGTTTTTTTATCTCACCCTGTATAGTTGTTCGTACTATAGTTGTTCGAAAAGACTTAATTGGTTGAAGGAACAGAGCTGAAATAATAAATTTTTATATTGCGATAACTGTTGGTGTCTAGGATTCAGGTGTGGAACGGTTACGCAAATGAGTACTAAATTTATACGAAAAGTACTAAATGGTACTAAATCTGGTATTGAGGTCTCTGTTGGTATCTGGTGCTGGACTTGCTTGAAATTATATATTTTTTTAAAATTTTTTAGAAGTACTATAATAAAATAATTAAAATATTTTCAAAACATAACTATCACTGCTCTCTCTTTCAACTCCATGTTCCCTCTCTCTGTCCTGTTTACAATGTCCCTTTACGCATATTGCATTACACTCCCACAAAAGAATGTAAAATATGATCCACTCATTACGCCACAATGTACGAGTGTGCCGCAAAAATATTCCATTTCCAAATAGAGTTTATTGCACTTGGCATTCTTTGAATTCACCACCATTTGTCATTTTTTTAGTTTCATTGAAAAGCCCACAAAACACGCATTTATGTCATAAGTCATAATGCAAAAATGCATTACATCAGCAGCGTTGGCGTCGACGTCGATGGTGGGCATAGCACATTAACAACAATTTCAAATAGTGCCATTGCCTAGACATGCTTCACAAAGTTATAAAGACATTGTTGCCAACTGAGAGTGGGGGAGGGGGCGAAATGTCAACAGTCATACAAACGAGTTAAAAAACGGATAACGACCATAAATGCGTGGGATATGAGAGTGTGTGTGTGTGTGTAATAGATGTGGAAGGAAGGAAACAAAACCGATAACATAACCGCAATATTATGTTGGAATGCTTGCACCGCGTGTAGGAATAATGCAATCGGTGTAAAGTAATAACAAAAAAGGGGAATTTACAGTCATAAAAATATATTTGTAAATTGAGTTTTTATTTTTGTACTTGATACCAATGCATCAAAAATTTTTGTTGAGGATATCCTATACAAATTAAAAAATATATAAATTTTAAAGTTATTTTGTATAAAATGTTTTATACCATCCACCATAGTATGGAGGGTATATTAGGTTTGTCATTCCGTTTGTAACACATCGAAATATACATTTTAGACCCCACAAAGTATATATATATATATATATATATATATATATATATATATATATATATATATATATATATATATATATATATATATATATATATATATATATATATATATATATATATATATACATATATATATATATATATATATATATATATATATACATATATATATATATATATATATATATATATATATATATATATATATATATATATATATATATATATATATATTCTTGATCAGCATAAAAATCTATGTCGATTTATCAATGTCCGTCCGTCTGTCCGTCTGTGGAAATCAATCTAGCTTCCGAACAAAATGAAGTAGGTTGATAAAATTTTACTCAGATGTGTATTATGTCCACAGGACTTTTGGCATTAAAAATGGGCCATGTAGATCCACGTCTTCTTATAGCCTCCATATAACGGTACATACCGATATGCGGTATTTTGATGATTTTAGCGACATTATTTACCGGAATTGTTTCAATTTTGGTATTTGAAGTTCGTAATGGAAACTACAGCCTATGACAGAAAATTGTCTGTGCAGGTCCACGTCTTCGTATAGCCCCCATATAATGGTACCTCCCGATATTCGGTATTTTGATGATTTCAGCGACATTATTTACCGGAATTGTTTCAATTTTGGCATTTAAATTTCGTTATAGATACTACATCCTAAGACAGAAAATGAGCCATGTAGGTCCACGTCTTCCACGAATAGCCCCCATATAACGGTACCTCCCGATATTCCGTATTTTAATGATTTTAGCGACATTATTTACCAAAACTATTTCAAATTTAGTATTTAAAGTTCGTAATAGATACTACATCCTAAGACAGAAAATGATCCATGTAGGTCCACGTCTTCGTATAGCCCCCATATAATGGTACCTCCCGATATTCGGTATTTTGATGATTTTAGCGACATTATTCACCGGAAATATTCCAAATTTGGTATTTGAAGTTCGTAATGGTCCACGTCTTCGTATAGACCCCATACAACGGTACCTCCCGATATTCGGTATTTTGATGATTTTAGCGAATTTATTCACCGGAATTATTTTAAATTTGGTATTTAAAATTCGTAATGGATACTACAGCCTGTGACAGTTCTCCTCCGGATATTGGGTTCTTTGTTGATTTTAGCGACATTATTCACCGAAATTCTTTCAAAATTTGGTATTTGAAATTTGAAATTAATACTACAACCTCTGACAGGTCCACGTCTTCGTATACCCCCCATATAACGGTACCCCCCGATAATCAGTGTTTTGATGATTTTTGCGACATTATTCACCGATTTTTTTTAAGTTTCGCATTTGAATATTGTAATGGTCCATTTCGTCCTATAGACCCTAATGTAACAGCTACATTCGGTATTTTTAAGATTTTAAAAGAATTTTTAACGGATATTACTATTTTTGAGAATTGCCACATTCATTCCAAATGGTGGAGGGTATTCAAAGTTCGGCCCGGCCGAACTTACAGGTTTTTACTGGTTTTATTTTGATAGGATCACTTTCTGAGTCGATATACGCAAGCCCTTCTGTCCACGTATTTTTGTAAAAAAAAATACAAAATGCTCATATATAGCAATATTTGTTTGGCCCAAAGACTAACCCCATGAAAATTGGTGGGAATCGGTTCAAACTTAGATATAGCTCGAATATATACCTTCGAGATCGGATCAGATTAGGATATAGTTCCCTTATACCTATCTTTATCGGATTTTAGGTATTTTGTGGATAATATCAGCTCAAATGGTCCTTAAAAAATATTCTTAAAAAAATTAAAAAAATCTTATTTTATTAATAACAAATGAACGCTAATCCTAGAAAAAAAAATTAAAAATGTATTAATATATGCTAATTTTGAAACGAGTCGACCGACATATGCCATATTTATATTAGATTCATGTTCGACAGAAATATAGCAATGCAGGAAGATTTTTAAAATGTTGACAGCTTGTGAAGTGGACCGATAAATTCCATATTCACATAAGATATTTAGTTGAGAGAAATATTAAGACATAGCAAGTTTGAAAAGAATCGCTAACTTGTTTCGAATGTTATGAGGGATATAATTATTGAAAATTGTTACCCCTTGTGAGGGATGTGCCAGAAGAAGTGGCTCGATATCTACCATTTTCACACCAGATCTTGTTTTATTGGAAATATTGTAATGTGTGCTGCTTAAAAAGAATGGGAAGCTTAATTCGCATTTTATTCAATATTTTTTACCTATTCATGGGGAAGATACAAGAGGGAGGCGTCCGATGTTGTCCATTCTCGCACCTGATATTGCACTGATAAAATTATCAGGAATTGCAAAGTTGGATGTAAATTATATTCTGTGGAAATGTTGACATTTTGTGTGGGATGTGCCAGAAGAAGAAGACAAATGTTGCGAACTAGCCTGACAGATAGACAGACGGAGGGGTGGATGACGGATATCGCTAGATTGGTTCCAAATGTCCTTGATGGGGTTAGTACAAAGAGACCTAACGTCTAAAACCGATTTGGCCATATCAAATGATACGTAGCAATAAGGCCGAGGGTATAAATACCTTTCAAAAAACACTTTCCAGTAAATTCTTAAAAAATCCACATTAATTCCCTTAGAATTCCTAAAAAGAATTTTTTGGAAATGGTGGGTGATAAGGAGAAAAGGTGTAAGGCACGTGTAGAACACTGCTTTGCCTTTATTATTATTCAAAGTTTTGAGCTATTGGAGTGATCTATGTTCGAAGTTCATTTTTTTTTTTGGATATATGAAAATACAGGCAGAAGAATAAAACAAAGGATCAAAAAACACACCATTAGACATGTTACTATCCATGTACACCCCTGACAGGCCCATAATATTTAATTATAACCCAAAGATTACTATTTCCATAGTCAACCAAATATTCCTATTTCTATCCACGGTGCCAAACTTAAAGAAAATACTACAAACAAAATTTGTTCCTTACATCCTCGTCGTTGTTTCTCTCATCCATTCAGCCAGCGAATCACTCTCTAAGTAATATTGAGTTCATTTCCGTTACTTGTTCGCTTCATTTTATGGCAGCTTCCTTATCTTTATTGGCGAGGACTAAGTATAAGCTCGCAGCTACAAGGGTACGCATTACATTCATCGAGCCATTCATTCAGCCATTCATTCATAGAGACAATCATATTTTCATAATGGCCATACATCATCGCAATCTCTGGACGATTTCTTAGACACTAACAACGTCAACAACAACATCAACAACAGCATTCAAGCATATGACTTTTACAGATGTGTGATGATAATGATGTGTATGTGTGTATGTGTGTGTGTGTGTGATGGATTGTTGATCCACGTCTGGGCCTTACTTGCACTGCCGCCACTGTTTTCCTCCACACATAAATTGTTCTCCATCCATTATATGGTAGTCATATTCGTGTTTAACGTTTTATTTTGTAGTCATTGTATGTAAATAAACATAAATGTGAATGTGTGTGTGCATGGGTTTGTGTAAAGTGGGATAATATCATAAAAAATCTTCTTCATTTGTCGAAGAAGAAGATGTTAAAATGTGCCTCTTAGTCTCTCCACACATTGTTTGCTCAAGATTATATTTTTGTGTTTGTATTGGTGAGGCAGAGCATATGTTTTGACTTATGATTGATGCCTTCTGCCATAATTTTCTTCTCTGGGCCTTTTTTGTTGTTGTCGTTGTTGTCTTATCCCTCATCACTGCTGTTGTTGGCAATGGTTTGCTGTATTAAATTTTATGTTGTTGCTATTTTCACGCCATATAATAAAGATATGGTATGTTTGTTGTTGTTAGGATATACTGGGATGGGGAAAACTTAAATTTAAGGAAAAAAAAATTTTTCTAAATGCTAAGAGGATAAACGCTGCTAAATCTTTATTAAAAATCCTTGCAATTTTGAAATTTTTTGGGATTTTTTTATGGGAAATAAAAGATAAAATATTATCCTAATTACAAAAATTGCCAAATTTACTTTGTTTGTTTCGACTCAAAGCTACGTTCTCAGATTTGCCTTCTTGGATATCTAATTTTTCCTTTGAATTGTAATACTTTACGTGCCAAACTTCCAATAGTCCTTCATTAGCACTTACTTTACTCGATGAAGGCATATATGGACTATATATCTATAATTATATAACATTGAATATTTACCTTATTTAATAATGTCCCGTCTGAAAAGGAAAAAAAAAAAGAAATTGCATTAAAATATTTTTTTTATATATATATTAGAATAACAATCATAGATTTTATTAAAATAAAAAAAAAATAAAATATAAAAATAGATATTAAAAATTTTCAGCGAAATCGAATGGAAAATATGACCAAGAACCTCGCAAAAAATATAACCAGGGGATATCTTTATACAGGAGTTATACAAAATCGGCCCATAAATACCAAGATTTTTCGATATTAAATGGAAAATATTACGTAAAAGTAAAAAAATTCTTGAAATCGGGCTTACCAAATATAAAGAGAATAACAAAAAAAAAAAAAAATTAAAAACTATATTTTCACAACATTATATATGTTGTGAAATCGAGTCTCGACAAATTTAAAGAAAGTTTGGGCTATAGACACGAAACACCTTTGGGATTGTTATCTACGAAACGAGTACTATAGAATGCCGTTTGAATATTCCTGGCTGTCTATTATACAGTGGAATTATATGAAAATTTACAGAGAATTCGGGAAAGTAAGTGTCGAAAATAAAAACAAGTAAAAACCAGGCAAGAAAGTCTTAAAGTCGGGCGGGGCCGACTTTATGATACCCTACACCACTTTGCTAATTTAGTAGAGCTGCGCATAACAATTAAAAATGTTTATGGGAGAATTCAATCATACACGCTATGATTATAATTATAATTTAAATTTCAAAGGACTAAATATGCCGAAGATTTTGTATCTTTTAAATTCTGACTTGTATTGCTCATTTGGTGCACAATTAATTTGAAATCGTATAAAAATATATATAGGAGCTATATCCAACCGGAACTGATCTCGATAAAATTTGGCAAAGATATTTCTGAGCTGTATTTGATATATTTCCCTGATATCGTTGTTACGGTGTGAATATTACGGCTGTGGGTAAAAATTATAACAAATCGGATGAATAGTATATATGGGAGCTATAGCTATATCTAAACCGATCTTCACCAAATTTGGCATACTAGTTTCTAGACTCATTTCGGACGTAAGTGCCAACTTTCATCCAATTTAGACAAATATTACACGTTTGGTGCACAATCAAAGGTAAATCGGACGAAGTTATATATGAGAGCTATATCCAAATCAGAACCGATCTCGCAAAGGTATTTCTGAGCAGCATTTGATATATTTCCCCAAATGTTGTTGTTACATAGTCCATATTACGGCAGTGGAGGACAAAAATAACAAATCGGATGAACAATATATATATATTGGAGCTATAGCTATATCTGAACCGATTTCGATCAAATTTGGCATACTTATTTTGGTGGTATGTGGTATATATGGGAGCTATATCTAAATTTTTACCGATTATCTCCAAATTCAATAAGGTTCGTCCTTGGGCCAAACAAATGTTATGTGGAAAATTTCATCTCAATGTATAATAAATGTGACCTGCATTTTGTTCACAAGAATACATGGACGGACGGACGGACAGACGGACTAACATGCATAAATCAACTCAGAAAATGATTCTATGGAAATCCTCAAAAGTAACTATGGGTCTATCTCGCTTCCTTTTCCATGTTACAAACAAATGCACAAAGACATAATATCCTTACCACTATGTGGTGTAGGGTATAAATATTTAGCCAAATCGAATGGAAAATGCGACCAAGACCACATATACCTATGGAACAATGAAGGCGTAGGGAAAACCACAAAAATCTTTTGGGATAACCCCAATGAGATAAAAACGAGGAATCTTTTATCACCAGGTAAGAAACAGATTTTTGGGGTAACAGGCATCCTTAAGGGGCCTACAAGCACATCTGTATAAGATTGGATGTGCAGAGCATGCGGGGAAGATGACGAGCATTTTCTCTGCGAATGCCCAGGGTTTGCAAATATTAGATCCCAATATTTGGAACGACTTCATACCAGACCTTAATCAGATCATGGTAAATGAAATAAAACAGTTAAGAATTTTTTTATGGCAACTGAATTTCTAACATAATAGACTGTAAACTGCCGGTCTTCTTTCAACAACCTTTTTAGTCTAGACAGTCCAACAGGCCCATACTGGCTTAAGCGTATGTCTACCAGGGCATGTGGCGATTGTTTCGTCCCTCATTTCAACCTAACCTAACTTATGGCCAATTTACTCCCAATAACTGTAATCAGGGGGAATCTTTATACAGGAGCTATACCAAAACGTGGACCTACATTGATAATTTTTTCTGAAAGCGTTTTCTCATAATGAGAACTAAAAACACCAAAATTTGTCGGAATTCAATGGAAAATATTACTAAAACGAAATATGCTTGAAATCAGGCTTACCCTGATATACCAAAAATGGAAAAAAACTTGTGAAGTCGAGTGTAGCTTCGGCTTTGTGACACTGTTTCGTACTCATATGAGGCTATACAAAGGACTTTAAAAAATTTAGCTTAAGAATCCGAAACATTTTCGGAATTTTTATATACAAAACAAGCATTATTGAATGATGTTGGAATTTTCCACAGGCCAGGATTTGGTATATAGTATAGACAGTGGTATACAGACAGTGGAATCATATGTAAATTTGTAGAGAATTCGGGAAAGTGAGTATTTAAAATTAAGTTTTTTTTTAAAAAACCAAAAATGTTTCTCCCTTTTTTTTTCGTTCATGCTATGTATACAAATTTCTCATCTTCAGAAACTCACGTCGAAATTTGATCTAGAATATTTGTTTCTTTAGCACTTTCCTTAAAAAATAAAGTATTAAGGGAGATTTTGCCTTAGAAATGTAAAGTTTTAAATTAGCAGTAAAACACGTAAAGACACAATTTTCAGTTGTAATACGCAAATATCGAATGTTATTTTCTTAAGGAGAACTAAAGTTTGAAACATGGTTTATTGTTGCTTTTGACATTTTTTGCCAATAACGATATTTTATGATACTTTCATGTATTCGGAAAACGAATTTCTTTGTTTTATTTTTGCATAATTTGAATAGTTTTAATTTTATATTTAAGAATTATCAACGTATAGGGGAGATTTCGTCTTCTGATACCTATTGAACTTGAAAAATTGAAAAAAAAAAAAAAACAGTTCCATTGAAAAATAATGATCAAATAAAACCCTTATATACTTTAAATACGAAACTTGAAACAATTCCAAAGAATAATGTCTCTAAAATCATCCAAATACCGAATATCGGGAGGTGCCGTTATATGGGGGACATACGTTATCGTGGATCGATAAAGCCATTTTCGAACTTGACCTGCCTGCTACCAAATTTTAGCTTTCTACCATAATTTCATTATACTGGGGAATTACCAGAAAGACTGGTCCATTCTGCCCTATCCGCAGGGCATACATAGATTTGCTAAAAAAATATGTGAAATTGGAAGACAATCGGACTCTAATTTCCAACTTATAAGAGTTATCACTATTCAAAATTCTAAACCTTTGTGATGGAGCTACCTGAAAGAGTGGACCAATATTTTCTATTTTCCCATTTAACCGAGCACAGATATGAATATTAGAAGATGCAAAGTTTAAACAAAATCGGATGATCTTTTCTTCCCTTACAAGATAAATTATTTTCTGGGAAAATCTCGACGTTTTTTGAGGAGGAGTGGACCGACATTGCCTATATCTGAACTTGACCTACATTTGATATTTGAACCGAATAGTGAGGATTTCTTCTGGGACTAGGATCTATTTGACTAAGATTATAACAAGGAGAGAGGATGCCGTTAATTACTATTAGACCAGCAAAGATTGACACTTTGGAAATCAATATGGTATCAAAAATTTGACGTTCCCGAATTTTCGTATTACTTTACTGTTTTTTTCTTATTTTCAAGGTCTCATGCAACTCTGCAAATTTCAGTATTTTTTATGAATTTTATATCTCTTAGAATTATTTCCATTTTTTTATTTTTCTTTTTTCAAACAAAGGACTTATTTTTATTTAAGATTTTTATACCCCACACCACAAAGTGGTCAGAGAATTATATCTTTGTCCGTCCGTCTGTCCATGTATTTTTGTAAACAATTTTTGTTTGACCTAAATACGAACCCTATTGAAATTGGAGATAATCGGTCAAATTTTAAATATAACTCCCACATATATTCGTCCGATTTTCCTTTTATAGTGCACCGAACGCGTAATATCAACACAAATAATGTGGAATTTTGCACCCACGATCAAATTGAGTCCAGAAATTAGTATGTCAAATTTGCTGAAGATGGCTTCAGATATAGCTTTAGCTCCCAAATATATTGTTCAACCGCTTTGTTATATTTCTATTTCCCACAGCCGTAATATGCACTCCATAACAACGATATTCAGGGAAATAAATCAAATGTAGTTTAGAAATACCATATCCAAAATTCATCGAAATCGGTTGGATGTAGCTCCCATACATATTTTTATCCGATTTCAAGTTTATTATGCACCATAAGGTTAATATAGGCCCTAATCGAATATATTTCGGCACATACGACCATATTCAGAAATGGAAGAAAGTGTGTTAAATTTGATTAAAATCGATTCAGATATAACTATGGGTTCATTATATATGTAACATC
Organism: Musca domestica; assembly: GCF_030504385.1. Classification (NCBI taxonomy): domain Eukaryota; kingdom Metazoa; phylum Arthropoda; class Insecta; order Diptera; family Muscidae; genus Musca; species Musca domestica. The sequence goes on along the minus strand of NW_026712299.1, from coordinate 458,436 downwards.
CGATTTTGTGTTCAAATCCCTAAAATGAACTTCACAGCAACAATATTTGGTGCTTGGTATCAGATACAACATAGAAATGTTTCTGCTAAATTTTATAGAGATCGCTTCAGATTTGGATATAACGCTCATATATAACTTCATCTGATTTTACGTTTATTCTGCCTAAAAAGCGTAATATCTGTTGAAATAGAATGGATTTCGATGGATATTTATTAAAAATTAGGAATATACCTCCTATATATTAGCCGAAAGCTTTAAATTATAGCAACTTTAAAGCCATAATACCCAATCAAAAACGATCATAGTTGGTGTGATTTAAGTCTCATAAATTCCCCACAAAATTTTTCATTTTTTGTGGATAGCTCTACTAAATATACGAAGTGGTGTAGGGTATCAAAAATTCGGCCACGTCCGACTTTTGACATTTCTTTACTGTTTTTTTTTTTTTTTTTTTTTTATTTTCAAGGTCTCATACAGTTCTGCTATTAGTATTTTTTATTAATTTTATATCTCTTAAAGTTTATTTCCATTTTTTTATTTTTCTTCAAATAAAGGACTTATTTTTTTTATTTAAGATTTTCATACATTTTTAAAGGATACTCACAAAATGTTGGCAAAACACATTTGACTTTTTGTTTAAAATTTTATGTAAACAATGACATTTATGGATATAATAAAATCTTTTTTTCTGAAACTAGAACACACACACAAATACATATGTCAACATTTACCAAAAGACAGAAAACAAAAAATCGCCACACAAACATTTTATGAAGAGATTTAAGAAAAATACATATTTATTTTTGTTTTGAGTTGTCTTCTTCTTCTTCCAATCTTGCCACAATGTTGCTTTCTGCAAGCTGTTGCTTTTAGTCGGTTTCTTATTCTAATTATGTCAAAACCAAAAAAGAAGAAGAAGAAACACAAAAAAAAAAACAGAAAACAAAGAGCATTTATAAAACAAAACAGTGGAGAAGAGACACAATACGTATTTTTCCATCTTTTTTTGGGGGATTATGCCACAAAAGTAAACAAAGCCAAGGAAGTGCCATCAAAGAAAAAAAGGGGTGTGGAACGAGGGCTGAGGTTGAGGGTAATGGCATAGAGACTAGGAGACCAACAATCCTTCTAACTACGACGACGACAACAACAACAATGGAGATAATAGAAAAATGCCCTGCAGCATAATTGTATGTGTTGATGGTTTTATTTACCACCCACAAAAAATGGAGAACCTAGAAAAGAAATCTTCAAGGCACAATAAGATTTTGTTCTCCTCTCCCACTCTCTCCCCCTCTTAAACAATAATACCATTATTAATAATACAAATTTTTAACTTAGTCGTCTTGTGTGTGAGAAAGTCAAAACGACAATCTGAGGAAGAAGATGAAACCCAGAAGAAAAAAACCATAACCTAATCTAATAAAACAACATATTTTTGCCTAGCACACTTCAAGAGTAATACTCTCGTTCTCTCGGGCCCCCCGAAGGCAGATAAAAGGAAACGTCGTTTTGGAGAATAGAATGAAATCAAAAGAAACGCTTAGACAGATATAAAGAGATAAGCAGCACTTGACGACAATATGAAAACGTGAAAAACTTGGTTACAAAAAGGTAATAATAACATAAAAAGGATTTGAAAATTGAATTAAATGAAGATAATTTTCAAATGGTTTTTTTTTGCGCTAACCTTAGAATGGGTGAATCTTGGAAAGAGGGGAATTATCAAGGCGCCCACGTTAAGTGGGCGCATTGTTTAGTTAAATTAATGAAAACATTACCTGTGTCTATTAGAATCAATTTTTTTTTTTTGTGGGGGGAGATATAAAAATAAAATTCTGGTAAGGGGTGAGAAAAGTGTAAATATAGCTAGGACGATGGTATATAAAGAGGAGGATTTAAAATACTTTTTTAATATAGCAAAGAAAGGGTACTTTTATATAAAAGCTTTAAAGGTCAATGGCATTGATATGTTTATATTTGGAATAATCAGCACACCACGTCATATTTTAAAGGATATTTTTTCAAGGACAAAAACTCAAGTAAACTTTATCTTTTTAAGGATATTTTTTCTATGACCAATAGACCAATAAATTTGGATTTTTAAAGGATAAACAGAACAATAAACGATGACCCTTAAAAATATTTGTTGCGAGGACCATATCTCCTATAAACATGGATTTTTCAAGGACCAGATGTCTAATAAATCTGGATTTTTAAAGAAGATTTTTCAGGGACCAACAGATGAATAAACCTGGTTTTTAAAGCATATTTTTTCAAGGACCAAAAAACTGCAATAAACGTTATTTTTTAAAGAATATTTTTTCAAGGAACACCACTCCAATAAACATGGATTTTTTAAGAATACTTCTTCAAGGACCAATAGACCACTAAACGTGGATTTTTAAAAAAAAAATATTTTTCTAGGACCAATAGACCATTGAACGTGGATTTAAAAAAAAATATTTTTCAAGGACCAACAGACCAATGAACGTGGATTTAAAAAAAAAAAACTTCTAATAAACGTGGATTTTTATAAAATAGACCATTGAACGTGAATTTAAAAAAATATTCTATTAAACGTGGATTTTTATAAAAATAATATTTTTTCAAAGATCAAGAAACGTGGATTTTTAAAGAATATTTTTCGAAGATGAATAAACGTGGATTTTTTAAAGAATATCTTTTCAAAGATCAATAAATGTGGATTTTTAAAGAATATTTTTTCAAGGACCAATAAACGTGGATTTTTAAAGAATATTTTTTCAAGGACCAATAAACGTGGATTTTTAAAGAATATTTTTTCAAGGACCAATAAACGTGGATTTTTAAAGAATATTTTTTCAAGGACCAATAAACGTGGATTTTTAAAGAATATTTTTTTTTTTTTTTTTTTTTTGAAGGACCAGTAGACCAATAAAAGTGGATTTTTAAAGAATATTTTTTCAAGGACCAAAAAACTTGGATTTTAAAAGAATATTTTTTCAAGGACCAATAGACCAATAAATGTGGATCTTTAAAGAATATTTTTCCAAGGACCAATAGACCAATAAATGTGGATTTATAAAGAATATTTTTCCAAGGACCTTAACTTCAATAATAGTGGATTTTTAAAGAATATTTCTTGAAAGACCAAAAGACTAATAAACATGGACTTTTAAAGAATATTTTTTTGAAGGGCCATATGGTTGAAAGAAATTGTCTGAGAATTAAAGTCCCAGTGGGAGTTTTGCTATTCTGGCCTTATATCACATGCATTTGGAATTTTCCACCCCGGTGAAAAGTGTGACACAAATCGGGAGGTGCCTATACGAAGACTGGATCTGCATAGTCATTTTTCTTTCACAGGCTGTAGTATCCATAAGGAACTTCAAATACGAAATTTTTAACAATTCCGGTGAATAATGTCGCTAAAATAATCAAATTACCGAATATAGGGAGGTACGGTTATATGGGGGCTATACCAAAACATGGAGACCAAACACATATGAGTAAAATTATATCAACCTACTTCAATTCGTTCGGAAGATTCGAAAGTGATTTCCGCAGACGGAGAGACAGACAGACAGACAGGCAGACGGACGGACGGACATCGCTAAATGGGCATAGAATTTTATGCTGAGCAGAAACATATACTTTGTGGGTCTAAAATGTATATTTCGAGGTGTTACAAAAAGCGAATGGCCCACTTGAAATCGGGATATATCCGTATATGAGGACTATACCACAATATGGTCCGACATTACCCCTTTTTTCTGCAAATGCATAAAATTATAAAAAAAACTCTATCTCTTTGGCCTCGGAACCCAAAACCTTTTTGGGGTTTGGATCTACCAACTGAATACTATCAATTCCACTTAGAAATGTCTACCCCCCAAATTGGCTGTTAGTTGAAGCACGTCAATGTCAAGTCCGTATATTTAAGTTTGCCCATGGAACCCAAAACCCTTTAAGGATGTTGATCTACTAACTGAATATAATCACCTCCATTTAGAATTATCTACCCCACAGATTGGCGGTGGCACGGTCTTATATAACAAAATGAAGATGTTTGACTGTGAAACAAAACACGAAACGCCCGTGAGCTATTTAAACCAATTGTCTTCAAATGGACCCGCAAGATATGGTGTGAAGGTGGGACATATCGGTCCACTTCCTCTGGTAAAACGCGAAATGACCACCCGATTCCTTCCAAACTCAGCACATCTCAATTTTTCTATCACCACAAGACCAGGTATGAAAATGGCAACTTCCCAACAACGACTCAAAATTTTGAATAATTATATTTTTTATAAAACGCGAATTGAGCATCAGATTCTCTTGAAATTTCAAATATCCCAATATTTTTACAAATGTAATTCCTTGTGTGAAAATGACAGATATTGGTAGCTCTCCCATAAAGGTTCATTTCTTGCAACGCATATAAATCTCGGCAATTCTTTTTAAATTAGGTATGTCTTCATAATTTCCTTAAACAAAGATCTGATGTGAATACTCCTTCTCCTACCTCCTCCAAAGTAGGTACATATATAATTAACATATATTCCAAAAAAAAAAAAGGTTATGGATATCTGAATTTCGTCAAATCTTGCACATCCCCATATTTTTGTCAGTTTTAGATGAAGTGGAATTCTTTGGTCTAATGCATGTTGTTTTTTTCTTCTGTAGAAAAAATTCAGGATTCCTGAGTTTTTTTTATAGAATAAAATTTCAATAAAGACTTATAGAAAATTGCCCTCGCGAAACTTCCGCAACACTACCATCTGTCACATATTCTCCAGCTATCGATTTTTTGTTCCCCACCTCAGTTACTTCCCCGTTCAAAAAACGACCACATTAAATAGTAAAAGTAACAACTACTTCTGTCAAGGACATTTCCAATGACTTGTGGTCAGGGAATTGCGAAACGACGGTTAAAAAAAAAGAGAACTTGAAATCGCCTTTCCTGCTACCGTCATAACCATAAAAATGTAGTTAATGCAATTTTATGTTTATTGTCGCAAACGAATGCTTCTGCATTTCGCTTTCCTTTCTTTTCAACTACCCACCACTTCAGGCATTGTCAACCTTAAAATGGAATTTATTTAAATTCAAACACTTGATCTGACAATTCTCAACAGGAAATTCTAAGCAACAGCCAGCCAACCAACAAACAAACAGGCAGTAGGGCTACAAAAAAAGAAAGGATATTACCATAAAATTGAAATGTTAATGTCCGTTAATGTTTTTGTTGCGCTCCTTGAGCAAGTCTTTAACAAAACAAAAATGTCAAGTGTTGTGTGTTTGGTTGGTTGGTTTGATGAACTAAAATAAAAATGATGCAACAGAAAGGGGGATGTTGAAGGAAATGAATTAAACAGGGATTACTGTTTAATGAGGCGTCTCGAAGAGGACTTAAATTAAATGTTAATAGAAAGGTGGTAGGAAAAAAATATGCAATAATTGATATGGGCAGGTTGTAGGGTATCTACGGAAATTTATTTAAAAATTTTAATTTCCCAATCATAAGCAAGTAAAATAGCTGTAAGTTCGGCCTGGCCGATCTTTGAATGCCCTCCACCATTTGGAACAAATTTGGCAGTTTTCACAAAAATAAAATCCGTTAAAAATCATGTTAACATCTTAAAAATAACAAATAACAAACAAAAATAACAAATGTAGCCGTCATATTAGGGTATAAGGGACGACGTGGACCTGCATAGGCAACTCTTGTCATGAGCCATAAGAATAATCAAATGCGATACTTAAAAAAATCAGAGAACAATGCATCAATGTAGGTTATATGGGGGCTATACGAAGAAGTGGACCTGCGCAGACAATCTTCGGTCATAGGCTGTAGTAACCATTTCGAATTTCATATACCAAATTTGAAACAATTTCGGCGAATAATGTCGCTAAAATTATCAAAATACCGAATATAGGGATGTACCGATACATGGGGGCTATACGAAGACGTGGACCTGCATAGACTATTTTCTGTCATAGGCTGTAGTATCTATTTCGAACTTCAAATACCGAATTTGAAACAATTCCTGTTAATAATGTCGCTAAAATCAACAAAATACCGAATATCGGGAGGTACGGTCATATGGGGACTCTACGAAGACGTGGACCTGCACAGACAATCTCCTGTCAAAGGCTGTAGCGTTCATTATGGACATCAAATACCAAACTTGAAACAATTCCGGTTAATAATGTGTATAATGAATAATTTCGCTAAAATCAACAGAGTACCGAATATCGGGAGGTACCGTTATACGAAGACGTTGACTTGCACATACAATTATCTGTCTTAGGTTGTAGCGTACATTTCGAATTTCAAATACCAAATTTGAACAAATTTCGATGAATATTGTCGCAAAAATCATCAAAATACCGAATATTGGGAGGTACCGTTACATGGGGGCTATACGAAGACGTGGACCTGCACATACAATTTTCTGTCATAGGCTGCAGTATCCATTACGAACTTCAAATACCAAAGTTGGAACAATTCCGGTAAATAAATTCGCTAAAATCATCAAAATACAGAATATCGTTATATGGAGGCTATACGAAGACGTGGACCTGCACGGAAAATTGTAGGTTGTAGCATCCATTTTGAACTTCAAATACCAAATTTTAAACAATTCCGGTAAATAAATTCGCTAAAATCATCAAAATACCGAAAATCGGGAGGTGCGGTTGTATGTGGGCTGAACGAAGACGTGGACCTGCATAGACAATTTTCTGTCTTAGGCTGTAGTATCTATTACGAACTTCAAATACCAAATTTGAAACAATTCCGGTGAATAATGTCGCTAAAATCAACAAAACACGGAATATCGGGAGGAACAGTTATATGGGGGCTATACGAAGACGTGTACTTGCGCAGACAATTTTCAGTCATAGGCTGTAGTATCCATTACGAACTTCAAATACCAAATTTGAAACAATTCCGGTGAATAATGCCGTTAAAATAATCAAAACACCAACTATCGGGAGGTACCGTTACATGAGGGCTATACGAAGACGTACACCTGCGCAGACAATTTTCCGTCTAAGGCTGTAGTATCCATTTCGAACTTCAAATACCAAATTTGAAACAATTCCGGTTAATAATGTCGCTAAAATCAACAAAGTACCGAATATCGGGAAGTACCGTTATATGGTGGCTATACAATTTTGTGTCTTAGGTTGTAGCATCTACTTTGAACTTCAAATACCACATTTGAAACAATTCCGGTGAATAATGTGGCTGAAATCATCAAAATACCGAATATCGGGAGGTACCGTAATATGGCGGCTATACCAAAACGTGGACCAACATGACCCATTTACCAAAAGTCCGGCAGGCATAATACACATTTCAGTAGAATTGTATCAATCCACTTCATTTCGTTCGGAAGCTAGAGTGATTTTCACAGACGAACAGACGGATAGACGGACACACATCGCTAAATCGACATAGAATGTTATGCTGTGGGGTCTGAAATGTATATTTTGAGGTGTTACAAACAGAATGATAAATTTCATATACCCTCCATACTATGGTGGATGGTATAAAAAGGAGTTATTTGCCATAGAAGATTTTTATGTACTACTGGTATTCATCCAATACCCAATCCTCCCTCCCCAAAAGAAATCCAGCATTGTGGTTTTCCAAAGCTTACTTGAACCGCATCCGTCTTATGCTGTCATCACAAAAGTGTTCATGTTCCAGAGATGACAATACAACTTTATGTAAAATTATTTGTTTAAATTGCATTGTTTTTTTATGGCTCGGACAGTGGCACTTTGGTATGCAGAAATTCTTGCCATAACCATAGACTTTCAAGTGCAGTGCAAGTTAATGTGAGTGTCCATTGCAAAAAAAAAAAAAAAAACAACAGAAATTTTTAAAACAAAAAACCTTATTTTTTTACTTGCCTTTTATTTAACATTTATTTTGTCGCCAGCATCCAGCAGTAGCAGCAGAGACTGCAGAAAATCTCTTCTACTTTTTTTCGGATCCTGTTTCGAAGTGAAACAAAAACAAAAGTTATCATAAATCCTTGCAGTTACCAGAGACACTTGAATAAACAGAGCGACAGAGTCTGAGAGAGAGAGAGAGAGAGAGAGAGTTGGTTTGGCTTTGGTTGCTGCCGTCTGGCAATGCCTTTTACAGAGCTGTGATGTATGAAGTTAAAAAAATGCTTGAGTTTATTTAAAAAAAAAAATAACAACAACAACTACGATGAAATGAAATGTATTTTTAAATGGACATTCAACAAGAATACAAATGATTGTGACCGGAGAGCAAAAATAAAAGGATACAATGCAACACGAAAAGCGGATCATTTAAAGGACACATTGTCCTTCAGCTGACTGGTTGTAACAGTGACTTAAAGGGAAAATGTTTACAATATAAACATTTTTAAGCGCTACAAACGTAGAGTTATAGAAATATTTGTAGATATTTTGAAAATATTTTTATAATCTCAGTCTCATGGCTACAGAGGCTATTTATCATTTGTTACGGCTAAAGGGGCCTCATAAAAATAACAGTTTTTGGAGCCTAGATCTTTTTGGACGAAATCCACTACTGTAATATTTTTATACCCAACGCCACACTGTGGTACATGGTGTTATGGCCCTCTTACTATTGGCGAGGATTGGTCTGAATTTAAATAAATCTTCCATGTATAATATATCTTCGTCCGATTAGTTTCTTACTGTGAGCTATATTTCTAATTTTCGTTAAAATAACATGGATGTCGACATATGCGACCAAGTTGTGCCTAGAGGCATATATGTTTAATTTTGTAAAAATCGCATCAGATATTGCTATATGTCCCATAAATATTCTCCACCCGATTTGTTGTTTCAATCCCCCAGATAATATGCATTCCAAAAGAAGGATATTTGGTAGCAGATATCATATACAGCTCAGAAATACCTCTGCCAAATATTATCGATATCGGTTAAAATTTGCATATTGCTTAAAAATATGTCAGTACCCGATTTTAGGTTTATTGTGCACCAGACATGTTGTATAAGTCCGAATTGGATGGATGTTTTGCAAATTCCACCAAATTTTTCTTAAAACTCGGTTCCAATATTTTTATTGCTCTGATATATATTTTATACCCTCCACATAGTACAAAGGTATATTAAGGTCGTCATTCTGTTTGTAACTCATGGAAATAATAATTTCAGAGCTAACGTATATTCTAGACCAGCGTAAAATTCTAAGACAATTTAGCCCCGTCCGTCTGTTGTAATCACGCTAGAGTCAAAACGAATTATGATATGAAGCTAAAAATTTTGCCGAGATCAATATTTTATCATAATGCATGTCATGTTCGAAGGTGGACTACATCGGCCCGCCATATCCTATATCCTCCATATTCCACATTTTTTTAATAAATTGTCTTAAAATCTACACAAGTGGATTGTCTACATAGGTCCACGATAAAGTACAGCTCCCATTTAACAGTACCCCTGATATTCGCTACATAGTTATTCCATTTTAAGTTTGCATATTTTATTTTGGAGGGTATAAAAAGATTGGACAGGTCGAACTTAACAACTTTTTTTGTTTGTTTAATATAAATCTAAACATCTCTGGTTTAAACAGCTCATGTACGTTTCGTGTTTCGTTTTTTAAGTGGAAGTGATATTATTCGGTTAGTAGATCAAAATCTAAAAGGGATTTTTGGTTCCCAGGCGAAACTTTTTAGAGCCCCTTACATATATCGCAAACAGAGTCTAAATATTTTAGCTCTTTACTTCGCAAAATTTAAGATAGAGTTTTTGAATTTTATACCGATCCATAGATTAAATGTGGAATCATTTGCACAAAATATGGATAATGACGATCCACATTTTGTTGTAGCCCCCATGTAAGGGTATACTACAAATTCAAGTACTTTTTTTAACATTTTAGCCATTTCGGAATTTTTTGGAAATTTAAGTCATTAGTAAAATGAAACCATCCTTTCAAAAAATTATCTACATAGACCCACATTTTGGTATAACCCTCCTATGAAGGTATACCCTGATTTCAGCTATTTCCGGGGTCTTTGCCACATTTTTCCCTTAATTTGGTCCTATTTTGATATCTTGATTTCAAAGGTGGTAAGAAACCTATTCGCACAACATTTTCAATGTAGGTAAATGTTTCGGAGTAGCGGCCCTATAAAGATACCTCCTGATTTCGCCTATTTCGAGGGTAAACCTCGATTTCAAGCATTTTTTTTTATTTTACCGATTTCGCCAAATTTCGGTAATATGAGTTCAAATTAAGAAGAAACCATTCTTACAAAAAAATAATCTATATAGGCCCACGTTTGAGTATTACCCTCATATGAAGGTACCCCTTGTTTTCAGTTGTATTCGGTGTCTTTGCAACATTTTTATACCCTCCACCATATTATGAAGTTTATATTAAGTTTGTCATTCCGTTTGTAACACCTCGAAATATACATTTTAGACCCCACAAGGTATATATATATATTCTTAATCAGCATAAAATTCTATGTCGATTTAGCAATATCCGTCCGTCTGTCCGTCTGTGGAAATTACTCTAGATTCCGAACAAAAGTAACTTAATAAAAATTTACTCAAATGTGTATTATGCCTGCAGGACTTTTGGTATTCAAAATAGGCCATGTAGGTCTACGTTTTGGTATAGCCCCCATATAACGGTACCTGCCGATATTCGGTATTTGGATGATTTTTGCGACAGTATTCATCAGAATTGTTTCAAATTTGGTATTTGAAGTTCGAAATGGATGCTACAGCCTACGAGAGAAAATTGTCTGAGCAGATCCACCTCTTCGTATAGTCACTATGTAACGTTACCTCCCGATATTCGGTATTTCGATGATTTTAGCCACACTATTCACCGGAATTGTTTCAAATTTGTTATTTGAAGATCGTAATGTATACTACAGCCTATGACAGAAAATTGTATGTGTAGATCCACGTCTTCGCATATTTTCGAATCTTTAACGGATTTTATTGTTTTTGAGAATGGCCAAATTCGTTCCAAATGATGGATGGTATTCAAATTTCGGCCCGGCCGAACTTAAAGCATTTTTACTTGTTTTAGTTAATTTGATCCTAATTTGGCATATTGGTTTCAAAGGTGGTAGAAGTCCTTGTCGCTGAAAATTTCCAATGTACCTCCTGATTTTACCTATCTCAAAAGTCTGCACCACATTTTCCAATCGATTTGGTTTCAAATTCATAAATCGGGTAGAAAAGAAAAGAAGAAGAAAGAATCTTACAGAAAAAAATCCACATAGGTATGTATAACCGTGCCTCTCAGGTTTCGTTCTCAGCCAAAATCTTGTGGGCGGTGGAAAATTCGAAATGCATGTGAATGGGTGGTATTAAGTCAGAAAAACAAAACACTCAGGGCATTTTTTTATGATGTAGGTTCCATATGGCCTCTGGTCCATGTTCCCAATTAATATTGGCCGGGGGTTGAGAAATTCAAAGGTGAGCTAATCGTTTGGTGATCACATCAAACCCATACAAGAGTTTTGAATCCACAGACAAATTTTTCATTTAATGGCATATACGAGGTATAGACCTACCTCCCAAGTGTCATTTATCCATGAATCGTCTTAAAAATCCGTGCCTGTTAGGTTTTTCGAGGGCTTTTTCCATGTTATGGCTAGTTTAGTCGACCTACTTACTGAAGCGGCTATTGAGACTTGAGACAAACATGCTTACGTAGAGTTTTCGCCTGGGAAGCTCATAATCGGCTAAACAGGTATGTAAATAAGCAGAACTATCGATTTTGGGATTGAAACTCAAAAGCTAGCGATGCATCCCAAAAAAGTTGTAGTTTAGTGTGGTGCAGGGATACTTACACGTGGTTTTATCAAGACGGTGCCACTTAGGACGAGTATTTTTTATTGCGAGAAAAGCTTACGAAAAGCTATGAAATCCATATTTTTTCTGAACTTTACAACTTTTGTAAGAATCCGGCCTTCGGCTACTGCAAAAGGTACGGGCACGGATATTGTCTATAAAAAATTTCAAAACGCTCTAGGAGCGCATTTGAAGGTGGATTTTTTCCATTGAATTGTTAAATGGTCTTAGAAGTACAAATGTGTCTATTTAATAGCCAGTTTTGGTATGGCCCCAATCTAACAGCTCCACTCCTTTTTTTAAGAAACACTTTACCAGGATTCTCCGCCCGATCCCATGGAAGTCATAATTTTAACCACCATTGACATTCAAACACACATTATAATCTATTATTGCAACCGAAGTCGTGAAAACAAACATCGCTAACACAGCCACGAGAAAAAATTACAAACTCATAATTATTTCTTTTTTTCTATTATTTTGTGTTTTTTTTTTTCATTTTTATTCTGCAATCATTATAAAGGTTTCCTATTTGTTTCACACTCACACACATATAAACATGGCCTTTGTGTTGTTGCCGTTTTGCAGTAATGACCAGCGCCATCACTTGCCTTGTCCGCTTTAATGTTTATGTCTGGACCTTTATTTTATACTCGGTTTTTGTTGGTTTTTTTTTCTTTTTTGGTTCTCTCCCGACTTCTTACCACATAATATAAAATAACAGCAGGACATTGTTTTTACTATGCACTTTTTTGTTGTTGTTGTCGTGGCTGTTGCCTTTGTTGTTGTTGTTGTTGTTGTACATAATATTTATACCCCAATAGCCTTGTTGCCACAAACAGCCACAAAACCAACAACATGTTGTTGTGAAAGTGTAAACAAAATCTAAAGCTGTACAAAATTGCCGTTACAGAGCGAGAGAGGAGAGAGAGAGAGAGGATAACGCAATAACTTCATTGTTGTGGGTTGTGGTGGTTTACATGACTAGGCGGACTACTGGACTACAGGACTGACTGGCTGACAGATTTACCACAATGGAGGCGGATAGATTTTTTTTGGGGGGCTATGAAAACAACACTAAAAAGTAATAAGTGAAATTGATTTTTTGTTCTGGTTGTTGTTGCTTTGTTTGGTTCATTGTTCAGTTAATGATTTCATGTATTACAGACGCGTATAAATTGAAGAATGTCGTGGGTGTTGTTTTAGACATAATAATTGTTTATATTAAGTCTGATAATGTTGTAAAATAGTTAAATAAAACGAGTTTAAATTTAAATTGAAATAAATGGAATTTAATTCTACTAAAATGGTTTCCATAATTACAGATCTCCAAAGTGTTTAGGCATTCTCAAAAATTAAACTGCAGTAGAGGACTTTATGAAGTGGGACACGACACCAAAGTGTATTCCGATGGCGCTATAATGTCATATGGAGTTAATTAAGATAACGACAATGGCGATAAAAAACGCTGTAAATATCCCCGAACTCTGAAGTGACACAACTCAACATATTCATATATGAAACTCTAATCAAAAATATCTCAACTCTCCTCGCTCCACATTAGGGTTAGTGAAACTGTAACGCTTAAAAAAAATCAAGTAAAAAAGCAATAGGTTCGGCCCGGTCGAACTTTAAATAATTTCCTCCATTTGGAACGCATTTGGCAATTTTCAAAAAAAAAAAATAAATAAAATAAAATCCGTTAAAAATTCTCACAAAATCTTAAAAATACCGAATGTAGCCGTTATATGGGGGCTATACCAAAACGTGGACTTGCATAGACAATTTTCTGTCATAGCCTGTAGTATTCATTACGAACTTTAGACACCAAATTTTAAACAATTCCGGTGAATAATGTCGCTAAAATCATCAAATTACCGAATATTGGGAGGAAATTTAGAATTGTCATCCTGATAAGAATTCAAATACCAATTTTGAAATAATTATATTGAAAAGATGGCAAAAGTCATTAAATATACGAGGGTATTCTATGCAACATTTCCAGCAATCTTCAGTTGTAGGAGATAAAACCCATCTCTACCTCTACATTTCTCTACGATTTAGACAGAAAATTGTCTGTGCACGTCCACGTCTTCGTATAGCCCCCATATAACGGTACCTCCCGATATTCGGTATTTTGATGATTTTAGCGACATTATTCACCGGAATTGTTTCAAATTTGGCATTTGAAGTTCGTAATGGATACTACAGCCTAAGACAGAAAATAATATGTGTAGGTCCACGTCTTCGTGTAGCCCCTATATAACGGTACCCCCCGATATTCAGTATTTTGATGATTTTAGCGACATTATTCTCCGGTATTTCCCGATATTCGGCATTTTGATGATTTCAGCTACATTAGTCACCGATTTTTTTTAAGTTTCGCATTTGAATATTGTAATGGCTTATGACAAAAATTAACTATGCAGGTTCATGTACCTAATGTAACAGCTACATTCGGAATTTTTAAGATTTTAAAAGAATTTTTAACGGATTTTATTGTTTTTAGAGAATTGTCAAATTCGTTCCAAATGGTGGAGGGTATTCATAGTTCGGCCCGGCCGAACTTACAGCTTTTCTACTTTTTATACCCTACACCACAAGGTGGTAAGGGTATTATGTCTTTGTTCATTTGTTTGTAACAGGCAAAAGGAAACGAGATAGACCCATAGTTCCTTTTGATGAGTCGATTTATGCATGTCCGTCCGTCCGTCCGTCTGTCCATGTATTTTTGTAAACAAAGTACAGTTCGCATTTATTGCCCTATCCAGATGAAATCTTGCACAAATCATTTGTTTGGCCCAAGGACAAACACTATTGAAATTTGAGATAATCAGTCAAAATTTAGATACAGCTCCCATATATATCTTCGTCCGATCACGTACAATCAGATTGGACCTGAAAACAAGTATGCCAAATTTGATCGAAATCGGTTCAGATATAGCTATAGCTACCATACATATTGTTTATCCGATTTGTTATTTTTGTCCTCCGCAGCGGCAATATGCACTCTGTAACAACAATATTTGGGGAAATATATCAAATATAGCTCAGAAATACATTTGCTAAATTTTATCGAGATCGGTTCAGATTTGGATATAGCTCCCATATATAACTTCGTCCGATTTACCTTTGATTGTGCACCAAACGTCTAATATTTTCCCAATGGGATGAAATTTGGCACTTACGACCGAATTGGGTCTAGAAGCTAGTATGTAAAATTTGGTGAAGGTCGGTTCAGATATAGCTATAGCTCTCATATATACCGTTCATCCGATTTGTTATATTTGTTACCCACAGCCGTAATATGCACTCCGTAACAACGATATTTAGGGAAATATATCAAATACAGCTCAAAAATATCTTTGCAAAATTTTATGGAGATCGGTTCCGATTTGGATATAGCTCCCATATATATTTTTATCCGATTTCAAATTAACTGTGCACCAAATGGGCAATACAAGTCCGAATTTAAAAGATACAAATGCTTCGGCATATTTAGTCCTTTGAACTTTGAATTATAATCATAATCATAGCGTGTATGATGGAATTCTCCCATAAAAACTTTTATTTGTTATGCGGAGCTCTACTAAATTAGCAAAGTGGTGCAGGGTATCATAAAGCCTTTATTGATATCTCTCTAAAAACAATTTATAAGCCTAGTTGGAAAGGACATAACGGATTTTATACGATACAGCTTAAAATATGGCTAAAGTCATCGGCATAATGAACATATGCAGGTTTCGTTTTTTACGCCTGTCTACTCACTGGAGTTGTGTCATTGTAGTTCCCTATCTAGTTTTGAATACTCCGGTCGTTTAGATCAAAAATTTACGTATGAGTGATGGGAAATATATGAAATTATATCACTCATACGTTTAGGAACTGGTGTACTGAACTAAGAACTAGATTGACACAGGTGCATTCTTAGCACATACACCCTTTCTTCCCCATAACCCCTCTTCTTCTCAAATTCTCTTTTGGATTCCGCTATTTTTTTTTTTCTGTTTATTTTCCTCATTGTAAAAATATTGAACTTCTGACGAAATGAAATTTAAAATTCACCAACGTTTCTGGGAAAATCCAACTTCCCTTAACATAATACACAACAAATCCCAGGAACATTAATCAACTTTTATGATTTCATGGATCAGTTAACGTACAAACATACACATGTACATAGATTGATACTTAAAATTTAATATTGGCCTATGGCTAAAAACCATAAATAAATTTAATTTATTCCAAATGATTTAGGTAAGACCAATAGAGATTTCCCAGAACGCTGGAGCATTGCTGATGATGTGGTGGTCATCAAAAGTCTTTAAAGAGAATTCAGGAAAAATACAAATCACGTATACGCCATGTGGTGCCATGGAGAGTTCGCAACAAAACAACGAAACGAAGAAAAAATACGACACAACACCAAAGTGAAAGAAAATCGACATTTGTGCCGAGATTTTCAATTTGACATTCTACATCTCACCGACGCAGGCTACGACGACGTCGAAAGCAATGTCAGTTCCCTATCGTATTTTATGCCATTACCCTTTTGCCATTTTGTTGTTCTTGGTCTTTAAGACAAAACAATCAAGGACATAAAACTCTCGACTACCTCAAACCGATAAACAAGCAGACGAAACCGAGAGACACACACAGACGTTTGGAGGATCGCAAAAAGTAAGCACGAGGTAAGGACAATTAGAAATAAAATACAAAAGGGAGAAGGAGAGACAGAACAGAACAAAAAAACATAAACATGATGTTGTAAGCTGCAAAAAACAATAACTGGCAACAACTATGAAACCATAAAATACAAAACAATCAAAAAACAAAAAAGAAAAAATGGAAACGCTGGGAAAAGAGAGAATTGTACCAAAGGAGCCGAAAGAGGATACACCAGTAAAAGTATGAAGTGTGGAAAAAATAACATTTTAATTGAAAAACGTGACTGTTTTCTTGTTGGTGTCATCCATGTTGTTGCTGTTGTTGCTATTGTTGTAATTCATTGTTTTTGTTGTTGTTCCACTTTAATATGCGTTTTGTTTGGCTCTGCTTGTTTCTTAATGTGTTTCATTGTCATTTGTCTGTGCTGCCTATTTTTTGTTGTCGATTTCAAGTGGGTAGTGCATTTTTTTTAAGAAAAATTGAAGGATTTGAATTTAAAATTTTTTAAGTACCATAAAAACAGCATTTGTGTTGATATCTTTCTAAAAATCTTAACTTTTATTCGGAAAAATTTCAAACCTATTTAGGGAAGTATAAACTTGATTGAGTCACTAGTCCATAAAATTTCTTTAAGTTTTTGTTGGGAATATTTAACCCAGAATCAATCATTTCAAAGAACTCCTTTGTTTTTCTGCGAGTTTAAACTTTACATATCCTTCCCGTTGTAAAATATAAATTGCTGCTGAATAAATTACCTTAAACTCCTGAAAAATTAAGGAATGGTAAGAAGTTGTCATTGTATTGCTTATGCTTCGAACTATATTGAAAAATTACTCTAAGTCAAATTATAGCCACACTGACTATATAATGAACTGGTACCTTTAAAACCCGAAAATGGGACTGTGCTCTCATCGAAAAATCTGGCCAGGAGTTGCTGTTATTTTTATACCCTTCACAATTCCATGGGGGATACATTAACATTGCCACTCCATTTGTGACTCCTTAACCCTAGAAAGATAACCTACGTCAGAGAGAGGTATGTCATTTTTATTTTTCGCTCTCCCTCTCTCGAATGTTTGTGAAACACGTTACTGTTTTTGTTTTTCTCAGTCGTCTACAGTAGCTTGCCGGTGGTGGTTATTTTGTCGTGGTAAGTTCGATACTCTTTGAGTTTTGGCGATCGCATACGTCTCAGAGACGTATGGTTAGCTTTTGTGTGACTTTTACACTCAATTTGAATAAATTTGTTTTGATCGTGATTTCGTTCTTTCATTAGCTAAACCAAGAATAATGACCCGAAATAGAAGGTTAAATTACACAGAAATAAATGCGTATTTGCAAGGTTTATCGGGCGATTCGGAATCATCTGATGGCAGTGAAGCAGGAGATGAATTATTTGAAGATGATGTACAAAAAAGAACAGTACAAAAAAGGTAAAAAATGCTTCCCAAAATGTTGTCACCGTAGAAAAACTATGATACGTCCCACAGACGTATGGTTATCTTTTCCGAAGCTTCCAATAGGGTTATCTCTCTAGGGTTAAAAAACTAATGATAGAAGCTAAAAAATATAAATTTCAAGTCAAGCACTGTCCGCCTGTCTTTCTGTCTGCTCGTTGTAATCACACTTTTGAACGAATTGAAACAGAAGTCTAACATTTTGCACACATCTTTATTTTGACAGTACACAGGTAAAATTCGTAAATGGATCATGTCGATCCACGTTTTCGTATATTTACCATATAACGGTACCTCTCAAAATTTGGTATTTTGATGATTATAGCGACATTATTTACGGGAATTGTTGCATATTTGAAGATCCTGATGGGTTTTACAACCTATGACACATACAGGGTGAGATTAAAAAAACTGCAACAAAGTCAAACACCATAATTTTTACTTTTTTTTAATTTTATTTAATGTAAGTAAAAAATGTCGGAAGTAGCACCAAATTTTAAAATATGTTTAGATTTGTTCGAATTGGTCACCTTTTGGCACTAATTATGGCCTTCAAATGGCCAATGAAATTGTCACACGATGCCTGAATGTTGTTCTGCGGTATTTTGGCAAAAGCACGGCGAAGCGCTTGCTTGAGGTGACACTTTGGTATTTTTTAGGTCCAACCTTGCATTCCAGAATACTCTAGACACAATAGTGCAACGGATTGGTATCCGGAGATTTTGGTGGCCATTGTGCGCTGGAAATTAAGCGACGAGCTTAATTTTGTAACCATTCTTGGGTGGCGCGTGCTGAGTGCGATGGTGCTGAGTCCTGTTGGAATGTCCAAGGCCTGCGGCCAAAATGTTTGCGTACCCAAGGCTTTAATACATCCTCCAGAATATTTTCGCGATAATATTCGGCATTTATTCTTGTGCCACGGTCGATTAATACGAGCGGAGAGTGACCTTCGGCTGTTATGGCACAAAATCACCATGGCCGGCGCTTGAGTTTTGGTGGCCAACCGAAGGTGCACATTTTCAGCTCTTTGACACATTGGCCTCTTTGGCAAGTAAACACGATCATTTTGTTTGTTTACAAACTGCTGGACAACGAACGTTTTCTCATCGGAGCGGAGAAAACCAAATTCGGCAGTTCACCACTTTCGGCCAAGCGAAGCAACTCTTTTGCTCTTTTGAGTGTATTTTCGTTGTGTTGCGGTGTAAGTTCTTGGACTTTTACCCCGAGCTCATTTTTCAATATTTGCCGAATGGAATATTGCGATCTGTTCAGCTCATCGACCATTTTTCGGCCACTGCGGCGCTGGTTTCGATCAAGTCGCTTCTTTATTTTCGAACCATTTCTGCTGATGTTGGAGTTTTCATCCGTCCACTTCCTTGACGTCGGGCTACGCTACCAGTATCACGGTAACGAGCGATGGTACGAGACACAAAAGACTTATTCACATTTAAATGCTTCAGTGCTATAACGATAGCCATTTGTGGTTTTCCAGCCAAATATAAAAAAATCACACTATCACGCTTGAATTCCATAGCGAATAACTTTTGTTCTGGAAAATTCTCACCAAAACGCTTTTGTACGCTTGTAAACATTATAATGAGCTGTTACTGGAATAATTATAACAATTGTCGGACGAGTGGCTTAGGAATTACAGCAATCTCAATTTGGTTGCAGTTGTTTCATCTCACCCTGTATGTGGACAGATTAACGGACGGACATCCATAAATCGACTCAAAAAGTGATTCTATGAAAATCTTCAGAATGAGCTATGTGCATATTTCGTTTCCTTCTTCATGGCCGGCCAAATTTTTTATACCCTCGTTTGGAAGGAATACCTATAAAAAACGATTCTGAATCAATATGCGGCTATGACATTCATAAGGAAGATCGAAACTCCTTTTCAATTATAATTTTGAAGAAATGTCCTCTACATATGGAGATGGTTCAATTCTAAGCCTTTGGACTCTCCGAAATTACCCAAATCTAACTAACATGTTACCTTGCACGTGAATTGAAGTATTTTAGTTGTTCTTCATCAAAATAATTTCAATTTAAAAGGAAAACACACATTTTCCTACATTTTTATACCCTCCATCATAGAATGGAGGGTATATTAAGTTTGTCATTCCGTTTGTAACACCTTAAAATATACATTTAAGACCCCACAAAGTGTATATATTCAAGATCAGCATAACATTTTATGTCCAATAAGCGATGTCTGTCCGTCTGTGGAAATCACTCTAGTTTCTGAACGAAATGAAGCAGATTGATAAAATTTTACTCAAATGTTTATTATGTCTGCAGGACTTTTGGTATTTTGGTGATTTAAGCGACATTATTCACCGGAAGTGTTTCAAATTTCATATTTGAAGTTCGTAATAGATACTGCAGCCCATGACAGAAAATTGTCCTTGCAGGTCCACGCCTTCGTATAGCCGCCATACAGCGGCACCTCCCGATAGTCGGTATTTTGATGATTTTAGCTACATTTTTCTCCGAAATTGTCTCAAATTTGGTATTTAAAGTTCGTAATGGATACTACAGCCTATGACAGAAAGTTGCCTGTGCAGGTCCACGTCTTCATATAGCCGCCATATAACGGCACCTCCCCATATTCGGTATTTTCATGGTTTTAGCGACATTATTCACCGGAATTGTTTTAAATTTGGTTTTTGAATTTGGTAATGAATACTACAGCCTCTAACATAAAGTTGTCTGTGCAGGTCCACGTCTTAGTATAGCCCTCATATGACGGTACCTCCCCATATTCGGTATTTTCAAGATTTTAGCGACATTATTCACCGGAATTGTTTCAAATTTGATATTTGAAGTTCGTAATAGATACTACAGTCTATTTCAGAAATTCGTCGGTGTATGTCCACGCCTTCGTATAGCCGCAATATAACGGCACCTACCGATATTTGGTATTTTGATGATTTTAGCGAATTTATTCATCGGAATTGTTTTAAATTTAGAATTTAAAGTTCCTTATGCCTACTACAGAAAGTTGTCTGTGCAGATCCACGGTTTGATATAGCCTATACCTCCCTATATTCGGTACTTTGATGATATTAGCTACATTAGCTTATGACAAAAGTTGCCTATACAGCTCCATGCCGACGTATAGACCCTAATATAAGGGCTACATTCGGCATTTTTAAGATTTTAATAGAATTTTTAACGGATTTTATTTTTTTTTTCTTTTTTTGAAAATTTGCCGAATTCGTTCCATATGGTGGAGGGTGTTCAGAGTTCGGCGCGACCGAGCTTAGAGCATTTTTACTTGTTTTATGAGTTCCTTTCTATTTTAGGTACATTTAATTCATTGACAATATGTTACAATAATATATAACTCTTCTATCTATTATTACCTTATGACCCTTAAGCTAGCCAACTATATTTGATGTTATTTTAATAAACAATTTTTTAATCCTACAGAAAAAAACAACGACATAAAATGAACAATTACCTTTCTTAAACCCAACAAAAAAAGAGATATTTTCTATTCATTGAATTTAATATTTAATTGGTAATCTACAAAAGACCAACAAAAAACTGCAGCAATAAAAAACCTTAACAAAAAAATGAACATTTGCAAATTGCCAATAACAGATTACAAAAACTGATATCTGGCATTTGTATTATTCAAAAGAAGTAAATTTGTTGCTCATGCCATTTAAATATTGCATGGTATATGTTTTTGAAATATTACTTTACGTATATTCTTACAAATTACCCACAAACACACATACATACACTGGCAATACCAGCAACACAAAAAAACGAATAATGTAAATTGTATTTCTTTTACAAGCATTCGAATCATATATCTTCTTGCATTTGCAGTGTAAAATTTAAATAACTTTCCTACTTCGTTTTCTTCGTTTTTTTAAATTGCCAAGAAATTACAGGCCAACACTAGCTCGGTCTCACAGACACACTCACACTTGCTCACTTTCACATATCCGGTACATAATAATGTTGAATTGTGAAAGGAAAAGGAATATTCGTACAATGGCAATAATACTAGCAAAGCAAGAACGCTAACAACAGCAGCAACAACAGCAACGGCAACGGCGGCAACGATAATCTAGCAACGCCAACGCCAAGTAACGGAGGGAGAGGGGAAGCAAAAAAATGTTTGCACTTCCGGTATGTTAATGACGTTTGGTATGCTCTCTGTTCGCTTTTGGTGTAAATGTGTGTGGGTGGCGGTTGGCTGAGTGCGATCTCTGTATGCCATACATTTCTTATTGTGCAACAACACAACGCAACGCACCGAGCGAGGTATGAACATTCTCGCCTATCAGTTTACACGAATGCATGAATGTTCTGACAGACATATGTATAAACGTATGTACATCTGAACCCACACACATACGTATGTGTCACAAATAATCAGCATGTGTAAAAATACAATAAAAATAGCGCTTTGTAAAATGGAATTGAAGTTGGCTAGGACGAATGTCGAATGTCCTACGCAAGTGGAATATTTTTGGAGAGAGAATGAATTTCAAAGCTCGCCCAATTCACTGTATGCAAATTTCACTTTAAAAATGTATAGGAAAATTTTGAAACCCCTAGTAAATCTAGAATTGCATACTGTCACATCGTTTGTTGTAGCCCCCACTTAAGCGAGCCTTATAATTGTGTTTTTTCGACACTGTATTCTTCAAGAATTTTTTACTAGTTTTTTCACCTTTTGATTTGAATATAAAAGGGAATTGAATTTTGGTTTATTAATTGGTATCGAACAATTTTATAGGAATTGCAAATATTCGATAAAAGAAAATTATTATAATTTTGTTTTCATAGGACTGTGAGAACAAAGAAAAGTTAATAATAAATAATCGGTCTAGCCAATAACATTATAGCCTCATCCTATAAAACAAGTTTTGGGCTTATTCTATTTTAAAAATTATATTATATTACTATCTCCTCCTTAACCTGTGTTGACGGTGCATGAAGATGTTGGTACTTGGTCCATTTTCTAAAAAATATAATAACTGTTTCATCGTCCAATCGAAATTAATTTTTGTTATTAAATTTGTAGCCGCTTTTGAGGGTAGTGATGTGGTCTGATATGGTTCAAGAGCACCAATTCGGATACCTCCTTCTCCTTTCCAGGAATATAATTTTGAATGCACATAATAAATAAAAGCAATGGAAAGTCCTTCAAAGATTATTCAAATCATGGGAAGAAATGTAATAATTCTTTAAAAAAAAATTGATTTGAAAATCTATGAACATAAATTTAATAGCTCATAAAAATATTCCGATTCACCGTTAACGAAAAAAAAATAAAGAAAAAAAATATTTGGATCGACAGTAAAATTATTCTTTTGAAATCCACGATTCGACTGATATGAAATATTTTTTTTTTTTTTTGTGATTTACCGTTCTTTACAAATAATATTAAAAAAAATCAATTTTATTAATCCCCTTGTACTTGAAAGTTCTGCCGGACCGAACTTTTAACCTTCCACAATTTTGAAGGATCTTGAACAATTAAAAAAAAAAAAAACGTCGAAACATATCACTTAAATGAAAACCTTTATATGGGGGCTATACGAAGACGTGAACCTACATAATTAATGTAATGCTGTAGTACCCATTCCGAAATTAAAATGCGAAATTTGAAACAATTTCGTTGAATAATGTTGCTAAAATGATCAAAGGATCACGTGGAACTGCATAGACAATTTTCGTCATAAGTTGTAGTACTCATTGCGAGCTTCGTACTTTAAATACGAAATTTAAAACAATTCAGGTGAAAATGTCGCTAAACACATTAAAATACCTAATATTGGGGAATACCGTTTTAAGGGTGCTATACGATATCGTGAACCTATATATTATTCCAGGGTTGAAGTACTCAGAAACAACTCCTTGTGTAGATTTTCAAATAACTCTAATGAAAAATGGGACTAAAATTATAAAAATACCTAATATGGGGATGTACCGTTATATGGGACATACGATATCGTGGACTTATAAAGACAGTACTCTTCCAGGGTATGAAGGACTCAAAAGGAACTCCAGGTGTGAATTTTCAGAAAATTCCATTGACAAAGACCGATCTGTGAAAAATGTCCTATCTTAATTCGTTTTTACTTAAGGGTAATTACAGCAGACGGATGGAGAGGGCTAAATCGTCTTAGAATTTTACGCTGATCAAACATATATATACTTTGTTAGGGCTAAAGTTATTATTTCGATGAGTTACAAACGGTGGGAGAACTTAATATACCCTCCATACTATGTTTGATGGAAGGTATAAAAAATAGTCTCTTAGTCCTTAAAAGCATTCCCAAAAATCTACGCTTGCTTTTTTGAGTTTTTGAAAAAATATTCGGAAAAAGTCAAAATTTTCGTTTATTGAATAGTTCCTTGAAAGAACGGCTTATGAAAGTTCAAACCTATTGACCAGAGGCCCGTGAAAATAAATTTCTAGTAAAAGATCTGCCTTTATAGGTCAGGAGGATCTTACAAAAAAAGGTTTAATGGTGAATTGGTCAGCTATTCCTTGAAGAAATCTTTCTAAAATATCCATGTTTATTGCCCAAGATGTACATGAAAAGTGATTCCAGCATTTTTTGGTCCTTAAAGAACATTATTGAAAAAAAAAAAAACATATTAAATAGTTTTTGGCCTATAAAAAAATTATTGGTATTTTGGTCCTCGAAAAAATCTAAGTTTGTTTGTCAGGAGGTTCATAAAAAAAATATAAAAAAATCATATTTATAGTAAATCCTTCAATAGCCTTAAAAATCCAAGATCCTTGGAAAAAAGAAGGTCTTTGAAAAAATATAGAAATAAGATTAGGAATTAATTACTGATCGTGGAAAATATAGATAAAACAAAGAAAATCTTTAAGGTCCGCCGAGAAGATCTATTACTACCCTACAAGAGGTAATGAAAACATATAAAAATGAAAGAATTGGAAGTGAATATTGTGTCAACTTCCATTTTTTCCAGTGAAATCGGTTAGCAAAGTTTTAAAAATGTTGAAAAATCGATAATACCGATGTCCAGCTGTAGTAATTGTTATTTACTGCGGGTTTGAAATGCCAAATTAAACAAGTTAAAAAGTATCAGGCGGCCTTATATGAGCTTCATGGATATTCAAAATGTTGACATTTTGTGGAGGAGGTAGCAGAAGGAGTGAACCAACATATGTCATCTTCTCAGCAGATCTTAAGTTAATAGAAATAATGGGATGTGTGAAATATGAAGAGAACCGGATGCTATTTTGGATTTTATAGTCGTTTTGGTTATTCCAAACTTTGACCCTTTGTGGGGGAAAGTACCAAAAAGAATGGTCCGATCTCTACCATCTTTATAACAGATATTGTGTTGATGGAAATATTGAGATGTACCAAGTCTGAATTGAATTGGATGTTAATTTCGCGGTTTTTGAGCTCCATGGATATTCAAAATGATGACCCTTTGTGGGAGAGGTACCTGAAGGAGTGGACCGACATATTCCGTCTTCACACCAGACCTAGAGTTTTTATAAACATTGGGATATGCGAAATTTTAAGACGATTGGATTCTTATTTCACATTTTATAAGCTTTTAGATTATTCAAAATTTTGAATCTTTGAGGGGGAGGTACTAGCAGGCACCTAACATAGAACAGATACAAATATTAGAATTTGTAAAGTTTAAAAAAATTGGATTAACCTTTCTTGTTCTGTGAGGTAAATAATTTTCTTTCAAGATTTTGACCGTTTGTGGGGGAGGTACCAGAAGAAGTGGATCGATATTGGCAATTTCAGAAACCAATCTAAGTTTGATAATAATATTACGATGTACAAAGGTTGGACCAAATCGGATACTCCCTTCGAGAGTTATCGCGAAAACCAGCCAGCAGGCAGACAGATGGTCGGACGGACATCGCTAGATCGGCTCCAAGTGTTCTGAAACGGATTTGGTCCAAAGAGGCTCAGGGTCTAAACCCGTTATTTTGATTAGGCACATTTTTTCCGCATCAAATATAGCTGAGGCTAAAATCACCAAAATACTAAATATTCGGAGGTACCGATTCAGTGATAAATAAGTAATTAGCCTATTCCAGCAGTCCTCTGTCTGCTCTTATTACAAACTCTGAATACCGCATTTTAACTATTCCCCTATAAAATGTGGCTAAAGTCATCAGAATACCGAATATCGCGAAGTACTGAAAAGTGGGGGCTAAAGCCAAACGGCAATTATGTACCACAGGAGGTAAAACCCATTACAAACCCTAAGTACCGCATTTTAAACAGTGGTTTAAATGGTCCAAACACCGAATATCTGGAGGTATAGTTATATGTGAGAACATGGGCCGACATAGTTCATTTTTATCAAAATACACATGGCTTCCTTCAATCTCAACAACCAGCAGACAGACGGGCATGGCAAAATCGACTTCGAATTCTAGGACATGACATTAGACATTAGTATTCCGAGGAGTTACAAATGGAATGATACAGTTAAAATACACTGCATAGTATGGTTTAAAAAATAAGTTTATTGGAAAAAAACCATTTTCAAGTCTTTTGGTCCTTAAAAAAGTATTCTCAAATATTCCCGATCATTGGGTAAATTTATTGAACTGTCAGATCTTAAGCCATATTCTTAAAAAATGTACTTTTATTCATTTATTTATTTTTTTATTTACTTAGTACTTGAAAAAATATTCTCAGAAATCTTTAAAAAAATACATTCTCAAAAAATCATAAAAAATAGATATTCTTATTATTTTTTGGTCCTGGAAGAATATTCTTAAAAGTCCTTCGAAAAGAGTTGCTTGGAAAAATATACTTAAAATCTTCAGAAAAAATGTTTATTGGTCAGGAGTTCCTTTAAATTCAACATTTTTAGAACAAGAGGTCCTCGAAAAGATATTCAACATTTTTAGGACAAGAGGTCCTCGAAAAAATTTTTAACAAATATTCTTTTATATATTTATATTTATTTGAAATCTTTTAAATTTTAAAATTATTTTTTTATTCCTTAAAAAAAAAGACGTTAAATGGCCTACTTGCCCATAGGAAAAAAGTTAACAATTCAAGGTCCTTAAAAAATATTCTTAAAACAATCCACAAATATTGGTCTGTTGATCCTTGAAAAAAAATGTTTTTTACACGTCCGCTTGTTTTGTCTTTTGGTCCTTGAAAAAATATTTTCATAAATTCAAATATTTAAAAAACCCTTTATATTTGTCCAGTGATCTTGAAAAATTATTCTTTAAACATCCTCGTGTTTTTGTCTGTAGGTCCTTGAGAATATAATCTTTAAAAATCTGTGAGACATTTTCTTAATTATCCACACTATTGAGCCATTGGTTCGCATTGGTCTGTTGGACGTTTATAAATATTCTTAAAATATATTTTTATGTGTCCTTTGAGTCCTAACAAATAGTTTAAAAAATCAAGGCATATTTTATGTTTGTCCCTGAAAAAATTATTGGTCGTTAGGTTATTAAAAATATTATCGAAAAATTCCCGTTTATACGATTATTCCTAAAATCCTACTTCTATCTTAAAAATTTTATATTTCAGGATTGTTTTAGACTTAGAAAAATGATTCTATAAAAGTCTACTATTACAACATTATATGCGAAATCATCGTTGTTACGTAGGGTATTAGAGCTGTAAAACACAGAAAAATTTTACACTCGCGTCATTTGAGTAGGTGCCCGACACACACAGTGAGCGGAAGTTGTACACACTAGCTCACTTAAATACATTTGCCAACACACACACTCACATGAACATATCTACATATATGTCTGCTGTTTACAAATTTTTGTAAAGGCAGAGAAGGATGGACGAGCGAACAAACCATTTTTCGCATTGTATAATGTAAAAGACATACTGCCATATACAATTACAATAGCTCCAGGTATTGGTCTACCCCCTAAATGTTCAGCGTGAAAACCGAAACGCGGGCGAAGCAACGACAAAATGAAAAAAAAAAAACAAATCACAAGCCAGCTTGTGCGAATGTGGTATTTAAAATATGGCTTTCACTGGATTGTGGAAATGTTAATTCCGTGTAATTTTTACAAACATTTCTCGTTTTGTTCGTTGGCACTACTCTTACGACTCACAAACACCTCCCCCACCCATCCACCCACTTGTTCGCACAAATTAAGCTTTAAATAATTTGCCATACCATTTTGCCAGAAAATTACCCGTAGGGGTGAGGAGAGGGAAGTCGTTCGCAACAAACAATTGAAGTAAAATTACGCTCTTGGGTGCAAGGCCATTATAATTTGAAAACAATTGCGTTGAGGGATGGAGCGCAAGAAGTTAAATCTATGAATTTTCACCTAAGCGTTACGAATGTTTTGCTCTTTAAGTGGTTACGGTAATTATACACTAAACATCAACAAAATACAGTAAATATTTAAATAAATAATTATATACTTGTAAATGGTTAAAGGCGTTATTGTTTGCAGTATGAAATGCATAAAAAAATGCAATGCTTATTCCTGTGCATTTAAGGTCAGAGGAAATTATGGATCTTATTGTTTCTTAAGGTTTTTTATAAAAAATATAAAGGAGGACGGAGTGTGTGAAACAGGTGTAAGGTTTACTTGGATAGATCTTTTGATGCCATGAAGAATTTATTACTCGTATATGCCGGGTTGCACCGGTTTCGAATACGAATACAAAATTTTATACTACGTTCCACTCAAAATTGAGGAAATATTGACGTTAAAGCTTTAGTCCAGTCCGTCCGTAATCTGTCCATGTATTTTTGTGAACAAAATACAGATCGCATTTGTTAACCGATTGCGATGAAATTTTCCAAAAATGTTTGTTTGGCCCACGGACGAACCCTATTTTTATAATTGGTGATTATCGGATAGGATTTAGATATAGCTCCCATATATCTTCAACCGATTTCGGCTTAATTGTGCACTAAATGGCCAATATAAGCCAATATGACCTGAATTTTGGTACACCCGATCGAATTCTGTCTAGAAGCAAGTACATCAAATTTGGAAATCGGTTCAGATATAGCTAAAGCTCCCATATATATTTGTTTCGTCCGATTTGGTGTTTAAGTCCCTAACATTCGTAATATGCACCCCACAATAAGGATATTTTTAGTACCAGATAGTCAAATTTTATCAAGACCGGTTCAGATTTAGATATAGCACCCACATATATATTCAACCGATTTCTGGTTAATTGTACACCAGATGGCCAATATCCGTCCAAAAGTTCTGGATTTTGGCACATCCGAACGAATTCAGTCAAGAATCAAGTACGTTAAATTTGGTGAAAATCGGTTCAGATATAACTATAGCTCACATATATATGTTTCAACCGATTTGGTCTTAAAGTCCCTCATATGAAATAATATGTACTCCACAAGAAAGATATTAGATACCAGATATCTTATAGAGCTCGGAAATACCTTTGCCAAATTTTATCGGCTTTAGATATAGCTTCCACATATATCCTTAATCCCAAACCCATTTGGTCCAAAGAGACCTTGTTTCTTAAACCGTAATTTCGATGAGGCACGTTTTGGCCGTATAAAATCATATATACTCCCTGTAGCCATATGACTGAGGGTATAATTAACTGCAGTTTGTCATTCTCATATTCAATGTATTTTGCCAGTGGGCAGACTCGATAATAGGCCATGTCGGTTCTCATTTTCGTATAGCCCCCAATATATCGGTACCAACCGATATTCGGTATTTTGATTGATTATTTGCCGAAATTGTTTCAAATTTCGTATTTGAAAATCTTAATGGGTACCTCAACCTATGGCAAAAATGAAGTGATTTTCGGGACGTACGTTTCCATTTGGCGGAACTCGGCTCCTTTAATATAAATCTTCTCGAAGTGATATCATAAACTCGATGGCAATGTTATTTGGTATAATAGATAAAAATGTCTTCGTCAAATTTAGTGAAAATGGATTCAGAATTGGATATGCCTCCCATATATAAGTTCCCTCTGAAACCAAATAATAACTGCTCTAAAGCCAAATGTTGATAGTTGGTATGATATACTTCAAATAAATTATTTTGTTACGGGAGCACTATAAAATAAGCATAGTGGTGTAGGGTATCACATAGTCGGCCCCGCCCGACTTTTGAATTTTCCTTACAGTTTTTTCTTTGCTTATGCGGAAAATTAAATGACTGGTTCGATTTTATCCAATACAAAGATTGAAAATTCTACAGAAAACAAGTAAGCAAAGGCTACAGTCGAGCGGGGCCGACCGTTGAATACCCTACAACACTATAATAAACGATACAGTTTATATAGGCGAGATACTCGAAAGAATTTCACAAGATATTGTGACAAATAATAAAAGAAAACCATCAGGTTCCGTTCTCTAATTTTCGAATAATAGCAACTTAAACGAATTTGCTCATTTCCAATTTATTGGTAGATGTTGCACGTAAATGGTCTTCCTAGATCTGGAACCAATATTTCCCAAAGACCTATAATCTCTCAGAAGTGGCAAAAGATTAACATTTATTATTGGTTTTTGACTTAAACGCATCTATATGAGATACAGACATTTGACTATATTCTTCAACGAAATCAGCGTTAACGAAATAGTCAGAAGTGCGTCTTTCCTGTATTTGTGAATTCTCCAAAAAGTCACTGGAATGGACATTTTCGTATTTTGTTTACAAAAGTTGGCAAACTATTTCACACATTGAATATTTTTGGATGGCCATCCAAAACTATTTGTCTTTTGCAATGTCCGGTAACCTCCATTCAAATGCGATCGGGCGATAATTACGACTTGCTGACAATTTTGCAGTTTTTTTTGTCCATTTCAACCCCTAAATATATGGCGATTATCTCCAAAAAGTGTAGGCTTCTATTCTGACCCTCATCTTATCCCCATGCAAAATTTCGTAAGGATCGGGCCATAAATGCGATCTGTATATGATATCCTGATATCCTAACTACTTAGTTTTGTTAGCTGTAGAAATATTACCAAATGTATAATTCAAAATGAAAATATACCAAAAATATGACAAAATTGAAAAAATATGAGAAAATATTACAAAATCAATATTTTCATCTTTAGTGAGATATGTTTATGCGATTTTTTAGACGTTGTTTCCTTCCTGCCAAGAGACCATTCTGAATTAATGAGAACTGTGGAAATCAGTTCAGCCGTTCTCGACATATAAGAGATTTTTTAAGCATATCTTCTTTGATAGACATATTTTGCTATATATCCGATTTTATGGATGTTAACATCAATGTGAAGATCAGAGGTAACCTTGTCATGGCTTTTGATTTCGCCGGAATTTAAAATGTTCGCGGTTTAATGAAAAATGTTGAATTTTTTCAACACAAAAGATATGGTCTATTTTATCCGCTAAATATTATCCGATGACCACCCAAATTGGTAGGCTTCTTCCCCTCCCTAAACTCTAGCTACATGCGCAATTCCGCATCGATTGGTCTATAATTGCGACCTGTATAGCAACTGGAAAATCAGGAAATTTTTCAGTTTTTGGTCCATTTCAACCCCTAAATATTATGCGATCATCTCCAAAAGAAATAGGGTTCTATTCTGACCTTAACCCCACCTTCATTCTAAATTTCGTGAAGATCAGGCCATAATTGCGACCTGTAGAGTGATTACAAATTAACATGGACAGACGGACAGACGGACAGACGGACAGACGGACAGACGGACGGACGGACATGCATAGCTAGATCGATTCAGCTCGGCGAGCTAGTAAGATCCATATATACTATCCTATATGGGAAACCAATATTTCGAGGTGTTACATAAATTCTGGCCCAATCAAACTTATAATACCCCCAACACATAGTGTTGTAGGGTACAAATATAAAAAAAAACAATAAAGAGCGAAATAGTTCCAAATTTGGCAGACCGTAATATTTAGATAACATTAACGATATGTACAAAAATGGACAACACTGGTCACATAATTCTAGTATCTCCCCAAAATTATAATAGCTCTCGCGTAGGGAAAATGTAGTACTTCCCTTAAATTCTTGGCACTTCTGCCACAAAATTTCACAAATTTCAAAACATATGTTAGACATAGTCAGCAGCGACCATAGAAAATATTTCTTATGTGTTTATTCTTAAGTTTCTATTTTCTACTTTTTTTTGGTGAAGGATATTTGAAAATGTCTTGGCGAAGGATCATAAACCCAGCTGTATATATTGCTGATTTTTAAGAATATTTTTAGCAATATGTTTTAAGAGGTTTCACAAGGCAAAGATATAGGTATACCAATAAAAAATTGTAGGCATAAATGGTAGATTAAAATAAATGTCTAAAAATTATGGCTAATAGTCGTAGGATTTTTTTAAAATATTTTTCAAAAAATTTGTTGTCAATAATCACTGGTGTTTAAAAAATATTTCTAGGGAAGTATAGTATATGAATTTTTAAAATCTTTTATTTTTAAGATCGAATAATCGCGCAATTTAAAAATGAAAGTGACACATTTTTTAAATATAAAATTCTAGTTAAGAAACTCGGACTTTCAAAAATATTTGTCAAAAACGTCTGATTAGAATTGTGGACTTTTTAAAAAAATTATTAAAATTGTTCTGCCAAAAATAATTTTAAGTTTTCAAGGGTCAGCAATTGTGGATTAAAAACATATATACGCTACGATTATAATTATAATTTAAAGTTCAAAGGACTAAATATGACGAAGCATTTGTATCTTTTAAATTCGGACTTGTATTGCCCATTTGGTGCAAAAATTAATTTGAAATCAGATAAAGATATATATGGGAGCTATATCCAAATGTATTTCTGACTGCATTTGATATATTTCCCCAAATATTGTTGTTACAGAGTGCATATTACGGCTGCGGAGGACAAAAATAACAAATCGGATGAACAATATATATGGGAGCTATTGCTATATCTGAACCGATTTCGATCAAATTTGGCATACTTATTTTCAGGCCTAATTTGGTTGCATGTTCAAAATTCCATATCATTCGGGCTGATATTACACGCTTTGTGCACAATAAAAGGCAAATCGAACGAAGATATATATGGAAGCTATATCTAATTTTTTACCGATTATCTTCAATTTCAATAGGGTTCGTCCTTGGGCCAAACAAATGTTGTTTGGAAAATTTCATCTCAATCGGATAATAAATGCGACCTGCATTTGTTCACAAGAATACATGGACAGACGGACGGACGGACAGACGGTCTGACATGCATAAATCAACTCAGAAAGTTATTCCATGGAGATCCTCAAAAGTAACTATGGATCTATCACGCTTCCTTCTCCATGTTACAAACAAATGCATAAAGACATAATACCGTTACCACTATGTGGTAAATATGATCCCCATATTTTTTAAATAACTTCTTTGCCGAACTATAAATATCTATTTTAAGATAATTCTGTTGAAAATGTGGAAATGTGTGTGTGTGTTAGGTAATTTTCTGTCACAGGAACTTCAAGTAATAAATTTTAAACAAATCTATTGAAAATGTTACAAAAATCATTTAAATACCGAATGTTGTTAGGAACACTTATGTGAGGTATATACGATAATGTGGATAATGTAATGGATAATTTTCAATCAGAGATATAATACCCTTGTGTCAACACAAAATACAAACTTCAATATAATATCCCTGTAAAATGTCTTCAAAGAACCGAAAATAGAGAAGTACTGTTATAAATTGGCTAAACAGAGTATAGTGGTAGGTCTGCGTGGTAGTACCCATTAGAAGCACCACATATCAAATGTAAAACCATTCCCGTGAAAAGGGTGACAAAAATCATCAAAATATCTGGAGGTAAAAACGTATTTGATCTAAACCAAAACTTGTACCTATATAGACCAATTTGCCGAAAATTCGGTTAGAAATTGTGAGTAAAACACCCAAAACACCCAAAAGTAGAGTTATATAGGGGCAAAACATGAACCTTTAAGGTCATTTTCAGTACCAAACTTTTACGAACCTTCAGAGTGGAATTTTGTCTGCAAACATCATTTCCTCCGGAAGCTTGAGTGATTTCCACAAATGGTTACAGAGACTGACACTATTAAATCGACATAATAAATAACAAGTCAAAAAGCAGTAAATTCGGCTGGGCCGAACTTTGAATACCTTCCACCATTTAGAACGAATTTGAAAATTTTCGAAAAAGATAACATTCGCCAAAAATTCTGTTAACATTTTAAAAATACCGAATATAGCAGTTATATTTGGGCCTGTACGACGTGCACCTACATAGGCATTGTTTGTCACAAGCCATTACCATATTCAAATTCGAAACTTGAAATAAACGGTGAATAATGTAGCTAAAATCATCAAAATTTCGTACATAGGGAGGTAACGTTATATATGAGATATACGAAGACCTGGGCCTGCATAGACAATTTTCTGTCACAGGCTGTAGTGTCCATTACGTACATCAAATACGACATTTCAAACAATTTCGGTGAGTATTGTACCGAAAATCGTCAAAATACCGAATATAAAGAGGTACTGATATATTGGTCCTATACGAAGACCTGGACCTGCATAGGCAATTTTCTGTCACCGACTGTGGTCCTCATTACGAACTGTAGATACGTAATTTAAAACTACTACGGTGAATAATGGCGCTAAAATTATCAAAATACCGTATATTGGGAGGTACCGTTATATGGGGGCTATACGAAGACGTGGACCTTTGACCCCCAAAAAACTTAAAATTTTCTAAAATATTTATATAGATATTTCCAAGCATTGAAAATATTGGAATGCTGCTTCTCGCACCTCCTCCCAGAAGGATATAATTTTGTGTGTGACTGCCTTCAATATCATATCGTAATAATATACTATTAAATATAGTATTCAAATATGTCGGCCCGTTCATTTTTTTACTGTTTCACAAAGTATGAAAATTTGTTGAAAATCATATCTCTTATAATATACGAAATAATGTCCCTGTTATCTTCAAAGTTTGCACTTTTCAATATTTCCACTAAGATTAGATGTAGTCTGAGCGACGTATATAACTAATATGGGCTCATTTGATTCGTTCTAAACATTATAATAGAATTTGGCTCAATGTGTTATTATTTATGATGTTTTGTGATTTTATTCAAAGAACGCAAAAATCAATCATAGAAATTCCTATTTTTTTCATGAAAAATTTTTTTTCCTAAAAATTGCCTCAAAATGAAATCCTTTCCGAAATCCCTCAAAACTGCGAAAATGATAAAATCTAAACACATTTATGATAACGTACAGTTTATGAACTTTCTGACACATTTATTGCAACACGTTCAGGACATATATTTCACACACACACACACATTGTCAACACCGCCATATTCATATAACCCGAAATACGTATGCTTGCATCCAAAATGTTAGCACACACACATTTGCACCAAAAAAATCTGAATTCCATACATTCACTTCTGACACAATCAAATTACACACTCTAATTGGCCCCTTTTCGGAAAATGATAATTAAAATGTAAAAAAAAGAAAACCTCCGCAAAAGAGGAGAGAGAGAAAGAGAGGGGGCGCGCCAACTGCCATTAACCAAATTTTTCCAACAGTTCATAATTGTTGGGTTGGGTTAGGTCATATGAAGGCAGCACGTGTTTGAATGAATTTGGGAAAAAAGATGTGTATTTTTTATTTAAATTTAACAAAAATTAAATATTTGAATATATATTCAACCACGTACTTTGCCGGGGGG
Organism: Musca domestica; assembly: GCF_030504385.1. NCBI lineage: Eukaryota > Metazoa > Arthropoda > Insecta > Diptera > Muscidae > Musca > Musca domestica. The sequence continues at coordinate 422,759 of NW_026712299.1, read as the reverse complement.
AGTGCATGGTGCCTTATTAAGTTTCTGGGGACTCGAGAGTGAGATTTTTAATATATCGATTTTTTTTAGATTTTAATATTTACAGGTGTTTAAGTGAAGTTTATATTGAATTTAAATTCAACACAAATCTTAACAAAAATCAAGTTTCAAAGTCTTAAGGATACCATATAACCCTTGAATTACTTTCAGTAGAGTAAAGGGACGTATAGCTTGATAGGGTTTACTTAACGTTGTTATGAATTATTTTTCTACGTTGAATTCAATCTTTCTCTCGTTTTACCGAATTTCTTTTTGAAAAGCAATTTCTTATTTGCCACAATTTCCGCCAAACGAAAAACAAACCAAAAATTCAAAGAGGAATCAAAAAATAAATCTAAAATTTATGGAACACCAACCGTTACCGGTATTATTTATGTTGCTGTTCGACGATGTTGTTTGGCGATTGGTGATGGCACACAAACAGCGACAACGACATTACACCGATATATATAGGTATCTAACACACTGACTAACTTCACTTGATATATAGATATCTAGATCACGTATTTTCTTTTCCTACGATTTTTTTTCGGGATTCCTTCTTCTACCGCACCGATATGAGGAAGAAGAAACAAAATCGCTTTGCTTTGGGTATTTGGAAAGAAACCGAAAAAAAACTCCACTAGATTTCGTTAGCCACGATTTACCGACTCAGCTGAACAGTGCAGTTGGAAAACACATACGCCCGCAAAATTTAGAGCAAATCAAACGGAATTGGAAATAGATTTTCTGGCACTTTTTTTCCCGAAATGACTTCGACCGAATATTTTTGGTAATTTCAGAATTTTCTTTCCATTAATTCTTTTTTTCTTATTTTTGGATAACCCAGAAAATTATATGCAATTTTTCTCGCTTTGAATGAAAAACACTTTTCACAATAATTTTGGTTTTACGCGCTGCGTGAAAAAATTCCGCTTTATACATCCGTACGTTTTGATAGCAAAATTTGTACTAAACTTGTATAGGAAATTTCGAAAATTCGTATAACAAAAAAGGATATCATCGCCGCCGCCATACACAATGTAAAAGTTCCTAACCATGGATGGCTGGCTGGCTACAGGCAAATATTCATCCCTCACAAGCAAACACTCGCACACACACACACTCAGAGTCATGGCACATGGTGCTCTTCGGCCAAATACTCGTCATAAAGGACTTGTAATTCAGATATCCTTTGCAAAAGCCCTTTGCAAAAATCAAAATCCCTTAAAGTATGCTTAACTACATTACAGCCATGTAAGACTCTAAAAGTATGCTTTCTCTTCTTAAGAGTACCAAAAAAACTCTCTTGAATTTTCAGACATAACTGTTATACAAAATAAACTCTCTTTCCCTCTCAAAACAATCAGCTGTTTTGCCACAACAGTTCTCTGTTTACAACTTTCAATGCGAAAAATTTTCAATTCAACTTTCCCATTCTCTCTCTCGCCGAACCACACTGTCATACTGTCCGCCCGAGCAGCGAGTGAATGAAATTTTCGCCAACGACCGTAAAAATGTTTTTAGTACAAAATTTTGTACTCACACAACAGGCACCTGTTAGTGCTGTTTTGTCCTGTCGTAACTGCTGCTGCTGCCGCCTGGCCAAAAAGGAATTCGTTATTGACGATAAGAAGAACGAGAGTGTTTTTGCTGTTTGTGCCTGATAAATAGCACGTGCCGCCATAAACGAAGGCATGATATTTTTTTTCCTTATGCTGGTCGCCCGAGGGGGTCGAAAGGGGTTTAATTGAAGACAATGTGAAATTAAATTTTACTTGTGAATTATTTTTGTTTTTGCTTGGGATTTTGTTAGAAATAAATAAGTTTGGCGGGTCAGTCTACAGCAACACCTGAAACCTTATCAGGAAACAAAGAAGTGTCTTTGAAATAAATTGTTTCCCGTGGCTACGGAAAACAATTAGGACTACTCAGCACTTAAATGAGGAGCAATTTAATAAAGCTTCAGGTTTTTGTTATGAAATACAGAAAAATGTTTTCTGGGAAAAGTGGTAATAACTTTATGCTCTGCAGGTCCTCAATTGTCATTAATATCTTAACCAACCTAAAATTTAATAAAATTTATTAACTGCCGAGCCCATTATTTCTGTTTCTCGATCGTCTTAATTTTAATCAAACGAGTGTACCTTTGGCCAATTTGTTAGGAAGAAAATTGTTTTTATCCATATCAACGTTGGGCGCCATTGCCAAGAGAAAACTTATTTCTCTAACTTATCTATCAGCAATAAAACACATGTTGGGCGCCATTTGTCAATATAAATTTATAAAAGTACATGCATTGAAACACAAATAATTGAGGATTGGAAAAGGCGCCATACAGTGAGTCAGATTTCGATTTTCCTGACAAAAACCTCATTTGCGGACATTTGTAATTCCTCGAAATATTTATAAAAGATCCTACAAAGTATATATACTCTGGATGAGAGTAAAATTCGTTGACGATTTAGCAACGTCCGTCTGTCTGTTGTAATCACGATATCTTTCACACGAATTGTTTCAATTTTCGTAGTCGAATTTTGTAATGAGCACTACAGCCTATTTCTAAAACTTTCGTATGCAGATTCACGTCTTCGTATAGACCCATATCACCTCCCGATATTCGGTATTTTGATGATTTCAGTGACATTATTCGCCGGAATTGTTTCAAACTTCATATTTGAAGATCATAATGGGTACTACAGCCTATGACAAATAAAAATTACTTATGGAGGCCCACGTCCTCGTATAGCCCCCGTATAAAGGTCATAATTTAAACCCTATTTTACATTTTTTTTTATTTTTCAAATTCCTTCCAAATGGTGTAGGGCATTAAAAGTTCGCCACAGGAAATAAAATTCATGGAACAAGAAAGGATCATCTAACATTTTGCAAACTTTTTAAATCCAAATAATTTTTTCAGTGCTAAGTCAGGTGCGAAAATAAACCATATCGGTCTACTCCTTCTAGTAACTCCCAAGGTAAAATTTTTGATTGGTCGCTCGTAAAATGTACAGAGCCCGATTGTCCTCAAATTTTGCATATCCCAATATTTCTAGATCTAGTATGAAAGTAGGATAGAACTGACCGCTACCTGTCTGCTACCTTCATCACTACGGGTCAAAAAATGGAATACTATAACCCTCATAAAATTTAAAAGTAAGCAACCGATTCTTATCAAACATTTCAAATGGGATATATTAGATCCCTGCTTTTGGTACCACCCCCACCTAGCATCGCTGAGCCTCTCTAGCAAAAAACATTTATTAATTATTTTCATAATTCAACACTTCCAAAGTTTATTTATTTTTTGTTGTTGTAAGTTTTAATTTTTCGAACGTTTATTTTTGTAAAATGCTGTTTTTGCCAAAAAAAAACTACTTTATCTACTAATGTTTTCATTATACTCTAGGCCACTCGGGGTATCATCTCTGTATGCATTTCTTTTTAACATGCAGAAGACCTTCAAAGAATCATATTCTGAATCGATTTATGCATTTTCACTTATTGTCCGATTTAGAAGAAGTTTTCCACAATTTTATTGTGTAATATTCGACCAAAGAAGATGTTTTTCGGCACATCAGACCCAATTGAGTCTGGAATCAAGTAAGTCAAAATTTGTGAAAATCAATGCAGATATAGCTCCCACATGTTTTAAGTCCACCACATTTGTAAAACGTACTTCACAACAATGATATTTGGTACAAGATACTGAATACAGACCAGAAAAAACATATTAATTTGTAATCACTCTACAGGTCGCAATTATAGCCCGATCTTCACGAAATTAAGAATGGGGTTGGGGCCAGAATAGAACCCTATTGCTTTTGGAGATGATCGCATGATATTTAGGGGTTGTAATGGACCAAAAACTGACAAATTTCCTGATTTTGCAGTTGCTCTACAGATCGCAATTATAGACCAATAGACGCGGAAGTTAGCATGGGGCTAGAGCAGAAGCCTTTCAATTTTGATGGTCATCGGGTAATATTTTGTGACTGAAATAGCCCATAACATTTGTATTAAACAGAAGTCAAATTTTAGATTTAACCGCGAATATTTTAAGTCCGGCCAAATCACAAATAGTCGAACAGGTCTGATTTGACCGTTGCGTAATACCGATACCGGATATATATAGCGAAATATATACCATGTGTATATATAAAGGAAGGGGATGTTAGCTAGAATGCTTATATCTCAAGAATGGCTGGACGGATTAGGACAAATTTTGTCAATTCAGAATGCCCTGTTGGCATAAAAGTATAAAATCTAACAAGATCGCATAGAAAGTAGCCAATAATGATGTTAATATAGATTTTGTAGTATTTTGTGGCATTTTTTAATTTATTCATATTTTTTATCGCATGCGACTTTTTCATTTTCACTTATAATATTGAAGTGTATATTTTCTAATATTTTTTCATCTTACAACACACGTTGGGGTAGGGTTAGGCTCAGAAGGGCTCGGCCTATTGTTTTCAAAAATGTCCGCAAAATATTTAGGGGTTAAAATGGAACAACAACAAAAAATGTCCCGGATTTTGCAGCCGTGAAAAAATACCAACATTACTTTCAGATGATATCAAAAGGCGAACATCTGGCTTTTTATGCTGATTTCATTGGAGGCACCGTTATATGGGGCTATACGAAGACGCGGATTGCACATACTGTCATAGGCTGTAGTATCCATTACAAACTTTAAATACCAAATTTGAAAACATTTCGGTGAATAATGTCTCTAAAATCATCAAAATGCTGAATATCGGGAGGTACCGTTATATGTGGGCTATATGAAAACGTGGACGTACATGGCCCATTTTCAAAGCCAAAAGTCCTGCAGACATAGACGACAGACGGATAGACGAACGTACATCGCTAAATCGACATAGAATTTTATGCTGATCAAGAATATATAAACATTGTGGTATCTAAAATGTATATTTCGAGGTGTTACAAACGGAGTGACAAACTTAATATACCCTCCATACAATGGTGGAGGGTATAAACATTTTGGAAAATGTGTGTTTTCTATTTTTGAATTTATAATTTCCGGCAATAAGAAGATATCTACAAACCAAAGATCAGATAATTTTTTGGTTGGACAAAACTTAATTGAGATATATGGTAATGTAAATATAGTCTTAACCTATGGTAATGTAAATTATAATTGTAACCATGGTCGTTTGATTATATATTTGAGATCCCAACAACGTATAATTAGGTGTTTCAATGCAACATTAACGACTTATGTGTTCAAGGGTTTTCGAAATTTGGATATTTTAGAGGTATTCAAAAAGTCTAAGAAACATTCAATTCAAGATTATATTGAAACGTTGGCATTCTTCATTGATATGTATCCTATGTTAAATCTTCGTATATATTTATATTTTCAAATATTTTTGTTACATTTGCTAATATTACTTACTTTATTATACCCTACAACACTATGTGTTGGGGGTATTATAAGTTTGATTGGGCCAGAATTTATGTAACACCTCGAAATATTTGTTTCCCATATAGGAAAGTATATATGGATCTTCCTAGCTCGCCGAGCTGAGTCGATCTAGCTATGTATGTCCGTCCGTCCGTCTGTCCGTCTGTCCATGTTAATTTGTAATCACGCTACAGGTCGCAATTATGGCCCGATCTTAACGAAATTTTGCACGAAGGTGGGGTTAGGGCCAGAATAGAAGCCTATTTCTTTTGGATGATCGCCAAATGTTTAGGGGTTGAAATGGACCAAATACTGAAAAAATATCGGATTTTGCAGTGGCTATACAGGTCGCAATTATAGACCAATCGACGCGGAATTTCGCATGTAGCTAGAGTTTAGGGCGGGGAAGAAGCCTACCAATTTGGGTGGTCATCGGATAATATTTAGCGGGTAAAATATACCATATCTTTTGTGTTGAAAAAAATTCAAAAATTTTCATTAAACCGCGAATATTTTAAATCCCGACGAAATCACGAAGCCATGACAAGGTTACTTCTGATCTTTACATTGATGTTAAGATCCAACAAATCGAATATATAGCAAAATATGTGCGATATATATGTCTATCAAAGAAGATATGCTTGAAAGATCTCTTATATGTTCGACCGTTCTCATTAATTCGGAATGGCCTCTTGGTAGGAAAGAAAAAACGTCTAAAAAATCGCATAAAAATATCTCTCTAAAGATGAAAATATTGATTTTCTAACATTTTCTCATATTTTTTCAATTTTGTCATATTTTTGGCATATTTTCATTTTGAATTAAATATTTGGTAATATTTCTACAGCTAACAAAACTAAGTTGTTAGGATTTCAGGATATCATATACAGATCGCATTTATGGCCCGATCCTTACGAAATTTTGCATGGGGATAAGATGAGGGTCAGAATAGAAGCCTACTCTTTTTGGAGATGATCGCCATATATTTAGGGGTTGAAATGGACCAAAAAAACTGCAAAATTGTCAGCAGGTCGTAATTATCGCCCTATCCTCACGCACATTTGAATGGGGGTTACTGGACATTGCAAAAGCCAAGCAGTTTTCGATGGCCATCCAAAAATATTCAATGTGTGAAATAGTTTGCCAACTTTTGTAGACAAAATACAAAAATGTCCATTCTAGTGACTTTTTTTTAGAATTCACAAATACAGGAAAGACGCACTTCTGACTATTTCGTTAAAGCTGATTTCGTTGAAGAATATAGTGAAATGTCTGTATCTCATATAGATGCGTTTCAGTCAAAAACCAATAATAAATGTAAATCTTTTGCCACTTCTGAGAGATTAAAGGTCTTTGGGAAATATTGGTTCCAGATCTAGGAAGACCATTTATGTGCAATATCTACCAATAAATTGTACCAATTAAAGTTGCTATTATTCGAAAATTAGAGAACGAAACCTGATGGTTTTCTTTTATTATTGGTCACAATATCTTGTGGAATTCTTTCGAGTATCTCGTCTATATAAACTGTATCGTTTATTATAATGTTGTAGGGTATTCAACGGTCGGCCCCGCTCGACTGTAGCCTTTACTTACTTGTTTTTTTCCTAAAATTAAACTATCTTAAATAAGGCAATCAAAAAAACAACAGGTCAATAAATATTGACCCATCTTTTGTGAGCCGTATATAAAATTCCTGCAATTGTTGTAATTTAATTATGTTTTGTATTGCGCTAAAGAGATAATTTATGCTTAAGAGAGTTGACAAGTAATGGGAAAGAGTACTTCAAGGAAATTTATCAACGTAAAGAGAAAACTTGGCGCATGTCAATGGGGTGCTAACGGTTGAAAAACACTGGGTTGCCTGCTTAATAACTTATTAACTATCACGATGCTTGCAGGAATATAAACAGTTTATGGCCGGCAAGGAAGATGAGCAGATGTTTGTCGCAAGACAATCAAATCTATTAAATTAATTAGAAATTCCAAAATAATGCATACTTATCGCATTCACTAGAGAAAGAACATTGTATCTGATTTCTCTTTGGTCCATTTGGCGGTAGTTATTAGACTAATGCTTTTGAGGTTCCAAAGTAGGTTCGTATTTAGATACACTTTCTGTAGATGCTCGACTAAAGTCCAAGTTTAAACCATTTGCCAAAAGCATTCTTTTCATGAACTAGACTACAATATCACACTCTACAACAAACGCCATGTAAATAGAATTAAGTGAATTAGGTGAAATTTTCAAATAATTTTAATACCCTCTACCATGGAAAGGAGGATATAAATTAAGTTGGCCATTTCACTTGCAAAACCTACAAATATTAGACGGAGATCCAATTTATATATTCATAATTAGCATAAAATTCAAAGTCGATGTCCGTGTGGTCTGTTGAACTCAAGTTACAGCCCAAACTTGGCATTTAGATTATGTATCGGATTTTTCTTCCGTTGAGAGAACGTTGTATATTTAGGTCCACGTTTTCCTATAGTCCCCGTATGTATTTCGTTTTCGTACATTATAGACCGGAATTGCTTCGAATCTCGTATTGGAAGATCTTAACGGATACTATGACAGACAATTGTCTATGCAGGTCCACGTTTTTGGATATCCCATAAGTAGAACTTCAAGCGATCCTTGAGAAGATCTTCTGGTCATCTACGACAACTACTTCAGGTCTTTCATGATATAAATTTCTGGTCTTCTATACGAAGACCAGAAGGCCTTCTTCTATACGAAGACCTTCTGGTCTTCTCTATACGAAGACCTTCTGGTCTTCTCTATACGAAGACCTTCTGGCCTTCTCTATACGAAGACCTTCTGGCCTTCTTCTATACGAAGACCTTCTGGCCTTCTTCTATACGAAGACCTTCTGGCCTTCTTCTATACGAAGACCTTCTGGCCTTCTTCTATACGAAGACCTTCTGGCCTTCTTCTATACGAAGACCTTCTGGCCTTCTTCTATACGAAGACCTTCTGGCCTTCTTCTATACGAAGACCTTCTGGCCTTCTTCTATACGAAGACCTTCTGGCCTTCTTCTATACGAAGACCTTCTGGCCTTCTTCTATACGAAAACCTTAAGGTCTTCTCTATACGAAGATCTTCTGGTCTTCTCTATACGAAGACCTTCTGGTCTTCTTCTACAATACGAAGACCTTCTGGTCTTCTTCTACAATACGAAGACCTTCTGGTCTTCTTCTATAATACGAAGACCTTCTGGTCTTCTTCTATAATACGAAGACCTTCTGGTCTTCTTCTACAATACTAAGACCTTCTGGTCTTCTTCTACAATACGAAGACCTTCTGGTCTTCTTCTACAATACGAAGACCTTCTGGTCCTCTTCTACAATACGAAGACCTTCTGGTCTTCTTCTACAATACGAAGACCTTCTGGTCTTCTTTTACAATACGAAGACCTTTTGGTCTTCTTCTATACGAAGACCTGCTGGTCTTCTTCTATACGAAGACCTGCTGGTCTTCTTCTATACGAAGACCTGCTGGTCTTCTTCTATACGAAGACCTGCTGGTCTTCTTCTATACGAAGACTTGCTGGTCTTCTTCTATACGAAGACCTGCTGGTCTTCTTCTATACGAAGACCTGCCGGTCTTCTTCTATACGAAGACCTGCCGGTCTTCTTCTATACGAAGACATTCTGGTCTTCTACTATACGAAGACCTTCTTCTATACGAAGACCTGCTGGTCTTCTTCTATACGAAGACCTGCTGGTCTTCTTCTATACGAAGACCTGCTGGTCTTCTTCTATACGAAGACCTTCTGGTCTTCTACTATACGAAGACCTTCTGGTTTTTTATACAAAGACCTTCTGGTCCTCTATGAGAAGACCTTCCGGTCCTCTATGCGAAAACTTTTGGGTCTTCCATACGAAGACCTTCTGGTCTTCTCCATACGAAGACTTTCTGGTCTTCTTCAATACGAAGACCTGCTGGTCTTCTTCTATACGAAGACCTGCTGGTCTTCTTCTATACGAAGACCTGCTGGTCTTCTTCTATACGAAGACCTGCTGGTCTTCTCTATACGAAGACCTGCAGGTCTTCTCTATACGAAGACCTGCTGGTCTTCTCTATACGAAGACCTGCTGGTCTTCTCTATACGAAGACCTGCTGTCTTCTCCATACGAAGACCTTCTGGTCTTCTTCTATACGAAGACCTTCTGGTCTTCTACTATACGAAGACCTTCTGGTCGTCTATGCGAAGACCTTCAGGTCTTCTATGCGAAGACCTTCTGTTCTTCTATACGAATAACTTCTGGTCTTCCATGAGAAGACCTTCTGCTCTTCCATGAGAAGGCCTTCTGGTCTTCCTTGAGAAGACCTTCTGGTCTTCCGTGAGAAGACCTTCTGGTCATCTATGAGTAGACCTTCTGGTCTTCCATGAGAATACCTTCTGCTCTTCTATGCGAAGACCTTCTGGTCTTCTATACGAAGACCTTCTGGTCTTCTATGCGAAGAACTTCTGGTCTTCTATACGAAGACCTTCTGGTCTTCTATATGAGGACCTTCTGGTATTCTACACGAGGACCTTCCGGTCTTCCATGAGAATACCTTCTGGTCTTCTATGCGAAGACCTTCTGGTCTTCTATACGAAGACCTTCTGGTCTTCCATGAGAAGACCTACTAGTCTTCTATGCGAAGAACTTCTGGTCTTCTATACGAAGACCTTCTGGTCTTCTATATGAGGACCTTCTGGTATTCTACACGAGGACCTTCCGGTCTTCCATGAGAATACCTTCTGGTCTTCTATGCGAAGACCTTCTGGTCTTCTATACGAAGACCTTCTGGTCTTCCATGAGAAGACCTACTAGTCTTCTATGCGAAGACCTTCTGGTCTTCTATGCGAAGACTTTCTGGTCTTCTATATGAGGACCTTCTGGTATTCTACACGAGGACCTTCCGGTCTTCTATGAGAAGACCTTCCGGTCCTCTATGAGAAGACCTTCCGGTCTTCTATGAGAAGAGCTTCTTGTATTCTATGAGAAGACCTTCTGGTCTTTTATGAGAAGACCTTCTGGTCTTCCATGAGAAGATCTTCGGGTCTACGAATTTTCTGAAGATAATAACTCCTTGCAAAGAAATATCCATTTCCTTTCCCAGGGTATCCTTTTCATGACATGTGAATGAACTTGATTTATTTCCATACCCTCACACACCTACACAGCAATTTTTCTACCTTGGCCAATAAATCAAATGGTAATTAAAATAAAATTTCTAATGTCAAGGTCTACCAAACGCAACAAAAAGAATTAATTCCACAAAACAAGCTGCTCTAATTACCGGTCAAACAAAAAACAGCTGTACCTTACTTGAAATTATTTTCATAATTTACCTCATCTCCGCAAAAAATACATTCATTTGTATTTTGGCCAAGACTTAATAATAATTTACAATATCCGTTTTCACAATCAAAAAGAAAAAAGAAAAAAGAGAGGACGAATCCCACAATAATACTCACACAGTTGGGATCCAACGAAATCCTTCCGTAAACAAATACCTACCGAGCTGTCGGTTTAACGTACATATTTCTTTACGCTTCATCTACTAGCCATATTTTTCGGTAAAATAGCGGTAAAAAGAAAGAGGCAGAGGCAGAAGAAACAAAAAACGCAAAAAATAAACAACAACTGACAGTTTATATTGCCACGTTAAAACAACAGACATCCGCCGCCGCCGCACCATGGATTGCGCGAATATTGCATACAGCAAATCCTTTGTGGCATACCCCAAATTAACAACAAAAAAACTTTGCCATAACCTCTTTTTAGAGGTGCACCAGAATCACAGGAAAAAAAATAAAGAACGAGCGAACCAACGCTGGGCCTGTTGTCGTTTTTAAGTTGTGAACCATTTATAAGTTGTTGGACCAGAAAAAAAATGGAAAAATGGAAAAAAGAAAAGAAAGAAAAACTCCGAGCAAATACAAATTCGAAAGACTCAAACACTGAGCCCTTTTTTCATACGCTGTTGAACAATTATGCGGGAATATAACATACGAGGGAGGTTTGAATGGGTAATGAATTTGTATGAATTTGTATTCAATATTTTTGGTAGATTTTTTTTTCAGTTTAAACTGAACCTTCTATACCGAACCTGAACCTTCTTGAATTCTCAATTTAGGATTGAGAGCCCGAGTCTTAAAATTGAGATTGAGCAATTATTCTATGTATGTTTTTCAGGTAACTATTGCATTAGGTGGCTTTGCTGTGAAGTTGGAAGAGGATACATATGGTTGTCATATTTATATCTTTACTAATATTTACAAACTATCTCTTAAATTTTGATAAACTGACATTTAGGTTGAATTCGGGCTTATGTGCTAAACTTCTTCTTATGTGAGCATATATTACTTACATGGTTGAATATGAACCGCCCATGCCTGTAATACTTTTTCAAGTTTTTCATACCCTCGACAATATGGCTTGAGAGGATATCATTTGACAAGGCCGAAACGTGCCTCATCGAAATAAGGGTCTAAGACCAAGGTCTCTTTGAAATAAAATTCCATTTCAGGGCTTTTGGAGTCGATCTAGCGATGTCCGTGTGGTGTGTCTCTCAGGTTGGTGCACACTATAACTCTCGAAGGGAACATACGATTTGATTCAAATTCGGTACATCGTAATATTATTGTAAAACGTAGTTCGAGTTCGGAGATGGGCAATATCGGTCCATGCCCCAAGTAAGTCCCCAGATCACATTTTCAAAAAAAAAAAAAAAAAAAAACAGTAAAGAAAGCTTAAAGTCGGGCGGGGCCGACTTTATGATACCCTACACCACTTTGCTAATTTAGTAGAGCTTAAAAGTTTTTATGGGAGAGTTCAATCACACACGCTATGATTATAATTATAATTTAAAGTTCAAAGGACGAAATATGCCGAGGCATTTGTATCTTTTAAATTCTGACTTGTGTTGCCCCTTTGGTGCACAATTAATTTGAAATCGGATAAAAATATATATGGGAGCTTTATCCAAATCGGAACCGATCTCGATAAAATTTGGCAAAGATATTTCTGAGCTGTATTTGATATATTTCCCTGAGTATCGTTGCTACGGAGAGCATATTACGGCTGTGGGTAACAAATGTGACAAATCGGATGAACAGTATATATGGGAGCTATAGCTATATCTGAACCGATCTTCACCAAATTCGACATACTAGCCTCTAGACTCAATTCGGTCGTAAGTGCCAAATTCCATCCCATTTGGACGAATATTAGACGTTTGGTGCACAATAAAAGGTAAATCGGACGAAGTTATATATGGGAGCTATATCCAAATCTGAACCGATCTCGATAAAATTTAGCAAATGTATTTCTGAGCTGTATTTGATATATTTCCCCAAATATTGTTGTTACATAGTGCATATTACGGCGGCGGTGGACAAAAATAACAAATCGGATGAACAGTATATGTGGGAGCTATAGCTATATCTGAACCGATTTCGATCAAATTTGGCATACATTTTTTCAGGCCTAATTTGGGTGTATGTGCAAAATTCCATACAATTCGGGCTGATATTACACGTTTGGTGCACAATCAAAGGCAAATCGGACGAAGATATATATGGGAGCTATATCTAAATTTTGACCGATTATCTCCAATTTCAATAGGGTTCGTCCTTGGGCCAAACAAAAGATCTTTGCAAAATTTCATCTGGATCGGGCAATAAATGCGACGTGTACTTTGTTCACAAAAATACATGGACAGACGGACGGACGGACATGCATAAATCGACTCAGAATGTGATTCTATGCAGAACTATGGGTCCATCTCGTTTCCTTCTGCCTGTTAGAAACAAATGCACAAAGACATAATACCCTGACCACCTTGTGGTGTAGGGTATAATAAATATTTTACAACATAGAAAGATAAAGGATAATTCGATTTTGTTTCCACTTTGAAAATCCTAATATTTGCATTAGTGCTAGGTCTGGTGCGAAAATGGTCACTTCATCAAGTACCTCCTCCACAAGGGGTCAACAACTTAAATAATTATAACTCTTACAAAGTGAGAAACCAATGTTTACCGAAATCACTTCTCAATAAGTTAATTGTTACTAGTGCTGTGTAGCACAGTCCAGGTCTTACATAAGAACGCCTTCTGGTCTTCAGTGAAAGTGAAAAGACCTTCAGGTTTTCTATACAAAGACCTTCTGGTCATCTTTGAGAAGACCTTCTAACTTCTATAGGAGGACATTCGGGCAGTCTATAAGAAGAACTTCAGATCTTCTATGAGGAAATCTTCTGAATCTCTATGAGAAGACCTTCTGGTTTTTTACAGGAATCCATATGGACTTCATAGGAAATTTTCTGTCCTAAGGTCCTACATGTCTCCATATTAGGAATTTCTGGTCTTCATTTCGAAAGTCTTCTTGTATCCTATGAGAAGAACTATTGATCTTCTGTAAGAAGAACTCCTGGTCGTCCTTTTGGTCTTTTATGGCAAGACCTTCTGGTCTTCTATACGAAGAACTTCTGGTCTGTTATAGGAATCCATCTGGTTCTTTAAGAGAAAACCTTACAGACTTCTTTAGGAAGTAGTATTGGTCTTCTATAGGAAGAACCTCTGGTTCGAGTTAGAAGACGAACAATATAGGCTCACTCCTTCTGGTACCTCCACCAAAAGGCCAAAATAGTCAAAGAAAATAATTTACCTCATAGAAAGCGAAAAAACCCATTCGATTTTGTGCAAACTTTGCAAGCAGCTATATTTTTGTCAGTGCTAAGTCATGTGCGAAAATGGAAAATATCGGTCCACTCCATCAAATATCTTCCACACAAGGGGCCAAATCTATTATATTTATAACTCTTATAAAATGTGATCTAAAAGTCCGATAGTATCAAATTACACACATCACAATATTTTTATTAACCCAAGGTCTATTGTGAAGATGAAATACATCGGTCTACTCCTTCTGGTACCTCCCCCACAAAGATAAAAAAATTTTAATAACCGTAAGTCTCGTAAAACGCGAAATTAACTTCCGATTACATTCAGTCTTGGTACATACCAATATTTCTATTAACACAAGATCAGTTATAAAGATGGTAGAGATCGGACTATTTCTTCTGGTATATCCCCCACCAAAGGGTACAAGTTTTCAAAAACCAAAACGATTATAAAATCCGAAATAGACAATCCGGTTCGCTTCTTATTTCACACATCCTAAAACTTCTACTAACACAAGGTCTGGTGTTAAAGATCACTCGGTTCACTCCTTCTCCATCTCCCCAGAAATGATCAAAAATTGAGAAAACCGTGAAGCTCATAAAACGTGCACTCAACATTCGATTCCACTCAGACTTGGCATATCTCAATATTCCAATCCACAGAAGATATGTTATAAAGATGGTAGAGATCGGACCCATTTTTTCTGGTACCTCCCCCACAAAGGGGTCAAAGCTTTGAATAAACAAAACGATAATAAAATCCGAAAAAAGCATCTGATTTCCTTCATATTTCACAAATCTCCTTATTTTTTACTAACACAAGATCTGTTGTGAAGATGGGTTATATCGGTCCACTCCTTCTGGTACCTTCCCCACTAAGGTTCAAAACCTTAAATATCTGTGAAGCTCATAAAAGGCAAAATTTACAACCAATTCCATTCAGTCTTGGTGCATCTAAATAGTTCCATCAGCTGAAGGTTTACAATAAAGATGGTAGACATCGGACTATTCCTTCTGGCACCTCACCCACAAAAGGTCAAAGTTTTGAATAACCAAAACGATCACAAAATCCGAAATAAGCATCCAGACTTCATCATATTTCACCCATCTCATTATTTTGACTGCCGAAAGATCTGCGGTGAAGGTGTGATATATCGGTCCACTCCTTCTGGTACCTCACCCACAAAAGGTCGAAATTTTGGAATATCCATGAAGCTCATAAAACGCGAAATTAACATCCGATTCCATTCAAACTTGGTACATCTCAATATTTCCGTCATCACAAGATCTGTTATTGGGATGGTAGAGATCGGACTTTTAGTAGTCGATATATATTAATTTAGGTCCGATACGAAATGGACAATATTGTGCCATTCGTTCGGAATCTACTCTATAGATCCTGGATGCTCTTCTCAAGGATCTGAAGTATCATTCCGAACTCTCAAAATATTGTTGTTATACTCACGGCACATATTTTCTATGGCAAAAAATCTAAATATATTTTATTTTAATTTATCGAAAATACCTGCAATTTACATTTTCTTACACTTTCCATACCACCCCCCCTAAAAACAACAATTCTAACCGGCCTCTCACGAAAAAAATCTTAAATGGCAATGATGATGTTCAGCAACAAAAAAATCCGCTTGCAACCAAAAACATTTGGCTAACAAACATAGCTTTCAACAAGCAAATAACAAAACAAGCCCCCTGCTCTCCATACACAACTCCATCCGGAGCCATGTGGTTAAGGGGTTGGGTACCTACATGCCCAACCAACCACTTCTTCGCAGATGATTTAAAAGTTTTGCCACGCAAACAAAATACAAAACCAAAAACTGACTCCAGAGAAATGGTTGGTAACACTCTTTGGCCTCCACCACCCCCCAAAAAAACTCCATTAATATAAGCGAACAAATTCTCGATTTGGAAGCCTCCTCCACTGTTGCTTTTTTATGCCGAAGACCAACAACATTTGCCATCGCAAGCAAAAATACAATCCGGCGAACAGAGAGGAAAAAAATCCCATTTCTCCCATCCCCAAAACAACTTCACCGCCGTTCCGGCAATCCAAAGAGACATCAACAAATCCATGTATTTTATAAATATGATGATATTACGGTTTGTATTAGTATCCGGATAAAATACTGCGGCTTACTGCAAGGACAATCACTGGCATGGAATGAATAAATGTTCGCTGATGTGCCCTTTTTTCGGTTGGAGTTTCCCGAACTGAAAGAGTTGTGGTAATTGCAGGACGAAAGAATGGGGGAGAGAGAAAAAAATAATAATAAAATTGTGCTAAGGTTAGAAGTAAAATTTGTATGGGTGGATAATATTGCTTTAGGACGATTAATCACCAAGGATTAAGTCAGTCAAACAGACTGACTGGCAGGAAAGTAAGGTGTGAGGAAGGCATTAATGAAAGCAAATGAAATGATCCAGCAATACAGGGTCATTTTATTGCGGTATTAGCAAAACACATATAAATGTCATGGATGAATTGAAAAGCGTAGCACAATTGTTTGGCCCTCTTGACCATGGCAAATTGGCAGAAATGGGCTTTACCTGGATTTAATTTATTGAAAAAATATTTTGAATATTAATTTGGGAATACAAAATGGTATTCTCAAAGAAGACTAAAAGGTTTTCGTAGAGAAGATAGAAGACCAAAAAGATTTCTCATAGAAGACGAACAAGTCTTCTTATAAAATACGAGCAGGTCTTCTCATAGAAGACCAGAAGAAGGTCTTCGCATAGAAGACCAGAAGGTCTTCGTATAGAAGAAGACCAAAGGTCTTCGCATAGAGAAGACAGGAACGTATAGAAGAAGACCAGAAGGTCTTCGTATAGAAAAAGACCAGCACGTCTTCATATAGAAGAAAACGAGAAGGCCTTCTTATAAAAGAAGACCAGGAGGTCTTCGTATAGAAGACCAGAAGGTCTTCGTATAGAAGACCAGAAGGTCTTCGTATAGAAATCCAGGAGGACTTCTCATAGATGACTAGGAAGTCTTCTCATGGAAGACTATAAGGTCTTCTCATAAATGACCAGAAAGTCTTCGTATAGAAGACCAGAAGGTATTCGTATTGAAGACCTGAAAGTATTCCTATAGAAGTCCAGAAGGTATTCGTATAGAAGACCAGAAGGTCTTCGTAGAGATGACCAGAAGGTCTTGGTATAGAAGACCAGAAGGTCTTGGTATAGAAGACCAGAAGAAGGTCTTCGTATAGAAGACTTGAAGATCTTCTCATAGAAGAGCTGGAGGTCTTCTCATAGAAGAGCAGAAGGTCTTCTTATAAAAGAGCAGAGGGTCTTCTCATAGAAAACAGGAAGGTCTTCTCATAGAAGACAGGAAGGTCTTCGTATAGAATGCCAGAAGGTCTTCTCATAGAAGACCAGAAGGTCTTCTCATAGAAGACCAGAAGGTCTTCGAAAAGAAGACCAAAAGGTCTTGGTAAAGAAAACCAGAAGGTCTTCGTATAGAAGACCAGAAGGTCTTCTCATAGAAGACTGGAAGGTCTTCTCATAGAAGACTGGAAGGTCTTCTCATAGAAGGCCAGAAGGTCTTCTCATAGAAGGCCAGAAGGTCTTCTCATAGAAGGCCAGAAGTTCTTCTCATAGAAGACTAGAAGGTCTACGTATAGAAGATCAGAAGTTCTTCTCATAGAAGACTAGAAGGTCTTCGTATAGAAGACCAGAAGGTCTTCTCATAGAAGACTGGAAGGTCTTCTCATAGAAGACTGGAAGGTCTTCTCATAGAAGACTGGAAGGTCTTCTCATAGAAGACTGGAAGGTCTTCTCATAGAAGACTGGAAGGTCTTCTCATAGAAGACTGGAAGGTCTTCTCATAGAAGACTGGAAGGTCTTCTCATAGAAGACTGGAAGGTCTTCTCATAGAAGACTGGAAGGTCTTCTCATAGAAGACTGGAAGTTCTTCTCATAGAAGACTGGAAGGTCTTCTCATAGAAGACTGGAAGGTCTTCTCATAGAAGACTGAAAGGTCTTCTCATAGAAGACTGAAAGGTCTTCTCATAGAAGATGAGCTTGTTTCTTATAGAGTAAGTCTTCTCATAGAACACGAGCAAGTCTTCTCGTAGAAGGCCGTAAGGTCTTCTCATAGAAGGCTGAAAGGTCTTTTCATAGAAGACCGTAATGCCTTCTCATAGAAGACCTCGTAGGAAAGGGAGTCTTCTTATAGAAGATGGGATCTTCTTTCATAAGAAGAAGTCTTCTTATAGAAGAAGATGTCTTCTTATAGAAGAAGATGTCTTCTTATAGAAGAAGATGTCTTCTCATAGAGAATCAGAATCTCTTCTTTTCTCTCTCTCTCTCTTCTTTTGGAAAACCTTCTGAAAATCTTGTATTACAACACCTCTTGGTCCTCCATTATATTAAGACCTTTAGGAATTATTTGATAAGTCACATCCTAAATCTTAAATGCCGCTTAACGTTTATTCCTCCCACTAAGCACCCTCTATCCATTTCCATCTACTCTCGCTTATTGCAATTGCATTGCCTACAACAACTGGCAATAAATGTATACGACCAGGCCTCATATTGTTTGTTAATAGCTTAATGAAACATTTTAATCCTTCTGCACTTAGTTGCAGCTAAACATTAAACTTGACAACAAATAACTTTGCCGTTCATTGCCAACTTGATGTCCTATTTATTGTCTGGGCTTTTGTGAGCTGTGCTCCCATTCCCAATGATTCCAAGACAATTACACCTACTACTCCAAGGCATGCAACAAAGAGCAAGAGGACACCAACAGACGACAACAACTAAAACTTGCTGTGCCAGCAATGACGCGACTGAGCTAAGCAAACACCAGCACCCGGGCAACATCATCAAACTGCAGGCCAAAGCCAAACATTTACAATGCCATAAAGTTTGTGTAAACCCAATGTTCTGTGGTAAATGCTTGGTTGCAGCCTAAAAGCCCTCTCTCTCTACGCTACTCTTGAGCTTCGTGTTTCGTTGCTGGTCTATTTGTTGCTCTCACAACAATCCAGTAAGTAAGTAACAATGAATATTCACTTTCTGGATATTAGTTCGTTTGTTTTGTTGGTCCGTACGTTAGTGTGTATGTGTGTGTGTCTTGTATTTACATTTCCGTCGTAAATGGGAAAAGTTTTTCAGCGGAACTGAAATTCCAGTAATAAAAACAAGTAAAAAAGCTGTAAGTTCGACTGGCCGAACTTAGAATACCCTCCACCATTTGGAACGAATTTGGCAATTCTCAAAAACTATAAAATCCATTAAAAATCTTAAAAATACCGAAGGTAGCTATTACGACGACATGAACCTGCATAGGTAACATTTGTCATAAGCCATTACAATATTCAAATGCGAAACTTAAAAAATCGGTTATAATGTCTATAAAATCATTAAAATACCGAATATCGGGAGGTACCGTTATTGGGGGTCTATAAGAAGACTTGGACCTGCACAGACAATTTTCTGTCATAGGCTGTAATATTCATTACGAACTTCAAATACTAAATTTAAAATAGTTCCAGTAAAAAATGCCGCTAAAATCATTAAAATACCGAATATCGAGTGGTACCGTTATATGGGGGCTACACGAAGACATGGACCTGCACTGACAATTTTCTGTCTTAGGCGCCAGTATTCATTACGAACTTCAAATACCAAATTTGAAACAATTCCGGTGAATAAATTCGCTAAAATCATCAAAATACCGAAAATCGAGGGGTACCGTTATATGGGGGCTATACGAAGACGTGGACCTGTACAGACGATTTTCTGTCGAAGGCTGTAGTATTCATTACGAACTTCAAGTACTAAATTTAAAATAGTTCCAGTAAAAAATGCCGCTAAAATCATCACAATACCGAATATCTGGAGGTACCGTTATATGTGGGCTATACGAAGATGTTGACCTGCACAGACAAGTTTCTTTCATAGGCTGTAGTGTCCGCCAAGAATTTCAAATACCAAATTTGAAACAATTCTGGTGAAAAAATGTCTATAAAATCAGTAAAATACCGAATATCGGGTGGTACCGTTATATGAGGGCTCTACGAAGACGTGGACCTGCACAGAGATTTTTCTGTCTTAGGCCGTAATATTCATTACGAACTTCAAATACCAAATTAAAAACAATTCCGGTGAATAAATTCGCTAAAATCATCAAAATACCGAATATCGGGTGGTGCTGTTATATGGGGGCCCTACGACGACGTGGACCTTCACAGACAATTTTCCGTCTTAGGCTGTAGTATCCATTATAAACTTCAAATACCAAATTTGAAACAATTCCGGTGAATAAATTCGCTAAAATCATCACAACACTGAATATCTGGAGGTATCGTTATACGGGGGCTATACGAAGACTTGGACCTGCACAGACAATTTTGGTCTTAAGCTGTAGTGTCCTGTACGAACCTCAAATACCAAATTGGAAACAATTCCGGTGAAAAATGTCGCTAAAATCATCAAAATACCGAATATCGGGGGGCACCGTTGCATGGGGGCTATACGAAGACGTGGATCTACATGGGCCATTTTCTGTTTTATGCTGTAGTATCTGTTACAAACTTTAAATACCAAATTTGGAACAATTCCGGTAAATAATGTCGCTAAAATCATCACAGTACAGAATATCGTGAGGTACCGGTATATGGGGGCTGTTCGAAGAAGTGGACCTGCATGGACAATTTCCCGCCTTAGGCTGTGGTATCCATTACGAACTTCAAACACCAAATTCGAAATAATTCCGGTAAGTAATGTCGCTAACATCATAAAAATACCGAATATCGGGAGGTACCGTTATATGGGGGTTATACCAAAACGTGGACCTACATGACCCATTTTCAATACCAAAAGGACACAACATACATTTGAGTAAGTTTTTATCAACTTACTTCATTTCTTTCGGAAGCTAGAGTGATTTCCACAGACAGACAGACAGACAGACGGCCGGACGTGGTTAAATCGGCATATAATTTTATGCTGATCAATAATTTATACACCTTGTGGGATCTAAAAGGTATATTTCGAGGTGTTACAAACGGAATGATAAACTTAATATACCCTCCATACTATGATGGAGGGTATAAAAAGAATTGTTGCCTCACCAAGAAGAACCTTTCATTGTATGCGTGTTTCAGAGGGCTTTGTATCACCAGCTTGCATCTGTAGATAGCAACTCTCTTTAGAATACCCTGTGGACAGATATGCATCCTGTTTTATGATTATATTTACACCAAAGTGACATTGGTATTAGCGCTACGACTTTTTATTTAAATTCTATGGATATTTCTTTTCTTTTCCCAAAACCCTTGAAGTAACAATGATCCAAATGAAAAATGGCAAGAGACAAGAATAATATTCTAATGATGAGGACACGTAACTTATATTACCAAAAACTCGCAGCAGATATATAAATAAAGAAATTACAGATTATTAAATGTACTTACCTCTTGGCCACACACGACCCTTCGTCCAATCCAATTCCAAAGAATATGATTTCAATTTTGCCAAAAATTCCCAAGAAAAAGATTTCAATTTAGCCAATTTACACAACGAACTCCACAAATCCAATTTTCATCTGATCGCGAAATATTAATCCAATAAATATTTATTGTTTTTGGTATTTTTTATTATTTTTAATTGGTTACAACACGTAAAATTTTGCAAAAACTACGAATATGTACGCTTACAACTAAAAAATTTAACAAAATGAATTTTTGAAATGAAAATTTTCCTTTGAATTTTTCCTTTGACATTTAAATATGTCATGCATGTCCATATGCATATTAGGGTGCACCCTCTAAAATTGCTGATGGTAATTGTTGTGTGCCTGAAATATTGTAATCCTCCTCTATTATATATCATCATACGTTCCATAGGCTATGGCCATTCAGAAATTAAATTCTTTTTGCAGAAAATATGAAATTGAAACATTTGTGAGATAAAAATATGTTACCTAAAATTCGACGCACTCGGTCGACGTTTTTCACCTCACACCACAGGTCAATAAGCCCATCTGACAACCAAGTTTGCCGTTAAAATACATGTTGTAATTTGAAATTCAAAGAGAGTCAAATCACAATAGTGCGAAAACTATTAAGTTTATTGTCAAATTGTTGTCAAACGTAGTCATCTTAGCCGACCTTGTGTAGGCCATGCACATGTATTTATATGAGTGTAACCCAAATACGTTGAGCGTTCGATATTTCAAAGTTGAACAATTTCAACGCTGACAATTGAATAGTTTCTTCTTTTTTAATACAAAAAATTTGAATATTTGTAATGGAAAATCTAACAATTGGGTTTATTATATGAAGATTATCAATTTTTATACCCTCCACCATACATAGTATGGATGGTATATTAAGTTCGTCATTCCGTTTGTAGCTCATCGAAATAATAAGTTTAGACCCAACAAAGTGTATATATTATTGATCAGCGTAAAATTCTAAGATGTTTTAGCACCCGGCTGTCCGTCTGTTGTAATCACTCTAGAGTCAAAACGAATAAAGAGAGGAAGCTAACATTTTGCACGAATCAGTATATTTTCTGCAGGCAGGTCGAGCTCGAAGATGGGCTATACCATGGTACAATGAATTCAAGGTAGGGCAGAACTACCATATGATTTAATTTTTTTTATTTTTCTGGCTTAATATGTCAACTTCATTTGCTTATGTGTGTGTCTTCTTTTCAATAATAAAAAATTGTTCAGAAAATATTCAAATTCGGGTGTTTTCAAAATGCTTATTGCAACGAATGCATCGACAAAATCTACAGTTTTTGTCGCGAAATAAACCATAAGAGATATATAGAACATGATATTGAAAAGAAATTTTGACCATTCATTCAGTTTTCGCGGTTTTAAATTATTTATTCAAAATCAATGCAACAAGTTGTTTGCTTTTTTATTGTTTTGATAGCAATTCTGACATTACAAGCCAAACAGGTAGACCTCTATACTTGAAATTTTTTCAAAGTTGACCTACCTTCTCTTCATTGTACCATGGACTATACCGGCCAACGATATCGTTTAGCCCCCATATAACGATGCCCCGATATTCTGTAATTTGATAATTGTGGCCAAGTTTTTCAATGAAATTGTCTGAAAATCCACAAAAGTAGTTCCTTCAATGGTACAATGAAGAGAAGGTAGGCCAACTTTGAAAAAATTGCAAGTATAGAGGTCTACCTGTTTGGCTTGTAATGTCAGAATTAGTAGACCAATTTTGATGACCAATTTTGTGATGCCAATTATTCGTCGAAAGCGTATGAGGCAGTTCTGGTTTCAACAAGACGGCGCTCGAATATGGGCAACCCGTCGAATATGAGCAACCCTGTATTTGGTATTTTGACGATTTTTAGTACAATATTCACTGAAATGGTTTCAAAATTTCTTATTTTGAACTACAGCCTGCGACAGAAAATTGTCTTTGCAGGACCAGGTTTTCGTATAGCCCCAATATAACGGTGCCCTTATATATTTTTTCCAGCTTCGTATTTGAATATTGTAATGGCTTATGACAAAAGTTGCCAATGCCGATCCACGTCTACGTATAGACCCCAATACAATGACCACATTCGGTATTTTTAAGATTTTAACAGAATTTTTAACGGATTTTATTTCTCAAAGTTCGGCCCTGCCAAACTTACTGTTTTTTTTTTTGTTCTTTTTGCTGGTTTTGGTATCCCTAATTGAATGGGAATAATGTAGAAAACGATTGTAAACATAAACTTCATTAGACATTTTTAACCTAATTACGGCAGAAAATGTTTTTTTTTTTTTTTTTTTTTTTTTGTGCGGAAAATTTCCGATTTCTCGGTTTAAAATATACAAAATGGGCATCGTTTGAAAGATTATGGAAATATTTATTAAGCAAGGTCATATGGTGGGGTTGTTTTAACCGGTTATAACACTTGTTAGTAGTCGGCTTCGATTTTAAATCAATATATTCAGAACTACAGAAGATATCAACACATATTAAAAAGGAAAGGGAAAAATACGTAGATCTCAATACCCTATAATGTATCCATTTTGATATTTCAAACAGTTCCAGTAAAAATACCAATTTTCTTGTATTGCTCGAGAACAACCCCGCCAAATGACCCCTAGTTGAATAGGTATTTCCAAAAGATTTCATATTGTTACACCAGTTATGTAGAACCACATAAAATCCGGACATTGTATCCGAACTTTCAAGTCGAATAACCGTGTAAACGGGTATTTCCTGCACGAAAAAATTTCTTCGCCGTCAGGTTAAAATCTCTACCTGCTATAAAAATTTAAGGTCAATCCGAGCATGGCCACTGGGATTATAATGTCTGTTTTGGAAGTGGATGTAATAAAAGTCGGACTAAATCGCCATTGCAATTACGGGGGATTATCCGAACTTTCAAGTCGAATAACCGTGTAAACGGGTATTTCCTGCACGAAAAAATTTCTTCGCCGTCAGGTTAAAATCTCTACCTGCTATAAAAATTTAAGGTCAATCCGAGCATAGCCACTGGGATTATAATGTCTGTTTTGGAAGTGGATGTAATAAAAGTCGGACTAAATCGCCATTGCAATTACGGGGGATTATATCCGGGCACCGCATAAACGCAGGAGGTAACTTTAAAATGGAACGATAAATAAAAACCGCAAATATAGTAAATCTAGTCTACATCCAGAACTGAAACCCATTTAATCCACTGAGCGAATTTAATTGAAAATTTATTCAGTTCAAATATATTTGAAAGGGAAGAGAAAATTTCTTCGATAAAAACATTTTGAATTTTCAAAAATTTAAAAAGTTTCAAAGATTTGGCCTGGTCGCCTGCCTATCTATACATCGAAGCTGGTTGTTGTCACATTTTTATGCAATTGTTTCAAGTTTGGTATTTGGATTTTGCAATGGATTTCACCTCCGATTGCAGAAATAAGCTTATAATTGTCCACGTTTTCATACATGTAAATGTAATGTATTTCGTCATATCTGACCGAATTCAATATATTTGGCAATAACTCCCATATAAATGATTCATCCGATTTGGTGTTTAAGTCCCCCATACCCGTAATATGAACCCCACAGCAATGACATTTGAAACCAGATGTCGTATATACTTCAGAAATTCCTCTGCCAAAGTTCATTGAGATCGGTTCTGATTTGGATATAGCTTCCATATATATCGTTACCGATTATCCGGCAAAGTTTTTATTGGAGAATTCAATCATACACGCTATGATTATAATTATCATTTAAAGTTCAAAGGACTAAATATGCCGAAGCATTTGTATTTTTTTTAATTTGGACTTGTATTGCCCATTTGCTGCACCATTAATTTGAAATCGGATAAAGATATATATGGGAGCTATATCCAAATTGAACCGATCTCGATAAAATTTGGCAAAGATATTTCTGAGCTGTATTTGTTATATTTCCCTGAATATCGTTGTTACGGAGTGCATATTACGGCTGTGGGTAACAAATATAAGAAATCGGATGAACAATATATATGTGAGCTGTAGCTATATCTGAGCCGATCTTCACCGAATTTGACATACTCAATTTGATAGACTCAATTCGGTCGTAAGTGCCAAATTCCATCCCATTTGGACAAAGATTAGACGTTTGGTGCATAATAAAAAGTAAATCGGAAGAAGTTATGTATGGGAGATACATCCAAATCCGAACCGACCTCAATGAAATTTAGCAAAGGTATTTCTGAGCAGTATTTGATATATTTCCCCAAATATTGTTGTTGCAGAGTGCATATTACGGCTGCGGAGGACAAAACAAATCGTATGAACAATATATATGGGTGCTATAGCTATATCTGAACCGATTTCGATCAAATTTGGCATACTTATTTTCAGGCCTAATTTGGTTGTATGTGCAAAATTCCATACTATTCGGGCTGATATTACACGTTTGGTGCACAATAAAAGGCAAGTCGGACGAAAATTTAGCTATATCTAAATTTTGACCGATTATTTCCAATTTCAAAAGAGTTCGTCCTTGGGCCAAACAAATAATTTGTACAAAATTTCATGTGGATATGACAATAAATGCGAACTGTATTTTGTTTACAAAAATACATGGACAGACAGAGAGACAGACGGACGGACGGACGAACATGCATAAATCAACTCAGAATGTGATTCTATGCAGATCATCAAAAGGAAATATGGGTCTATCTCGTTTCCTTTTGCCTGTTACAAACAAATGCACAAAGACATAATACCCTGACCACCTTGTGGTGTAATAATTAAATAAATCTACCGATATTATAACTATATTTGTATGACTAATATTTCTATTTTATTATTTTTTTATAGCTAAATGCTTATTTTTAATGGCGTGTTACAATGTTGTCTTCTTTTAGCTCATTCATCTATTCACGCCTTAATTTGACCTATTAATTAATCGCACTGAGTAATGAATCTATTTAAAGGTAAAGTAAATGCCAACCACGAGATGTATGTTGACAGTATTAGAACAAATTTGGGACATTAGGAAAAAAATAAAATAATTGAACGTTCAATTGATTTAAGTGTTTCAAGATTTATATTACCACAGTAGAAATTTTTAATAGTCTAAACTATTTTAATACCTTTCGTAAACGCAATCATACAATTCGCTCAACAAGCGTGATATTAAAAGAGGAAATGCATTTCAGTTTATCCAAATTTTGTGACAATGCTGCGAATACTAAAATAGCCTATGAGAAAGGGAGGTAGAAGCATACCTTGTTTACGAATCTAGCATAGCTAAAGAATATGTGAGGAAACAGCATATAAGAGACATAAAGCATATTAAATCGACACATTAGACTAGCGATGACATTTAATGAGAATTAAGTAAGTAGTAAGTGCCTCATCATAAGATACATTCAGGGTTCTTCAGATGTATTTTGGGTCCCCGAGATTTTTGACATTAAACATGGAAAGTATAGGTACACATTTTGGTATAGCCAATATATCACTGTACCACCCGATATTCGTTACTTTCGTTATTTTAGCCGCATTTTCAAAGGAATTGTTTCAAATTTAGAATTCGCAATGGGAAAATGTAAGAAATGTCTTCGTATATGCGCCATGCAACAGTACCTTCTGTTATTCGGTATATTCACGACTTATCCTCATATGGTACTTATTGGGATTGATTTTTATACCCTCCACTACACATAGTATGGAGGGTATATTAAGATCGACATTCCGTTTGTAACTCATCGAAATAATCATGTCAGACCCAGAACAAAGTATATATATTCTTGATCAGCGTAAAATTCTAAGTCGATTTAGCGATGTCCGTCTGTCTGTCTGTCCGTCTGTCTATTGTAATCACGCTATCTTTCGAACGAATTGAGATACAAGGCTAAAATTTTGCACAAAGGTTTATTTTTACAGTAGGCAGGTGAAATTCGTAAATGGACCATGTAGGTCCACGTTTTCATATAGCCCCCATATAACTGTACCTCCCGATATTCGGTATTTTGATGATTTTAGAGACATTTTTCACCAGAATTGTTTCAAATTTGATATTTGAAGTTCGTAATGGATACTACAGTCTGTGACAGAAAATTGTCTATGCAGGACCAGGTCTTCGTATAGCCCCCATATAACGGTACCTCCCTATATTCGGTATTTTAATGATTTTAGGGACATTTTTCACCAGAATTGTTTCAAACTACAGAAAATTGTCTGACAGGTCAACATATTCGTATAGCCCCCATATAATGGTACCTCCCTACATTCGATATTTTTGATTTTATCGACATTATAACCAATTTTTTTATTTGAATATTGTAATGGCTTATGACAAATATTACCTACGCAGATTCGTGTCGTCGTATAGACCCTAATATAATAGCTAAATTCGGTATTTTTAACAGAAGTTTTAACGGATTTTACTGTTTTTGAGAATTGAGGGTATTTAAAGTTTGGCCCGGCCGAACTTACAGCTTTTTTACTTGTTAAGATTTGAATCTAATTTTTGATGGATGTTTTTTTTTTTTGTTTTTTTAAATTGCCAAATTCGTTGCAAATTGTGGAGGGTATTCAAAGTTCGATCCGACTGATTTTTTTATTTTATAATTTTTTTGTGAAGCACGACAGATGGTCACCGGTAAATGTCACCGACTTTATTTCAAAAAATCGACTAAATAGAATCGACTTTAAATAGTACCAGGTGTAAGGCCATCAAATATTTAATATTTTTTATTAATATTTTATTAATATTAATATTTGGTATCAAATATTTTTTCCAATCCATTTTTTTTCCAATCCAATTTTTTTCTTCCCAAAATGTAGTCGAAGGTTCTTATTTCAGCATGCACCAAATATATTCCTGTCTTTCAAAATTTATACATATTTTATTTTTTCTTTATCTTCATAATATCAGCATATTAATCATAGCCACGCTCCACTGTAATACACTTTATATAATTATTTCATGAACAAATGAAAATTGCATATAAACATTTTTTTCTGCTAAAAAATCACGAGTTTGTGTCTTGAAGCTATAGAACGTTAAGAAATATATAGAAATCAAGCAATAAAGAAAGAATAAACACATAAGCAAATACATACATTTAATAGAAGAAATAAGGGAAAACAAACGAAAAACATTCAATAATAATAAAAAAAAAACTGATAAGAAAAAGTTCAGCATGCACCAATCAGAAAATAAATACAAAAATAATAACAAACACGAAAATGTTTCATTGTTTTTGTTTTTTTTTTTTTTTTACTAATACTCACATAAATTAAATACCAACACAAATGTAATAACTTTGAAGCTTATCGCCGAAAGAGAGAGGAAAATTAAGCTGAGTTTTTTTCGCAAAATAGAGAACGTAAGACAAAGACAAAGCTCACAGACGATGACAGTACAATCAGTTATCAACCAAAATTATTATTGTTTTTTTCGCCAAAATTGTTTTAAATTTTAATTTTTTTAATATTTTCTTTTTCTAGACGTCACACTTAAATGTATGCAATAATTTAGCTTCAACAAAAAAATGTGTTGCTTTTGCCAAAAGAAAATTGTTTAATTACAGCACAACGGATGGTTACTCCAGAGACAACATAAAAGAATATATCCCCAAGATTTTATGAGTTATTTATTTATTTTTTTTTTTTTTGTTGCAATTATAATTTTTGGTTTTTGTTGTTGTTTTAGTGCAATATCAAGGACGCAATCACGTAAGAAGCCAAAAACACCACACCACAATTTTTTTTTTGTTGTTGGGACGTTACAATAACGACGATGGCGAATTAGACGACAACGACGACGACGAGATTCACTACGACGGACACAAAAATATTAACTGAGGAGATGATGAGACAAAACGTTTATTTTTTGGTGAAATCTTATCAAGACAACAGACTCTGACAAACTGGTGAACAGCGCCAGAGATTGTCTGGCAAAGAGTGATCGAATTTTGTTTTTTCAAAGGGCGGTGTTGGCGTTTGCTCCCTCTCACTCGGCATGATCATTCTTATCGAATGAATTGAATGTGATTCTATTCGTCATGAATTGTATTGAGCATCGGCCAGCATTGCAACAACAACAACAACTGCATCGATTGAAACGAAATCGATTAATCTGTTCGCATCATGAGTATGTAGCAGCATGTGCAACAACAACAATAAGTAGCAACAACAACTACAACAACACTTAACAATACCACAGATTCAGTGACATTTCAAATGTATGGCAAATGCGCCCTCGAACAAAATCTACTGATAACGCTGAGTTTGGGCGAGGAAGACACATGGGATGTGTTGTGTGTGTGAATGTTGTTGTCAAGGCACTCGCTGTAATGAGATATTAGGGTGTTGTGGAAATAAAAGCACGTTTCTGTAAAAACAATCATTAATATTTTTTATATTTATAGAAGGAAGCGAGTTTTAGTCGGTTCGCCGACGCATATGTATCCTTAAGTCTTTAATACGTTATATTTTTATACCCTCCACCATACTATGAAGGGTATATTAACTTTGCCATTCCTGTTGTAACTCATCCAAATAGTCATGTCAGACCCAACAAAGTATATATTCCTGATCAGCGTAAAATTCGAAGTCGATTTAGCAATGCCCGTCTGTCTGTCTGTTGCAATCACTCTATCTTTCGAACGAATTGAGATAGAAGGCTAAAATTTTGCTCATATGTTTATTTTTCCAGTAGGCAGGTTAAGTTCGTAAATGGGTCATGTAGGTCCAAGTTTTCATATAGCCTCCATGTAAGGGTACCTCCTGATATTCGTTATTTTGATGATTTTAGCGACATTATTCACCGGAATTGTTTCAAATTTGGTATTTGAAGTTCGAAATGGATACTAAAACCTAGAACAGAAAATTGTCTGTGCTGGTCCACGTCTTCGTATAGCTCCCCTATAACGGTACCTCGCAATATTCGGTTTTACGATGATTTTAGCGACATTATTAACCGGTGCAGTTTCAAAATACGTATTTAGATTTCATAATGGGAACTACAGGCTGTGACACAAAATTGTCAATGCAGGTCCAGGTCTTCGTATATAGTACCTCCATATATTCGGTATTTTGACAATTTTAGGTACAATACTCACCGAAATTGTTTGAAATGTCGTATTTGAAGTTCGTAATGGATGTTACAGCCTGTGACAGAAAATTGTCTATGCAGGTCCGCGTCTTCGTATAGCTCCGATATAACGGTAACTCCCCATATTCGGTATTTTGATGATTTTAGCTACATTATTCACCGTTTATTTCAAGTTTCGAATTTGAATATGGTAATGGCTTATAACAAACAATGCCTATGTAGGTCCACGTCGTATAGACCCAAATATAACGACTATATTCGGTATTTTTAAGATTTTAACAGAATTTTTAAGGGATTTTATTTTTTGAAAAATTTCAAATTCGTTCGAAATGGTGGAGGATATTCAAAGATTGGCCCGGCCGAACTTACTGCTTTTTAAATTGCTATATTTATACATATATCCTTAAGACTTCAATGCGTCATATTTAACTTTTTTATGTTTACATGATTTCAAAGTTCTTCCGGTATGAATATTCTGCATTTTAACCGGTTTTCCGCTATTCGCTCTTATTTTGGACATATTTTTCATTATGTAACTAAATTTTCAGGGGTTTCTGATAGATATTACTACGAGCAAGCTTGATATTTGATCTACAAAGAACGAATAGCAATATTCCATTTCCTGAACCTAAATAAATTAACCTGGCTTAAGTTTTAGAAACGATGTAGTTTGGTGCCATGATTAAGCGTTTCTTAAAATATGGTTGTTATATCCTACACCACATAGTGGTGTATTTATTTGTAACAGTGAGAAGGATGCGAGATAGACCCATAGCTACTTTTGATAATCTGCATTGAATCACATTCTGAGTCGGAATGGGTGAGAAACGGCTAACATTTTTATATAGCTCCCACAGATATATTCCACCAGGATAATTGTGCACTAAATGGACAATATCAGTCCAAATGAACTGCATTTTGGCACATTCGAACTAATTCAGTATAGTACATTAAATTTGGTGGAAATCGGTTCAGATATAGCTATAGCTCCCCCACATTCCAAGTCCTGCATTTTGGTACATTCGGCCGAATTCAGTCTAGAAGCAAGTACATCGAATTCGGATAAAATTGGTTCAGATATAGCTATAGCTCCCATATATATGTTTTATCCGATTTGGTGTTTAAGTCCCTCAACTTCGTAGTACGCATTCGACAACAATGATATTTGGTCCCAGATATTTTATAGAGTTTGGAAATAACTCTGCCAGATATTATCAAGATCTGCTCAGATTTGGATATAGCTTCCATATATATCTTCAGCCGATTTCGGGTTAATTGTGCACCAATTGGCTAATATATGTCAAAATTCAGTCTAGGAGCTAGTACATCAAATTTGGTGAAAGTCGGTTCAGATATAGCTATAGCTCCCATATATATATATGTTTCATCTAGGGGTTTAAGTCCCTCACATGCGTAATATGAATTCCACAAAAAATATATTAGGTACCAGATATCTTATAGAGCATGAAAATACCCTTTCCAAATTTTTTCGAGAGCGGCTCAGATTTGGATATAGCTCCAATATGTATCCTTATTGGGAAATAAGGTTTTTTTTGAGCAAATAATGACTTATATCAGCCCAATTGGAACGAATTTTGACTCTTCCGACGGATTTCGGCCTAAAAGCAAGTGCTTTAATAAAAGCTACTAAATAAGTCTGCCAAATGTTATCGAAATCGGTTCAGATTTTTATGTAGTTTCGATATACATCTTCATTGGGGAAAATCGACTCAGAGTTGGATATACCCCACATATATTAAATACGCATTCAAAATTGTATATAGTTGGTCTGATCTACTTCACATGAATTCCCCATATAAACGTCATTTGTTATCCGTAGAAGTCGAAGTGGCCCGCCCGATTTTTGACCTTTCTTTGTTTGTTTTATTTTTTCTTAGTAATAGTATTACAAGTACTATTGATCGTATTATTTTAATATTCCACATCCAGCCAATGAAATTTTTACCTGAGAAAGCTTGAACGTCGAAAAATACAAAAAATTATTTGTTTACACTCATATTTGTTTTATTAAATATTCAACATTTTTCCATCCTAAACAATAATCTCTAGCAGTGTAAGTAGGCATTATTAGGAAGACATCATCTTCGGAATATCAATGCCTATTCTGATATTCGAGGTTAGCGATCTATAATTGTGCTCTGAATTTGGATTTTAAATTATAATAGATTGGATCAAACCGTGGGGATTTGATCAAAATATAAAATGAAGGTTCTAGTGTTCGGAAATTTTGAATGGTTAAATTAATAACTCGATTATCATTCTATAGTCTTAATCGATAGATTTTATTGCTATTATTTTTTAAAGTTTGTATTTATAATAACTAGTTTTTAAATAAAAAATACAATAAATTATTCCTCAATTTTCCCGATACAAGCTTCCTTATTTTCCCCGGCATCATCCTCAAGGGGATGATAGCCCTAAAGAAAAATGTTACGTTTTCAATTCGAGACAATCGACCTACGCACAATGCCATCCTAACCTACAGTCTCTGAATGTAAATTTCTGGTATATGCACGTTTTTGGAATCTTATGACCAACATCGTAATTATCATCAATTCGCACATAAGGGGCAAAATACTATTCTAACAAATTTTGTAGTACATTTTGTTCAGATTTTTTTTCGAAATCCTCAAAAAACCCAACTAGAGCCCCGGCGAAACAAAAGGATTCATTAAATTTTATTTCATTGTCTATGTCTATGTATGCAAAGCTGAATGTATTCCCATTAGTGCGAGGAACTTGTCACAGAGAAAAAAATAAAATATCCTAGATACTCTTTCAAAATTCGAAGACGAATATGTTAAAATTTTTTTTATAGAAGAAATTTCTTCTGAAGCTTTTCTCTGAAGGAAATTTTGCACACAGTCAGCTCAGATTTTTTAGAGAAACTATTTTCAGATCGGATTTCAATGTTTTTATAGAGAAAACAAGTTTGTAGATCGTCGTGACCATTTGTTCTAAAAAAGAATTTTTGCAAACGCGAGACCAAATGTATTTTATATGAAAAATTTAGCAGACCGCCATGTAAACATTTTTATACAAGAAAAGTTTCGCAGACCATCCTGTCTGAATTTTTTATAGGAAATATTTAGAAAACCGTCAGAAAAAATTAGAATCATAACGGTTAGCGTCACTTTCTCCACTCAAATACCATACTGCATACCAACACCATTCTCATCTCCTGCTGTACTCATACTCACGCAATTAAAAAAAACTCCACAATAGATATGCTCGGAGTAACACTAACTAACATCCGTCTGTGCCGTCAGTATCTACAATATGAATAAACAATCTAACGACCGGCTGACTTAACAAAACAAAAATCATTAGATCCTGAATATGACCGAAAAATAAAAGAAATAAACTCGGGGCTACAGGCCGATGCCACCGGCTTTGCCAACAGCCACTACTTCTGACCGACGACAACAATGAGAAACAAAGAATGGAATTAACAAGTGGTTGGATTTTAATACCCCCGGACACGACACAAAGATTTCCACATTCACCATCAGAGACACAAATAGATACAAATCCAACAGATGCTCGCCCATTTGGAATAGCGGCAGTAACAGGAACAACAACAAAAAAAAAAGCAGTAGAAGAAGAAAAACGATGTGAATTAATGAAATTTGTAGAGAGAAAAAGTTAAATACAATTTGTGGTTTATTTGTATTTTGGGGGGGAATTGTCGAACATCAAACGTTAATGCCAACCCAATCCATCGCTTTGGGGGAATAACCATCACCACTAACTTGTGATTAATCGACAGTTTGATTAATCGACGATTTTTTTCTATGGAAAAAAATCACAGACCCTGGGGTCTATGTATAGAAAAAAATCGGAGACCCTTTGGTCTGACGAATTTTTTTCTATAGGAAAAATCGGATACCCTGGGGTCTGGCGAATTTTTTTCTACAAAATATAGAAAAATAGAAAGAAAATCGGAGTAGAAAGAAAATAGAAAAAAATAGAAAAAAATCAGAGACCCTGGGGTCTGGCAAATTTTTTCTATTGAAAAAAATCTGAGACCCTGGGGTCTGGCGAGACCCTGGAGACCCTGGGGTTCGGCGAATTTTTTTCTATAGAAAAAAATTGGAGACCCTGGGGTCCGGCGAATTTTTTTTCTATAGAAAAAAATTGGAGACCCTGGGGTCCGGCGAATTTTTTTCTATAGAAAAAAATTGGAGACCCTGGGGTCGGGCGAATTTTTTTTCTATAGAAAAAAAATGGAGACCCTGGGGTCCGGCGAATTTTTTTTCTATAGAAAAAAATTGGAGACCCTGGGGTCCGGCGAATTTTTTTTCTATAGAAAAAAATTGGAGACCCTGGGGTCCGGCGAATTTTTTTTCTATAGAAAAAAATTGGAGACCCTGGGGTCCGGCGAATTTTTTTTCTATAGAAAAAAATTGGAGACCCTGGGGTCCGGCGAATTTTTTTTCTATAGAAAAAAATTGGAGACCCTGGGGTCCGGCGAATTTTTTTTCTATAGAAAAAAATTGGAGACCCTGGGGTCCGGCGAATTTCCAAAAATCCAATTTTTTTCTATAGAAAAAAATCATAGACTAAACGAATTTTTTTCTATAGAAAAAAATCGTAGACCCTGGGGTCTAAACGAATTTTTTTCTATAGAGAAAAAAATCACAGACCCAGGGGTCTTAACGATTTTTTTTCTATAGAAAAAATCACAGACCCTGGGGTCTAAACGATTTTTTTTCTATTGAGAAAAAAAATCACAGACCCAGGGGTCTTAACGATTTTTTTTCTATAGAAAAAATCACAGACCCCGGGGTCTGGGCGATTTTTTTTCTATTGAGAAAAAAAAATCACAGACCCTGGGGTCTGGGCGAATTTTTTTCTATAGCGAAAAAAAATTACAGACCCTGCGGTCTGGGCGAATTTTTTTCTATAGCGAAAAAAAATCACAGACCCTGGGGTCCGGCGAATTTTTTCTCTATAGAAAAAAATTGGAGACCCTGGGGTCCGGCGAATTTTTTTTCTATAGAA
Source organism: Musca domestica (assembly GCF_030504385.1). Lineage (NCBI taxonomy): Eukaryota > Metazoa > Arthropoda > Insecta > Diptera > Muscidae > Musca > Musca domestica. The sequence goes on along the minus strand of NW_026712299.1, from coordinate 387,033 downwards.
AAAAATTGGAGACCCTGGGGTCCGGCGAATTTCCAAAAATCCAATTTTTTTCTATAGAAAAAAAAAATCATAGACTAAACGAATTTTTTTCTATAGAAAAAAATCGTAGACCCTGGGGTCTAAACGAATTTTTTTCTATAGAAAAAAAATGGAGACCCTGGGGTCCGGCGAATTTTTTTCTATAGAAAAAAATTGGAGACCCTGGGGTCCGGCGAATTTTTTTCTATAGAAAAAAATTGGAGACCCTGGGGTCCGGCGAATTTTTTTTCTATAGAAAAAAATTGGAGACCCTGGGGTCCGGCGAATTTCCAAAAATCCAATTTTTTTCTATAGAAAAAAATCATAGACTAAACGAATTTTTTTCTATAGAAAAAAATCGTAGATCCTGGGGTCTAAACGAATTTTTTTCTATAGAGAAAAAAATCACAGACCCAGGGGTCTTAACGATTTTTTTTGCTATAGAAAAAATAACAGACCCTGGGGTCTAAACGATTTTTTTTCTATTGAGAAAAAAAATCACAGACCCAGGGGTCTTAACGATTTTTTTTCTATAGAAAAAATCACAGACCCTGGGGTCTGGGCGATTTTTTTTCTATTGAGAAAAAAAAATCACAGACCCTGGGGTCTGGGCGAATTTTTTTCTATAGCGAAAAAAAATTACAGACCCTGCGGTCTGGGCGAATTTTTTTCTATAGCGAAAAAAAATCACAGACCCTGGGGTCCGGCGAATTTTTTTTCTATAGAAAAAATTGGAGACCCTGGGGTCCGGCGAATTTTTTTTCTATAGAAAAAAATTGGAGACCCTGGGGTCCGGCGAATTTCCAAAAATCCAATTTTTTTCTATAGAAAAAAATCATAGACTAAACGAATTTTTTTCTATAGAAAAAAATCGTAGAACATGGGGTCTAAACGAATTTTTTTCTATAGAAAAAAAATGGAGACCCTGGGGTCCGGCGAATTTTTTTTCTATAGAAAAAAATTGGATACCCTGGGGTTGGGCGAATTTTTTTCTATAGAAAAAAAATTGGATACCCTGGGGTTGGTCGAATTTTTTTCTATAGAAAAAAAATGGAGACCCTGGGGTCCGGCGAATTTTTTTTCTATAGAAAAAAATTGGAGACCCTGGGGTCCGGCGAATTTTTTTTCTATAGAAAAAAATTGGAGACCCTGGGGTCCGGCGAATTTCCAAAAATCCAATTTTTTTCTATAGAAAAAAAAATCATAGACTAAACGAATTTTTTTCTATAGAAAAAAATCGTAGACCCTGGGGTCTAAACGAATTTTTTTCTATAGAAAAAAAATGGAGACCCTGGGGTCCGGCGAATTTTTTTCTATAGAAAAAAATTGGAGACCCTGGGCGAATTTTTTTTCTATAGAAAAAAATTGGAGACCCTGGGGTCCGGCGAATTTTTTTTCTATAGAAAAAAATTGGATACCCTGGGGTTGGGCGAATTTTTTTCTATAGAAAAAAAAATGGAGACCCTGGGGTCCGGCGAATTTTTTTTCTATAGAAAAAAAATGGAGACCCTGGGGTCCGGCGAATTTTTTTTCTATAGAAAAAAATTGGAGACCCTAGGGTCCGGCGAATTTTTTTTCTATAGAAAAAAATTGGAGACCCTGGGGTCCGGCGATTTTTTTTTCTATAGAAAAAAATTGGAGACCCTGGGGTCCGGCGAATTTTTTTTCTATAGAAAAAAATTGGAGACCCTGGGGTCCGGCGAATTTTTTTTTCTGTAGAAAAAAATTGGAGACCCTGGGGTCCGGCGAATTTTTTTTCTATAGAAAAAAATTGGAGACCCTGGGGTCCGGCGAATTTTTTTTCTATAGAAAAAAATTGGAGACCCTGGGGTCCGGCGAATTTCCAAAAATCCAATTTTTTTCTATAGAAAAAAATCATAGACTAAACGAATTTTTTTCTATAGAAAAAAATCGTAGACCCTGGGGTCTAAACGAATTTTTTTCTATAGAGAAAAAAATCACAGACCCAGGGGTCTTAACGATTTTTTTTTCTATAGAAAAAATCACAGACCCTGGGGTCTAAACGATTTTTTTTCTATTGAGAAAAAAAATCACAGACCCAGGGGTCTTAACGATTTTTTTTCTATAGAAAAAATCACAGACCCAGGGGTCTTAACGATTTTTTTTCTATAGAAAAAATCACAGACCCTGGGGTCTGGGCGATTTTTTTTCTATTGAGAAAAAAAAATCACAGACCCTGGGGTCTGGGCGAATTTTTTTCTATAGCGAAAAAAAATTACAGACCCTGCGGTCTGGGCGAATTTTTTTCTATAGCGAAAAAAAATCACAGACCCTGGGGTCCGGCGAATTTTTTTTCTATAGAAAAAAATTGGAGACCCTGGGGTCCGGCGAATTTTTTTTCTATAGAAAAAAATTGGAGACCCTGGGGTCCGGCGAATTTTTTTTCTATAGAAAAAAATTGGAGACCCTGGGGTGCGGCGAATTTCCAAAAATCCAATTTTTTTCTATAGAAAAAAATCATAGACTAAACGAATTTTTTTCTATAGAAAAAAATCGTAGACCCTGGGGTCTAAACGAATTTTTTTCTATAGAAAAAAAATGGAGACCCTGGGGTCCGGCGAATTTTTTTCTATAGAAAAAAATTGGAGACCCTGGGGTCCGGCGAATTTTTTTTCTATAGAAAAAAATTGGAGACCCTGGGGTCCGGCGAATTTCCAAAAATCCAATTTTTTTCTATAGAAAAAAATCATAGACTAAACGAATTTTTTTCTATAGAAAAAAATCGTAGACCCTGGGGTCTAAACGAATTTTTTTCTATAGAGAAAAAAAAAACACAGACCCAGGGGTCTTAACGATTTTTTTTCTATAGAAAAAATCACAGACCCTGGGGTCTAAACGATTTTTTTTCTATTGAGAAAAAAAATCACAGACCCAGGGGTCTTAACGATTTTTTTTCTATAGAAAAAATCACAGACCCTGGGGTCTGGGCGATTTTTTTTCTATTGAGAAAAAAAATCACAGACCCTGGGGTCTGGGCGAATTTTTTTCTATAGCGAAAAAAAATTACAGACCCTGCGGTCTGGGCGAATTTTTTTCTATAGCGAAAAAAAATCACAGACCCTGGGGTCCGGCGAATTTTTTTTCTATAGAAAAAAATTGGAGACCCTGGGGTCCGGCGAATTTTTTTTCTATAGAAAAAAATTGGAGACCCTGGGGTCCGGCGAATTTTTTTTCTATAGAAAAAAATTGGAGACCCTGGGGTCCGGCGAATTTCCAAAAATCCAATTTTTTTCTATAGAAAAAAATCATAGACTAAACGAATTTTTTTCTATAGAAAAAAATCGTAGACCCTGGGGTCTAAACGAATTTTTTTCTATAGAAAAAAAATGGAGACCCTGGGGTCCGGCGAATTTTTTTCTATAGAAAAAAATTGGAGACCCTGGGGTCCGGCGAATTTTTTTCTATAGAAAAAAATTGGAGACCCTGGGGTCCGGCGAATTTTTTTTCTATAGAAAAAAATTGGAGACCCTGGGGTCCGGCGAATTTTTTTTCTATAGAAAAAAATTGGAGACCCTGGGGTCGGGCGAATTTTTTTTCTATAGAAAAAAAATGGAGACCCTGGGGTCCGGCGAATTTTTTTTCTATAGAAAAAAATTGGAGACCCTGGGGTCCGGCGAATTTTTTTTCTATAAAAAAAAATTGGAGACCCTGGGGTCCGGCGAATTTTTTTTCTATAGAAAAAAATTGGAGACCCTTGGGTCCGGCGAATTTTTTTTCTATAGAAAAAAATTGGAGACCCTGGGGTCCGGCGAATTTTTTTCTATAGAAAAAAATTGGAGACCCTGGGGTCCGGCGAATTTTTTTTCTATAGAAAAAAATTGGAGACCCTGGGGTCCGGCGAATTTTTTTCTATAGAAAAAAATTGGAGACCCTGGGGTCCGGCGAATTTCCAAAAATCCAATTTTTTTCTATAGAAAAAAATCATAGACTAAACGAATTTTTTTCTATAGAAAAAAATCGTAGACCCTGGGGTCTAAACGAATTTTTTTCTATAGAGAAAAAAATCACAGACCCAGGGGTCTTAACGATTTTTTTTCTATAGAAAAAATCACAGACCCTGGGGTCTAAACGATTTTTTTTCTATTGAGAAAAAAAATCACAGACCCAGGGGTCTTAACGATTTTTTTTCTATTGAGAAAAAAAATCACAGACCCAGGGGTCTTAACGATTTTTTTTCTATAGAAAAAATCACAGACCCTGGGGTCTGGGCGATTTTTTTTCTATTGAGAAAAAAAATCACAGACCCTGGGGTCTGGGCGAATTTTTTTCTATAGCGAAAAAAAATTACAGACCCTGCGGTCTGGGCGAATTTTTTTCTATAGCGAAAAAAAATCACAGACCCTGCGGTCTGGGCGATTTTTTTTCTATTGAGAAAAAAAAATCACAGACCCTGGGGTCTGGGCGAATTTTTTTCTATATCGAAAAAAAATCACAGACCCTGCGGTCTGGGCGAATTTTTTTCTATAGAGAAAAAAATCACAGACCCTGGGGTCTGGGCGAATTTTTTTCTATAGAGAAAAAAAAATCACAGACCCTGGGGTCTGGGCGAATTTTTTTCTATAGAGAAAACAGTCACAGACCCTGGGGCCTGGTGATTTTTTTTTTATTAAGTAAAAATTAGAAAAAAAAAATTATAGAAAAAAAATTGACCGGGTTCATATTTTTTTCTATAGAAAAAAATAATCCAACGAGTCCATATTTTTTGTATGGAGAAAAATTCGACCGGGTCTTTATATTTTCCTATAGAAAAAAATTCGATCGGGTCTATATTCCCCAGACCCCAGAGTCTGTGATTTTTTGATTTGTTTGACATATCTGTTTGCTCCACTGTTCCCATGGAGTATGAGTTACTGATTCTGCTTTCATTCTTAACATCCGCACCATCATTGTCCCCATCAACCGATCAACAAATGCTAAAATTTCCAAAGCAAAAAAATGAATTAAATTTTCCTTTGTTAACAACACAGACCGACCTACCAGCAACTACTACAAAAACGACAGCGATAGAGTAGATGGGAAACCAGAAATAATATGCGGTTAAGGTTAAGCTGGCGGTATTGGAATTATTTTATTTCAGCATGTTTTGAGGGATTTGAGTTAATGAATGCGGCTTAGATACATCATATCGGAATGAAAAGTTCTGTGGCAGAAAACAAAGACCAACTGCAGGACGATAAGTCTAAAACAAAGTCGAGAATCACGTTTGAGGTTTTGTTTTGTTGTTTGTGTTGTTAAATGATAGCGGAGAGAGGAGTTTTTTCCTTGGTTTTCTGTGCTGTGCCTATTTAATGGAGCATAGCATTGGGTGTGTGCGTAAGAGTGTGTGTGTGTGTGCGCACAGGATATGAAAGTAAATTGAGGTTATGTCCACCGAAAGCCTACAAAAGTTTTACATCTATTTAATGATTCAGCATTTGTAACAATTGAAACCCCAAACAAAGGCAATAATTATGCGTGCCATATCCTTAATTCCTTTTCTTGGTCAAATGGCCATAAATGTCTTTTTTTTTTTTTTTTTTTTGGGGGGGGGGGGGGCGGGAAGGAGTTTTTAAGCACTTTATTGGTTGACAGCTAAACGTTGTCATTTAATCATATGAACACCGAAAACTTTATTTCGTTTAATTGTGTTTTGGGGTGTAGAGGGAGATATCCCAGGTTGAGGAAGACGTCAAGGTACTATTTGGAAAAATTAACAAACCATTTAATAGTTTTGTGGTATTTTAATTAAAAATGACTTTTCGAAAAATCAATTTGGTTAATTAACAAAATGTCTTAATTTAAATAGGAATTCGTTTGTGGTTATTTTGTTTAAATTTTGCCATCATGGAAATAGAAAGGCGGTTAAAAAGTGATTTTTTTTTTTTTTTGAATAACAGGAAAGACCTTTCTGAAAAATGTTGATTTGGGCTCAGATATTTTAATACAACAAAATATTGGTGCCAGATCCCACTGGAAACCATAATATATTGGAAAACTTCCTTAGGTCCAAACCCATTTTAGTTTTTTTACACCCTCCACCATACAGTGTGAGATGAAGAAAACTACAACCAATTTAAGCCTGCTGTCATTTCTAAGCCACTCGTCCGACAGCTATTAAAATTATTCCGGTGACAGCTCATTATATTGTTTACAAGCGTACAAAAGCATTTTGATGAGAATTTACCAAAAAAAAAAAAGTTATTCGTGATGGAATTCAAGCGTGATAGTACGATTTCTTTATATTTGGCTGGAAAACCTCAAGTGGCTATCGTTAGAGCACTCCAGCATTTAAATGTCAATAAATCTTTTGTGTCTTGGGCACGCGAACATTTTGGCCGCAGACCTTGGACATTCCAACAGAACTCAGCACCATCGCACTCAGCATGTGTCATCCAAGAATGGTTAGAAAATGAGGTTCCTCGCTTCACTTCCAGCCCACACTGACCACCAAAATCTCCGGATACTACTCCGTTGGACTATTGTGTCGGGAGTATTTTGGAAAGCAAGGTTGGCACAAAAAATACCAAAGTGTCGACCACTTCAAACAAGCGCTTCGCCTGAAATGGGCCAAAATACCGCAGAGCAACTTTCGGCAGCTTGTGATGGTTTCATTGGCCGTTTGAAGGTCATAATTCGTGCCAAAAGGTGACCAATTCGAACAAATCTAAACTTTTTCTAAAATTTCATGCTATTTCCGACATTTTTTTTGCTTTCTTTACTTTATCTTAACCTCTATATCCTCACCCAATGTTCATTGACTTGCGGTATGATTAATGTTCACCCTCTATGGAGTAGGTTCCGAAGGAATGGAAAACATAGTCCATTTCGTATTGGACCTAAATGAGTATGATATAAATATTGCGACGTGCCAGCTTTGGCCTATATCGACTATTTCCTTCACTTTCTATGAAATATGTGATAATTTTTAGAAAATATTAACATGTGAGTGAGTTTCCAGATATGGTCGACCGAAGTATTCCATTTTCATACTTCATCTAATACAGGTAGAAATATTGGTAAGTATAAATTTATAAGAAAATCAAACATTTACATCCAATTTTATACGAAACCATAACTTCTATACTCATCTCAGGTTTCCGATAAAGAGAAATGTTTAGATATAACTTGCTATAAAGCATACAAAGGATCGCAGATTTTTTTTCGCAAGTTATGACAAACAAAAATACTGAAAATGTTGATCCTTTGCGGCTGAGGTTCCAGAAGAGGTTCGCAGATATATGTCATCTTCACAATCAGCCTCAGTTCTCTGAGGATTTTTTTCTCTAAATAGAAAAAAATCAGCCTCAGTTCTCTGAGGATTTTTTTCTCCATAGAAAAAAAATCAGCCTCAGTTCTCTGAGGATTTTTTTCTCTATAGAAAAAAATCAGCCTCAGTTCTCTGAGGATTTTTTTCTCTATAGAAAAAAAAATCAGCCTCAGTTCTCTGAGGATTTTTTTTCTCTATAGAAAAAAAAATCAGCCTCAGTTCTCTGAGGATTTTTTTCTCTATAGAAAAAAAATCAGCCTCAGTTCTCTGAGGATTTTTTTCTCCATAGAAAAAAAAATCAGCCTCAGTTCTCTGAGGATTTTTTTTCTCTATAGAAAAAAAATCAGCCTCAGTTCTCTGAGGATTTTTTTCTCCATAGAAAAAAAATCAGCCTCAGTTCTCTGACGATTTCTTTCTTTATGAAAAAAATCAGCCTCAGGACACTGAATATTTTTATACCCTACAACATTTTGTGTTGGGAGTATTATAAGTTTGATTGGGTCAACAATTATGTGACACCTCGAAATATTGATTTCCCACATGGGAAAGTATATATGGAGCTTCCTATCTCGCCGAGCTGAGTCGATCTAGCTATGTATGTCCGTCCGTCCGTCTGTCCGTCTGTCCATGATAATTTGTAATCAATCTACAGGTCGCAATTATGGGCCGATCTTCACGAAATTTAGAATGGAGGTGGGACTAGGGTCAGAATAGGACCCTATTTCTTTTGGAGATGATTGCATACTATTTAGTAGTTGAATTGGACCAAATGCTGAAAACTTTCTGATTTTGCAGTTGCTCTACAGATCGCAATTATAGACCAATCAAGTTAGCATGGGGCTCATCGGGTAACATTTAGTGGGTGAAACAGGCCATAACATTTGTGTTAAATAAGAGTCAAATTTTCCACTAAACCGCGAATATTTTTAACCCCTGCGAAATCACAAATAGACGAACAGATCAATTCTGACCGTTACATAAATGTCTATAGTAAATTTATCGGATGTATATATAGAGAAATATATACAAAGGAAGGGGATTTTAGCTAGAATGCTTATATCTCAAGAATGACTGGACCGATTTTGACAAAATGTGTCAATTCAGAATGTCCTCTTGGCATAAAAGTATAAAATCTAAAAATATTGCATAAAAAGATGCCAATAATGATGTTAATATAGATTTTGTAGTATTTTGTGAAATTTTTTTATTTTTTCATATTTTTATCGCATGCGATTTTTTTCATTTTGACTCATAATATTTAAGTGTATATTTTGTACTATTTTTTCACCTTACAACACAGGTTGGGTTTATTATATTATATTGCATTTATCGTCCGATCCTCATGAAAATTAGAAGGGCTAGGCCAGTTCTTTTTAAATATGTCCGCCATATATTTAGGGTTTGAAATGGACCAACAACTAAACATGTTCCGGGTTTTTAGCCGTTATAAAAATCACAAAAAAAAACCAAAGGACACGAAATCTCGCATGAAGTTATAGTTTAGGGCAGCGGGTAGACTTTTGAGTGAAAAAATACAAACATTGTTACAGATGATATCCGAAATACACAAAAGGCGAACTTCTGGCTTTTTATGCTGATTTCGTTGACGAATATAGCCAAACATCGTAGACAAGCAAATCATATAGATGAGTCTAAATTTGGAGATACAGAGGGGCCTCTGGCACTTGGAGATGATCGCAAAAGTATATATGGGTTCAAATATTGGACAAATGCCGGTCAAAATGCTAAGTGTAATATCTTGGCAGTGCTCCGTGACATAATTTCAAAAGCGAAATCTTCCAAAATGGATTTTGACATAAAGGGACTTCCAACATATTGTAGTGTTGTAGGGTATCACATGGTGGGCGCTGCCCGACTATAGCCTTTGCTTACTTGTTTCTCTATAGAAAAGAAATGAGCTTCAGGATAGTGAAAAAAATCTGCCTCAATTTTACTGAGATTATTTTCTATATTGAAAAATTCAAAATCACTTTCTTGTAGATTTTTCCCCTATAAAAAATCAGCCTTTCTTTCCTGAGAATTTTGACCCTCTGTGGGTGAGCTATCAGAAGGGGTTAGCAGATATATATCATCTTCACAACAGATCTTGTGTAAACAAAAATATTTGTATGTATGAAATTTAAAGAGAGAGTTGAAGCTTATTTCGCTTTGTTTGGGCGTTCTGTTTTTCAACAGCTTAAACCCAATATAGGGGAGGTACCAGACGAAATGGTCCGATCTCTACCATCCTATATAACAAATTCTATGTTGATGGAAATATTCAGAGGTACCAAGTCTGAATAGAAACAGATGTTAATTTCGCGTTTTATGTTGAGACTTTGTGGTAGGAATGGACCAGAAGGAGTGGACCGATATATCCCATTTTCTATGCATATCTTAAGTAAGTTGAAGTTATGGGATGTCTGAAATATAAAGAGAACCTCATGTTTATTTCGAATTTTATAAACGTTTTGGTTATTCAAAATTTTAACCTTTTGTGGGGGAGCTACCTGAAGGAATAGTCCGATATTTACCTTCTTCATAACGGTCTCTTGTGTTGATGGAAATATTGGGATGTGCGAAATTTGAAGACCATCGTCCCCTTATTCTACATTTTATAACAGTTATGATTGTAAAAAATGTTGACCCTTTATGGGGAGGTACTTGATGGAGTGTAACATTGAGATTTGCAATGGTGGAGCAAAATCTGTTTCTGTGCAGTGAAATATTTTTTTTTTTTTTTTTTTTGAGAATTTCGACCTTTTTTGGGGAGGTACCAGAAGGAGTTGTCATTTTTTTTGCAGTTATTGTTGCAGTTATTGTATTCATGTTTACAACGAATCTCAAAAAAGATCATAACCGTGTCCATCTCGTATCATCCACATGATAACACCCTATCTCACAACCACATGCATGCATTTAAACATGCTGCCGCAGCGAAATAAAATATCAAAATGATGAGCACGCACACACACATGCAATGTTGTGATGCCACCAAAAAGGATTTTTGATCCCTTTATGTCATTTGTGAAACCGATGTGTCATGTCGCGTTGCATCATACAAAAGATGCACGGAGAGACGAACAGCGAGCACGTATGAAGTGCTAGCTGAAGGAGTTATGTTCGTCATTGTATGCCAGCATCACGAATATACAAACGAAGCCTTCGAAGTGAATATCGCATAAAGTTGAAAGTTTTTAGATGTGGCATTAGAGAGTATTAGATGGTATTGTTGTTAGTGTTGTTGTTGTTATTGTAGCAACAACCATTTTTGTTGCTGGTAGTAATATTTTAGGGGCTACATGAAGCTGAAGTATGCAAAAGATGGCGAGTAACTTGAAATCATGTGTGAGCGTGTGTGTGTGTGAGTGGGTGCATGCGTGTGTGTTGATTTGACATAAAGGCGGAAACGGAAATGTCAGAAAATTAGTTTATGGTTTCTAAAATGACAATGCGCTTATGCATGGAAGATGAAATGATGAACTGACTAACTAACTAACTAACTGAGTGACTGGCTGGCTGACTGGTTGACGGACTGACATACGAACCCTGGCAAAATAAAAATGGACAAGTGGACATGAAGCGTGAATTAATATGACAACACACACACATACTTCTCGGTACTTTCGTACATAGGTATGTGTGAGTGTCCAACGGAAGTGTAGCTTGCTTAAATATGCAACGCATTTGTTTTCCAAAACTTGTTGTAGAAAATTAGAAACATTTTAACCACATTTCCGTTATTTGGTTAAGTCCTTGTCATAATAAAACAGAACACAAGGAAACCTATTAAGGACAACATAGAGTTAATTTAAAATGCGTTGCTGGCTTGGATGACTGTAATGATAATTTGAAGAATTATTCCATTAATTTCAGTGGACACATGCGGTCAAGAGGGGAAAGGTGGATTGCATTCATGATAATATAATTGTAATTTAGATTATTTGAGACAAATACTAAATTGAATTAAAAGTGAATATTTCTGTTAACAACATCAATGCAATAATTAAATTTTAAAAACAGTATCTAGATGCAGGAATTCAACTTTCATTCGCTTTCATCAGTGGAGGGTTCTCTATTGCAGTTTCAAGTTCATTTTTAGAAACTTGAGGTCTATGGGCTTTATTATCGTTCCCTGATTTGCATCTAAACACTCCAAGGTAAAATTGAACGCAAGACTCTATTTTATTTCGGGTCAAAACCCCTCCATGAAATCGATTCCAATTCGATAGTCAAAAAAAAAAAAAGAAAACAAGTAAGAAAAGGCTATAGTCGTGCGGGGCCAACTATGTTATACCCTACAACACTACAATATGTTAGAAGCCCCCTTTTGTCCAAATCCATATTGGAAGATTTCGCTTTTGAAATTAGGATTTTGACTAGGGACATTTGCCCAATATTTCGGCACTCCGTCGGGCTGTTAGTTGTTGTAGTTCATTTTACAGCTAAATATAATCCAATGGTCATCCAAAATGCTAGTATACTTTCCTGTCCTTAACTCTCTTTACAGGAGTGTCGATTGGCTTCAATTGTGTGATCGGAAAAAACATTTCTGTTTTTAGTTAATTTAAACCCCTAAATATTTTGCAATCATCTCCAAAAGCAAGAAGCCCCTCTGTATCTTCAAATTTAGACTTATATGATTTAGAAATCATAAAAAAGCCAGAAGTTCGCTTATTGTGTATTTCGGATATCGCCTGTAAGTAAAGTTGGTATTTTTTCACACAAAATTAGTGGTCTACTGTACCCGCTGTCCTAAACTCTAACTTTATGCGAGATTTCGTGTCCTTTAGTTTCTATTTGTGTCCTTTATAATGGCTGCAAAATCAGGAACATTTTTAGTTGTTGGTCCATTTGAACCCCCTAATATATTGCGGACATCTTTGAAAATAATAGGCCTAACCCTTCTGAGCCCAACCCTAACCTTATGAAAATTTTCGTGAGGATCGGACGATATTTGCAATCTGTATATAATAACCCCAACCTGTATTGTAAGCTGAAAAAATATTATAAGTCAAATTGAAAAATCGCAAAAATAAAAGAATGTCATAAAATACTACAAAATCCATTTAACATCTTTATTGGAAAATTTTTCTGCGATTTTTTTTTTTTTTTTTTTTTGTTTTTATACTTGTATGCCAAAATGGCATTCTAAATTTACAAAATTTGTCAAAATCGCTCCAGCCATTCTGGAGATATAAGCATTCTAGCTAACATCCCCTTTCCTTTGTATATACACACTGTATATATTTCGCTATATATATCCGATATATTTACTATCGGCATCTACGTCACGGTCAGATTTGACCTGTTCGTCTATTTGTGATTTCGCCGGCATTAAAAATATTCGCGTTTTAATGAAAAATTTGACTTTTAGTTATCACAAATGCTATGGTCTAATTCAACCACTAAATGTTACCCGATGACCATCAAAATTGGAAGGCTTCTGCCCAGCCCAAAGCCGTAGCCCCATGCTAACTTTCGCTTCGATTGGTCCATAATTGTGACCTGTAGAGCAACTGCAAAATCAGGAAATTTGTCAGTTTTTGGTCCATTTAAACCCCTAGATATTATGCGATCATCTCCAAAAGAAATAGGGTTCTATTCTGACATTAACCCCACCTACATTTTAAATTTCGTGAAGATCGGGACATAATTGCGACCTGTAGAGTGATTACAAATTAACATGGACAGACAGACGGACGGACATACATAGCTAGATCGACTCAGCTCGGCGAGATAGGAAGATCCTATGTGGGAAATCAATATTTCGTGGTGTTACATAATTTTTGGCCCAATCAAACTTATAATACCCCCAACACATAGTGTTGTAGGGTATAAAAAGTGCATATAGATACACGAATTCAACTTTCATTCGCTTTCATCAGTGGAGGGTTCTCTATTACGGGTTCAAGTTCAAACTTGAGGTCTAGGGGCATTATTATCGTTATACCTCATTCCTCGATTTTCATCTAGTCAGGCCAAGGAAAAATTGAAAGCAAACCTCTATTATTTGCGGGTCAAAATCCTATCATGAAATCGATTCTAGAACGAAGCCAATTGAGAATCTTGTCTTTCAGTTGCCTTTCCTTCTTTCATACCTGATACGGCCATTCTTAAAACAAGATTTCCAAAAATGTTAAGGACCAAAAGTGAGAGGGATTTTACTGTGAATTTACTTAAAATTTATTAAGACTTCGTGGAGTCTCGAAGTGTAAATTATAAATTTAAGAGTCTATCTTAGAGTTTCCGGAATCAATTTTTTAAGGTCTTTCTTTGAAGAAATTTCTAAGGATTACTCGAAGAGATTTTTTAATGACATTTTAAGGGACAACATTGCAGTAATAGAAAAAGTCTGAGGCTTTTATAATTTTTTTTTTTAGATTTGATCATGCATGATTTTTTAGGACTGGGTTGTAGAGTTTTTAGAAATCAATCGTATTTTGAGGTCCAACCGTGGGCCTATTAAAAACTTAATGCTTCCCAATTCCTATTTGAAAACAATTTTCCAAAGAACTTTCTGAAAGAAAGACGTGGACTTTCCAAGGACTTTTTGAAGACCAATGTTTTTCTTTTTTTCAAAGGACTTCCTGAGACAGAGACATGGATTTTTTAAATGTCTTTCGTGCACTGAGGCGCGGTCTTTTTCAAGGACCAATTTTGTGAGGACCAATATTTCTGAGGAGCAATTGTTGTATTTTTATATGACTTTCTGATACGCAGAGTTGGACTTTTTCAAAAAACTTTCTGAGACGGAGACTTGAACCTTTCCTAGGTCTTTCTGCGGACCAATTGTTGTTGTTTTAGAGGACTTTCTGAGACTGAAATATGGACTTTTTCAGAGAACTTACGGAAAATGAGACGTGAACATTTTCAAAAAGGTTTTCTGAGACTTAGACACTGGATTTCTCTGAGGACTTTCTGGGGACGAATTGTTATTTTGTTTTTAAAGGACTTTCAGTGACTATGATTTGGACTTTTTCAAAGGACATTCTGAGACGTGGAAAGATTTTCGAGGACTGAGACGAGGACTTTTAAAGGACTTTCTGACAAATTGTTTCTGAGGCAGAAACGTGGACTTTTTAAGGACTTATTAAGATGACTGAGACCGGGACTTTTTCAAAAAACCTTCTGAAATGTGGATTGAGGACAAGTTATTGTTTTTTATTTTTCAAAGGACTTTCAGAGACTGAAAATGGACTTTTTCCAAGGTCTTCCTGAGACTGACACTAGAGTTTTCCAAGAACTTTCTGGTGACCAATTGTTATTTTGTTTTTAAACGATTTCAGCGACTAAGATTTAGACTTTTTCAGAGGATTTTTTGAGAATGAGACATGGACTTTTTCGAAAAACTTACTAAGATTGAGAAGAGGACTTTTATAAGACTTTGTGAGGACCAATTGTTGTTTTTTTTTAAAGGACTTTCTTGTACTGAGACCTGGACTTTTTTTAAGGCCTTTCTGAGACCCAATTTTGTTTTTTTTTTTTTTTTTAATGAATTTTCGAACCACTATCCTCAGAACTTATTTAAAAAACATATTGTCCTTTAATCATGGATTTTTCAAAAAAGTGTTAAAAACTCGATCGTTGATGTTTTTAAAGAACATATTATAGTTTAATGCTGCACTTTTTTAAATAAATTTTTGACCTCAATCGAGACGTTCCTTTCAAAGGACAATTCAAAACTCAAACGAAGAACTTTGTAAAGGACAACTTAATGAAGAAATTTTTAGAAGACTCAATCGTAGACATTTTCAATATACTATTTAGGCTGAATCATGGAGCATTTTAAAGGGAAAACTAATTTTAAAGTAATTTTAACGGCGATATCCAGGACGTTTCAATTGACATTTGGAGGCTTAAGCATTCATTTTTTAATTTGACTCTTCGAGGGTAAATATATCAAATTCTACTCTCTTTTAAGTCTATTTTCTTTCTGTTGCGGTGTAAGTTCTTGCACTTTTTGGAATTTCAATGGCTTTACCCCGAGCACATTTTTCAAAATTTGTCGAATGGAATATTACGATATGTTTACCTCATGACGCGCGTTTCGATCAAGTCGCTTCTATACTTTTCGAACCATTACTGCTGATCTGATGTTGCTATTTTCTTCCGTCCACTTCCTTGACGTCGGGCTACGCTACCAGTATTACGGTAACGAGCGATGGAACCAGACACAAAAGATTTATTCACGACCAAAATATTCCGCGTATTTTTCTCTGCAATATTGCCGAATACACAAAATACCTAAAACGCACGGATTTCGAAGAATCTTAATCCAAAATTTTCAAAAGTGTTGAAGAGGGGGGAAATTTCCCCCTCCATTTATGTTAATTTGCCAAGTAAACTTCCAAGACACCAATACACGTGTTTTCTTTTTTACCTCTACTTCCATAAACTGAAAAAATGTATTTTGCCGCACAGTGTGATTATTACGATACGTTATTTAATTATTATTTTTTTTTTTTCATCTCTCCTCAATCTCCCACAAATAACCCAAAGTTGTAAAATTTTCAACTATTTTTATTATTAAGATTTAATGCAAAACTAGATGACTTATCACCTACAGCTACATTATGACCATAAATTCACACACTCACACCCAATCATTCAAATTCCTAGCAATGGGATCAAGAAATCTCGATTATACTTACGGAAATAAATGTACCCTTCAACTCCGCTATTTACATTTTAATATCAAACACCTGCACACAAACAAACATTTCTATGCACTCTGCAGTGAGAAAATGTCAACACCATAGTTCTGATGTTATGACACTGATGTCCTTGTCCATATGTTCACACAAAAACACACATAAATTCCCCGGTGACGTTTCACGACGCAGCAGTGTGTAGTGAAATTAAAACGAATGCATCCTTTGAGGTTGAAAACAAGGATATAAATTCAATTTCCGACACTCTCTCGCTCTCTCTCTCTCTCTCGCCAAGTGGCGGGCAAATGTAATAACATTTTCATTTAACCTGCAATGCATTAAAATAAATATATTTTCATTCTTATGAACAAACGAATGTGCACGTGTGGTCACAAACACACATGAGAACATATACACACACTCACTTCTCGCAAGACCATAGAAAGTCATCTAGTTCCTCAGCATTTTACAATGAAACACACACACACAGTCACATCTAACGCCCCCTATTCTCTGACACGTACTTGCCTTTCTATCTCTCCATCTTCGACGAATAGTACGTCTTATCTTACGACTGTTTTCCACTCTCCATGTGTTAGACGCCATGTAATTGTGTGAGTGTTAAAATGAGTGTTGGCGGTATTGTCTAGAGGCGTTACCGAAAAAAAACACATCGTTGCATCTACAACATATGAGATACTTTAACAAATGTACATTCACTCTCACCCAGATAGTTCTCTTTTTTGCTTTTCATTGTTGCTGTTGTAAAACGTGGATGTGCATTGTCGACATTTAACACAATGACTGGGACAAACTTGTACCTCAGATCTGCTTTTAATTTTATTAAAAAATGAAAGGCTTTTAAGAAAATTATAAAACGGCCATGAACAATGGTCGAATGATTGAGTTTTAGATAAATTAAGAGTTAAAACTCTATTGTACAACAGAATAATATAAACGGGTAAATGTTTTTTTCTTGCGGTATTGATCTCTACACTAATAATTGGAACTGGTTTATTTTATTAAAGACAAGTAAAAAATCAACTAAGTTCCACCACCACCACGACCACCATTTTAAAGGAATTTGAAATTTAAAAAAAAAAAAATAAATAAATAAATAACTAATAAATCTGTAAAGGGCCGAACTTTGTATACCCTCCACCATTTGGTACAAATTTGGCGATTTTCAAAAAAAAGCAGTAAAGAAAGTCCTAAAGTCGGGCGAGGCCGACTTTATGATACCCTACACCACCTTGCTAATTTAGTAGAGCTCCACATAACAATTAAAAGTTTTTATGGGAAAATTCAATCATACACGCTATGATTATAATTATAATTTAAAGTTCAGAAGACTAAATATGCCGAAGCATTTGTATCTTTCAAATTCGGACTTGTATTGCCCATTTGGTGCTAAATTAATTTAAAATCGGATAAAGATATATAAAGATATATATATAACCATATATATGGGAGCCATAGCTATATCTGAACCGATTTCGATCATATGTGGCATACTTATTTTCAAGCCTAATTTGATATATTTCCCTGAATATCGTTGTTACGGAGTGCATATTTCGGCTGTGGGTAACAAATACTACAAATCGGATGAACAATATATATAGGAGCTATAGCTATATCTGAACCGATCTTCACCAAATTTGACATACTAGCTTCTAGACTCAATTCGGTCGTAAGTACCAAATTTCATCCCATTTGGGTAAATATTAGACGTTTGATGCACAATAAAAGGTAAATCGGACGAAGTTATATATGGGAGCTATATCCAAATCTGAACCGATCTCGATAAAATTTAGCAAAGGTATTTCTGAGCTGTATTTGATATATTTCCTCAAATATTGTAGTTACAGAGTGCATATTACGGCTGCGGAGGACAAAAATAACAAATCGGATGAACAATATATATGGGAGCTATATCCAAATCTGAACCGATCTCGATAAAATTTGGCATTCTTATTTTTAGGCCTAATCTGGTTGTATGTGCAAAATTCTATACTATTCGGACTGATATTACACGTTTGGTGCACAATAAAAGGCAAATCGGACGAAGATATAAATGGGAGCTATATCTAAATTTTGACCGATTATCTCCAATTTCAATAGGGTTCGTCCTTGGGTCAAACAAATGATATGTGCAAAATTTCATTTCAATCGGAAAATAAATGCGACCTGCATTTTGTTCACAAGAATACATGGACAGAGGGACTGACGGATGGACAGACGGACTGACATGCATAAATCAACTCAGAAAGTGATTCTATGGAGATCCTCAAAAGTAACTATGGGTCTATCTCGCTTCCTTCTTCATGTTACAAACAAATGCACAAAGACATAATACCCTTACCACTATGTGGTGTAGGGTATAAAAATCCGTTAAAAATTCTGCTAAAATCTTAAAAATACCGAATGTAGCCGTATACTAGGGTCTATACGACGACTTGGACCTGCATAGGCAAATTTTCTCACAAGTTATTGCAATATTCAAATGGGAAACTTGAAAAAAAAACCTGTTTATAATTTAGCTAAAATCATCAGAATATCGAATATAGGGAGGTACCTTGGGGGTTATAAAACGTGGACCTGCATAGACAATTTTCTGGCATAGGCTGTAGTATCCATTACGAACTTCAAATACCAAATTTGAAACAATTCCGGTAAATAATGTGGCTAAAATCATCAAAATACCGAATATCGGGAGGTACCGTTATATGGGAGCTATTCGAAGACGTGGACCCACACAAACAATTTTCTGTCATAGGCTGTGGTATCCATTACGAATTTCAAATACCAAATTTGAAACAATTCCGGTAAATAATGTGGCTAAACTCATAAAAATACCGAATATAGGGAGGTGCCGTTATATGGGGGCTATTCGAAGACCTGAACTTGCACTTTTCTGTCACAGACGGTAGTACCTATTAAGAACTTCCAACACGAAATTTGAAACAAGGTACCGTTATATGGGACTTATTGACCTGCATATCCAATTTCTGTCATAGACTGTAGTACCGATTAGGAACTTCAAATATGAAATTTAAATTCAATTCAACAACTCCGGTGAAAAATGTCGCTAAAATCATAAAATACCGAATATTGGGAGGTACCGTTATATGGGGGCTATACGAAGACGTGGCCCTTCATGGACATTTTTTTCTACAGTGGCTGGTATGCCTTGAGAATAATTTTGACACTTGCTTCTAGGCTGAATTCCATCGGAAGTGCCAAAATTCAGCCCTTTTGGGCCGATATTAGCCAGACGATGCACAAAAGACTGGAAATCCGATAAAGATATATATGGATGTTATATCCAAACCAGAACCGATCTTGAAAAAATTGTAAACACTTATTTCTAAGATGTACCTGATACCTAGTAGCAAAGATTATTGTTGTGGAGAACATACTAGGAGTATGAGGGGCTTTAACACGAAATCGGATAAAACAAACGGGGTGAGATAAAATAGCAAAAAATGTCGGAAATAGTACGAAATTTTAGAATAAGTTTAGATTTGGTCACCTTTGGCACGAATTATGGCCTTAAAAACGGCCAATAAAATCGTCACACGCTGTCCGAATTATGCTCGGTATTTTGACCCATTCCCAGCGAAGCGCTTGCTTGAAGTATTCGACACATTTATATTTTTTAGTGCCATCCTTGCTTTCCAAAATACTCCAGACACAATAGTCCAACGGATTGTTATCCGGAGATTTTGATGAGCATTGCGCTGGAAATGAAGCGAGGAACCTAAACGGTTAATAACCATTCTTGGGTAGCAAGTCTTGAGTGCGATGGTGCTGAGTCCTGTTGGAATGTCCAAGGTCTGCGGCCATCATGTTTGGGTGTCCAAGGCTATGTTACACCCTCCAGAATACTTTCGCCATAATATTCGGCATTTATTCTGATGCCACGACCGATTAATACGAGCGGATAGTGATCACCGGCTGTTATGGTGGCCCACACCATCACCATGGCCGGCGCTTGAGTTCTGGTGGCCAACCGAAGGTGCACATTTTCAGCTGACCTCTTTGGCAAGTAAACACGATCATTTTGTTTGTCTACAAACTGCTGGACAACGATGCAGCTCTTTAGCTCTTTGCAATTTCAATCGCTTTAACCAGAGCTCATTTTTCCATATTTGCCGAATGGAATATTGCGATATGTTCAGCACACGACCTATTTTAAGCTGCGACGTAGGTTTCGATCAAGTCGATTCTTCAGTTTTCGAGTCATTTCTGCTGATGTTGCTGTTTTCTTCCCTCCACTTCCTTGACGTTGGGCACGAGACACAAAAGATTTATTCATATTTAAATGCCGGAGTGCTCTGACTATAGCCACTTGTGGTTTTCCGGAAAATTCTCACCAAAATGCTTTTGTACGCTTGTAAACAATATAATGAGCTATCACTGGATTAATTTTAGTAGCTGTCGGACGAATTGGCTTGGAGATGACAGCAGTCTGAAGTTTGTTGCAGTTTTTTCATCTTACCCTGTATATTCTTTATCAGCGAAAAATTCTAAGACGATTTAGCCCTGTACGTACGTCCGTCTGTTGTTATCACGCCTGAGTCAAAATGAATAAAGATGGGAAGCTAAATTTTTGCACAAATCGGTCTTTTGCAGGCAGGTCAAGTTTGAAGATGGTCTATATCGGTCCGTGATATCTCCTCTCCAATTTTCGGTATTTTTATGATTGTAACCAAATGTTCCAATGATATTGTCTGAAAATCTACAAAAGGAGTTCCTTCTGATAAATTTTCCCCTGAAAGAATATTATCGACATAGGTCCACAATATCGTATATCCCCCATATAACGGTACCTCCCCATATTCGGTACTTGGACGATTTTAGCTACATTTTTAATAGAGTTGTCTGAAAATCCATACTAGAAGTTTTTTTAGCACTTAACCCCCTGGAAGAGAAATGATATCGCATAGCCCACACACAACGGTACCCTCTGATATTCGAAATTTTGAAGACTTTAGGGACATTTTTTACCGGAGTTTTCGTATTTAGAATTTGTAATGGGTACTACAGCCTATGACAAAAAATGTGCAGATCCAGGTCTTCTTATAACCTTCAGGCAACGGTACCTCCCAATATTCGGTATTTTGATGATTTTAGCGACATAATTCACCGGAATTGTTTCAAATTTGGTATTTGAGATTCGTAATGGATACTACAGCCTATGATAGAAAATTATCTGTGCAGGTTCACGTCTTCGTATAACCCCCTTATACCGGTACCTCCCAATATTCGGTATTTTGATGATTTTAGCGTCATTATTCACCGTTTCAAATCTCGTATTTAGAGTTCGTTATGAGAACTAAAGTCTATGTCAGAAAATTGTCTATGCAGGTCCAGGTCTTCGTATAGGGCCCCCATATCAGTACCGCCATATACTCCATATTTTCACGATTTAAGGTACAAAATTCAAAGAAATTGTTTGAAATTTCGAATTTTTAAGTTCCTAATAGGTACTACAGCCTGTGACAGAAAATTGTCTATTCATGGTCCCGATGTAACGGTACTTCCCTATATTCGATATTTTGATAATTTTAGCTACATTATTCGGCGTATTTTCCCTTCAAGTTTAGTATTTGAATGCAGTAATGGCATATGCCTATGCAGGTTCACGTCTTCGTATAGACCCAATATGACGGCTATATTTGAAATTTTTGAAATTCGTTCCAAATGATGGAGGGTATTCCTGCTAACTTGTTTGTATCACAACGGTCATTATACATATCAGAGAAGGTACATATCATTTGATACGGCCAACACGTGCCTAGTCGAAATAACGGGTTTAGACCCTAGGTCTCTTTGTACCAAATCCGTTTCAGAATATTTGAAGTCGATCTAGCGATGTTCGTCCGTCTGTCTGTCTGGCTGGCTGGTGCGCACGATAACTCTCGAAGGAAGTATCCGATTTGGTCTAAACTTCGTAATATTTAATATTTTTGTCAAACTTATATCGAGTTCGGAGGTGGGCAATATCGGTCCACTCCTTCTGGTACCTCCCCCACAAAAAGTCGAAATTTTTGAAAAAAATATTTTTTTTTTTTGCACGGTAAGTGAAAGGATAATCCGATTTCGCTCCAACTTTGCAAATCTTAATATTTACGTCAGTGCTTGGTCAGGTGTGAAAATGGACAATATCGGTCCACTCCATCAAGTACCTTTCCCACAAATGGTAAAAAATTTTGAATAATAACAACTCCCATAAAATGTAATGTAAGAGTCCGATTGTCTTCAAATTTCACACATCCCAATATTTATATTAACACAAGGTCTGGTGTTAATGGAATATGTCGGTCAACTCCTTCTGGTACCTCTTCCACAAAAGATCGAAATTTTGAATATCAATTAAGCTCGTAAAACGCGAAATTAACATCGGATTTTTTTCAAGGCTCGGTACTTCCCAAAATTTCCATTAACCCAACACAGAACAAACCCAGCACGTCGCAATATTAATATCATATTTATTTAAGTCCGATCCGAAATGGCAAATATTGGCCAATTCCTTCGGAACCAACTGCATAAGGGGTTAAACATTTGAATAATCATAACAGAAGTCAAAATATTTTAAATAATCGAACATTGGCTGAAGGTATACATCTGTCGGCAAAACTGACAGATAATTTTTAACTTCTTTTTTATACCCTACATCACAAGGTGGTCAGGGCATTATGTCTTTGTGCATTTATTTGTAACAGGCAAAAGGAAACGAGAAAGACCCATAGTTCCTTTTGATGATCTGCACTATCCAGATGAAATTTTGCACAGATCATTTGTTTGGCCCAAGGACGAACCCAATTGAAATTGTTGATAATCTGTCAAAATTTAGATATAGCTCCCAAATATATCTTCGTCCGATTTGCTTTTTATTGTGCACCAAACGTGTAATATCAGCCTGAATAGTATGACATTTTGCACATGCAACCAAATTAGGCCTGAAAATAAGTATGCCAAATTTGATGGAAATCGGTTCAGATATAGCTATAGCTCCCATATATATTTTTCATCCGATTTGTTATTTTTGTCCTCCGCAGCCGTAATATGAACTCTGTAACAACAATATTTGGGAAAATATAGCAAATACATCTCAAAAATATATATGCTAAATTTTATCGAGATCGGTTCAGATTTGGATATAGCTCCCATATATAACTTCGTCCGATATACGTTTTATTGTGCACCAAACGTCTAACATTTGATCAAATGGGATGAAATTTGGCACATACGACTGAATTGAGTCTGTAAGCTAGTGTGACAAATCTGGTGAAGATCAATTCAGATATAGCTATAGCTCCCATTTATATTGTTCATCCGATTTGTTGTATTTGTTACCCACAGCCGTAATATGCACTCCGTAACAACGATATTCAGGAAATATATCAAATACAGCTCAGAAATATCTTTGCCAAATTTTATGGAGATCGGTTCCGATTTGGATATAGCTCCCATATATATTTTTATCCGATCTCAAATTAAGTGTGCACCAAATGGGCAATACAAGTCCGAATTTAAAAGATACAAATGCTTCGGCATATTTAGTTCTTTGAATTTTAAATTATAATTATAATCATAGCGTGTATAATTGAATTCTCCCATAAAAACTTTTATTTGTTATGTGCAGCTCTACTAAATTAGCAATGAGGTGCAGGGTATCATAAAGTCGGCCCCGCCCGAATTTAAGACTTTCTTTACTGGTTTTTACTAATACAAAAACTACGATATCGTATGGCCCACTAATCTAATTCTAATTTCGTATTTAATAATGGGAGCTACAGTGTGTTCCAGAAAATTGTCTGTGCAGATCCAGGTCTTCGTATAGGCCTCAAATATCAGTACCTCCCTATATTCGGTATTTAGACGATTTAAGGTACAATATTCACCGAAATTGTTTAAAATTGCGTATTTTAATAATTTAGAATTTCGTATTTCGTATTTACCTAATAGGTACTACAGTCTGCGACCTAAAATTGTACATGCAAGTGCATATATGGCCCCCATATAACGGTACCTCCCTATATTAATTATTTTGTTGATGTAGCTATTATTAATCGGACTTTTTTTCAAGTTTCGTATTTGAAACTTGTACCTCCCGAATCTAGGGAGGTACCGAATATAAGAATATTCGGTATTTTTAAGATTTTAACAGAATTTTTAACGGATTTTATTTATTTCTTTATTTTTTTTTTTTTTTAATTTCTGAATTCGTTCCAAATAGTGGAGGGTACTTAAAGTTCGGCCCGGCTTTTTGTATTGCTTTTTCACTTGTTTGTATTACAGCGTATAATATTTTGGAAGGCTAGCGGCAAAAACAATAGGTTTTTGAATTTTGGTCAAGATAATATATATTTTTTTTAATGCTTAGTATCTTTTTTCAAAATAGGTGCCCTATGTCCCACAAATGTTGAATTTTATGGGGATGATTAAGCTATCCGTTGTCAAAAATTTTATATAGTGGGAATTCATGGTGAATGTTACATTTCCTTACCGATTGGTACTTTTCTTACCAATTTTATCGGAAAAATTTTCTAAGAAAATAAATGTTCCTTGCTCCCCTTTTTGCATAGTTAGCTATTTCAGTTTTGTTTTTCTTTCGATTTCGCTTTCCATGAATTGCCATAAATTTCCAACTAAATAAATTTAAATTAAAAGCTTATCTCTACTCTGCTACGAACTTAAGCTGAATATTTATTTTCTAATGATAAAAGCTAATTTAGAAACAGAAACCAATTTGTTCGAAGTGCTAGAAATCAAGTTTAAGTAAAATTTACGTTCCACGAAGAGGGCGAGAGAGAGAGAGCGACGGAGAAACAAACCGAAAAACTTCCAAGACATATAAATAAAATTTGTAAATAAAACTTTTGCTGGCCACAGTTTTAACTGAATTTCTTGTTTGAAGAAAGAATTCTTATCATTTGGCAAACAGGAGTAGACCAAAGAGTAATAACACGGCAGCTGTACTCCTTGTAGTTTCATTTATGCAGGTTGTCGTGGCGGTGGTGGCACACTTTTACTTAGAAACGAAGCAAAGCAAAGTAGAAGTGAAGGAAGTTACGCTCGAATAAACGTGGAAATAAGAAGTTGAAGGTAATAGCCATCATTGCTTTCAAAGGCTAACAGGGTTAAAACAAAACTGGCGGCAGAATTAGTGCCAGATACACAGAAAACACAAATGAAGCCATGGCCAAGAAGACTCCGGAGCACAAAATGGGGAAACAGGAAACTCATTATATGATGAACGATACCAGAAGTGGTCTTTAATTACAGAGGCTGTAATTTATTAACAACTTTAAACAAGTCAAATTACAGCTTAGCTCAGGTGTGTGTGTGTGGGCTTTTGTCTTACAGTGGCCGATGTCATTGGGGTTGGCTGGCTGGGTGTGTGAGTGAGTGAGAGTTTAAGAGTGGATTTCTTTTGTTCTCCAGATATGAGTTAATATTTTCCAAAGGGATTTTTATTATTATTCAAGATTCAAGAAAAAATCGCGTAATTATTGTACACGGAATTTATGAAGTAATTCTTTTAAACATAAATCGCTTTAAAGGATGAGAGCTAAAGTAGAATTTATTTCAAGGAAGTTAATTGCACAGAAGTGGGTTGCGAATTGAGACATCAATTGGATTTATTAGTGGATTTAATTTAAAACTTTGACATACTTCGATGCAATAAATTTAAACATCGTGACCAGGTAGTTAAATGAATGATGGACAGGATATTTAAACAGAGTACTCATATTGAGCTCTTAAGCTTACGGGTGCTGATTAAAAAAACTATTACAATAATTACTATATTACTATAATTCCTATTGCTATATATAATATATTCCTATAATTCCACAATAAAAACAAGTAAGCAAAGGCTACAGTCGAGCGGGGCCGACCGTTGAATACCCTACAACACTATAATAAACCATACAGTTTATATAGGCGAGATACTCGAAAGAATTCCACAAGATATTGTGACAAATAATAAAAGAAAACCATAAGGTTTCGTTCTCTTATTTTCGAATAATAGCAACTTAAACGAATTTGCTCATTTCCAATTTATTGATAGATGTTGCACGTCTTCCTAGATCTGGAACCAATATTTCCCAAAGACCTAGAGTCTCTCAGAAGTGGCAAAAGATTAACATTTATTATTGGTTTTTGACTGAATCGCATCTATATGAGATACAGCCATTTGACTATATTCTTCAACGAAATCAGCGTTAACGAAATAGTCAGAAGTGCGTCTTTCCTGTATTTGTGAATTCTCCAAAAAGTCACTGGAATGGACATTTTCGTATTTTGTCTACAAAAGTTGGCAAACTATTTCACACAATGAATATTTTTGGATGGCCATCCAAAACTGCTCGGCTTTTGCAATGTCCGGTAACCCCCATTCCAATGTGCGTGAGGATCGGGCGATAATTACGACCTGCTGACAATTTTGCAGTTTTTTGGTCCATTTCAACCCCTAAATATATGGCGATTATCTCCAAAAAGAGTAGGCCTCATCTTATCACCATGCAAAATTTCGTAAGGATCGGGCCATAAATGCGATCTGTATATGATATCCTAATATCGTAACTACTTAGTTTTGTTAGCTGTAGAAATATTACCAAATGTTTAATTCAAAATGAAAATATGCCAAAAATATGACAAAATTGAAAAAATATGTGAAAATGTTACAAAATCAATATTTTAATCTTTAGAGAGATATTTTTATGCGATTTTTTAGACGTTTTTTGCTTCCTGCCAAGAGGCCATTCTGAATTAATGAGAACTGTCGAAATCAGTTCAGCCGTTCTCGACATATAAGAGATCTTTCAAGCATATCTTCTTTGATAGACATTATATCGCACATATTTTCCTATATTTTCGATTTGTTGGATGTTAACTTCAATGTAAAGGTCAGAAGTAACCTTGTCATGGCTTTGTGATTTCGCCGGGATTTAAAATATTCGCGGTTTAATGAAAATTTTTGAATTTTTTCAACACAAAAATATGTTCTATTTTACCCGCTAAATATTATCCGATGACCACCCAAATTGGTAGGCTTCTTGCGAAATTCCGCGTCGATTGGTCTATAATTGCGATCTGTATAGCTACTGCAAAATCCGACATTTTTTCAGTATTTGGTCCATTTCAACCCCTAAACATTTGGCGATCATCTCCAAAAGAAATAGGCTTCTATTCTGACCCCAACCCCACCTTCGTGCAAAATTTCGTAAGGATCGGGCCATAATTTCGACCTGTAGCGTGATTACAAATTAACATGGACAGACGGACGGACGGACATACATAGCTATATCGACTCAGCTCGGCGAGCTAGGAAGATCCATATATACTTTCATATATGGGAAATCAATATTTCGAGGTGTTACATAAATTCTGGCCCAATCAAACTTATAATACCCACAACACAAAGTGTTGTAGGGTATAATTACTATATTACTATAATTCCTATTGCTATATATAATATATTTCTATAATTATACAATAAAAAACCAGTAAAGAAAGTCTTAAAGTCGGGCGGGGCCAACTTTATGATACCCTACACCACTTTGCTAATTTAGTAGAGCTCCAGATAACAATTAAAAGTTTTTATGGGACAATTCAATCATATACGCTATGATTATAATTCTAATTTAAAGTTCAAAAGACTAAATATGCCGAAGCATTTGTATCTTTTCAATTCGGACTTCTATTGTCCATTTGGAGCACAATTAATTTGAAAGCGGATAAAGATATATATCGGAGCTATATCCAAATCGGAACCGATCTCGATAAAATTTGGCAAAGATATTTCTGAGCTGTATTTCATATATTTCCCTGAATATCATTGTTGCGGAGTGCATATTACGGCTGTGGGTAACAAAAATGACAAATCGGATGAACAGTATATATGGAAGCTATAGCTATATCTGAACCGATCTTCACCAAATTTGACATACTAACTTCTAGACTCAATTCATCCAATTTGGGCAAATATTAGACGTTTGGTGCACAATCAAAGGTAAATCGGACGAAGTTATATATGGGAGCTATATCCAAATCTGAACCGATCTCGATGAAATTTAGCAAATGTATTTCCGAGCTGTATTTGATATATTTCCCCAAATATTACGGCTGCGGAGGACAAAAATAACAAATCGGATGAACAATATATATGGGAGCTATTGCTATATCTGAACCGATTTCGATCAAATTTAGCACACATATTTTCAGGCCTAATTTGGGTGTATATGCAAAATTCCATACAATTCGGGCTGATATTACACGTTTGGTGCACAATAAAAGGCAAATCGGACGAAGATATATATGGGAGCTATATCTAAATTTTGACCGATTATATCCAATTTCAATAGGGTTCGTCCTTGGACCAAACAAAAGATCATTGCAAAATTTCATCTGGATCGGGCCATAAATGCCACCTGTACTTTGTTTACAAAAATACATGGACAGACGGACGGACGGACATGCATAAATCGACTCAGAATGTGATTCTATGCAGATCATCAAAAGGAACTATGGGTCTATCTCGTTTCCTTCTGCCTGTTACAAACAAATGCACAAAGACATAATACCCTGACCACCTTGTGGTGTAGGGTATAAAAACACTTGTATAGTTTTGGTGCGAATTATCTGCGTGAATAAACTTCTAAACTTATTTACGATTTACACAATACGCAATCCACTAATCCACTTGTACACCGATTTAATGCTAATTTCTTATATATTATACCTGACTGTTTATATATTCTCATGAACGATTTGAGTCAATTAGTTTGAGTCCTAATTACTTCCAAATTTTTATTAACTAAGGACCCAGCTTTTTTTTGTGACCCACTTCGAATTACTTGAATATTCTGTGAAAATTTCAGGAAGATCCGTTTTCGACTCTATAAGCAATATACACAAATACAAATGTTGACTTTAATAGATATAAATACTGTGTAAATAGTAGAAGAATACAATTTCTTGAAAACCAATTTTTAAAAAAATTGGCACTCATAACTGTTATGGTCTTCGACAAAACTTCTTATATATATATATATATTTTTTTTTTTTTTTGGATCTATTACCAAGTATTGTTTAAATAAATCCACAATTTATTTTTGATGCGTCTCTAGAAAATATTTTAAGAAATGCTGGAAAAGCCCAGTAGATCCATAACAATTATTCCAAATAAATGAACTGTCTTGCTCTGATGGTCAAAATATAATAAACAAATCAGAGTTTATTACTAATTACATCAATCAAATTAGCAATATGAAAATAATTAAATTTAAATTTAAAATATCTATGATTTTATCTTCATTTTCAAACAGTCCACTTTTATTAGTCCTCAAAAAAACTCTTGGTTTTTAAATACCTGCTTTTATCCTCTAAGAAATAATTTTAACAATCCTCAACTGATATTAAATTTTACCTCTTCTACCACCTTACCACTCCATTTTCTATAACTAACTCTTCGCACAACTTTATCTAACTAATTTATGGGAAAACACAATATTTATATTACATCTCCATCTACTTTCATCAATTGCTTATTCTACTATCTCCCTTTCTTTGCTTCAAGCTGCTACAAGAATAATATTTGCAATCCTTTCGAAACTTCGATTGTAGCTAAAAATTCTTTTCCATTTTCTAATTGTTCGATAAAAGTTAATTTGTTTATGTTGCTGGAAAATTATTTCACACAATTTGTGTAAAATCATTTTCATTTCATTTTTCTCCGTTTGTGGCAGAATTTTTGTTGATTGACGATGATTGGTGGGCGGGGATAGGGAGAGAGAAGCAGATGCCTGATTAGAAAGCATTGGCAGCCATGAAAAGGTGGTGGTTGAGAAAATCATCACTTCCACATCGTCAAAGAAGTCTTGGGTGTCAATGACGATGATTTTTTGGGGCAGGAGGCGTTTGTGTTGGGTGTTCGCCGTTGATTAGATGAGTTGTCAGCATTTAAAAAGGGCTCCTTATTAAATCTACTTAAAAAGTTGTTAAGCTGAAAAATTTGTTTGCTTAAGTCAACAAAAACGTTGCGGAAAAGCCTCAAGTCATTTTAAAATGTATGTGTGTGAGTGTGTGTGTGTGTGTTGTAAGCCAAAAACTTAGTTGAAATAAAGATGGCGCTGGCATAAGAGTCACAGATGAGGTAATGGTAGATGGAAGTGGGGAAGTGGAGGGGAAGGTGACAAACAATAACGTTAAATTCAAATTGTGTTGGTGAATACGAAAGGAAGGAACTAAGGGTTGCCATTTTGGGAGTTCTGACCAAAATACATTCAGCTGGAACGATGAATTGGAATTTGGTGATATTTCCTAATAAATAATAAATATTACATTTTAAACCAATAAGGAAAAGTCAAAAATCGGGCAGGGCCGACTATATGATACCCTACACCAATTTGCTTATTTAGTAGAGCTCCCGTAGCAAAAGAATTTATTTGAAGTAGATCATACCACCTAACAACATTTGGCTTTAGAGTCAAATATCCTAAAATTCACTCAATTTGGGCTGATATCACCCATTATTTTCACAATAAACCTGAAAAAGGATCAACGATATATATGAGAGCCATATGCAAATCTTACCCGTTCAAGATAAAAATTAGTAAAGGTATTTCCTAGCTCTATAAGATATCTGGTACCAAAAAATATTGTTGTCGAATAAATATTACGAATGTGAGGGACTTAAGGACCAAATCGAAAGAAACATACATACAGGGTGAGATAAAAAACTGCAACAAAGTCAAACGCCATAATTTGTATACCCTCCAAAAATAGTATGGAGGGTATATTAAGTTTGTCATTCCGTTTGTAACACATGGAAATACATATTTTAGACCCCACAAGGTATATATATTCTTGATCAGCATAAAATTCGATGTCGATTTAGCGATGTCCGTCCGTCTGTCCGTCATTGGAAATCACTCCGAACGAACTGAAGTAGATTAATAAAATTTTACTCAAATTTATGTTATGTCCGCAGGACTTTTGGTATTGAAAATGGAGAATGTAGGTCCACATCTTCGTATAGCCCCCATATAAGGGTATCTCCCGATATTCGGTATTTTGATGATTTTAGCGATTTTTTTCTCCGGAATTGTTTCAAATTTGGTATTTGAAGTTCGTAATGGATACTACAACCTAAGATAGAAAAATAGTCTGAGGAGGTCTACCTCTTCGTATAGCCCCCTTGTAACGGTACCTCCCGATATTCGGTATTTTTACCAATTTTTTTAAGCTTCGCATTTGAATATTTTAATGGCTTATGACAAATATTACAGGAACATGTGCAGGTCCATGTCGTCGTATATACCCTAATATAACAGCTACATTCGGTATTTTTAAGATTTTAACAGAATTTTTAACGGATTTTATTGTTTTTGAGAATTGCCAAATTCATTCCAAATGGTGGAGGGTATTCAAAGTTCGGCCCGGACGAACTTTAATTTTTAACTTTATTGAATGTCGGAAATAGCATCAAATTTTAGAATAAGTTTAGATGTGTTCGAATTAGACACCTTTGGCACGAATTATGGCCTTCAAACGGCCAAAGAAAACGTCACGCGCTGCCAGAGTGTTGCTCTGCGGTATTTTGGCCCATTCCCGGCAAAGCGCTTGCTTGAGGTGATCGACACTTTGGTATTTTTTAGTGGCAACCTTCCTTTCCAAAATTCTCCAGACACAATAGTCCAACGGATTGGTATCCGGAGATTTTGGTGGCCATTCTGAACTGGAAATGAAGCGAGGAACCTCATTTTGTAACCATTCTTGGGTGGCGCGTGCTTAGTGTGATGGTGCTGAGTCCTGTTGGAATGTCTAAGGTCTGCGGCCAAAATGTGTGTGTACCCAAGGCTTTTATACACCCTCCAGAATATTCGGCATTTATTCTGATGCCACACTCGATTAATACGAGCGGAGAGCGACCATCGGCTGTTATGGCGGCCCACACAATCACCATGGCCGACGCCTGAGTTCTGGTGGCCAATTGAAGTGCACATTTTCAGCTGACCTCTTTGGCAAGTAAACACGATCGTTACGTTTGTGTACAAACTGCTGGACAACAAATGTTTTCTCATCGGAGAATACCAAATTCGGCAGTTCATCACTTTCGGCCAAGCGAAGCAACTCTTTAGCTCTCTGAGTCTATTTCCTTTCTGTTACGGTATTGGGGTGTAAGTTCTTGCACTTTTTGGAATTTCAAGGGCTTTGCACCGAGCTCATTTTTAAATATTTGCCGAATATTGCGAAATATTGCGATATGTTCAGCTTACAAGCCATTTTTCGGCCACTGCAACGTGGGTTTCGATAAAGTCGCTTCTTTACTTTTCAAACCATTTCTGCTGATTTTGGTGTTTTCTTCCGTCCAATTTCTTGACCTCGGGCTAGGCTACCAGTATCATGGTAAAGAGCGATGGTACGAGACACAAAAGATTTATTCACATTTAAATGCCGGAGTGCTCTATCCATATCCACTTGGGGTCTTTCAACCAAATATAAAGAAATCACACTATCATGCTTGAATTCCATCCCGAATAACTTTTTTTTCTGGAAAATTCTCATCAAAATGCTTTTGTACGCTTGTAAACAATATAATGAGCTGTCACTGAAATAATTTTAACAGCTGTCGGACGAGTGGCTTAGAAATGAAAGCGGTTGGTTGCAACTTTTTCATTTCACTCTGTATATTCAAAATTTTGACTTTCTATCTCTATTGATTCGAAAAAAACAGCGCTAAATCAGTATTAGTTTTCATGCTGATCAACGACATTGTTCCGAAAAATAATCTACACTGGCAACCCTGTTCACCATGGTTAAAATCTCACCCAGCCTAGAGGCGATAATAAACGCTGCGTTTGAAGTACTTGTGAACGTTTTTGCTTTTCTTGCAAAATAACTTTGGTTTACTGGTTGGTTGGTGGAAGGGTGGATTGTTTGTTAATGAACTTCACTTGGCTCCTCGTAGTAATCCTTCATTTGTTGTTATTCCGTAGCAGAGCAACCAACTGAGGTCGTACAACACAGCGCGAAAGAAGTGAAATCAAGTACATCTTTTCACAATCGCTCTTCATTTGCGATACCGTGAACCGGCTAAAAGGTTTTGGTGAAATTAGTGGTCGCCAGTTAAGCTAACGAGTTGCTTTGCCAAAAAAAAAAAAAAATCTGAGAACTTTTATCATTTGTGCTGAAAAACGCTGGCCTTCACCTCAATCCCGAAAAATACTTGACAATAACGATAACATCGAAAAAGCATAAATTTGAAAAATAATTGTGGTTGGCTGGAGATTTTTTTAGAGAAGTAGCTTAATTGTAGGAATATAGTCAGAGTTATTTTTGAGAAATTGCTTTTCATTAGGCAATAGAATACACTTGTCTTTACTGTGGAGTAGAAAGTTATTAATGAGTATCTTTAGAGACTAGTCAAAATGGCCCAAAGAAGCTAATAATTGCAAAAAACAACTAAAACAAGTAAGCAAAGGCTATAGTCGTGCGATACCCTAAAACACTACAATATGTTAGAAGCCCCCTTATGTCCAAATCCATGTTGGAAAGTTTCGCTTTTGAAATTATCTCATAGACCACGGTCCAGATTTTACCCTATACTTTTTGACCAGGGGCATATATCAAATATTTAGCACTCCGTCGTGATGTTAGTTATTGTGGTCCATTTTATAGCTAAATACAATCCAATGGTAATCCAAAATGCTAGAATTCTTCCCTGTCCTTAGCTCTCTTCTCATGCAAAATTCCGTGTCGATTAGTTTCAATTGTGTGATCAGAAAATTTTTTCTGTTTTTGGATCATTTGAACCTATAAATATTTTGCGATCATCTCCAAATGCAAGAGGCCTCTCTGTATCTCCAAATTTAGACTCATCTTTATGATTTGCTTGTCTACGATATTAAGCTATATTATTCAACGCAATCAACATAAAAAGCAAGAACTTCGCCTTTGGTGTATTTTGGATTTCGCCTGTAAGTTATTTTCAGCGTTTCGGTAGAATGGACATTTTTGTGTGAGATAAAAAACCTGCAACAAAGTCAACCGCCAAAATTTTAAATATTTTTTTTTTAATTTTATTGAAGAAAGTAAAAAAAAAAAATTCGGAAATAGCAATAAATTTTAGAATAACTTTAGATTTGTTCGAATTGGTCACCTTTGACACGAATTATGGCCTTCAAATGGCCAATGAAACCGTCACACGCTACCCGAATGTTGCTCTGCGCTGTTATGGCGCATTCCCGGCTAAGCGCTTGCTTGAGGTTATCGACGCTTTGGTATTTTTTAGTGGAAACCTCATTTTGTAACCATTCTTGGGTGGCGCGTGCTGAGTGCGATAGTGCTGAGTGCTGTTGGAATGTCCAAGGTCTGCGGCTAAAATGTTTGCGTGCCCAAGGCTTTACTACACCCTCCAGAATATTTTCGCGATAATATATGGCATTTATCGTGGCATCAGACACGGTCGATTAATACAAGCGGAGAGTGACCATTAGCAGTTATGGCGGCCCACACCATAACCATGGCCGGCGCTTGAGTTCTGGTAGTCAACCGAAGGTGCACATTTTTCTCTTCCTGACCTGTGGCAAGTAATAATTTTGTTTGTTTATAAACTGCTGGACAACGAATGTTTTCTCATCGGAGAAAACCACTTTCGGCCAAGCGAAGCAACTCTTCAGCTATTTTGAGTCTATTTATACCCTACACCACAAGGTGGTCAGGGTATTATGTCTTTGTGCATTTGTTTGTAACAGGCAAACGGAAACGAGACAGACCCATAGATCCTTTTGATGATCTGCATAGAATCACATTCTGAGTCGATTTATGCATGTCCGTCCGTCCGTCTGTCCATGTATTTTTGTAAACAAGGTACAGTTCGTATTTATTGCCCTATCCAGATGAAATTTTCCACAGATCATTTGTTTGATTCAAGGACGAACCCTATTGAAATTGGAGATAATCGGTCAAAATTTAGATATAGCTCCCATATATATCTTCGTCCGATTTGCGATTTATTGTGCACCATATGTGTAATATCAGTCCGAAGTAGTCAGTATGGAATTTTGCATATACACCCAAATTAGGCCTGAAAATAAGTATGCCAAATTTTATCGAAATCGGTTCAGATATATCCCATATATATTGTTCATCCGATTTGTTATTTTTGTCCTCCGCAGCCGTAATATGCACTCTGTAACAACAATATTTAAGGGAAATATATCAAATACAGCTCAGAAATATCTTTGCCAAATTTTATCGAGATCGGTTCTGATTTGGATATAGCTCCCATATATAGCTTCGTCCGATTTACTTTTTATTGTGCACCAAACGTATAATATTAGCCCAAATGGGATGGAATTTGACAGTTACGACCAAATTGAGTCTAGAAGCTAGTGTGTCAAATTTGGTGAATATCGGTTCAGATATAGCTATAGCTCCCATATATATTGTTCATCCGATTTATTATATTTGTTACCCACAGCCGTAATATGCACTCCGTAACAGAGATATTCACCCAAATATATCAAATACAGCTCAGAAATATCTTTGCGAAATTTTATCAAGATCGGTTCAGATTTGCATATAGCTTACATATATATATTTATCCGATTTCAAATTAATTTTGCACCAAATGGGCAATACAAGTCCGAATTTAAAAGATACAAATGCTTCGGCATATTTAGTCCTTTGAACTTTAAATTATAACTGTAATCATAGTTTGTATGATTGAATTCTCCCATAAAAACTTTTAATTGTTATGTAGAGCTCTACTAAATTAGCAAAGTGGTGTAGGGTATCATAAAGTCGGCCTCGCCCGACTTTAGGACTTTCTTTACTGGTTTTATTTGCATTAGATGATGTATGAATTCTTTCAAAAAATTATAACATATTTCATATAAGGATATGGCGAATATAGTCCAAACCTGGCATGTCGCAATATTAATATCATATATTATATGTCTGATACGAAATAAACAATTTGAATAATCATAACAGAAGTCAAAATATCTTCTATATCTATAAAAGAGGAAAATGTTTGTATGTTTGTTGTTTGTTTGTTTGTTTGTTTGTTTGTTTGTAATTTATGGACTTGAAAACCGCTGAATAGATTTTCCTGAAAATTTCCATATATACTGCAACATCGCCTGAAAGTAACATAGGCTACATACATTTTTGAATTTCCACTTGGAACTGGAGATATAGCATCAGAATCGGAGGTACCTCCCAAAAATTTAGATTTTATATGCACATATCTATTGATTGGTTGAAGATACAGTCTCCAAATTTGGAATACGTAACGGAATTTGGAACAAAAATAACTTTGCCAAATTATATTGTAATCGTTTCAGATTTGGATATAGCTCCCATATATATTTTCGACCGATTTCGTTCATTTGATGCCTCAAACACAATATGAATGTTCGATTCCAATGAAATTTGGAATGTGTGACGGGATTTAATCCGAAAATAAATTTGTCAAATTATATTGAAATCGGTTCAGATTTGGATATAGCTCCCATATATATTCTCGGCCGATTTCAAGCATTTGATGCACCAAACACGCTATGTATCCCCAATTTCAATGAAATTTGAAACGTGTGATAGATTTTATCTAAAAAATTGATTTCCTAAACTATATTGAAATCGGTTCAGATTTGGATATAGCTCCCATATACATTTTTGGCCGATTTCATGTATTTGGTGGACCAAACACGACATGTATTTCCAATTGTAATGAAATTTAAAATAAGTAACGGAATTGGGAGCCAAAATGAATTTGTCAAATTAAATTGAAATCGGTTCAGATTTGGATATAGCTCCCACATATATTTTCGACCGATTTCATGTATTTGATGCACCAAACACGCTATGTATCTCTAATTTTAATGAAATTATGGAATGTGTAGCGGAAATTAAAACAAATATACATTTGTCAAATTATATTAAAATCGGTTCAGATTTGGATATAGCTTTCATATATATTTTCGACCGATTTCATGTATTTTATGCACCATACACGATATGTATGTTCGATTCCAAAGAAATTTGGAATATGTAACGGGATTTTGATTAGAAAATAAATTAGTCAAATTATATTAAAATCGGTTCAGATTTGGATATAGCTCCCATATATATTTTTCGCCGATTTCACATATTTGATGCACAAAACACGATACGTATTTCCGATTCCAACGAAATTCGGCATGAGTGGCTAAATTTGGTATATTTGACATTTGCATTTGACAAATTATATTCGAATACGCTCAGATGTGATTATAGCTCCCAAATATATACTCAGCCGATTTAACATATTTGATGCACCCAAAGCGAGAGAGACAAAAACTGGCACCAGCAAAAATTGCCAAATTATATTGAAATCAGTTGAGGTTTGGATATAGCTAACATATATATTTCGGCCGATTTCATACATATTATGCACCAAACACGATATATATGACCGATTCCAATGAAATTCAGAATGTGTGGAATTTGTTTATAATAATAAATGTGATAAATTAATAATAAATGTGATAAATTAATTGGAAATTAGTTAAGATTTGGATATAGCTACCATATATATATATATATATATATATATATATATATATATATATATATATATATATATATATATATATATATATATATATATATATATATATATATATATATATATATATATATATATTCTCGGCCAATTTCACATATTTGACGCACCAATTTCAATGAAATATGAAAGTTGTGGCGGAATTTGGTGTAAAAGTAAATTGGGGTATGATTTTAATAAGAACCATTGACCCACAACGCCTTAGGCTAACACTAAAAACCAACACAACAATTGATTTGAAATACGCTTATTACGGGGAAGTGTGTTGCTACCTCGAATTCACTAATTGCAATAGAAAAGCCACTCTACTTAAAAAAATTGCAGTTTCCTGCACGCTTGGTATTTGCTATGAAATAAATAAATCCAAAGGACAAACCCTTCGTGTATGCATGTCATGTTACTGCTTTTGTAATGATTTTGTTTATTAACGCATTAAGTTAGTGCAATATATTTTTTTTTTTAATTTTTAAATTTGTTTTTCTTTATCCAACATATATTCGTAAATAAAATTTTGAATGTATATAAAATCAAAAGGGGTAGCGAAGCGCACCGGGTTCAGCTAGTATTTAAATAATCGAACATTCGCTGGGGGCATACATCTGTCAGCATAACAGACTTATACTTTTTTAATTGTTTTTATTATAGGGTCTACTAAATTTCTACAGCTGCTTAAGACCAAATCTTTTTTCTTATTTTCCATGCCTAAAATTCCTTAAAATCTACTGCCCACTCACACTGTTCGTCCATTGTAATTTAAAACATTCCTTTTTGATTTAACACAACTAGGTCTTCGTTCGTGCAGAGCCAATAGAAAAAATCAATAAAACTTAATTAACTTTTCCTATTAAGGTTTCATAGAATCTACGAAAAAAAAAAAAAAAAAAAAACAGGAAAGCAAAAGGACAGCTAGAAAACCACACAGAGCACTACCACCCCAAAAAGGACGAAACGAAACATCAAAATATTGCATGTTTAAATGTTATTAGTTATTTATTTTAGTTTTTTTTTCGTTAGTTTTTATTTAGACAAAAAATCAGTGAAACAACTTTGTTGGCTTGCCCAACTACCCATCCTCCCTGCGAAGAATACGAACAACTTTTTCGCTCGCATATATTGAGCTATTTAAGTATTTTTATATACTTTATCGAATTTCTAATGGCCGAAATAGCTCAAGTTTGAGTGGAGGGTAGCGGGGGGAGTCAAGACGCAGACAAACAATATTGAAATTGATACTTTTGCCAAAGTCAATAAATCTATGGCTAATTAATTAAAGGAAACAAATCGTTTACGTGATAGTTTACTCATTAATGATACCCTACATTATGAAGTTAAGGTAAGATACCAGCGAGGCGTTACAGAGGATATCAGAGACTTTATAGACGAGCACTAAACATGGGAGTCTTTTTAAAAAAACTTAAGGCTAGGGAGAATCTATATCTGAACACCAGAGAGTAATAACATATGCGCTGTAAGCCAGAGAGTCTCTATAGACGAGAGTCTCTATAGACGAGCTGAAGGCCATGAGAGTCCCTATAGACGAGCTGAAGGCCAGAGAGTCTCTATAGACGAGTTGAAGGCCAGAGAGTCCTATAGACGAGCTGAAGGCCAGAGAGTCTTTATAGACGAGCTGAAGACCAGAGTCTCTATAGACGAGCTGAAGACCAGAGTCTCTATAGACGAGCTGAAGACCAGAGTCTCTATAGACGAGCTGAAGACCAGAGAGTCTCTATTAACGAGCTGAAGGCCAGAGAGTCTCTATTAACGAGCTGAAGGCCAGAGAGTCTCCATAGACGAGCTAAAGGCTAGAGAGTCTCTATAGACGAGTTGAAGACCAGATAGTCTCTATAGACGAGCTGAGTGTCTCTAAAGACGAGCTGAAGGCCAGGGAGTGTCAGAGTCTCTATACACGAGAGCCAGAGAGTCTCTTTAAACGAGCTGAATGCCAGGGAGTCTCTATATACGTGCTGAACGCCAGAGAGTATTTATAGACGAGCTGGCGGGCCAGTGAGTCGTCTATCTGTCCATAGACGAGCTGGCGGGCCAGTGAGTCGTCTATCTGTCCATAGACGAGCTGGCGGGCCAGTGAGTCGTCTATCTGTCCAAGGCGAGCTGGCTGCCCCTACATGCCATATTTAAGCGTAGGACAATAACGAGTCGAATAATCCTACCTTCACTTCTTAATTAGGTTATAATTCTCCCACGAAAAAGCCAACTATATTTTCAACTTATGGTAGGTAATAGTCGGGAAAAAATCGCATGATATAATAGAAAAAAGACATAACGCTTAGATAAGATTGCTATAATGAAATAAACATTCACGCAATATTCGTAGCCGTTTCTTTCCTCCTTCGTCACAACAAAAAATAAAGCAATAGTCTTAGCCGTTTATTAATTATTATCGAATCTAGAAAGACATAAGCCAAGAATTGATATATGGCCGAAGAAGGAGAGTAGGATGTGATGACTAGTTGATTATATGACAAACGTCGCTGGTAATGACGTGCTGGCGTAGCAATTGCGTGCCTGCGGTTAATTTGTAAGCAAGGCAGACTTGCCAAAAAGAAACTTTTTCAATAAAAATCATAAACGAATGAAAAATTGACGTCCGTCTCGTTGCCTTAGTCTATTGCAGAGAATATAACAAGAAATTCGACTGAAAACAATTAGGAAGTTCTGAAAGTTTGGTTGGTTTTATCAAATAGTTTTCCTTCAAATAACAACAGTTAATAGAGCAATTTCTAAGATTAATCACAGACAAAAAGAAAATGGACTAAATATTTTCAAAATTGACAGCTACCCTTAAAACATAAGCCATGGCTGTCAATGAATCACAATGTATAATACAAACAATGAAATAATGATTTTTTTTTTTTTTTTGAAGTTTTGTGACTCGCTGGCCCTTCCAATGGTGTATGAAGAGAGAGAGAGGGAGAGAGAGAGAGAGAACTTAATTCAGTCGTGTATGGAGAGAGGATAGACTCGCTGGTCCTTCAACTCGTCTATTGGAGACAGATAAACTCGCTGGCCCGTCAGCTCGTCTATTGGAGATAGATAGACTCGCTGGCCCTTCAGCTCGTCTATCGGATACAGATAGACTCGCTGGCTCGTCAGCTCCTCTATTGGAGACAGATAGACTCGTCGGCCCATCAGCTCGTCTATTGGAGACAGATAGACTCGCTGGCAGGTCAGCTCGTCTATTGGAGATATATAGAATCGCTGGTCCATTAGCTCGTCTGTTGAAGACAGATAGACTTGCTGGCCCTTCATCTTGTCTATTGAAGACAGATAGACTCGCTGGCCCGTCAGACTCGCTGG
Source organism: Musca domestica (assembly GCF_030504385.1). Taxonomy (NCBI): domain Eukaryota; kingdom Metazoa; phylum Arthropoda; class Insecta; order Diptera; family Muscidae; genus Musca; species Musca domestica. Next base: position 346,154 of record NW_026712299.1, on the reverse strand, counting down.
CCCGTCAGACTCCCTGGCCGGTCAGATAGACTCGCTGGCCGGTCAGCTCGACTGTTGAAGACAGATAGACTCGCTGGCCGGTCAGCTCGACTATTGAAGACAGATAGACTTGCTGCCCCTTCATCTTGTCTATTGAAGACAGATAGACTCGCTGGACCGTCAGCTCGTCCATTCATATATAGACTCAGGGCCTTCAGCTTTTCTATTGAGACTCCCTGGGCCTTCAGCTCGTCTACTGAGGCTCCCTGGGCCTTCAGCTCGTCTACTGAGGCTCCCTGGGCCTTCAGCTCGTCCATTGAGATCTCCTGGTCCGTCAGGTCGTCAATTGAGACTCCCTGACCTTCAGCTCGTCAATTGAGACTCCCTGGTCTAAAGCTCGTCTAGTGAGACACCACGAGCCTTCAGCTCGTCTATTGAGAATCTCTGGCCTTCAGCTCGTCTATAGAGACTCGATGGGCCTTCGGTTCGTGTATTGAGGCTCGTTAAGCCTTCAGCTGGTCTATTGAGAATTCCTGGCCTTCAGCTTGTCTAGTGAGACTGCCTGACCTCCAGCTCGTCTTTAAAGACTCATTTTCCCCTCAGCTCTTCTGTAGAGACTCGATGGCCCTTCGCTCGTCTTTAGAGACTCGCTGGCCTTTAGCTCGCCTATTGTTACTCCCTGGCCTTCAGTTAGTCTATTGAGGCTCCCTGCTCCGTCAGCTCATCTATGGAGACTCCCTGGCTTTTATCTGGTCTGTAGATACTCCCTGGCCTTGAGTTCTTCTGTTGAGATTCTTCTGTTTGAGATTGACTTCCAAGCTCTTCAGTGGTGCTATTTATATACGACTCCAAGGCTCTTAAGCTCAACTTTAGGTAGATGACTCACAGACTCTTTCTCTCGTATATGGCTAGACGTCTTCATAACCCTTCAGCTGAGCTATAGATAAACCACTCCCAGGCTCTTCCATCTAAATCTATGTTCACCTCAAAGCAGTGCAACTAATTCCTACACCCCCAAGCTTCTCTCGACGAATTTACCTTGAAATTGAATTTATGCTTCTCAAAATTTCCATACAGGAAATTTATGCCATTAGCATCAAATTATGTTCCAACATGGCCATGTCCTGTTGAAAACTTAAAATCATTATCCTCTTACACAACTTTAATTTGTTCCAAGAAATACGAAAAATGGTGGTGGTGAGCGATGTACATTGTCGATGTCGGTTTTAGTTGTAGTTCTGCTCGGTTCGTATTCTGTATGCAATTAAAAACTTTACAAAGAGCATCAATTGTTTCTGAAGTGGGAAGCTGGAGTCAAGGAGCGAGCGAGCGAGTAAACGAACATCAAACAATAATAACTGAAGTACGTGGGACAAAAAAAAAAAAACGATGTGCCATACACCGAAATTTTCAAGGAGCCGGAAAAGAGTTCGAAGGCAAAGCAAAGCAAACCTCATACAACCTGAATTGGTTTCATGGAAATAGTATTGGGTTTTCATTATGCCCGGAGATGGATGATTATGACGATGATGACAAAGGCGATGATGACAAGGACGATGAGCTAAGAAACAATGTCGAGCGGAGTCTGACGATGAAAACTGCAATGTTCCGTCAACATCAACATCAGCACCACCACAACCATCGGCAGTAACAATAAACCATAGAAGTGCTGGTAATCCATTAATTAATGTTGCAATCGATGAAAATTTATGTACAAAAATTTAACGAAATTGGTTCTGATGTTCTTTTCCGTGTTGTTGCCAACAATGATAACGATGTGGATGACGATGATGATGGCGATGATTACGAGTAGGACCCTGTTTACACCGACTGCAGTACATGGCTCAAAAGGATGGATGGATGGCTGGATGCACTGCCGATGATGTTGACAGCATTAGGATGAGTTGTAAATCAATGGATTTTTATCCTTCATGTAAAGAGCAACAACAACAACAACATTGGCCGACAAACGCCTGACAGACACACAGACAGATACAAAACTACAAACTGAGCTAAACAAACTTATGTGGAACGAACACTGCAGACATTTCCTATTTCCGCTACATGTTAAGTTCAACATTTATTAATTACTTCCTCTTATGTTTGGTGTTGTTGTGCGGTGGCTCTACTGATGGTGCTGTTCGATGTTCGCTCTCCCACCTCCCACCTCTTATTTCGTTTTATTATTTGCCTTTGGTGTATATAATGAACATCGTATGAATAATTGCAGATAAACGTAGACATTTGTTAGAAATACTCAAACAACTATCAATGGGTAATTCCCCATACTCTCAGCGATTCTCCCTCTCTCTCTTTATTCAATGGCAACTGAAAAAGGGATACAAAAGTAAGGAGAATATTCCCAAGGGCTAAAGGGTGTTAGATAAAGGTTTGAATGTTTTTTTGAAAACATTCTAAATTTGAACCCATTTCAACGAATTTCACAGCTCGTCTATAGAGACTCACTTGCCACTCAGATCGTCTGTAGCGACTCACTGGCCCTTCAGCTCGTATATTGAAGGCGGATAGACTCGCTGGTCCGTCAACTCGTCTATTGAAGGCAGATAGACTCGCTGTCCCCAACAGCTCGTTTATTGAAGGCAGATAGACTCGTTGTCCCCAACAGCTCGTCTATTGAAGGCAGATAGACTCGCTGGCCCTTCAGCTCGTCTATGGCAGGCAGATAGACTCGCTCGCCCTTCAGCTCGTCTACTGAAGGCAGATATACTCGCTCGCCCTTCAGCTCGTCTACTGAAGGCAGATAGACTCGCTCGCCCTTCAGCTCGTCTACTGAAGGCAGATAGACTCGCTCGCCCTTCAGCTCGTCTATGGAAGACAGATAGACTCGCTGGCCCTTCAGCTCGTCTATTGAGGGCAGATAGACTCGCTCGCCCCACAGCTCGTCTATATTAAGGCTAACCCTTCAGCTGGTCTACTGAGACTCCCTGCCTTCGGCTCGCCTATAGAGACTCCGTGGCTCGTCTTTTGAGTCTCCCTGTCCTTCAGTTCGTCTATAGAGACTCCGTGGTCTTCAGCTCGTGTATTGAGACTCCCTGATCTTCAGCTGGTCTATTGAAACTTCCTGGCCTTCAGCTCGTCTGTTGAGACTCTCTGGCCTTCAGCTGGTCTATTGAAACTTCCTGGCCTTTAGCTCGTCTGTTGAGACTCCCTGGCCTTCAGCTGGTCTATTGAAACTTCCTGGCCTTCAGCTCGTCTATTGAAACTTACTGGCCTTTTGCTCGTCTGTTGAGACTCCCTGGCCTTCAACTGGTCTATAGAAACTTCCTGGCCTTCAGCTCCGTCTGTTGAGACTCCCTGGCCTTCAGCTGGTCTATTGAAACTTCATGGCCTTCAGCTCGGCTATAGAGACTACCTGGCCTTTAGCTCGTCTACTTAGACTCCCTGGCCTTCAGCTCGTCTATAGAGACTCCTTGCCTTTAGCTCGTCTATAGAGACTCCCTGGCCTTCAGCTCGTCTATAGAGACTCCCTGGCTTTTAGCTCGTCTATAGAGACTCCCTGGTCTTCAGCTCGTCTATTGAGACTCCGTGGCCTTCAGCTCGTCTATTGAGACTCCCTGGCCTTCAGCTCGTCTATAGAGACTCCCTGGCCATCCGCTCGTCTATAGAGACTCCCTGGCCTTCCGCTCGTCTATAGAGACTCCCTGGCCTTCAGCTCGTCTATAGAGACTCCCTGGCCTTCAGCTCGTCTATAGAGACTCCCTGACCGCAAGGGTTTTCTCAGGAGAGAAAAACGGGCCCAACGAACCCGCGGACCCTAGTTTTGGCACACACCAGAACGTGCAAAACAAATCCAGCAGCGTCTGACCCACAATGGGCGGCTTGCTGGTCTGCGTCTGACTCCAGGAGGGGCGGCAGCAACTTCAATTTCCTGTCCCTACGGACATTAAGATCGAGCCCAGTAAGATCTTAATTATGGCATACTGGAAACCATATCCTTTGATTTTTTGAACCCCTGGCCTGACGGCTGCAGTATTCCGGAACCTGAGTACGTGGAGTGAAATCTGACTGAAATGGCTTCCGGGTTAATGCTCCAGCTGCCTTCGTCCCTTTAAAATGTGGGAAGTCTTATGGTACGCTCCTAGTTTCGTCGCCATTTAGTTGGTGGTGTAGGTTCAGTTGACTGTCGTCCTGATTTATACGGGTCTGGCTCTGAACGCAGGATCTCATAAGGATCCTGTGTCAACCCTTGCATGGCCTCCCTGCTTGCATAGACAACCATGGGACCAACAAACGTAACTACACATCGAATTAAGATAACGGCCATAAGTTGGGACCCAGTGAAGAAATGAATAGCAATAACAACATTAATGGAGAAGATAACACAACAATGGTAAACCCTTTTAAACCAAGCGGTACCTTACGAAGAACCCCGCCTAGGGGGATATCTACACCGATAGGAATGCCATTCCAAAGTATAACCACATCCACCACAAGAGATGATGATTTTTATATCTCACGGTTAGAATTGGAGGAGGAGCAAGCATTTGTTAAACTCGGTAACAAATTGAGTGCAATGAATAATATAGTGAGCGAAGCAAAAAACATACATAAAACTATAAGAGATAATCTTTTGCAAGCTGTTGCTCTATACCAACAACTAAGAGAAAATCGGGAAGCTCTTGCATTGAGCAAGGTTGTTGGTGATAAACAGGAAATAGAAATGACAGACAAAGAAGTACAAACGGAGTATGAAGTATCTCCGAGGAATATTCAAAAGAGAACTGCTTCCGTATCTCCTGAAAAGAGCACATTAAATAAAAAAGTGCGTACGTTTCAACCAGAGAAAGCCGTAGATGAACACACAAACACACCCCAGTGGTTAGTTGTAAAACGGAAAAAGAGTAAAAATAAAAGTAACCCTGATAAAAAATCAATTAGAACAAGAGGCGAAACTCTCACGATCCAGAGCGGAAACTCAACGTATGCAGACATAGTAAGAAAAATGAAATCGACTATCAAACTGGAAGAAATCGGTATCGGAATAAGAAAAATAAGCAAAACCAAAGATGGCAATGTACATATTGAAGTTGGAAGAGGCGATGGAAACGCCAAGAAACTTGAGCAGGCCATTAAGTCATCTTTAGGAGAAGAAGTTATAACAAAGACACATGTGGAAAAGTTCTTTGTCGACATAAGAGATATCGAAGAAACGACTTCAGAAGCAGAGATAGTTGATGGAATTCTGGAAGCCACGAATGAAATCGGCCCTGAGAATATTAAAGTGCGAAATATTCGAAATTTTTATGGGGGAACAAAACAAGCCCTGGTCGAAATTCCCAGTAGCATAGCAATAAAGCTTTTCAAAAAGAATAAAATTAAAATGGGTCTTACTTATTGCAGAATTAGGAGGAAAACTTTCGCTAAACGCTGCTATAGATGCCTAGAACAGGGCCATCTTGCTCGAACATGTAAAGGAAAGGATAGGAGTCAAATGTGCCGGAAATGTGGTATAGATGGGCACAAATCGAGCACATGCTCGAACCAACCAAGATGTGTTATTTGCCTAGAAGCCGGTCAAAAGAGAACAAACCACTACATCGGTACAAGTACCTTCTGTAGTAATGTCCATTAAGATTCTCCAAATAAACCTGGGGAGAGGTCGCCAAGCCCAAGATCTTATGATTAGGAATGCTCGGGATAAGGATATAGATATTGTGCTGATAAGCGAACAGTATAAAAAATGTAAGAGTAAATCGTGGTATCAAGACAAACTAGGCAACGCCTCAGTTTATGTGACAAATAATGCACTATCCATAGATGAAGTTGACGAGAGCGAAGAAAACTTTACTGTCGTACAAATTAACGGGATACGGATCTATAGTTGCTACTATTCGCCCAACATGGAGTTGTCAGTCTTTTTATCACAAATAGCTAGACTTGAGCGCCACATAAAAAGATATGATACACCAGTAATAATTGGAGGGGATTTTAACAGTAAATCAAAGGAATGGTGTTCCAAAAAAACAGATAAAAGGGGAATTGCAGTCGGCGAGATGATAGCTTCACTTGGATTATATGTGCTCAATAAAGGAAATGCCCCAACGTTTATGCGAGGAGAAGCCACATCCATTATCGACATTACATTATCATCAACCGAGATCGCAAATAAAATGTCAGGATGGAAAGTTCTACACGAGGAAACTCTGAGCGACCATCAATATATTATGTTCGAAGTAGGAAAAACCCCCTACGTGGTGAATAGTTCGCAGCAAAGGTGGAACACAAGAAAAATTAACCTAGAAAACTGCAAACAAAAGGTGATAGCACTGAAGAGTACAGTTGATATCTCCAACTTTACAGATATAAACACCGCTACTGAACAAATCGTGAGCATATTAACTCAGATTTGCGAAGCGGGGATCCCTAAAACGAGATTCTTAGACCCTAAGAAGAAACCTGTTTACTGGTGGAGTAACGAAATCGCAGAACTTCGGAAAAAGTGTCACAAGGCAAAAAGGATTGCAACAAGAAAGAAAGGTGATATAGACTCTATGAACCACTATAGAACAGAGAGGAATAGTCTTCGTGTGGCTATAAAAAAAGCAAAGAAGAGAGCATGGGAATCGCTTATAAATGAAGTCCAAAACGACCCCTGGGGTCTCCCCTACAAGATCGTTACAAAGAAGTTCGGCAATAGGAATGTAATTCCAGGAATAAAAAATGAAGAATGGGCACTAACCATTGTTAAAACACTATTTCCAAAGAGCAAGGCTGTCCGAAATACCTTTTTAGATACAGCACATACGGGAAATTTTGAGAATTTCACAGTGGAAGAAATCAAAAAAGTGAGTGGCAAGCTAAAGAAGCACAAGGCGCCTGGTCCTGACGGAATACCCAACGAAGTCATTTCTATAGTAGGAAAACTATGGCCAGAATTACTCGCGTTGGTTCTAAACCAGTGCCTACAAGCAGGTGTTTTCCCTTCTATATGGAAAGTACAGCAGTTAGTTCTACTAAGAAAAAACAACAAGCCATTAACCAGTCCCTCGTCTTACAGACCAATTTGCTTGCTGGACACATGTGGGAAATTACTAGAAAAACTATTACTAAATAGATTGGAACATGAAATTCAGGTAAATGGAGGCCTATCTCAGATGCAGTTTGGTTTCATTAAAGGTAAATCGACAATTGATGCCATACGCGAGGTAGTGAATACAGCAAAGCGTTCTATGGAAAGAAGGCATTTTTGTGCTATAATTACATTAGATATAAAAAATGCTTTTAATTCTGCTGATTGGAACGAAATAAGAAGTGTCATAAGGCGACGTAATATTTCAGGTTATCTGGTAAAGATGATTGATAGCTACCTCGAAAACCGTACACTGATCTATGACACTGACACTGGTGCCAAAAAATATTCCATAACATCAGGCGTCCCACAAGGTTCAATATTGGGCCCTTTTCTATGGAACCTGATGTATGACGACTTACTAAAATTGAGTTTACCGCAGGGCATAAAACTGGTTGGATATGCTGATGACGTAGCACTCGTCGTTGACCAACCCATAGCTCCACTAGTTGAAATTTCTGCGAATGATAGTCTGGCAAGGATCTCAAGAAGGCTGACATCAAGACAATTGGAGCTTGCTGCTGCTAAGACGGAGGCAATTCTTGTAACCCGAAGTCGCAATTTTATTAGCCCAAAATTAATGGTGAATGGTCATGAAATAATAATAAATAATAGCTTGAAATATCTAGGATTGATCCTTGATAATAGATTATCTTTCGAGCCGCATGTCAAAGCCGTAACAGACAAAGCTCTTGGAACTGCAAACATACTGTGCAGAATGATGCCTAATTTAAAAGGCCCAAACCAATCCATCAGAAGATTAATTGCCTCAGTAGCATATGCCCAAACAATGTACGCGGCTCCTATTATAAGTAATGCTATAGGGAAGAGCAAAAAACTTTGCAGACTTCTAGAGAGAGTACACCGAGTATGCACACTAAGAGTTATATCTGCATACAGAACGACATCAACAGAGGCACTATCCGTACTTTCAGGAATGCCACCTATCACTCTAAGCTTAGAAGAGAGAAAATACGCTTACGAGCAGCGAAGATCTCTGTCAAATGGCTACTCGAGAAATGAGCTGAGCGAAATCAAAAAACGAGGGAGGAACATATTGCTAGAGCAATGGCAGATTTCGTGGAGTAATTCTATAAAGGGCAGATGGACTCATAGACTCATACCATATATAAAGCCTTGGTTAAACCGAAAACATGGCGATCTAGATTTCTATCTTAGCCAAGTGTTTAGTAACCATGGTAACTTCGGGAGCTACTTGCATAGATTCCACATAAAAGGAGATGCAATTTGTGAAATGTGTCGTGAATCTATAGACGATGTGGAGCACACACTCTTTAAATGCAGAAGGTGGGAAAACTTACGAGAGATTAACGGAATTAATTGTCGGATGTCAGTTGATGATCTTTTTAAGGAAATGACGTATAGTAAAAGTACATGGATGAAATATTGCGCATTTATCCACTCAATTCTGGAGGATAAAGAGACTCCCTGGCCTTCAGCTCGTCTATAGAGACTCCCTGGCCTTCAGCTCGTCTATAGAGACTCCCTGGCCTTCAGCTCGTCTATAGAGACTCCCTGGCCTTCAGCTCGTCTATAGAGACTCCCTGGCCTTCAGCTCGTCTATAGAGACTCCCTGGCCTTTAGCTCGTCTATAGAGACTCCCTGGCCTTCAGCTCGTCTATAGAGACTCCCTGGCCTTCAGCTCGTCTATAGAGACTCCCTGGCCTTCAGCTCGTCTATAGAAACTCCCTGGCCTTCAGCTCGTCTATAGAGACTCCCTGGCCTTCAACTCGTCCATTGAGACTGCCTGGCCTTCAGCTCGTATACTAAGACTCCCTGGCCTTCAGCTCGTCTATAGAGTCTCCCTGGCCTTCAGCTCGTCTATAGAGACTCCCTGGCCTTCAGCTCGTCTATAGAGACTCCCTGGCCTTCAGCTCGTCTATAGAGACTCCCTGGCCTTCAGCTCGTCTATAGAGAATTCCTGGTCTTCAGCTCGTCTATAGAGAATTCCTGGCCTTCAGCTCGTCTATAGAGACTGCCTGGCCTTCAGCTCGTCGATGGAGACTCCCTGGCCTTCAGCTCTTCTATAGAGACTCCCTGGCCTTCAGCTCGTCGATAGAGACTCCCTGGCCTTCAGCTTTTCTATAGAGACTCCCTGGCCTTCAACTCTATAACGACTCCCTTGCCCTAAGCTTGTCTATAGAGACTCTCTGGCCTTCAGCTCGTGTATAGAGACCCCCTGATCATCAGCTCGTCTATTGAGACTCTGTGGTCTTCAGCTCATCTCGACTCCCTTTACTTGACCTCGTCTTTTGGGACTCCCTGGCCTTCAGCTCGTCTATTGAGACTCCCTAATCTTCATGTCGGAATTTCCATCACACTTAACAATTTTTACCTCTGTCTGCCTTACCCTTCTAGGAAAACAGAGAACTATTTTTGAACGGCAAAACAAACTTTTCGCGCCAACCCCCATCTGGCTGACCTTTGTATTACTTTGTAATACTCTCTTCCCCCTCTCTTCGTTCAATGTTCAGGATATGTTTATGCACAACAACTTCAACAAACTGAAGTTACCTCTTACACGCTATGGGGTATTTGGGGTTAGTCCGTGAATATGTCATTGTCAACAAGCACTTAGCGTTTTGTTTTCTCATACCCTGCGGTCATCATCCTGGTCGTCGTCATTATTATCAACATCACTTGCAACGACAATTCGTGGATAGGTGTATAGGTGTTACATTGTTATCATCATTATAATGGCGATCATTATCGATATTGTCATCATCATCAGCGTTGTTCTCGTCGGCGGAATCAGCATCAATTTCTAACTCCTATAAAAGGGTGTTTGGGGGTGGCGAGTTATTGCTGTAGCACAGTGTGGGATTTGAGAGACCACCAGATCGTAAAATGGTCTAATTATTTGATACGAAATTGGATATCGTATAACGACTGCTTAAATTCCGGCAAAAGTAAAAAATTTCCATATTATCTGCTTATCTAATAACCTGTAAATTATAACCTCACCTGTTCCCTAATTTTTTTTTCTGTTGTTCTACCAAAAATTTTAATTTCCGAAACCTCTCCCACTGTTCCTCAAAAACTTTCTCATTTAACTGAACATTGTCAACTAGACACCATTCGGGTATTCGAGTGTTTTCCCAACCATGGCTATTGCTTTCATTTCTGCTACTCCACAATACTCGGAATTCCCAGAACATAGCCTGAAGTGGTTTTGTCTCATGTTTTAAGGCTAACAATAACAAATTTGTATCAAGCTACTGCCGGAATATACCGGCAGTCTGATACAACTTGTGTCTATGCCGTCGCATCGTTTTTATTTTCTCGTTAAATTGAATCTGGAGTACACTCTCGATGCTAGCCAAAATTTTCAAAACAAATTGGACTTTTGCAATAAGAAGCCACTGGCAAACGAAATGGTTTTGATTGAATATCAAAGGATGTGATTATGAGAAGTTTCGGCATTTAACTCTGCAATATCAACGTCTGTGGGATAAGGATAGAGCGTATACATACACACACTACTGTTGTAGGTATGTGTTATTCCGGTTTTAAAAAAAGAAAACAAACCCTGTCTAGTAATTAATTTATGAGGAAAAGCTTAGGAAGATTCCGAAGATATGTTTTTCTTTACTTCCATTTCAAGGTAAACGAAAATCGATAAATTCTTGTATGTACATTAGAGAGTAGTGAAATAACTGATTGATCAGACGAAACGGCTGAAACTGGAATCTTGAACAAGGGCCAGTCTTGGTGTGAAAAGTATTAAGAGGCTACTAAAAGTACTAAAATAAACTATAAATTCAATATTTGTATTGGAAAAACGATACAATGATACGTTTTAATTTTTTTCAAAAGTATCAATATTTCAAATAATGTTAAATATCTGGGTGTGATTCTAGATAGGAAACTTAATTGGAGGGATCACATCCATGAAAGAGCAAACAAAGCTCATAGACGTTGGACAACGTTTAAAAGGGCTATAGGCTCTAAATGAGGTTTCAATCCAAAGATGACACACTGGCTATTTAAAAGCTTAATTAGACCTGATCTAACATACGCATCGGTAGCCTGGTGGACAGCTATGGATAAAAAATATAACATCAAAATACTATAGAAAGTCCAACGAATGTGCTACTTAAGCATGGACCGGCGCAATGAGGACAACACCAACTTGGGCATTAGAGACAATTCTATTTGTGCACCCAATATAAATTAAGATACGGTATGAAGCGGGCGTCGCGGCCTTAAGGCTCTGGGCGACGGACGAGTGGATAAACAAAGGCCACGCTGCATACCATCAAACAATTTTACAGGTAAAAACGGCAGGATCTATAGAAAATTTTGAATCGGACCGAATATCTGAAACTTTTGTAGCTGCCTCATGTGAAACATTAATCCCCACCAGAGACTCATGGATCGACGGATTCCTACCACAAATGCCGACTGAAAACTGTTGTTATACGGACGGCTTAGTGCTTGGAGAGAGAGCGGGACTGGGACTTTTTATCGAGGATACAAACACCGAAATCTCTTTCCGCTTGCCCGATCACAATACGATGCTGCAAGCGGAGGTCCGGGCGATTGCAGAGTGTCTGAACTGGCTTAATGCCAACACGAGATCGGCTACCGTAAACATCCTAACGGACAGCAAGACAGCTATAAAGGCTATAAAATCCAAAAACTGTTTTGAAATGTATAAATTCAATCAACAACTACTCTCAAAACGGCGTAGTACGCATTTCGTGGGTACCAGGTCATACGGCAGTTAGTGGTAACGAGATAGCAAACTCTCGCGCCAAAACAGGCAGGGAAGTACCAACATTAAACGTTGACAATCCACGCATGTAGCGCATGTAGCGGCCCATGTAAATACATGGGTAAAAAACGCCCACATATCCCTATGAAAAATGAGGGCGAAGGGAAAACCACAATGGGGCTATCCCGATGAGATAAAAACAAAGAACTGTTTATTACTAGGTAAAAAAGAGATCAGTGAGGTAACAGGCATCCTTACGGGGCACCTGGGTCTACAAGCTCGTCTGTACAATATAGGATGTGCAGATAACAGCATATGCAGAGTATGTGGGGAAGATGACGAAACATTGGAACATTTTCTCTGCAAATGCCCAGCTTTTGCAAATATCAGATCCCTATCCTTAAGGAACGACTCCATACCAGACCTTAATCAGACCATGGTAAATGATATAAGACAGTTAAGAAATTTCATAAAGTCAACTGAATTTCAAATATAACAGACCCGTCTTCTTCAAAAAAACCTCTAGTCTGGAGCGCACAACAGGCCTATACTGGCTTAAGTGTATGTCCAAGAGAGCATGTGGCGAATTGCTTTGCACCTCTTTTCAACCTAACCTAACCTAACAACACCTCATTGTCAAAATTTATAAATCCATTGTACATACACAAATCAGAGATGGAAACCTGCTTTCTATGCAGTGAATTTTGACAAGATAAGTAACAGAAAATATAAAGATGGGAATGCTTATTTGAAATGTGAAATTTGGTTTGAGAGTCAAAGAGAAGCAAAGGGTTTCTGGATATTCGAACTTTAAGGTTACGAAAGGATCTAGAATGGTACTAAATTTCCAAAATGGTACAATTTGCTTTTATGGTATCTCTCTCTGTAGAAATCACGATACACCCTACATTAATTTACGTAGGCTTATAAATTTGGAAAAGTAATCTGCATTGTGTCTAGGATGGTTGGAATTGAAAATTGGGTATATCGACTCACGTTTTGTATAGCCCTTCCCTATATTCGGGATTTTGATTGATTTTGATTCAGACGGATTTGTTTAAAAATTTGTACAAGTAGTCCCTAATGTGTTCTAAAACCAGGCACATAACATATTGTCCATATTGGTTTAGGGTATGTATATAGCGGTACCTACCGATATTCGGTATTTTCATGACTCTAGTCACATTTTTTCATTAAACTATTTTAAATGTGGTATTTCAGACTCGCAATACATTACAATCCTTGTGGTACAAAATTTGTCTCCATAGGTTCTCATTTTGGTATGACCCCTATTGAACGGCTCTCCCACTTAATTTTGTATTACCATAGAATCCCAAGAGCCTACGTTCTCCTAGTACGGACCGCAGAAACATGTGTTCTTTGGCTAAAAAGTTGCACAAAACTCCCCTTGGAGCCTACATTCGCTTGGCATGGACGTAGGGAGAAATCCTTCCAAGTCTGAAACTTTTACTTACAATTCTCCTTGGGGCCTACGCATCTTGTACCGTGGGCAGCTTTTCCAAGTCATTTCTCTATAACTCTCTCTGGGTACTCTCTCAGCCCGTGCTGCTGTTAGATATTTCTTTGAAACCGTCAAATCGGTTACAGGGCATTTGGAGTCGATTTAGGCGAGTCCGTCTGGCTGGTGGGCGTGATAACTCTCGAAGGGAATATTCGATTTGATCCAAACTTGGTACATCGTAATACCAAGGTCATCAACAAAAGGTCAAAAATTTCACAGAAAATAATTGTGCAATATTTTTATCAGTGCTAGGTCAGGTGCGAAAATAAACAACATCGGCCCACTCCATCATGTATCTCCCCCACAAAGGTTAACATTTTGAATAATTGAACAGCGTTGGCTTGTTTGTTCGGGATACCGCAGTATTTTGTTGTTGCAAAATGGTCAGGCTTTATACCTTTATTGTTGTTTTTATAAAAACAACGTTTGTTTATTAGTGGAGAGCGATGGTAATGTTTTGAACAATTTTAACTTATATGAAATGCGAAATAAGCATCAGATTTTCTCCGAATTTCAAACTTCCAAATGTTTCTAACAAAGTTTTACAATTTTGAGTAACGCATTTATAATGTGAAAGAAGAGTTCTTCTACAAATTTCGCATATTCCAATATTTATAACAACCCTAGGAATGATACGAATGTGGAATATATCGGATCACTCCTTCTGATACCTCCCACACAAATGTCATAATCTTAAATAATTATAACTCTTAGAAAATGCGAAAGGGTCATCCGATTCCTTTCAAATTTAACACATCCCAATAGTGCTAATGTCACAAAATCCACTCCTTCTGGTAACTCAACCACAAATGAGTCAACATTCCGAATAACCATGAAGCCCATGAAAACCGAAATGATCGTCCGACTATAAAATTTCATACTTCCTAATATTTCTATCAAAACAAAATAAGGTGGGAAAATGGATAAAGTCCGATCACCCCTCTTGGTACATCTGGTCAAAATTTTGAATAATTATAACTCTTATAAAATGTGACATAATAGTCCGAATGTCTTCAAATTTCTTACATCTCAATATTTCTACCCACACAATATCTCGTATGAATAACGGATGGAACGGAACACTACTTCTGCTACCTTCCCCACAATGAGTATAAATTTTTAATATCCATGAGACTCATAAAATGCGAAATAAACATCCGATTCCATTCAGACTTGGTACATCTCAATACTTTTATCAGCACAAGAACTGCTATAAAGATGATAGAGATCGGACCATTTCTCCTGGTACCTTCCCCTCATAGGGTTTAAGATTTTGAAAAACAAAACGCTCAAAGAAAGCGAAATAAGCATCCAACTCTCATCAAATTGCACACATACAAGCACAAGATTTGTTGTGAAAATGGTATAAATTTGTAAACCTCTCCATTAAAGGGTCACAATTTTCATTAGTTTTGTCTGTCGTAACTTGCGAAACAAGTCAGCGATTCTTTACAACTTCTATATATTTTTCTCAACCAGAAACCTGAGATGAATATGGAATTTATGATTTGGGATAAAATTGGATATAAATGTTCGATTTCCTTTTAATTTTGCCCTTACCAATATTTTAATCAGTATTATTCTGTCGAATATACCTAACGTACACTTTAACATTTCTAAAAAAATATCACATATCTATATATATATATATAAATGTAAGTTGTGTTAGTTACTACGCTTATAACTCAAGAACCGCTGATCTGATTTTAACGATTCATACAAATTCTGAATTGTCTCTTTTCCGAAAAGGATAATATTCAAAAAAAATCGCGTAAAAATGTGATATATTAACATTTTCATTTTGACTTCTGAAATGTACAATCGTAATGTTTTATTTTGTATGTTTTTTTTTCTATTTTGACTTACTTTTTTCGAATGTACATTTGTAGTGTTTTTTTTATAATATTTTTTTTTTCTTTTTGATTCGAATATTAATACCAATTTATTTTGACTCGATTTCTTGAGAACTGAATAGAAGCCGGGTTACATTGAAGTGTAGTACCAAATTATGTGGTGGCGAAACGAAATAGATGTTATCGAAATAATTTAACGCGGTCACACCAAATTTAAGTCAAAATTGCTAAAAATCTTGAAAAAAGAGATCGCATTGCAAAAATTCTCAAATCGGGGAAAAAATTACATAAGGTATAACTAAAGAACGGCTTGACAATTTATACAATTTTGGAATGGTATCCAATAAAAATATTAATAAAAAAATCTTTTTGGTGTGATTTTTTTCAATTTGACATACTATATTGAAGTGAACATTTTTTATTGCCTTGAAATCTGAATGAATAATATTTAAAATAAAATGAGTGACCTACGTGGACCTACATCTTTCATATGACAATAATCCGCCCAATGAGAACTCAAAATGCAATTCATTGGAACTGCAGTCAGTGAAATACCGAATATAAAGGGTGCAAAATGGTAGAGCGAATTGGACATTTAGGAAAAAAGAAAGAAATTCTTCCTAAACTTTCAAGATGTGTTAAATCGCTTTTGCAGGTCATGATATATGACCCCCGGATAAGGGTACAACCCTATTTCAAGTATTGTTTACATTTTAACCACATTTTTCTCACACTCATTTTAATTTGATAAGAAACCATCCTCGCAAAATATGATCATGTTTTGGTATAACCATCATATAATTTAAGCCATGTTCGGGGTCTTTGACATTTTTTTCATCTTTAGGCCTTTATTTGGCATCTTTGTTTCTAAGGGTGTAAAAAACCTCTTCTCATAATATTTTCAATTTTCGGAGTAGAGTCCATCTTGGTCTTGACCACATTCATCAATTGATTTGGCTAAAAAATTGTATTTAGGCAACTCTGGGGTAGAGAATCGTCCCTCAGATAATTGTCCACATAGGCATTTATTCGAGTATAGTTCTCACATTAGTGTACCCACAAATCCGCTTTCCTAACCAATGTTTGGTCAGAAAAGAAAATTTGATATACTATTGAATTTGAAACTCCCAAGAGAATATTGGTTGGAAACGTAGATGTGGGATTAACATCTACATGCCATAAACTCCGAAATATCAAATTGTGGCAGAAACATGAAAAAATCACGAATATTATTTTTTTGTTCGTTATTGAATTATACTATGATGAAAAATATGGACTTTATGGGTTCTCCAACTCACAATTTAAATGACAAAAATAAATTAATTAATATTTCACGGTAATGGGTGTAAAAAAGCAATTATCTTTGACTATTTTGAAATCATTCCGCCCTCAATTATGAGGTGGACAAAACTAAATACCACGCAGCACGGTATTCTTAACATTGGAAATTCAATACCAAAAATTTAGCTGAGTTTTCACATAGGGCTATTATAGAAGTTCTATATCATACAGGTTTTTAACACTCAATTATAGCCTTAGGCTGAAAAATAAGATCAGGCTATTCAAAATATCTAAAACCGACGGTAGATTATTATCTATTATAATTTTTCCCATGAATGTTTATTTCTATTTAGAAATTACTATGGAGTTATTTTACTTATAATAAAAATTGTGCCGCTTTCATAATTCTATAATGCTTAAAAAATATGCATTAAAGACTAAAAGTAGGGGCCGGCAACGCGGACCGGGCCAGCTAGTCTCATATAAAGTAAAGGAAGTAACCTATATAGGTAAACATGGCACGCCACAAATGGACAATTTGGCCAATTCCTTGAGAACCTATTACATAGAGGGCCAAAAATTTAAATAATCATAACAGAATTCAAAGTATATAAACAATCGGACATAGGCCGAGGGATTTTGCTGGAATTAAAAAAATATATATTCGGGGTTTAATGAACATTTTCGTATTTTTTTTCATAAATTATGGTCTATTGCACCCGCTAATTCGACGGCTATACAAATGTGAAGACTTCTACCAAGCCCTACACTTTAACCCCAAACTGCATTCCGATTTGATTGGTCTATATTTGTGACTTCTAGAGTAATTGTAAAATCAAGAAATAATTCTGTTTTTGGTTCATTTCAACCTCTAAATATTTTGCGATCACCTCCAAAAACAATAGGCTTCTATTCCGACTTTGACTAGACCACATGCAAATCGTGACATAATTGCGACCTGTAGCGTAATTATCATTTAATATGGAAGTACGCACATGCATGTCTAGATCGATTCATCTCCGCGAGATAGGAGGATCCATATATAACATCATATGTGCAGGACCAATATTTCGAGGTATTACACAATTTTTGGCCCAATCAAATATATATGTATAACAACACATAGTTTCGTAGGATATAAAAATTATTTTACTACACAAACAAATATGTTCCGAAATACCAAGGAATCTCTGAAAACTATTTAAGTTTGGGGTAAAAGTGAGGTATATTATTTTAAAATTTTTAACATCCTGTTTTTGTCAGCCTGAAATTAATACAAGTTTTTCAAACGAAAAAAAAATATGCCATAATCCAGTCGCATCTCTTCATAAGAAATTGTGTCAAATTATTACGTATTTTTTCTGGTTACAACTCGTTTATTATTTACATCCGAATTCGCATGTATTTACATGTGTGACACATTGTAATAATAATCACTCGTGACATTTTACACGGAAATATAAATCCATTGGACAATTTTTTCGGTTACGGCCAAAAAAGAGAAAAAGGAGAAAACAAATTCATATAAAGTTGATTGAATATTAACAATATTCTTCTATTGGAGGGTGGCTCACCCACATTCGGCTTTTGAAATGAATAAATTTATTTAAAATAATAAAGCTCGGAATATCGGTCACTGGTGGCCATTGTCAACGCCTGGCATTCATAAACATTTATGAATGTAATCGTCATAAATTCGTAATGGATTCTCTGTTCTGTTTTTTTTTTTTTTTCGGTGGGGTTGGCTCTATGTCCAATTTGTGTATAATACTTCGTCATATGGCAGCTTTTGTTCGCTGCTTTTTTTGTGAACAGTTTTTTGTTTTATATGAATATTTTTTCATTGGAACGAAAAACCATTGGTAGTAGTTGAAGTGTTTTGTGTGAAAAATAATTTTATCGAATGACACTTTATTCAATACAATTAAAACAATATTGACATATTCCCAATTCAGAGACTCACACATGCACCAGCACATTCATCCAATGCATGTGCACCTTCGTGTATGCATACATATGTTCAGGGGTCCATTATCAAAGTCACACGGTAGTGCGTGTCACATACATATGTATGTGTCCTCACATATAAATGTTGCATGATGACAATGCATTGCGTGGCAGGTTCCAAATTCTTGTCGTAAAGTTTGTTTTGGTTATATGTACGTTTGTGAACAGTGAGAAATTGTCGGTAAATATTTAAAACTATACGCGGAAAAATTTATCTAATGAAACACCATGTATGAACATTATCTGGACATTTTTATAACCTCCACCTTGGAAAGGAGGGTATATTAACTTTGTCATTCCGTTGTAACAATCTTAAATATTCGTCGTAAACCCCATAAAGTACATATATTCATAATCAGCATAAAATTCTAAGTCGATTTAACGATGTCCGTCTGTCTGTCTGTACGTCTGTTGAAATCACGAAACAGCCCACATTATTTGACGTAGAGGGCCAAAATTTAGCAGAGCAATTTGTATTGTGTCTAGGATGGTTGGTGTTGAAATTGACACAAAATATCGTTGTTCTAAACTCCATGTGAAACATATATATAGAAGGTATATCTGGACCGATTTTCACCAAATTTAACAGACTTTCTTCCAGGCTAAATTCAGATGAGGACATATATGAAAGATGTATTGAAATTTTGGTTTATGTTCTTCAAATGCAATAGGGTTCGTCCTTGTGTTAAACAAATGATTTGTGCAAAAAAAAAGAAATAATTTTTTTAATATGTTTTAACACAAAACATGGCATACAGGATTTTTAAAAACTTTTTTATGGTCTTACCGGTCAGAAAATTTTTGAGCCATATTATTTGGTATCCAATAGATTTTTAACGCATTTAAAAAAAAAACACATTTTGAAGTTCTATGCCATTAAAAGGTGTTAGTTAAAATTATAAGCCCTTGAAAAAATAATATCTCGAAACTCCAAGTTTTCTGATGTATAAATATGTCACTTGAGAAAAAACGTTGTTCAAAAATCCACTTTTAACAGTCAAAATATGTATGACATATAGCAAAAATAAAAAATTTGGAGCCAGTAGGCTCTTTGAAAACACTACTTTAAATTAAAAAGTACACTGAACGTTCTTAAAAACAATATTCATAAAAATAATATGATTTGTAATCTATAGGTCCTTAAAAATCATCCATAAAATACCAATTTCCTGGCCTGGTAACCGGTCACTTAAAGACGCGGGAAAAAATAAAAACTATTATTCAAATATCCACGTTTATTGGTCGTTTAACCTTTAAAAAAATATTTTTTAAAAATTCAACTTTATTGGTCGTTTGACCCTTAAAAATATTTTTTTTAAAAATCCATTTTTTTGGTCGTTTGAGCCATAAAAAAAATATTTTTAAAAATCCAGGTTTATTGGTAGTATAACCCTTAAAAAAATATTTTTTTAAAAATCCACGTTTGACCCTTAAAAAATATACATTAAAAATCCACGTTTGACCCTTAAAAAATATACTTTAAAAATCCACGTTTGACCCTTAAAAAATATTCTTTAAAAATCTACGTTTATTGGTCTTTTGATTCTTGAAAAAATATTCTTAAAAAATCCACGTCTATTAGTCCTTGAAAAAAAAAATATTCTTTAAAAATCTACGTTTATTGGTCCTTGAAAAAATATTCTTAAAAAATCCACGTCTATTGGTCCTTGAAAAAAAATATTCTAAATATTCTATATAAAATCTACGTTTATTGGTCCTTGAAAAAATATTCTTAAAAAATCCACGTCTATTGGTCCTTGAAAAAAAATATTCTAAATATTCTATATAAAATCCACGTTTATTGGTCCTTGAAAAAATATTCTTAAAAAATCCACGTCTATTGGTCCTTGAAAAAAAATATTCTTAAAAAATCCACGTCTATTGGTCCTTGAAAAAAAATATTCTTTAAAAATCCACGTTTATTGGTCCTTGAAAAAATATTTTTTAAAAATCCACGTTTATTGGTCCTTGAAAAAATATTCTTTGAAAATCCACGTTTATTGGTCCTTGAAAAAATATTTTTTAAAAATCCACGTTTATTGGTCCTTGAAAAAATATTCTTTAAAAATCCACGTTTATTGGTCCTTAAAAAAATATTCTTTAAAAATCCACGTTTATTGGTCCTTGAAAAAAATATTCTTTAAAAATCCACGTTTATTGGTCCTTGAAAAAATATTCTTTAAAAATCCAAGTTTATTGAAAAATCCACGTTTATTGGTGCTTGAAAAAATATTCTTTAAAAATCCACGTTTATTGGTCCTTGAAAAAATATTCTTTAAAAATCCACGTTTATTGATCCTTGAAAAAATATTCTTGAAAAATCCACGTTTATTGGTCCTTGAAAAAATATTCTTTAAAAATCCACGTTTATTGGTCCTTGAAAAAATATTCTTTAAAAATCCAAGTTTATTGGTCCTTGAAAAAATATTCTTTAAAAATCCACGTTTATTGGTTGGTCCTTGAAAAAATATTCTTTAAAAATCCACGTTTATTGGTCCTTGAAAAATATTCTTTAAAAATCCAAGTTTATTGGTCCTTGAAAAAATATTCTTTAAAAATCCACGTTTATTGGTTGGTCCTTGAAAAAATATTCTTTAAAAATCCACGTTTATTGGTCCTTGAAAAAATAATCTTTAAAAATCCACGTTTATAGGTCGTTTGGTCCTTTTAAAATATTTTTTAAAAATCCACGTTTATAGGTCGTTTGGTCCTTTAAAAATATTTTTTAAAAATCCACGTTTATTGGTCCTTGAAAAAATATTCTTTAAAAATCCACGATTATTGGTCCTTGAAAATATATTCTTTAAAAATCCACGTTTATTGGTCCTTGAAAAAATATTCTTTAAAAATCCACGTTTATTGGTCCTTGAAAAAATATTCTTTAAAAATCCACGTTTATTGGTCCTTAAAAAAATATTCTTTAAAAATCCACGTTTATTGGTCCTTGAAAAAAATATTCTTTAAAAATCCACGTTTATTGGTCCTTGAAAAAATATTCTTTAAAAATCCAAGTTTATTGAAAAATCCACGTTTATTGGTGCTTGAAAAAATATTCTTTAAAAATCCACGTTTATTGGTCCTTGAAAAAATATTCTTTAAAAATCCACGTTTATTGATCCTTGAAAAAATATTCTTGAAAAATCCACGTTTATTGGTCCTTGAAAAAATATTCTTTAAAAATCCACGTTTATTGGTCCTTGAAAAAATATTCTTTAAAAATCCAAGTTTATTGGTCCTTGAAAAAATATTCTTTAAAAATCCACGTTTATTGGTTGGTCCTTGAAAAAATATTCTTTAAAAATCCACGTTTATTGGTCCTTGAAAAAATATTCTTTAAAAATCCAAGTTTATTGGTCCTTGAAAAAATATTCTTTAAAAATCCACGTTTATTGGTTGGTCCTTGAAAAAATATTCTTTAAAAATCCACGTTTATTGGTCCTTGAAAAAATAATCTTTAAAAATCCACGTTTATAGGTCGTTTGGTCCTTTTAAAATATTTTTTAAAAATCCACGTTTATAGGTCGTTTGGTCCTTTAAAAATATTTTTTAAAAATCCACGTTTATTGGTCCTTGAAAAAATATTCTTTAAAAATCCACGATTATTGGTCCTTGAAAATATATTCTTTAAAAATCCACGTTTATTGGTCCTTGAAAAAATATTCTTTAAAAATCCACGTTTATTGGTCCTTGAAAAAAAATTCTTTAAAAATCCACGTTTATTGGTCCTTGAAGAAATATTCTTTAAAAATCCACGTTTATTGGTCCTTGAAAAAAAATTCTTTAAAAATCCACGTTTATTGGTCCTTGAAAAAATATTCTTTAAAAATCCACGTTTATTGGTCCTTGAAAAAATATTCTTTAAAAATCCACGTTTTTAAATATCCACGTTTTAAAAATCCACGTTTATTGGTCCTTAATTTTTTGCAGTGTATCTGTCCCTTCAATGTTTGCTAGGTGCCAGAAGTCATTTAAATTGTTGTAATACGACATTTATTGGCAGTTTGAATATTTCACGAATGTTGCACTTAATTTGATAGTTGACAACAGAAACCCAAAATAATTATTGAAATTGTTAAATGGTTTTAACAATCACGTGGCAAAATATAGCACAAATGACCCATTACCAATTGAGGAAATTATAATTAAGTTGTTGGAAAAATAATATTGGTGCGGCAAATTATTGAAGGCTGAATTCTAACAATTGTAATATATGAATATTTTTAGAGTAGAAAAAATAATAAAAGTTTTTAGAAAAAATTGGCTAGAGTATTAAATTAAAAAAAAACACGCGAAAGATAGTTTGATTTTGGACTTGGATAAATATTTTCTTGTTAATTTAAAACCGAATTCGGATATGTATTGCTACATCGTTTTTCCATTCAATTGATATCGTCACCATACCGAAATATAAATTTTCAATACAACAATAATAATAACTACGCAATTTAATGCTTCGAGACAATGTTCATTCACATCCATTTCGTGGTCGCAAAAAAGTTTCCACACATGTAAGTTTTCCTTTTTTTTTGCATATGTGTGTATCTCATACATACACAAATGTGTAAACGTGTGACAATTTACACACTCAACTATGAGTTAAATAAATGTGACTCATTCAGTTTTTGTTTGTTTGTTTTTTCTCCAAATTATTTGAGGGTCATATTGAAATTTTGCAAATAAAATTTTAATACTTTACAATATTTCGGTGAGTGTGTGTGTGTGTGATTATTTTTTATGCAAATTTGATGGAGAATGACAATATCAATAAAAGTAAATAGTGTCACCAAATGCAATAAATGAACTAGATATATTTGTATGTACGTGTCAATGGATTGTATAAATTGTTCTATAACAAAAAAAAAAATAAATAAATAAAAAAAATAACGGCATATTTTAAACAAGTAGAAGGGATGTTAATTTGATAATTCTAGGAGAATTATAAATAGACGAATTGGGACCGTTCTATGTGTGCTGAAAAATGTGAAAATCAAAACTATCAGCCTGTCAGCCTGAACTATCAATTTATCGAAATGACAAATATTATTATATTGTCCATTTTAGCGCTTTTGATTTTATCCAAAACTTGATATGCCCGAATATGTATAACGACATTGCCTTCTGATAAAAAAATGGAAGGAAAAATCAGAAGTCGGGTGTGGCCGATAATACGAAATCCTACACCACTATGCGTATTTAGTAGAGCTACCGTGACAAAAAAAGTTGATATTGGCAATTAATGTGAAATAAATCATACCAACTATGATCCAAATAAAATTGCTGTATAGAGCATGAAATGACTTCGATTATATTAAACAATTAAGCAAAGGCTATGGTCGTGCGGGGCCGACCATGTGATACCCTACAACACTATAACATGTTAGAAGCCCTCTTATGTCCTAATCCATTTTGGAAGATTTCACTTTTGAAACTATGTCACGGAACACTGCGCAGATATCACCCTTAGCATTCTGAACAGGAACATTGGCCCAATATTTACGAACTATGTCGTGTTGTTAGTTGTTGTACAAAAATGCTAGAATCCTTCCCAGTCCTTATCGCTCTTCCCAGGCATGTCGAATGGCTTCAATTGTGTATCAGGATTTTTTTTCGGTTTTTAGTTCATTTGAACCACCTCCCAAAGCAAGAGGTCCCTCTGAATCTCCAAATTTAGACTCATCTATATGATTTTCTTGTCTACGATATTTGGCTATCGTCGGATATGGCCTGTAAGTAATGCTGGTATAATTTACACATAGTATTGGTCCATTCTACCCAGAGACCTTAATTCTAACTTCATGCGAGATTTTGTATCCTTCGGTTTCTATTTGTATTATAACGGCTGCAAAATCAGGAACATTTTTTGTTGGTCCATTTGAACCCCAAAATATATTGTGGACATCTTTGAAAACAATAGGCCTAGCCATTCTGAGCCCAACCCTACCCTTTTCGTGAGGATCGGATGATAACTGCAATATGTATACAATATCCCCAACCTGTGTTGTAAGGTAAAAAATATTACAAAATATACACTTTAATATTATAAGTCAAGTTGAAAAAATCACATGCGATAAAAAATATGAAAAAATTAAAAAAATGTCACAACATTCTGAATTGACAAAATTTGCCAAAATCGCTCCAGCCATTTTGGAGATATAAGCATTCTAGCTAACATCCCCTTCCTTTGTATATATACATTGTATATATTTTGCTATATATATATCCGATATTCTTACTATCGGCATCTTCGTAACGGTCAAAATTGACCTGTTCGTCTATTTCTGACTTCGCCGGGATTAAAAATATTCGCGGTTTAATGGAAAATTTAATTCTTATTTAACACAAATATTATGGTCTATTTCACTCACTAAATATTACCCGATGACCATCAAAATTGGAAGACTTCTGCCCAGCCCTAAGCTCTAGCCCCAGGTTCTATTCTGGCTCTATCCCCACCTCCATTCTAAATTTCGTGAAGATCGGGCCATAATTGCGACCTGTAGAGCGATAACAAATTAACATGGACAGACGAACATACATAGCTAGATCGACTCAGCTCGGCGGGATAGGAAGATCCATATATACTTTCCTATGTGGGAAACCAATATTTCGAGGTGTTACATAATTTTTGGGCCAATTAAACTTATAATACCCCCAACACAAAGTGTTGTAGGGTATAAAAAGTGCATAATTATACCCTACAACACTATGTGTTGGGGGTATTGAACTGATTTCGACAGTTCTCATTTATTCAGAATGGCCTCTTGGCAGGAAAGAAAAAACGTCTAAAAAATTCGCATAAAAATATCTCTCTAAAGATGAAAATATTGATTTTGTAAATTTTCTCATATTTTTTCAATTTTGTCATATTTTTGGCATATTTTCATTTTGAATTAAACATTTGGTAATATTTCTACAGCTAACAAAACTAAGTAGTTAGGATATCAGGATATCATATACAGATCGCATTTATGGGCCGATCCTTACGAAATGCATGGGAATAAGATGAGGGTCAGAATAGAAGCCTACTCTTTTTGGAGATGATCGCCATATATTTAGGGGTTGAAATGGACCAAAAAACTGCAAAATTGTCGGCAGGTCGTAATTATTGCCCGATCCTCACGCACATTTGAATGGGGGTTACCGGACATTGCAAAAGCCAAGCAGTTTCGGATGGCCATCCAAAAATATTCAATGTGTGAATCTTTTGTAGACAAAATACGAAAATATCCATTCCAGTGTCTTTTCGGAGAATTCACAAATACAGGAAAGACGCACTTCTGACTATTTCGTTAAGGCTGATTTCGGTGAAGAATATAGTCAAATGTCTGTATCTCATATAGATGCGTTTCAGTCAAAAACCAATAATAAATGTTAATCTTTTGCCACTTCTGAGAGGTTATAGGTCTTTGGGAAATATCGGTTCCAGATCTAGGAAGACCATTTAAGTGCAACATCTACCAATAAATTGGAAATGAGCAAATTAGTTTAAGTTGCTATTATTCGAAAATTAGAGAACGATACCTGATGGTTTTCTTTTATTATTTGTCACAATATCTTGTGGAATTCTGTCGAGTATTTCGCCTATATAAACTGTATGGTTTATTATAGTGTTGTAGGGTATTCAACTGTCGGCCCCGCTCGACTGTAGCCTTTGCTTACTTGTTGTTATTTAATTGGTCTCTACAGAAATCTTCATGAAATCCACGGTCTGTAACCATGTGGGTAAGGACATAGGAAGGATGCTTTGGCATCTTCTTTTTACTTTTTTTTTCGTTTCATTCGTCTTTAATTTTAGATTCATGTCCAAAAAGTTTGAGTCAGTTTGAGATGACATCATTTTATTATCTAAACTTTTTTGTCATAGAAGTTATTTTTAAAATAACTTCTGGGGAGAATATCCCAGACAAAAAACAAGGGAACTGATGAGGATTGGTGGCTCTTTCCGAAACCTAGGTATTCCCTGCCTTACCCCCTGGTAAACATTACCATCGTTCTCCACTAATAAACAAACGTTGTTTTTATAAAAACAACAATAAAGGGATAAAGCCAGACCATTTTGCAACAACAAAATACTACGGTATCCCGAACAAACAAGCCACACTGTTCTAAACTTAATTACTTTAAAATTAAATAAATTTTATTTGACTTTAGGGATTTTTGGCATTCTCAACTCTGATTACTTCATACAAAAGTGCAATAACAACAACATCACATAAAAAAGGAAAATCTTATAAAAACTCTACAACAAAATCACCATCATCATCGGTTGCTAAAATCTCTAACACAACATCACTCATCACGCACACACACACATACACAAAACATAAATGCCCAAACAACGACACCCCCACCACCACCACCGTCACTTTTCTGGCCATAAACAAAAACGTGTTAAAAAGAAAAGTTTTTATTTCAAGTCGTTTTTTATTGTTACTCTTTCTTGTGGACTTTCTTCATGGCCACAACATCAGCAAAATTAAAGAAGAAAATGAAAAACGACAACAAAATAAAGTAAAGCAAACGAATGAACGAACGAACGAAGCAATGACAGAACGATACGTAGGAAACAAAGAAATATCGCAATTAAATGTAGTTAATTAATTAGCCAAAACAAAGTTCGTTGTTCAGTGTCTAGGTCTCCAACTCATTTTGTTGCGTTGCGTTGAGAGTTAGTCAGTCAGCCAATTGGTCCTGAAATGGCATTGCCCGCATTGTTTGCAAGAATGAGAGTTGAACTTTTCTTTTGGATTGCCACAATCTGATTAGGGACATTGCCGACAGACAAAAAAAACAACAACAACAACTAAAAGTACACAATTAGTTTATGTTTGTGTTCGTAGGTAGGTTGGTAGGTGTGAGAGGGTGCGTATCCATTACAAAGTAAAGGATACAATTTAAATTGGCAATCGGAGTAGTTTTTCTACTTCTCCATTGTTTACTGGATTAAAGCGAATGCGCTTAAGTTAATAACTTTAGTCACAAATGGATGCCTATGGCAATAATCTGCATGGATTTTATTTTGAAAGGGAAATTCTTGGCAGAGACTAAGATTTTTTTCCTAATCTATGGGAGATAAAGTAGTGAAGAAAATTGGGAGAATTATAAAAGACTAGCTGGCCCGGTCCGCGTTGCCGGCCCTTATTTTTAGTCTTTAATGCAAATTTTGCATAGCATAATATTTCACAAATCTAGCTCATAAAGGTGAACAAATTTTAATATAAATATTGATTTGACTAAATAGAAATAAATAACTATGGAAGGAGGGCAACATAATTTCTGAATAGTCAAAGTTAATTACGCTTTTACACCCATTACCATAGCACCTCAAATTGCGCATTAGAGTCCCCAAAAAGTCTATGTTCTTGTTCATAGTAAAATTCAATGACGATTAAACAATACCCGCGTTGTTGTCCGCCAATCCGACTGTTCCAAAATATTTACGTATGTTGACATTTTTCTGTAAGATGGTTCTCTACTCACAAAGTAGCCTAAATACAGCAAATAATGGCCAATCAGTTGAAAAACGTGGCCAAGACCACGGTTACAGCTGAAATCAGGGATACATTTATATAAGGGTTATACCAAAACCGTGGCCCAACCAATATTCTCTTGGGGGTTACAAATTCAAAAGAAAACAAAATTTTCTTTTCTGACCACCAATTAGATGTGAAAGTGGACTTGGGGATATTCCAATGTGGGGACTTTACTTAAATAAATTCTTATGTGGCAATTATCTGTATGATGGTTCCCTACCCCAGAGTACCATAAATACAATTTTTAGCCAAATCAATTAATGAATGTGGTCAACACCAAAATGGGCCCTACTCTGAAAATTTCAAACTTTATGCGAAGAGGTTCTCTAGCTCCTTAGAAACAAAGATGCCAAATAATGGCAAAAATATTAATAAAGTGACTAAGACACCAAAAATAGCTTAAATCATACGATGGTTATATAAATATGAAATCGGGTTGTACCCTTATCCGTGGGTTATGATCGATATCATGACCTGCAAAAGCGATTTAAGGTATCTTGAATGTTTGGGAAGAATTTCTGGAAGGATAGAAATCCTTTTCTTACTAAGAGTCCCATTCGCTCTACTATTTTCCACCCTTTATATTTGGTATTCTTCTGAATGTACATTGGACGGATTATTGTGACAGGAAAGAAGTAGTTCCACGCTTTGAAATAAGCCCCATTAGGCTTTTTCCGTAATTTTTGTTTGTTCAAATGTGTTCGCATCTTCGAGCTGAACCACAATGTCGGCCCTGGAGTTGAAAGGTAGATGTCAGTTAACATCGTACTTCCCACTTATATCATTTTTTGGTGAAAATTTATATATAGTGAAAAATTATTCTTTATTTTGTTCACAAAAAATTTACTGAATTCAATTAGATAATACAAATTGAAAACAAAAATTACAAAAGAAGAATAACACATTGAAAAAATCTTCAACCTGTTCGCTGATTTTTTACAGCATCCTTATATAGTTTGTCAATAGAATGTACTTCTATTTTAAAATTCGATTCCATTAAATTATTTCGACATCATCTATTCCGTTTCGCCACCACATAATTCGGTACTACACTTCCATGTAACTCGCCATCAATTTCATTTCTCAAAAAATCAAGTCAATTAAATAAATTGGTATTAATATTTGAATTCAAAAATAAAATATAAAAAACACTACAAATGTACATTAGAAAAAAGTAAGTCAAAATGGAAAAAAATCATGCAAAATAAAACATTACTATTGTACATTTCAAAAGTCAAAATGAAAATGTTAATATATTACATTTTTACGCGATTTTTTTGGATATTATCCTTTTCGGAGAGAAGACAATTCCGAATTTGTATGAATCGTTAAAATCAATCCAGCGGTTCTTAAGTTATAAGCGTAGTAACTAACACAACTTTCTTTTATATATATATATATATATATATATATAGATTGAACTTCAACTGAGGCGTAATTTTTAATGAGATATAGACTTAAAAAATACATAAACAAGTTAAAAAGTATCCGTCGGTATTGCCGCCAGAGATATACCCTCAGCCTATGTTCGATTATCTAAATATATTTTGACTAGTGTTAAGGTTATTCAAACGTTTGACCCTCTATGGAGCAGATCCCGAAGGAATGGGCCAAAAGATGATATAAATATTTCGACAGATGTGCCAAGTCTAAATGGAATCGGATGTTAATTTGGCGATTTATGAGCTTTATGGGTACTCAAAATTTCAATATTTTGTGGGGGAGGTACTTGATGGAGTGGACCGATATTGTCAATTTTCACACCTGTCCTAGCACTGACGCAAATATTAGGATTCGCAAAGTCGGAGCAAATTCGGATTAGCCTTTCTTTTTCTGTGCAAAAAATTTGTTTTTTTTTTTTTTGAAAATTTCGACCTTTTGTGGGGGAGGTACCAGAAGGAGTGGGCCGATATTGTTCATCTTAACACAACACCTTGGGTTAATATAAATATTGGGATGTGTGAAATTTGAAGACAGTCGGATTCTTACATAACATTTTATGAGAGTTGTAATTATTCAAAATTTTGACCATTTGTGGGGAAGGTATTTGATGGAGTGGACCGATATTGCCCATTTTCACACCTGACCTAGCACTGACGCAAATATTAGGATTTGCAAAGTTGGAGCAAATTTGGATTATCCTTTCTCTTCCTGTGCAAAAAATATATTTTTTGAAAATTTCGACCTTTTGTGGGGGAGGTACCAGAAGGAGTGGACCGATATTGTTCATCTTAACACCAGACCTTGGGTTAATATAAATATTGGGATGTGTGAAATTTGAAGACAATCGGACTCTTACATAACATTTTATGAGAGTTATAATTATTCAAAATTTTGACCATTTGTGGGGGAGGTACTTGATGGAGTGGACCGATATTGCCCATTTTCACACCTGACCTAGCACTGACGCAAATATTAGGATTTGCAAAGTTGGAGCAAATTCGGATTATCCTTTCTCTTCCTGTGCAAAAAATATATTTTTTGAAAATTTCGACCTTTTGTGGGGGAGGTACCAGAAGGAGTGGACCGATATTGCCCATCTCCGAACTCGATCTAAGTTTGACAAAAATATTACGTTGTAGCCAATTTGGACCAAATCGGATACTCCCTTCGAGAGTTATCGTGCGCACCAGCCAGCCAGACAGACAGACAGACAGACGGACGGACGGACGGACGGACGGACATCGCTAGATCGACTCCAAATGTTCTGAAACGGATTTGGTCCAAAGAGACCTAGGGTCTAAAACCGTTATTTCGACTAGGCACGTTTTGGCCGTATCAAATGATATATACCCTCTGTAGCCATATGGCTGAGGGTATAAAAATACAACTATATAGCCGGATACATTTAAATTTTTTATAAGTTAATCTTAGATGGTTGGGTGCCCACCAACAACCCAGAATTTTTGATAATAGTAAATTGTGTAACGTATCGGCAAAATAACTAAAAGTTTCTATGAGTGAATTTAATAACAAAAAAAAAACCAAAAACAAGTAAGCAAAGGCTACAGTCGAGCGGGGCCGACCGTTGAATACCCTACGACACTATAATAAACGATACAGTTTATATAGTCGAGATACTCGAAAGAATTCCACAAGATTAACATTTATTATTGTTTTTTGACTGAAACGCATCTATATGAGATACAGACATTTGACTATATTCTTCAACGAAATCAGCCTAACAAAATAGTCAGAAGTGCGTCTTTCCTGCATTTGTGAATTCTCCAAAAAGTCACTGGAATGGACATTTTCGTATTTTGTCTACAAAAGTTGGCAAACTATTTCACACATTGAATATTTTTGGATGGTCATCCGAAACTGCTTGGCTTTTGGAATGTGCGGTAACCCCCATTCAAATGTGCGTGAGGATCGGGCGATAATTATGACCTGCCGACAATTTTGCAGTTTATTGGTCCATTTCAACCCCTAAATATATGGCGATCATCTCCAAAAAGAGTAAGCTTCTATTCTGACCCTCATCTTACCCCTATGCGAAATTTCGTAAGGATCGGGCCATAAATGCGATCTGTATATGATATCCTGATATCCTAACTACTTAGTTTTGTCAGCTGTAGAAATATTACCAAATGTTTAATTCAAAATGAAAATATTTCAAAAATATGATAAAATTGAAAAAAATATGATAAAATGTTACGAAATCAATATTTTCATCTTTAGAGAGATATTTTTATGCAATTTTTTTAGACGTTTTTTGTTTCCTGCCAAGAGGCCATTCTGAATTACTGTCGAAATCAGTTTAGCCATTCTCGACATATAAGAGATCTTTCAAGCATATCTTTTTTGATAGACATATATATCGCACATATTTTGCTATATATCTATATGTTAACATCAATTTAAAGGTCAGAAGTAACCTTGTCATGGCTTCGTGATTTCGCCGGGATTTAAAATATTCGCGGTTTAATGAAAAATGTTGAATTTTGAATTGAATATATGGTCTAATTGGTAGGCTTCTTCCCCGCCCTAAACTCCAGCTACATACGAAATTGCGCGTCGATTGGTCTATAATTGCGACCTGTATAGCTACTGCAAAATCCGATATTTTTTCAGTATTAAATATTATGCGATCATCTCCAAAAGAAATAGGGTTCTATTCTGACCTTAGCCACACCCCCATTTTAATTTTCGTGAAGATCGGACCATAATTGCGACCTGTAGAGTGATTACAAATTAACATGGACAGACGGACGGACGGACATACATAGCTAGATCGACTCAGCTCGGCGAGTCGGGCGGGGCCGACTTTATGGTACCCTACACCACTTTTCTAATTTAGTAGAGCTCCGCATAACAATTAAACATTTTTATGGGAGAATTCAATCATACACGCTATGATTATGATTATTATTTAAAGTTCAAGGGACTAAATATGCCGAAGCATCTGTATCTTTTAAATTCGGACTTGTATTGCCCATTTGGTGCAAAATTAATTTGAAATGGGATAAAAAATCTGAGCCGATCTCGATAACATTTAGCAAAGATATTTCTGAGCAGTATTTGATATATTTACCTGCATATCGTTGTTACGGAGTACATATTTCGGCTGCGGGTAACAAATATAACAAATCGGATGAATAATATATATGGAAGCTATAGCTATATCTGAACCGATCTTCACTAAATTTGGCATACTAGCTTCTAGACTCAATTAGGTCGCTTGTGCCGAATTCCATCCCCTTTCGGCAAATATTAGACGTTTGGTGCACAATAAAATGTAAATCGGACGAAGTTATATATGGGAGCTATATCCAAATCTAAACCGAAATCTGAAAATTTAGCAAATGTATTTCTAAGCTGTATTTGATATATTTGCCCAAATATTGTTGTTACAGAGTGCATATTACGGCTGCGGAGGACAAAAATAACAAATCGTATGAACAATATATATGGGAGCTATAGCTATATCTAAACCGATTTTGATCAAATTTGGCATACTTATTTTAAGGTCCAATCTGCAAAATTCCATACTATTCGGACTGATATTACACGTTTGGTGCACAATAAAAGGCAAATCGGACGAAGATATATATATATATATATATATATAGGGTATAAAAAACAAGCAAAAAAGGATCGGTCGGTTTTGCCAACAGTTGCATAGCCTCAGCCAATGTTCGATTATTTAAACATTTTTTTACCACTGTTTTGATTATTCAAACAGTTGAGCCTCCATGTAGTAGGTTCCGAAGGAGTGGGCAATATTTTCCATTTCGTATCGGACATAAACAATATGATATAAATATTGCGGCCTGGCACTTTGGATTATATTGATTACTTCCTTGACTTTATATGAGATATTTGATAATTTTTAGAAAATAAAAATTGTGACCCTTTGTGAATGAGATACCGGAAGGGGTTAGTAGATATATACCATCTTCACAACAGATCTTGTTTTAGAAAAAATGTTTGGATGTGTGAAATTTGAAAAGAGTTGGATGCTTATTTTGCTTTCTTTGAGCGGTTTGTTTTTCAAAATCTTGTACCCTATGTGGGGGATGGACCCGAAGAAATTGTTCCATTTCTACCATCTTTATAACATATCTTAATTCGATGGAAATATTAGGATTTGCAAATCGGATGTAAATTTCATGTCTTATGCGCTTCATGTATGTTTAAAATTTTGACCCTTTGTGGGGGAGATACCCAAAAGAGTGGACCTTTACATGGTGAGATAAAAAACTGGAACTAAGCTAAACGCCAAAATTTATATATATATATATTTTTTTAATTTTACTGACTGAAAACAAAAAATGTCGAAAATAACAACAAATTTTAGAATATGTTTAGATTTGTTCGAATTGGTCACCTATGGCACGAATTATGGCCTCCAAACGGCCAATGAGGCCGCGAAATTTTGCCCGAATATTGCTCGGCGATATTTTGGCCCATTCCCGGCGAAGCGCTTACTTGCGGTGATCGACACTTTGGTATTTTTTAGTGCCAATCTTGCTGAGTGCGATGGCATTGAGTCCTGTTGAAATGTCCAAGGTCTGCGGCCAAAATGTTGCTTACCCAAGGCTTTAATACACCTTCCAGAATATTTTCGCTATAATATTCGACATTTTTCTGATGCCACGCACCATAAATACGAGCCCACACAATAGCCGGCGCTTAAATTTTAATGGCCAACCGATGGTGCACATTTTCAGCTGACCTCTTTGGTAGGTAAACACTGTCATTTGGTTTGTTTACAAACTGCTGGACAACGAATGTTCTCCCATCGGAGAAAACTAAATTCGGCAGTTCACCACTTTCGCCAAGCGAAGCACCTCTTTAGCTCTTTTGAGTATATTTTCTTTCTGTTGCGGTGTAAGTTCTTGCACTTTTTGCAATTTCAATGGCATTACCCCGAACTCATTTTTCAATATTTGCCGAATGGAATAATGCGATATGTTCAGCTCACGAGCCATTTTTCGGCCACAGCGACGCGGGTTTCGATCAAGTCGCTTATTTACTTTTCGAACCATTTCTGCTGATGTTGCTGTTTTCTTCCGCCCACTTCCTTGACGTCGGGCTACGCTGCCAGTATCACTGTAACGAGCGATGGTACGAGACACCAAAGATTTATTCACATTTAAGTGCCGGAATGCTCTAACGATAGCCACTTGTGGTTTTTCAGCCAACGCTTGAATTCCATCACGAATAACTGTTTTTCTGGCTAAATTCTCACCAAAATGCTTTTGTGCCCTAGTAAACAATATAATGAGCAGTTACTAGAATAATTTTAAAAACTGTCGGACTAATGACAGCTGTCAGAAGTTGGTTGCATTTTTTCATGACGATGGTGTGGGCCGTCATAACAGCCGATGGTCGCTCTCCGCTCGTATTAATCAACCGTGGCATCACAATAAATGCCGAATATTATCGCGAAAATATTTTGGAGGGTGAATTAAAGCCTTGGGCACGCAAACATTTTGGCCATAGACCTTAGACATTCCAACAGGACTCAGCACCATCGCACTCAGCAGGCGCCATCCAAGAATGGTTACAAAATGAGGTTCCTCGCTTCATTTCCGCTTCCAGCTCACAATGGCCACCAAAAACTCCGGATACCAATCCGTTGGACTATTGTGTCTGGAGTATTTTGGAAAGCACGGTTGGCACTAAAAAATACCAAAGTGTCGATCACCTCAAACAAGCGCTTCGCCGGGAATGGGCCAAAATACCGCAGAGCACCATTTGGCAGCGTGTGGCGGTTTCATTGGCCATAATTCGTTGGAAAGGTAACCACTTCGAACAAATCTAAACTTATTCTAAAATTTAATGCTATTTCCGACACTTTTTGCTTTCATTCAATAAAATTTAAAAACAAGTAAAAAAGCTGTAATTTTGGCCGCGCCGAAGCTTGAATACCACCCCCCCTCCCACCATTTGCTACAAAATTGGCAATTTTGAAAAAAAAAAATAAAATCCGTTAAAAATTCTGTTAGAATCTTAAAAATACCGAATGTAGGGTCTATACGACGACGTGGACCTGTATAGGCAGCTTTTGTCTCAAGCTATTACAATATTCAAATGCGAAACTTGAAAAAACCTGTTTACTATGCAGCTAAAATCATCAAAATACCGAATATAGGGAGGTGCCATGGGAATTATAAAACGTGGAACTGCACAGACAATTTTCTGTCATAGGTTGTAGTATCCACTACGAACTTCAAATGCGAAGTTTGAAACAATTCCAAAATACCCCATATCGGGAGGTACCGTTATACAGGGGCTATACGAAGACGTGGTCCTACATGGCCCATTTTCACTACCAGTAGTCCTGCAGACATAATACACATTTGAGTAAAATTTTATCAACCTACTTGATTTCGTTCAGAATCTAGAGTGATTTCCACAGACGGACGAACGGACAGACGGACGGACATTGATAAATCGACATAGAATTTTATGCTGATCAAATATATATAAACTTTGTGGGGTCTAAAATGTATATTTCGAGGCGTTACAAACGGAATGAAAAACTTTATATACCCTCCATACTATGGTGGAGGGTATAAAAAATGTAAAAATTATTGCATTTTACCTTTTTGCAGTTTTTTATCTCACCTTGTATGTTCTATAATTATTATTTTCAAAGGACTTTATGGAAGGAGATATTTTAAAATATTTATTCAAAAAATCCTGAGTTTTATTTTTTAAAGTAAAAAAAATCTTAATTTTTATTAGAATTTGAAATATGTTTAAAATCTCCCCTATCATTAGTGCATTGGAAATTACGCGAGTTGTAGCCTATATGGGCCCTTTAATATATTTTCGAACGGAAAATAATCTCCATATCGTAGTATGAAAGAAAATAACATAGCATTTAAAACTTAAAAAAAAAATAATTGAAAAAATGTATTAAACCAAACTTCTCCCGCATTTCGACATTTTCAAGTGTCTGGGCTGGCTTACCAAATATGCAGGTCCCATGTGCCGTTTAAATGCTATCGGTCAATTATCGATGCAATAAAAAATGTGTTACCCAACCATTGTTGGAAGCTATGACCACATTTTATTGGTTTTTATTAAGTCTATAAAGCATATAAGATCGGCACACACAAAAAACGCCACCATGCACACATACTCATATAAATAAGCACATACACATGTGTACATTTTCATTCTATGTTCCTGTCTGTGCGGTATGTTGCTTGGTGTTCAGAAGGGGCACATGTTGCCCTGTTGTCGTCATTGTTGTCTGTTTTTCCACATTTGCCATTTATATAAAAATAAAAATTGCTAAACAAACAATATTTCATTATAATAAGACCACAACCAACCAATACCATTGAAATGTGTGTGGTAGTATTGTGTAGTGTGTGTGTGTGTCTGGGTACAATGTATGCTTTGGTGTTTTGCGACATTTTCCCCTGTTTGTGTGAGTGTCTGCAGTTGCTGTTGAGCAGCAGTAATACCGGTTAGAAAGCCATAAGAATCCATAACAAATACATTTTGCATTTCCCAGCCAGATGCATCCTGTTACAAATACACAGACATACACATGCAAGCACACACACACACATGGAAATTGACGGTCACAAATAAAATAACGATAAATTCAAATGTGGTCTCGATAAAATGAAATAAGTTTTTCAAACATTATTCGTACACTTCAATTTCAGGCAATTGAGGAGTTACACAATTTACATGGACTAACACCCGGACGATAGATTTCGAAATTTATTTTGTTTTTATATCCTCCACCATAGTATGGAGGGTATATTAAGTTTGTCATTCCGTTGGTAACACGTATATATATTCTTGATCAGTATAAAATTCTATGTCGATTAAGCGATGTCCGTTGGTAGCTCTAGCTTCCGAACGAAATGAAGTAAGTTGATAAAAATTTTACTTAAATGTATATTATGTATGCAGGACTTTTGGTACTGAAAATGGGTCGTTTAGGTCCACGTCTTCGTATAGTCCCAATATAACGGTACCTTCCGATGCTTTTAGCGACGTAATTTATCTGAATTGTTTCAAATTTAGTATTTGAAGTTCGTAATAGATTCTACAGCACAAGACAGAAAATGGGCCATGTAGGTCCACGTCTTCGTAGAGCCCCCATATAACGGTACCTCCCGACATTCGGTATTTTGATGATTTTAGCGACATTATTTACCGGAATTGTTTCAAATTTAGTAATTGAAGGTCGTAATGAATACTACAGCCTATGACAAAAAATTGTCTGTGCAGGTCCACGTCTTCGTATAGCCCCCATATAACGGTACCTGCCGATATTGGGTATTTTGATGATTTTAGCGACATTATTTACCGGAATTGTTTCAAATTTAGTAATTGAAGGTCGTAATGAATACTACAGCCTATGACAAAAAATTGTCTGTGCAGGTCCACGTCTTCGTATAGCCCCCATATAACGGTACCTGCCGATATTGGGTATTTTGATGATTTTAGCGACATTATTTACCGGAATTGTTTCAAATTTAGTAATTGAAGGTCGTAATGAATACTACAGCCTATGACAAAAAATTGTCTGTGCAGGTCCACGTCTT
The DNA here is from genome assembly GCF_030504385.1 of Musca domestica. Classification (NCBI taxonomy): domain Eukaryota; kingdom Metazoa; phylum Arthropoda; class Insecta; order Diptera; family Muscidae; genus Musca; species Musca domestica. The sequence continues at coordinate 308,126 of NW_026712299.1, read as the reverse complement.
CGTATAGCCCCCATATAACGGTACCTGCCGATATTGGGTATTTTGATGATTTTAGCGACATTATTTACCGGAATTGTTTCAAATTTAGTAATTGAAGGTCGTAATGAATACTACAGCCTATGACAAAAAATTGTCTGTGCAGGTCCACGTCTTCGTATAGCCCCCATATAACGGTACCTGCCGATATTCGATAAACTGATGATTTTAGAGACAGTATTTACGGAAATTATTTCAAATTTGGTGTTTGAAGTGCATAATGAATACTACAGCCTATGACAGAAAATTGTCTGTGCAGGTCCACGTCTTCGTAAAGCCCCTCCCGATATTCGGTATTTTAATGATTTTAGGGACATTTTTCACCAGAATTGTTTCAAATTCGATATTTGAAGTTCGTATTGGATACTACAGACTACGACGGAAAATTGCCTGTGCAGGTCCACTTCTTATAACCCCCACGGTACATCCCTATATTCGGTATTTTGATGATTTTAGAGACATTATTTACCGGAGTCGTTTCAAATTTGGTATTTGAAGTTCGTAATGGATACTACATCCTAAGTCAAAAAATGAGCCATGTAGGTCCACGTCTTCATATAGCCCCCATATAACGGTACCTTCCGACATTCGGTATTTTGATGATTTTAGAGACATTATTTACCGGAATGGTTTCAAATTTGGTATTTGAAGTTCGTAAGGAATACTACAGCCTGTGACAAAAAATTGTCTGTGCAAGTCCACGTCTTCGTATAGCCCCCATATAACGGTACCTCCCGACATTCGGTATTTTGATGATTTTAGCGACATTATTTACCGGAATTGTTTCAAATTTAGTAATTGAAGGTCGTAATGAATACTACAGCCTATGACAAAAAATTGTCTGTGCAGGTCCACGTCTTCGTATAGCCCCCATATAACGGTACCTGCCGATATTCGATAAACTGATGATTTTAGAGACAGTATTTACGGAAATTATTTCAAATTTGGTGTTTGAAGTGCATAATGAATACTACAGCCTATGACAGAAAATTGTCTGTGCAGGTCCACGTCTTCGTAAAGCCCCTCCCGATATTCGGTATTTTAATGATTTTAGGGACATTTTTCACCAGAATTGTTTCAAATTCGATATTTGAAGTTCGTATTGGATACAACAGACTACGACGGAAAATTGCCTGTGCAGGTCCACTTCTTATAACCCCCACGGTACATCCCTATATTCGGTATTTTGATGATTTTAGAGACATTATTTACCGGAGTCGTTTCAAATTTGGTATTTGAAGTTCGTAATGGATACTGCATCCTAAGTCAAAAAATGAGCCATGTAGGTCCACGTCTTCATATAGCCCCCATATAACGGTACCTTCCGACATTCGGTATTTTGATGATTTTAGAGACATTATTTACCGGAATGGTTTCAAATTTGGTATTTGAAGTTCGTAAGGAATACTACAGCCTGTGACAGAAAATTGTCTGTGTAGGTCCACGTCTTCGTAAAGCCCCTCCCGATATTCGGTATTTTAATGATTTTAGGGACATTTTTCACCAGAATTGTTTCAAATTCGATATTTGAAGTTCGTATTGGATACTACAGACTACGACGGAAAATTGCCTGTGCAGATCCACTTCTTATAACCCCCACGGTACCTCCCTATATTCGGTATTTTGATGATTTTAGAGACATTATTTACCGGAGTCGTTTCAAATTTGGTATTTGAAGTTCGTAATGGATACTACATCCTAAGTCAAAAAATGAGCCATGTAGGTCCACGTCTTCATATAGCCCCCATATAACGGTACCTTCCGACATTCGGTATTTTGATGATTTTAGAGACATTATTTACCGGAATGGTTTCAAATTTGGTATTTGAAGTTCGTAAGGAATACTACAGCCTGTGACAGAAAATTGTCTGTGTAGGTCCACGTCTTCGTAAAGCCCCTCCCGATATTCGGTATTTTAATGATTTTAGGGACATTTTTCACCAGAATTGTTTCAAATTCGATATTTGAAGTTCGTATTGAATACTACAGACTACGACGGAAAATTGCCTGTGCAGGTCCACTTCTTATAACCCCCACGGTACCTCCCTTTATTAGGTAGGTGATTTTAAAGATATTATAACCGATTTTTTTAAGTTTCGCATTTGAATATTGTAATGGCTTATGACAAAAATTGTCAATGTAGGTCCACGTCGTCGTATAGACCCTAATATACGGCTACATTCGGTATTTTAAGGATTTTAACAGAATTTTTAACGTATTTTATTGTTTTTGAGAATTGCCAAATTGGTTCCAAATGGTGGAGGGTATTCAAAGCTCAGCTCGGCCGAACTCACAGCTTTTTTTACTTGTTTTCTTTTATACACTACACCACGAGGTGGTCAGGGTATTATGTCTTTGTGCATTTGTTTGTAACAGGCAAAAGGAAACGAGATAGACCCATAGTTCCTTTTGAGGATCTGCATAGAATCACTTCCTGAGTTGATTTATGCATGTCAGTCCGTCCGTCTGTCCATGTATTCTTGTGAACAATCTGATTGAGATGAAATTTTCCAAACAACATTTGTTTAGCCCAAGGACGAACCCTATTGAAATTGGAGATAATCGGTCAAAATTTAGATATAGCTCCCATATATATCTTCGTCCGATTTGTTTTTTATTGTGCACCACACGTGTAATATTAGCCCGAATAGTATGGAATTTTGCACATACAACCAAACTAGGCCTGAAAATAAGTACGCCAAATTTGATCGAAATCTGTTGAGATATAGCTATAGCTCCCATATATATTGTTCATCCGATTTGTTATTTTTGTCCTCCGCAGCCGTAATATGCACACTGTAACAACAATATTTGGGGAAATATATCTCATGCAGCTCAGAAATACCTTTGCTAAATTTTATCGAGATCGGTTCAGATTTGTATATAGCTCCCATATATAACTTCGTCCGATTTACCTTTTATTGTGCACCAAATGTCTAATATTTGTCCAAATAGGATGGAATTTGGCACATACGACCGAATTGGGTCTGGAAGGTAGTATGCCAAATTTGATGAAGATCGGTTTAGATATAGCTATAGCTCCCATATATATTGTTCATCCGATTTGTTGTATTTGTTACCCACAGCCGTAATATGCACTCCGTAACAACGATATTCAGGAAAATATATCAAACACAGCTCAGAAATATCTTTACCAAATTTTATCGAGATCGGTTCAGATTTGGATATAGCTCCCATATATATCTTTATCTGATTTCAAATTAATTGTGTACCAAATGGGCAATATAATTCCGTATTTAAAAGATACAAATGCTTCGGCATATTCAGTCCTTTGAACTTTAAATTACAATAATAATCATAGGGTGTATCATTGAATTCTCCCGTAAAAACTTTTTATTGTTATGTGGAGCTCAACTAAATTAGCAAAGTGGTGTAGGGTATCATAAAATCGGCCCCGCCCGGCTTTAGGACTTCGTTTTTTTTTTTTTTTTTTTTTGAAAGTTGTGTTTCTTTTTTAGTTCTTTAAACCTTGATGGCTCTTTGCCTCCCAACAATCTACGACATTTTTCTGTTGTCGAGCACTAAGACCATAGTTAGAAGGCATATCAATTCCCTTGGAGGATGAGAGCCGAGTTTCAATGGGAAAAACCTAGTTTCCTTTGTCCTGGGCCAATTGACAAATGTTAATATGTCTCCTGTGTCTAGCTGCACATGGACATCGATATCTCGACCAAAGACAAGGATATAAATTCAAGTCCAAACGGCAAACAAAAGCCCAGACATGAAGCAGAAATCGGAGAAAAGAGAGAAGGCTTCTTTCGCTGTAAATGTATTACAAGAAATGTTCGCCAGAGGTGGAAACAAAAGGGATGAGAGGAGGGATTCGCCACAAGCATAAAATCTAAGTCAATTTGATGCAATTCAATGTAAGCCAGTACATATATGGCGGGGCAAGTTATTCGCATATTTAAGACATCGATTTTTTACAACGAACATTCAACGGCTGTTTGCGTTGGAAGGTTGTCTTGTTAGATATTGGGAGTCTTGGACCACAAACACAAAAACCCATAAGCCACAATTCGTATAGCGGAGGATAAAACTAACCTAAATACAATAAAAAAACACGGAAAAACACTTGGCTACATTCTCTTGAGGTCTTCGCTGGAGAACAAACATTTAATGAAGCCCGTGCCACATATTGTCAAAATAATAAAATTATTGCTCTGTTCCCGAACATGTAAGAATCGACTTGTTTTGCATTTTTCCGAATCGATTATTGTACCAAAATATTCCAAATTTTTGGAGTTCTGAAAAAAAAAAAATAAAAAAAACCTCTTCGCACCAAATTTTCAATACAGGTCAATGTACTAGCACCCATATAAAGGTACCTCTTAATCGTACGTATTTTGAGGGTATAGACCAAATTTTCCAGTCGATTCGTTTTTAGGGGGTAGATTTGTACTTGGGGTTAAAAACCAAATTACAGAAAAAATATTATATTGGTATATATTTTGGTATAACCCCAAATCAAATCAAATCAGCACGACAAATCTAACACCCATAAGGGATTGGGCAAAACAGCAGTTATGGGTGGGTGGGTTTTTGGAAATGTGTACTACAATGGCACGAAACGTACTAAAAAGTGCTATATTTGGTACAATATGGTATTTCGTGAAGAGATTGCGCTTGATATCTGAAATTTGGTATTCGGGTCGCTGTTCATGTGTAGCCTGGACATATCCTGGAGGTGGTTTCGAAAATGTCTACTATAATTGTACGAAAAATACCAAAATATTATTAAGTTTGGTATTGAGTGAAGGGATGGAGAGGAGTTCTGAAATTTGAAATATATGTCACTCTTGGTGTCTTTACTGAGTCAAGGGATAAAGCTGGAATCCACAAATTATATATTAATTTATTTCTGAAATTGAGACAGTGTGGAGGTTTTGGAAATCTGTGCAATAATTGTACGAGAAGTACTAAATGGTATTAGATTTGGTATTGGGCAAAGGGATAGAGCTGTAACCCTCAAATCTCATATTGGGGTCTCTTTTGGTATTTGGAATCGATAAATATATAGATGGGCTTTTGGAAATCTGTATTATAATTGTACGAAAAGTACTAAACAGTACCAAATTTGGTATTAAGTGAAGGCTGAGCTGAAATCCGGAAATTTAATATAGAGTTCACTGTTGCCATCTGTGGTTAAAAGATAGAGGTGGTTTTGGAAATATTTACTATAATTCTATGAAAAGTAAAGAGAAAGATGAAAATGTTTATAAGTGCGGTTGTAAGATTTTGAAGACTTTCCAAAAGAATTTTAGTTTTATTTAATTCTTTGGTTCCTCTTCTATTGAGCTTACGATCTCGTCACTTGGGTAAAAAATGTTTTTTGTCATAGAAGTTATTTTTAAAATAACTTCTGGGGAGAATATCCCAGACAAAAAAACAAGGGAACTGATGAGGATTGGTGGCTCTTTCCGAAACCTAGGTATTCCCTGCCTTACCCCCTGGTAAACATTACCACCGTTCTCCACTAATAAACAAACGTTGTTTTTATAAAAACAACAATAAAGGGATAAGCCTGACCATTTTGCAACAACAAAATACTACGGTATCCCGAACAAACAAACCACACTGTTCTAAAAGTAAAAAATGCTACTGAATCGGGGTATTGGGTGAAGACATAGAGCTGGAATCCCTAATTTGATATTGAGGTCACTGTTGGTATCTTGTGTTGAGATCTGGTGATTGTTCTGCAAACGCGTACTATACTTTTACAGAAAGTACTAAATAGTTCTGAATTTGATATTGGGTGAAGGAATAGACCGAAAATACTGGAACTGATGGTTATGATATTCAGAAGGCTTTACAACTGCATGCTATATTTGTTCGAAAAGGACTAAATGGTACTAATTTTGGAACTCTATTGGTGTCTAGGGTGGAGAGATGTAGATTGTTTTAGATATGCCTATTGGTATTGAGTACTAAATTTAATATTGTGTGAATATAGAGAGCAGGGATTCTAAATTTGATATTGGGGTCTTTGTAGGTTGCTAGGGTTTACATATAAAGACGTTGAAGTAGTTTTCCACAGAATAATTTAATGCGGGTCCATTATTCAATTATTCTACTAACATCCTCCTTTGAAGACTTTTTAGTGTAAAAGGTAAACATTTTCCTATTAGTCTTTTCGAAAAAGAGAAAAAACTTGGTATGAAGGTATAAAATCTTGAAAGTCTAAGGGTTACTTACGAGGTATATTAAATAAATTTTATTAAACTTAAAATATTTAGCATTTGGAGTACTAAAAATTTCCAACACGAACACGTTGGAACATCCTTAAAAATATTCTTAAAAATCCACGATTATAATTATGTTGGTCATTAAAAAAAGGTTTCTAAGAATTCAAGATTGTGGTATTTGAAGAAAATTATTAAAACCTCACAATTGTTATTCTGGTAGTCCTTGAAAAATGTTCTTAAAACCCCACAATTGTTGTTCTTCTATTCCTTGAAAAATATTCTTAAAAAATGCACGGTTATAATTCTGTTTTCTTTTAATAACCGCGGATTATAATTTAGAGTCCTTACATTTTATAATAAATCCACTATTGAACAGCTGAAAAAATATTTTTAAAAGTACATGATTATAGTTATGTTAGTCCTTGGAAAAATCTTAAAAATCCATGATTATAATTCAAAGAGTCCTTTAAACTTCCAATTTTAGATAGTCCTTAAAAAAGTTCTTAAAAAATTCACGATTAAAGTTCTGCTAGTCCTTACAAAATATTCCTAAAAATTCACGATTATAGCATTTGAAGAATATTCTTAAAATCCTACGATCGTAATTCTTCTAGTCCTTGAAAAAAAAAAATTCTTAAAAAATGTACCATTATAATTCTGTTGGTCCTTGAAAAATTTCTTTCAATTCTGAGAACAAATATACACGATTACATTCCTGAAAAAATAAATTTAAAAGTACACGATTATAATTCTGTTGGTTCTTGAAAAATATTCTTAAAAATCGGCAATTCTAATTCTGATAGTCCTTGAAAACATTCTAAAAAATTTTTGGTTATAATTTATATAATTCTTAATATATTCATGATGTATCTTGACTTTGTCGCCCCAGCCTCTCGTGTGTAAACATTTTTTCCTCATTTAAAGGGTTTTAACCCAATCTTCATATCATTCGAAAGGATAAAATCTCAAATCACATCTCACTCCATCGAATTTCGCCCTACCTGAGGTGCCCCAAGTTGCTCGGACCAGATTGATATAAATTGTAAATGCAACTTATTTCTGTCAATATTACAAAAACAACAACAACAAAAAAGAAATGATAACAATTCCCATAAACAGCTAAAAACACAAACCGCATGGATTTCTTGTTCAGCTTGCGGGACAATACAATTGGCTGGGTGAGAACACACACACACAAACACGTGCACATGCACATGGTCACAATTATTGATATTCCAAAATGCATGGCAGATTCCTAACACCACCCATCCTTTTTGCAGCCAACACCATATCGATCCTCAGAGAGGTATTGTAAGTGAGAATACAAACACACTAACACACAGAGAAACACCCGCCCAACACTTCATACTCAAGAGCATATGGCCTGGCTCCGTTATAAATTTCAATTTCCGTTCCATTTGGTGGGTGGGCGGATGGCAAATGAAATAACATTTTCATTTAACCTCTGTGGCTTTACATCATCCGTTTTCTTGGTGGTAGTGGTGGTGTCGGCAGTGTTGGCTAGATTGCAGAAATGGCATACGCCAGTCATGTGCGCCAGTGTCTTATGCCATATGAACCAAAAACTACTGGAAATGGCATCAGCAGAGCATCACATGGCCAGTTGCAGCACCGAGACCAACGCTCTCTCCAACAGCTTTGCCAACCATGGCTGGTGAGGAGCTTTGTTAAACGAATGGATTTTGGGATGCAGTTTCTGATTGTTGCTGCTGTTGTTGGTGTTTGTATTTTGGCTTTCAGTTTCCGCTTTATTCTTGTTGTTGTTCTGTGCTACTTATGCTTCAACTCAACATCCGGCATAAACAGCTCAAATCCATATGACCCACAAACGGGTATTAAATTCATGTTTTTTTTTCTTTTTCATGTTTTTTGTTTTTTTTTTTTTTTTTTTTTTGACGATTTCCACTGCATCTGCAGCATAACTTTGTGTGCGATGTAGCTGTACCGGAAACGAATATCGATGGACCATGGGACGGGTATTACTACTACTCGCTGGCATATGTTACAGATTATTTTCTTTATAGTTTAGCCGGCATGGTTTGTTGACTTTTGACTTAAATGTGATTTGCTTTAAAGATAAAATTTAATCCAAGCAAAGGATTTGTTTCTTGGTGTCCTTTTTTCGAGTGGGGAATTCACACAAAGAGGGGCAAGCTGTCTTGTGCCAAATAAAACATAATTCGAATGGGTGTCAATGGAATGTGAGGCACAGATTTTTTTGGATATTAATGTGAATTTAAGGTGTCAGATATTCAATTGGATAAAAATGTACATATTGATGGGAGAGAACGGCGGTACGCAATATAATCAAATTTTATCATTGTTACGAAGTCTAGAAAAAAAAATCAGCAATGATAGGTAATGTAAATTTAAAAAAAAAAAACAATTTTTAGAAAATTACAGTTGCCATTGGTCTTAAAAATATTTTTAAAAATGCATGTCCCAGAAAACATAAAAATTAAATCAAAGACTATAAATCTAAAAAGAAAAAATTAAAATTGACGTTTTAAAATCCGATACCTCTACAAAAACGTTTTTCTTTTAGAAATTAATTTAAAAAAAAAAAACCTTAAAAATCCAAGACCTTTAAATAGTTGTTATGTGACCTTAAAATGTTTTAAACAAATTTAAAATTCCAAGTGAAGGGCCACGTTATTAACTTTATTATTATTTTTTTTTTTTTGTTAAAAAAAATTAAAATTTTTAAAAAGTAGATATTCTTTAAAAACTGTCTTCATATATTTTTTTTAAATCCATGACTTTTAACATTTATTTGCAAACCAACGTTTTTTACGTTCTTTAAATATTTTTAAACTAACCCTATCACTTAACAATTTCTTTCAACAAGTATAAAAATCCACATATTTAAATTAATATCCATATCCTTTAAAAATATTTTTAAAACAAGTAAGCAAAGGCTACAGTCGAGCGGGGCCGACCGTTGAATACCCTACAACACTATAATAAACGATACAATTTATATAGGCGAGATACTCGAAAGAATTCCACAAGATATTGTGACAAATAATAAAGGAAAACTATCAGGTTTCGTTCTCTAATTTTCGAATAATAGCAACTTAAACTAATTTGCTCATTTCCAATTTATTGGTAGATGTTGCACTTAAATGGTCTTCCTAGATCTGGAACAAATATTTCACAAAGACCTATAATCTCTTAGAAGTGGCAAAAGATTAACATTTATTATTGGTTTTTGACTGAAACGCATCTAAATGAGATACAGACATTTGACTATATTCTTCAACGAAATCAGCGTTAACGAAATAGTCAGAAGTGTGTCTTTCCTGCATTTGTGAATTCTCCAAAAAGTCACTGGAATAGACATTTTCGTATTTTGTCTACAAAAGTTGGCAAACTATTTCACACATTGAATATTATTATCCAAAACTGCTTGGCTTATGCAATGCCCGGTAACCCCCATTCAAATGTGCGTGAGGATCGGGCAATAATTACGACCTGCTGACAATTTTGCAGTTTTTTTGGTCCATTACAACCCCTAAATATATGGCGATAATCTCCAAAAAGAGTAGGCTTCTATTCTGACCCTCATCTGATCCCCAAGCGAAATTTCGTTAGGATCGGGCCATAAATGCGATCTGTATATGATATCCTGATATCCTAACTACTTAGTTTTTTCATCTTTAGAGAGATATTTTTATGCGATTTTTTAGACGTTGTTTCTTTCCTGCCAAGAGGTCATTCTGAATTAATGAGAACTGTCGAAATCAGTTCAGCCGTTCTCGACATATAAGAGATCTTTCAAGCATATCTTCTTTGATAGATATATATATATCGCACCTCTTTTGCTAAATATCCGATTTGTTGGATGTTAACATCAATACAAAGGTCAGAAGTAACCTTGTGATGGCTTTATGATTTCGCCGGGATTTAAAATATTCACGGTTTAATGAAAAATTTTGAATTTTTTCAACCCAAAAGATATGGTCTATTTTACCCGCTAAATATTATCCGATGGCCACCCAAAACTCTAGCTACATGCGAAATTCCGCGTCGATTGGTCTATAATTGCGACCTGTACAGCAACTTCAAAATCAGGAATTTTTTCAGTTTTTGGTCCATTTCAACCCCTAAATATTATGCAATCATCTCCAAAAGAAATAGGGTTCTATTCTGACCTTAACCCCACCTACATTCTAAATTTCGTGAAGATCGGGCCATAATTGCGACCTGTAGAGTGATTACAAATTAACATGGACAGACGGACAGACGGACAGACGGACGGACGGACATACATAGCTAGATCGACTCAGCTCGGCGAGCTAGGAAGATCCATATATACTTTCCTATATGGGAAACCAATATTTCGAGGTGTTACATAAATTCTGGCCCAATCAAACTTATAATACCCCCAACACATAGTGTTGTAGGGTATAAAAATCCACGTCTTGTAAAACGCCATATTCTTAAAAATTTATCAAGTAATTCATGTTCTGAATAAAGATTAAATAAAAACAGTTTCTTGAAAAATTTTATTAAAAAGCCACGTCGTATAAAAATTGTGTTTTTTTTTTCCAAAATTGTTAGATATTTTAATAATCCCTTACTTACAAATATTTAAAAAAGTTCTTGTCCTCTAAAAAAATAAATTAATTCAAATTGAAGAATTTAAAAAACACAGACCCTGTGAAAAATAACAGAAAAACTTTTAACTTTAGAATATTAAAAAAAAGAAATAAAGTTTGAGGGATTCTTAATATCTCCAATAATAAATAATATAAATACAAAAATTGCTCCTGAAAATGTGTTTAAAGAAACTTCCTCCTGTAAACAAATATTATAAAAATCAATATCCTATAAAACTGCTTTTAAAACGACAAAGCACTTGAAAAGAAGTCTTTGGGAAATGTCCACGTCTTTAAAATAGAAAAAAAGAAACGTCCTTGAAATTATTTTAAAACAATCAAAGCCATTTAAAAAATACTCGTAAAAATTCACATCCTCATCATCATTAAAAAATCACTTCATCCGAAAAATATCTTAAACATCCATCATTTTTTTTAAACATCAATATCATTGTCCTTAAAGATTTCACGCTCTTGTATAAATACTCTTAAAAATTTATATCACAAAAATCCGTAAACGTCCCTTAAAAAATATTAAAAAAATCCATGTCCTTTAAAAAAAGTTTTTTAAAATTCATACATTTTTAAAAAATCAAAATCAATTTTTTTTGAAAGATATTCTTTAAAGTCCACACCCCAAAATTGTCCTAAGAATACATATGCTTCATAAACGTCCTCGAGAATAAATTCAATAAAAAATCATAATTTCTGTAAAACTTCACATCCCTAAAATTATTTTTAAAAAATCAACGCCACTGAAGAATGTCCTTGAGAAATATAAGTGAAAAAATATTCTTAAAAATCCACATTCTTAAAACATATCCTTAAAATGCTATTCATAACAATTTTGAAAATGTCATCGAAAACTATTCTTCAAAATTTATATCCTTTAAAACATATAAGAATGTACTTAAAAAAACTATTTTGAAAAATGCATGTTCTTGAAAATTTTCTTTAAGAATGTCTTTGAATAACTATTCTTAAAACTATCTTCACATCCTTTGATCCTTCACATCCTTTCAAAATCCACGTCATTCAAGGATGTCTTTAAAAACTATTATTAAAATCCACGTATTTAAAAAGTGTTGTCTAAATCACATCCTTGAAAACCTATTCAAAAAAAAAAAAAAAAAAAAAAAGCAAACACGGCCCTAAAAAGCCATTCTTAAAAATCTACGGCCTTGAAAACTCATTGTAAAAGCCTGGAAAAATCTCCTTAAACACCTATTTTTAAATGACCTTAAAGAATGCCCTTGAAACACTTTTCATAAAAAATTACGACAATGGAAAAATATTATTGAGATCAACGTCCTTAAATACTGTCCTTGAAAACGTATTCTTAAAATTCCTCATCCTTTGAAGAATTAATTTAAAATCCACATCCATCAAGAATGTCCTCAAAAAACTATTTTTAAAGATCGCCGTACTTTATAAATAATTTTTAAAATCCACGTCCTTTGAGAATTTTCCTAAAACGCTACTTTAAAAGGTTCTCGTCCTTGAAAAATTATTTTAAATCTTTAAATCAACTTTCTTCAAAATATATTCTTAACCCAATTGCGGCGACGGTACCACTTTCAGCCATTCGTATCATGGGTATAATCAAGTTTAGGGCGCTGTGCTTTTTTTTCGCAACGAATGGGTTAAAAATCCTCGTTGTTGAATATTCTTAAGAATCGATTTTTTTTTAAATGATTGCTACTCTCTATTTAACGAAACTGACAGTTTTGTAATATTTGCTGATCTTTACCAGTATCATGATTTCAACCCGGCACAGGGATTGTTCACTTGGCTTTTTCAGCTTTGTGATATAATTTTAGAAATATTTTAAGGATTTATAAACTTAAAATAATACCCAGGAAAAAATGTTCTAAAAATCCAAATCCATGAAAACATATTTATAACAGCTACTTTCTTTAAAAATGTGTGCCAAAATATTTAGTTAAAACCAGTAAAGAAAGTCCTAAAGTCGGGCGGGGCCGATTTTATGATACCCTACACCACTTTGCTAATTTAGTTGAGCTCCACTTAATAATTAAAAGTTTTTATGGGAGAATTCAATCATACACGCTATGATTATAATTGTAATTTAAAATTCAAAGGACTAAATATGCCGAAGCATTTGTATCTTTTAAATTCGGACTTGTATTGCCCATTTGGTGCGAAATTAATTTGAAATCGGATAAAAATATGTATGGGAACTATATCCAAATCTGAACCGATCTCGATAAAATTTGGCAAAGATATTTCTGAGCTGTATTTGATATATTTACCTGAATGTCGTTGTTACGGTGTGCATATTACGGCTGTGGGTAACAAATACAATAAATCGGATGAACAATATATATGGGAGCTATAACTATATCTGAACCGATCTTCACCAAATTTGGCATACTACCTTCTAGACTAAATTCGGTCGTATGTGCCAAATCCCATCCCGTTTGGACAAATATTAGACACAATAAATGGTAAATCGGACGAAGTTATATATGGGAGCTATATCCAAATCTGAACCGATCTCGATAAAATTTAGCAAAGGTATTTCTGAGCTGCATTTGATATATTTCCCCAAATATTGTTGTTACAGAGTGCATATTAGGGCGGCGGAGGACAAAATACTTATTTTCAGGCCTAATTTGGTTGTATGTGAAAATTCCATACTATTCGGGCTGATATTACACGTTTGGTGCACAATAAAAGGCAAATCGGACGAAGATATATATGGGAGCTATATCTAAATTTTTACCGATTATCTCCAATTTCAATAGGGTTCGTCCCTGGGCCAAACAAATGTTGTTTGCAAAATTTCATCTCAATCGGATAATAAATGCGACCTGCATTTTGTTCACAAGAATACATGGACAGACGGACGGACAGACGGACTGACATGCATAAATCAACTCAGAAAGTGATTATATGCAGATCATCAAAAGGAACTATGGGTCTATCTCGTTTCCTTTTGCCTGTTACAAACAAATGCACAAAGACAATACCCTGACCACCTTGTGGTGTAGGGTATAAAAAAAAAACTTTTAGAAAATTAAAACAAGTAAGCAAAAGCTATAGTCGTGCGGGGCCGACCATGTGATACCCTACAACACTACAATATGTTAGAAGCCCCCTTATATCCAGATCGATTTTGGAAGATTTCGCTTTTGAAATTATGTCAAGAGACATTGACCAGGGACATTTGCCCAATATTTAACCACTCCGTCATACTGTTAGTTGTTGTGGTCCATTTTTCATCCAAAATTCTAGAATTCTTCCCTGTCCTTAACTCTCTTCTCAGGCTTGTCGTGATTCAATTGAACCCCTAAATATTTTGCGATCATCTCCCAAAGCAAGAGGCCCCTCTGTATCTCTAAATTTAGACTCATCTATATGATTTGCTTATTTACGATATTTGGCTATATTCGTCAACGAAATCAGCATAAAAAAGCCAGAAGTTCACCTTTTGTGTACTTCGGATATCGCCTGTAAGTAATGCTGTTATTTTTTCACACAGAAGTAGTGGTCCATTCTACTCGCTGTCCTAAACTCTAACTTCGTGCGAGATTTCGTGTCCTTTGGTTTCTATTTGTGACCTTTATAACGGCTGCAAAATCAGGAACATTTTTAGTTGTTGGTCCATTTCTACCCCCAAATATATTGCGGACATCTTTAAAGCCAATAGGCATAGCCCTTTTGAGCCTAACCCTACCCTTGTGAAAATTTTCGTGAGAATCGGACGACAATTACAATCTGTATATAATAACCCCAACCTGTGTTGAAAGATGAAAAAATATTACAAAATATATGCCTCAATATTATAAGTCAAATTGAAAAAATCGCATGCGATAAAAAATATGAAAATATAAAAAAAATTCACAAAATACTACAAAACCCATGGTACAATGATATCGAGGTGGGCTATGATACCATATGATTTTAATTTTTTTTTATTTTCTTGGCTTAATATGTAATCTTTATTTGTTTATGTATGTGGTTTCTTTTCAATAACAAAAAAAATTGTTCAGAAAATATTCAAATTCAGATGTTTTCAAAATGTTTAATTCAACATATGCATCGACAAAATCTAGAGTTTTTGTACCGAAATAATCCTTTAGAGATATATAGTACATGATTTTGAAAAGAAGTGTTGACCTTTCATTCAGTTATCGCGGTTTTCAATTATTTATTCAAAATTAATGCAACTAGTTGCTTGATTTTTTATTGTTTTGATACTAATTTTGACATTACAAGCCAAACAGGTAGACCTCTATACTTGCAATTTTTTCAAAGTTGACCTACCTTCTCTTCATTGTACCATGACAAACCTATATTAACATCATTATTTACATCTTTTTATGCGATTTTTTTAGATTTTATACTTTAAAGTCAAGGGGGCATTCTGAATTGACAAAATTTGTCAAAACCGGTCCAGTCATTCTTGAGATAAAAGCATTATAGCTAACATCCCCTTCCTTTGTATATACACATTGTCTATATTTCGCTATATATCCTATATATTAACTGTCGGCATCTACGTAATGGTCAGAATTGACCTGTTCGTCTATTTGTGATTTCGCCGGGATTAAAAATATTCGCGGTTTAATGGAAAATTTGACTTTTATTTAACACAAATGTTGTGGCCTATCTCACCAACTAAATATTACCCGATTACTATCAAAATTGGAAGGCTTCTGGCCAGCCCTAAGCTCTAGCCCCATGCTAACTTCCGCTTCGATTGCTCTATAATTGTGACCTGTAGATCAACTGTAAATTCAGGTATTTTTTCAGTTTTTGAAGTTTCAATTTCGTGAAGATCGATCCATAATTGCGACCTGTAGAGTGATTACAAATTAACATGGACAGACGGACACACATAGCTAGATCGACTCAGCTTGGCGAGATAGGAAGATCCATATATACTTTCCTATGTGGGAAACCAATATTTCGTGGTGTTACATAATTTTTGGCCCAATCAAACTTATAATACCCCCAATACATAGT
Source organism: Musca domestica (assembly GCF_030504385.1). Classification (NCBI taxonomy): domain Eukaryota; kingdom Metazoa; phylum Arthropoda; class Insecta; order Diptera; family Muscidae; genus Musca; species Musca domestica. The sequence goes on along the minus strand of NW_026712299.1, from coordinate 292,270 downwards.
GTTGTAGGGTATAAATATATATCTTTCAAAAATGACCTTGGAAATATAAAAATTAATAAAGCAAAAATGTATGTCCTTAAAAAATATTCTTAAAAATTGTCGTCATTGAAGAATGTCCTTAGAAACCCCGAAAATCGATGTCCTTGAGATATGTCGGTGAAAAAACATTTCTTCAAAATTCAGATCCCTGGAAACATATTAATACATCCACCTCCTTGAAGTATGTCCTTGCAAAACTCTTCTTGAAATTTTAAATCCACCTCTTGAAAACACTGCTAAAACATCCCTAAAAACCATTTTAAATGTCCAGGAAAAATCTCCTTAAACAAATATTTACATAAATACACGTCCTTGAACGTCCTTGTCAAACCATTCTTATATATCCACGTCTTGGAAGAATGCCTTTGAAACACCTTTATATCTTGTGTAAAGTCAGGCCTAGGGCTCCACGGCAATCGTAATTTCATTGATGGAATCAGCGCACAACATTTGCGGTAGTCAAATGGAATGTGATGAAGTACCTCCGCAACGAATATACTTAATAATCGAAATGTCCACACTAATCCTCGTCACAAAAAAAAAAAAAAAATTACCAAAAAAATAAAGAAAAAAGAAACAATTATTAAAATCTATAATCCTTGGAAAACTTATTTTTACCACTATTATACGTCTGAAAGTTCATATATATACGTCAATATTTTACAAATCCACAATAATAAGTCCAAGAGTCATTCAAAACCATTACTTAAATTCAAGTAATATTTAGAAAAATTATTAAATTTAATTATTTTCAAAATATTTCTGATGTGATATTTTAGATAAATTAAATGCATGAAAGTCTGAAAGTCCTTCAACATATATTGTAAAGAATAGTGATTATAGACGCAATAGACCTTCTTATGAAAATCCAATATTGCAGATCTTGTAGACCTTTAACAAATATTCTTAGTTATAGCTATAAATGTCCTATGTTACAATTTTGAAAGTCTATAAATAAAATATTTCTAAAAGTATTAAAGGTCTTATTGTGATTGCAGATATTCTTCAAAAACATTCCCGAATATTATCCTTTAGAGATTTTTATTTTAAATTTAAGACCATTGATTCGGTGTTCTTAGATTTTTTTTAAATGTACCTGACTAAATCTAAAATATACCTTGAAAAATTTAAATTATTAATAAAATATTCTTTAATAACAGTGTTGGTATGTTTGTTCGGGATACCATAGTATTTCGTTAATGCAAAATGGCCAAGCTTTATCTTATTGTATTGGGCTTACGATCTCGTCACTTGGGTAAAAAAGGTTTAATTTTGTATTTTCTTACCCTTTTACGACGAAGTTCGAAAAATCTGACATTATCTCGCACCTCTGCAATAAGATTGATCTTCACCCAAAAATTTTAGTCAGTCAATTAATCAAACACTCAATACTTTTATTAATATGAAGAAATGGTCCCTTAAAAATCCATAGAAATGCATTTTAATAGCCTTGAAAATTGAAAGATTCACACTCATAAATCTGGGATCAAATACAAAATACACCTATCATCCTTAAAAAATGCTATTTTCCGTATCCAAAATTGTAGTCTTTAAAAAAATATTATAAACAAGTAAAAAAGTTGTAACTTCGGCCGGGCCGAAGTTACAATACCCTCCACCATTTGAATCGAATTTGGTAATTTTCAAAAAAAAAAAAAAAAAAAAAATTGTTAAAAATTCTGTTAAAATCTTAAAAATACCAAATGTAGCCGTTATATAAGGTTCTATACGACGACGTAAACTGATACAGGCAACTTTCGTCATAAGCCATTGCAATATTCAAATGCGAGACTTGAAAAAAAGAAATCGGTGAATAATGTAACTAAATTCATCAAAATACCAAATAAACGGAGGTACCATTATATGGGGGATATACCAAAACGTGGATCTGCACAGACAATTTTCTATCATAGTAGTATCCATTGCGAACTTCAAATACCAAATTTGAAACAATTCCAGTGAATAATGTAGCTAAAATCATGAATATTCCGAATATCGGGTGGTACCGTTATATGGGGGCTATACGAAGACGTGGACCTGTATAGACAATTTTCTGTTATAGGCTGTAGTATACATTACGAACTTCAAATATCAAATTTGAAATAATTCCGGTGAATAATGTCGCTAAAATCATGAAAATATCGAATATGGGGAGGTATCGATATATGGGGGCTATACGAAGACGTGCACCTACATGGCCCATTTTCAATACCAAAAGTCCTGCAGACATAATAAACATTTGAGTAAAATTTTATCAATCTTCATTCGGAAGCTAGAGTGATTTCCACAGACGGGTAGACGGACAGTCGGCGGACATAGATAAATCGACATAGAATTTTATCCTGATCAAGAATATATATACTTTGTGGGGTCTAAAATGTATATTTCGAGGTGTTACAAACGGAATGACAAACTTAATATACCCTCCATACTATGGTGGAGGGTATAAAAAAGAAAAAAAAAATAGAAAATTAAAATTACAGTTGCCATAGGATTTTACCATAAAATTTTTAAAAATTATCTTTTCCCAAAGTGAAAGAGTTTTGTAAAATAAAAACTAAAAAAATATTTTCTTGTCCAAAAAAGTCCTTCCCTTTGCAAAAATTCAGCTACAAAACTTTCGAATTGCACACAGCCCATAATATATCACCATATATATCCTTAAAGGAGTAATCCATTTATCCCAAATATGTCCAATAGCAATTCTTCGTTTCATGTTGCCTTCCCACTTTGTTTACTTTCACATTTGCCAGTAAAACGCAAAGTACATGCCATGATAAATGAAAAGTCGCATTCAGGTGTAAAGAGAACAATGATTAATTTGCACCTGAGCAGTCAAGAAGGAGCTAAAAGTCAGAAACAAACCAGGAAAGGGCTTTGTTCCAACCATACAGATTTCTTTTTATTTTACTTACCCGATATTGCATTTGTAAATGTCAGAGTATGTGTGAATGGGTGTGTGTGTGTGAGAGAGAGAGAGAAATGTGCATTCTTTGTTGTAGACACACAGCTTTACATTTGACTGCAAAAGTACAAAGTAAAATACAGGCGTTTTTTAGGCCTTGTAGAGGCGGGCGATAGGACCAAAACGAGAACGAAATGCCTACCAAAGGACAAAGGCATCTTTTGTTGAAAAGAAAATGGATTTATATTTGCTGAGTATTTGAGTTAAGTATTTGTGATGTAAAATATGAATATGAACATTTGTGCTGAACATTATTTTGAAAAAATACAAAGTTCCGTTCACAAAAAAACATGCAAAAGGTATTTTATCTATTGAATACCTATTTGAAGTAATCTCGACCTGTAGATAGTCTCCTAGTCATAAAAACCTGTAGAAGGTCTTCTAGCCTTAGAAGACCTGTGAAGGGTCTTCTAGTCATAGAAGACCTGTAGAAGGTCTTCTAGTCATAGAAGACCTGTAGAAGGTCTTCTAGTCATAGAAGACCTGTAGAAGGTCTTCTAGTCATAGAAGACCTGTAGAAGGTCTTCTAGTCATAGAAGACCTGTAGAAGGTCTTCTAGTCATAGAAGACATGTAGAAGGTCTTCTAGTCATAGAAGACATGTAGAAGGTCTTCTAGTCATAGAAGACCTGTAGAAGGTCTTCTAGTCATAGAAGACCTGTAGATGGTCTTCTAGCCATAAAAGACCTGTAGAAGGTCTTCTAGCCATAGAAGACCTGTAGAAGGTCTTCTAGCCATAGAAGACCTGTAGAAGGTCTTCTAGGCATAGCAGACCTGTAGAAGGTCTTCTGGACATAGAAGACCTGTAGAAGGTCTTCTAGTCATAGAAGACCTGTAGAAGGTCTTCTAGTCATAGAAGACCTGTAGAAGGTCTTCTAGTCATAGAAGACCTGTAGAAGATCTTCTAGTCATAGAAGACCTGTAGAAGGTCTTCTAGTCATAGAAGATATGTAGAAGGTCTTCTAGTCATAGAAGACCTGTAGATGGTCTTCTAGCCATAGAAGACCTGTAGAAGGTCTTCTAGCCATAGAAGACCTGTAGTCATAGAAGACATAAAAGAACTGTAGTCATAGAAGACCTGTAGAAGGTCTTCTAGTCATAGAAGACCTGTAGAAGGTCTTCTAGTCATAGAAGACCTGTAGAAGGTCTTCTAGCCATAGAAGACCTGTAGAAGGTCTTCTAGCCATAGAAGACCTGTAGAAGGTCTTCTAGCCATAGAAGACCTGTAGAAGGTCTTCTAGTCCTAGAAGACCTGTAGAAGGGCTTCTAGTCATAGAAGACCTGTAGAAGGTCTTCTAGCCATAGAAGACCTGTAGAAGGTCTTCAACCCATGGAAAACCTGTGGAAGGTCTTCAAGCCATGGAACCCCTATGGATGGTCTCAAAACTATGGAAGATCTGTGGAAGTTCTTCTAGCCATAGAAGACTTTATAAGGTTTCTAGTCATAGAAGACCTGTAGAAGGTCTTCTAGCCATAGAAGACCTGTAGAAGGTCTTTTAGTCATAGAAGACCTGTAGAAGGGCTTCTAGTCATAGAAGACCTGTAGAAGGTCTTCTAGCCATAGAAGACCTGTAGAAGGTCTTCAACCCATGGAAAACCTGTGGAAGGTCTTCAAGCCATGGAACCCCTGTGAATGGTCTTAAAAATATGGAAGATCTGTGGAAGTTCTTCTAGCCATAGAAGACCTTATAAGGTTTCTAGTCATAGAAGACCTGTGAAGGTTTTTCTAGGCATTGAAGACCTGTAAAGGGCTTTCTAGCCATTGGAGATCTCTAGGAGGTTTTCCAGTCATAGAAGACCTGTAGATGACCTTCGAGAGGGCTTTTATGATTATGAAGACCTGCTACAGGGCTTCTATGACTGGAAACCTCCTACAAATCTTCTATGTGCAGAACCTTACCCTTTGGTAGATCTTCTAGACATAGTACCCCCTTGGTAGGACTTCAAAATCTTCTCAAAAATATAAGACAATTTTGATTTTTTAATCTAACGGGTTTTAATTTCGCTTTTACTTTTTCAGAAGTTGTAGGACTTTAGGTTATACTTTTTTGCAGATTTTTGTTAACACATGTAGGGATAGGATGAGGATGGTTCTTTTTTAAATTTTAATTCTTATTTCCATAACAAGAATATTTTCGTATTTAGCTGATATTAGAATAGAAAAAAAAAACAAAGAAAAACCAAACACAAAAAGCTTCAAATATTAAAAACTTCCATGGAATGTAGGAAAAAATGCAGGCATGGGCAAACTTTGACCAAGGGCAAATAGACCCATAGACGTGGATTTTTAAAGAATATGTTTTTAAGGATCAGTAAACGTGGATTTTTAAAGAATATTATTTGAAGGACCAAAAGACGGGGATTTTTAAAGAATATTTTTTCAAGGACCAAAGACGTGGATTTTTAAAGAATATTTTTTCAAGGACCAATAAACGTGGATTTTTAAAGAATATTTTTTCAAGGACCAATAACCGTGGATTTTTTAAGAAAATTTTTTCAAGGACCAATAAACGTGAATTTTTAAAGAATATTTTTTCAAGGACCAAAAGATATACGTGGATTTTTAAAAAATATTTTTTCAAGGACCAATAAACGTGGATTTTTTAAGAAAATTTTTTTCAAGGACCAATAAACGAGGATTTTTTAAGAAAATTTTTTCAAGGACCAATAAACCTGGATTTTAAAGAAAATTTTTTCAAGGACCAATAAACGTGGATTTTAAAGAATATTTTTTCAAGGACCAAAAGATATACGTGGATTTTTAAAAAATATTTTTTCAAGGACCAACCAATAAACGTGGATTTTTAAAAAATATTTTTTTCAAGAACCAACCAATAAACGTGGATTTTTAAAGAATATTTTTTCAAGGACCAATAATCGTGGATTTTTAAAGAAAATTTTTTACAAAATCTTATTTAAAGTACCATTGTCTGCCCACCCTTGCATGAATTAAAAAAAATCAACCATTTCATTTCGGTTTGATTTTCTCCAGTAGTTTTTTTTTTTTTTCATTTTTTTTTTTTTCATAATGCAAACCCACCCACTTCTATACACCTCACGCAACGACAATCACATCCACAGCTTCGAAATAAACTTTTTGATCAGGCATTGTTGCCACACCGCCATGATTCATTATGAAGCGCCGACTCCATTACTGCCAATAACTACAACTCAGGTAATGCTTACAACAGCAGCAGCAACAACACCAATACTGAACACAAGTAATACGCTTTGCTGCATTTGCTATTTCTAGCTGGGAGCAGCAGTACCCTGCTACTACTACTACTTCTTCTGCTTCAGCTCCAGCTATGTTCATCGTAATTTGAACAAACACAAAAAGCGTTTTGATTAAAATTTCTGATTACTCGCGATGAGAATATCAGAGCAAGAAAAAAAGATTGAAAAAAAACTAAAACAAGAAAATAGAAAATATAGAAAAAGAACACACAGGAAAAAAGAACTCACCATCAACACCAAATCAAAAATCTGTGTAAAGGTAGAACGGAGTCGTGATGAAAGTGTAAAGGCAAACGTAACAACGAGCAGAAGAAGAAGTAGGAAAAAAAGCTATCGTCATCAGCATAACTAAGGAGAAATAAACATTATCGAGAACTAGGACATTATGGTTAAGGTGAGAAGTACAGTGGGTATAGTATGAATTTCCAAAAATCCTTTGATACATCCATCATATGCTCCATCAGCGACCTTCACACCAAACTTAAAATTTCTAGCTCTACTGGTTCGTCAAATACTAAGGGTACCGTATTTAGTACCTTATCGTACAGTTCTAGCACGGATTTCCAAAAACCCAACCAATTCGTCTGGGCAAGAGTCACTATTGATCCGAAAGTGTCGGATAAGGTTGGGTTTTTGAAGACTTGTACGAGAATGGTACGAAAAATACTAAAAGGTACTGAAAGTGGTGCCCTCTGTATTTCAGGAATCAGCTAGAATAGCTAAAGACCATTTTGAATAAGGGTCACTGATAGAGTGTATGCTGGATGTATGGATGGATGTAACAAGGGGTTTTGGACATTCCCACTATGAGTGTACGAAAAGTACTAAAATGTACAACATTTGGTTCCATTCGGCATTATGTAAACGGTTAGAGCTAACAACTTGAAATTTGGAATGGGAATCCAGGTTGAGGGATAGAGTCGATGCAAGAAGGTAGTTTTGGAAGTGTGTTCTCATGTGTTCAGAAAGTACTAAACGGCACTAAATTTGGTACAATTTGAATTTGGAGGAACGGATGGGACTGGAACCCGGAAATTTTAAATTAACATTACTGGCAGAGTGCAGGATTGGAATATTGAGGTACTTTTCGAAATTTCTTCTTATGTGCACGAAAAGTACTAAGTATTACTAAAATTGGTAAAATTTCGATTTAGGGGTACCGATAGAGCTGGAATATTGAAATTGGGAAATAAGATTTCCATGGGATTGTATGATTGAGGGTTGTGTGTAGATTTGGAAATTTGTACTTATATGTACTAAGTGGTACTTAATTTGGTACACTTTAAATTTTGGGGAGAACCAGTAGAGTTAAAATCCTAAAATTTGAAAATAACTTTTCTATTGGTCTGTATGATGTAGATAGTAATGAAAATTTGTACTTATATGTACTAAATGTTACTAAATTTGGTACAATTTTAATTTTAGGAGAACCGGTAGTGTTGGAATCCTGCAATTTGGAAATAAGATTACTATTACTAGGACTGAGGTTTGTAGCTTGGTTTGGAAATTCATACTTATAGGTACTTAATAATTTGGTACAATTTAATCTTTGGGAGAACCGGCAAAGCTGTAATCCTAAAATTTGGAATTAAGATTTCTATTGGTTTATATGATATAGAAAGTTATGAAAAATGGTACTTATGTGTACAAAACGGTACTAAATTTGGTACACTTTGGATTTGGGTGAACCAATAAATCTACTATCCTGAAATTTCGTACTTATAATGGGTGAAGCGGTAGTGCTGAATTTTGAAAATAGGATTAGTATTGCATTTTAGGACTAAGTTATGTAGGTACCTATGCGTACTACATTTGGTACAATTTGTATTTTTGGAGAACCGGTGGAGTTGGAATCCAAAAATTTGGAAATAATATTTCTATTGGATTGTATGATGTAGTCAGTTATGGAAATTAGCACTGTGTACTAAATCGTACTAAATTTGGTACAAATTGTAATTGTGATGAATCGAAAAGGCTAAAATTCTGAAATTGAAGATAAAATTTCTATAGCATTGTATGATTGGGGTATGGAAGTAGTTATGGAAATTTAAAGTGTTGGATTGGTGTGTGTAGGAAGTTTTGGAAATTCGTACTTATGTGCACTAAATTTGGTACAATTTGGATTTGTGTGAAACGACATGAATCATGAAATTTTTTATTAAGATTACTATTGGGGTGTATGAACCGGTTATGTACTTATTGTTAGAAAATATTGAAATTATTGTATTGAAGTACGTTTTGGTACTTAAAATTAAACTTTTTGTTTTGAAAATATGTACGAAAATTACTAAATTGTACTAAATTTGATAGAATTAAGTATTGGGTGAAGAGGTTGTGCTTGAAATCTGGAATTTGGGATTGACATGTTCTATTCATGTGCAGACTGGAAATATGGAGGTTGTTTCGAAAATGTGTATCATAATGAAGTATATGATTCGGGTATGTACGAAATGGTACTAAATTTGAAACAGTTTGGTATACGGTGAAAGGGGTGAAGCTCGAATTTTGAAATTTTGTATTGATATCTCTCTTGGTAGTTCAAGGGTAACCTGGTTCAAGTGTAACCTGGGCATATGGAGGTTGTTTCGAAAATATGTACTATAATCGTACGAAAAGTACTGAAGTGTACTTTATTTGGTATTGCGTCATGGAATAGAGATACAATTCTGAAATTTGATATATACATTAGATATTTACATTCTGTGTTTGAGATTTTCTAATTTGTTCTAAATGGTACTAGAATGCAGCTGCAATTACGAAATTTGATATTGAGGTATCTCTCCAAGTATTTGGTGTTGAGATATGGAGGTGGTTTAGGAAACATTTACAGAGCTAAAATCCTGCAATTTGTTATCAAGGTTACTATTGATATATGAGGTTGGGATATGGAGGTTATTTTGAAAATGCGTACTATAATTATTCGAAAGGTACTAAATTTGGTATTGGGTGAAGGGATAGGGTTGAATCTGGGATTGAAATATGGAATTAGTTCTGGAAATGTATACTATAAGTATACGAAAAGTATTAAGTGATACAAAATTGGGTGATGGGTAAAAGGGAATCGCGGATTATTTTCATGAGGTCTCTGTTGTGGAAATATGTACGATAATTGTACCAATAGTACTAGTTTGTACTAAAACTGGTATTGTGTGAAAGAACTTAGCTGAAATTCTAAAATTTAATATAGATGTCACTGCTGGGGTCTGCGATTTACCATAGTTCTAAAATTGAACTAAATTTGGAAATAGGAGAAGTTAAAGAGCTGAAATCCTGAAGTTTAAAATAGATGTTGGTTTCTGCTAGATATAGTGGTGGTTTTGGAAAGGCGCGCTATAAAGCTGGAATCCTGAAATTTGATATTGGGGTCTCTGTTGGTATCTGAGGTTGAGATATGGAAGTGGGTTTGGAAATATGTGCTATAGTTGTTTGAAAAGTACTAAATGATACTAAATTTAGTATTGGGTGGAGGAATATACAGCTGAGCAATTAAAATTGTAATTACAATAGCTGTTGGTATCTAGTATTGTGATATGGATCAGGTTTGCAAATGAGGACTAAATTATACAAAAAGTACTAAATTTGGTGATGAGTAAATATATAGATCAGGAATCCCGACATTTGATATTGAGGTCCCTGTTGGTATCTGGTGTTGAGATCTTGTGATGGTTTTGAAAATGTGTACTAAAATTTACGAAAACTGCTAAATAGTACTAATTTTGAATTTTGTTTTGGACATGCGTACTACATGTCACTTTATTTGGTATTGAGTGAAATTATAGAGATGATATTTGAAATGTGATATTGAGTTCTCTGTTGATATCTGAGATTTAGATATGGGGGTTGTTTTGGAATTAATTAATTTTAAGAAAAATATTCGATTTGGCCTTGATTTAATGTATAGAGGTAAAATTCTGAAATGTGATATTTAGATAACTCTTAGTATGTGAATTTAAGATTTGGAGCTGAAACCATGACATTTTATTTTCCCATAACTCTTGGTGTCTATGATTCAGATATGGAAGGGTTTTGCCATTGAGTACTTAAAGTTACTAAACTTTGGTATTGAGTGGATGTATAGAGCTGAAATCCCTACATTTGATATTTAGGTCTTTGTATATGTTGTTGAAATCTGGTAGTGGTTTTGGAAATGTGTACTAAAATTTACGAAAAGTACTTAATAATTTTGGATCACTTTTGGCATCTTGGATGGAGAGATGGAGATAGTGTGAAATTCTAGAAAATCTGGAGGTATCGATATATGGGGGCTATACCAAATAGTGGACCTGAATCGAACTTTATTTAACAAAGATAAAACAGACCTCCCGAGAACCTCAATTTTCAAGTTTATGCTGATTTGGTTGGAAATTGTGGCAGAAAACTTCAAAACACCAGAAATTGGGAGGTATGCTACATGGGGACTATACCAATTAGTGGACACGTAGCGAATATATATTTTTTTCAGTGAAAGAACAGTGCTATCAAGAACCGCAAATGTAAATGTTCAGCTGATTTGGTTGTAAATTGTGGCAGAAACCACTCAGCACGCGCCACCCTAGAATGGTTACAAAATGAGGTTCTTCGCTTCATTTCCAATCTTTTGGACTATTGTGTCTGGTTGGCACTAAAAAATACCAAAGTGTCTATCGCCTTAAGCAAGCGCTTCGTTGGAAATGGGCCAAAATACCGCAAAGCTAGATTGTTGCAGTTTTTTATCTCCCAATTTTTTTTCTCCCCAATTTTGAAGCTCTAGACTAGATAATGTGGACTCTATCGTATTTCAAAAAACCGGACATCGATAAATCGCCTTATAATTTTATTCACGTCAGAAATATATCCGACGAATATTTCGAGGTGTTGCAAAGAAATGACAAATTTAATACACTCTCCATTGAATGGCCGGGGGGTATAAGAGGGCCTCACACGAACGAACGAATCAAAAAATTGAAGGTGGATTTTTCAATGACCAGGTAGCGGACACTTGCTAACCCTTTACGTAAAAGTAAAGCAACTATGGGAAAAATAAATTCTGGCCATTATGGCCGTAGTAGAACTAAATCAGCACTGGTTTTTCAAGAGACGGGAATCTTTTCGGCTGCAATAATGGGGTGCCTGCCGAGGAAGAAAGTAGTTTTTGCCCAACTAAATTGGAACGGTCCACTTGTTCGAAATGCGGGTTGAGGTCTCATGACATACATATTATACTACTGCCTACTATAATCCAAACACTTGTAAACCGATTAAGCTTGGATGGTACCGATTTTTAAGTTTAGACCACATCACATGACGATCACAACTTTGTCGAACCTTACAATATTTCATAGAACCCTATACTGTAAAGGATAGTTCCCGCCTTATACGAATATATATTCGAATCCCAAACTTCACTTAGATTCTCTCCTACCTTAAATCCCGTTTTCTGATCATAAATCAGGTCCACTTTTACACCACTGTATCATTTCCATTCCAGCTACTACTATGGATGTATTAGTTACTCAGAATTACAACTTACACAGAAAAAACGGGTTCTACAAAAAATGCCGTGCATGGAATGATGGCTATAACTTCGTCACCCTTAACTGCCAACGGAATATTGAAATTTTGTGATTGTTAGCAGAAAGTTGATTTAAAGTATGCTGCTGATGGTGGGGGTGGTAGTGGTAGTGAGCCAGCAGAACAAGTACAAGAACAACAACAACAGCGACGAAAACACTAAAAACTTTAGATTTGTGTTTGGTTTTAATTAGTGTTATATTTCAGCAACGTGTTTAACTGCTTCAACTGCCACTTTTAGTTGTTGTATTTTTTTTTCGTTCGGAATGAGCTACTCAACCAAGTAGTGTCAAGCAGTTAAAGAGCACAGCCGCCTGCCCGCCACGGTCGCTCCTAGTACTCAATCAGTCAGTCAGTCGGTTAGGCAGCTAGTTAGTTAGTTTGTCAGCCAACACGACAGGCTTCGACAGGTTTTGGGTTCCTTATGCGGCGAAAATGTTAGCGAAATGGCACAGCCAACACACTCACACACACACACACACACCAAAAAAATGAAGATTGATGATTTCAATTTGATATTTTATGTTTGCATAGTCAATACTACCGCCAATACCAGGGCCACTCGTCGACATACATAGGAACCATGATGGCCGTTTTAAATTTGGTTGCCACTTTGATTTTGTGTTCGAGCATGTCAAATGGAGAAGGATCCTAAGTGGGGATTTCAAATTTGAAATTGCCAAAGGTTTACTCGATGGTGTAGAACTTTGGATCTAAATATAGATTTACATTTTTAATTTAAAATATTTAATTCCGGATTTCCATTTGTTATTCGGAACCTATCAATTGCAATTCGAATTCCAAATACATATATAAGTACAGCAAATTTCTATCGAGAATCCTCTACCTGGCCTCAGAACTAAAAATTCTAGACCTACCATTACTAATAGTATTTTATGACAAGATATCCATGTGATGAAATAATCAACATTATTAAAAAGCCTCGGTATGCCGACAGATATGTACAGGGTGCGATGAAAAAACTGCAATCAACTTCAGACTGCTGTCATTTCAAAGACACTCGTCCGATAGCTGTTAAAATTATTTCAGTGACAGCTCATTATATGGTTTACAACCGTACAAAAGCATTTTGATGCGAAATTTCAAGGAAATAAGTTCTTCGTGATGAAATTCAAGCGTGGTATTGTGATTTCTTTATATTTGGCTGGAAAAGCCCAAGTGGATATCGCTAGAGCACTCCAGCATTTAAATGTGAAAAAATCTTTTGTGTCCCGTAACATCTCTCATTGCCATGTTACTGATAGCGTAGCCCGACGTCAAGAAAATGGACGGAAGGAAATAGCAACATCAGCAGAAATTGTTCGAAAAGTAAAGAAGCGACTTGATCGAAACCCACGTCGCAGTGGCGAAAAATGTCTCGTGAGCTGAACATATCGTAATATTCCATTCGGCAAATATAGAAAAATGAGTTCGGGGTAAAGCCATTGAAATTCCAAAAAATGCAAGAACTTACACCGCAACAAAAAGAAAATAGACGCAAAAGAGCTAAAGAGTTGTTTCGCGTGGTGAACTGCCGAAAGTGGTGAACTGCCGAATTTTGTTTTCTCCGATGGGAAAACATTTGTTATTCAGCAGTTTGTAAATGATCCAAATGATCGTGTTTACTTGCCAAAGAGGTCAGCTGAAAATGTGCACCTTCGGTTGACCACCAGAACTCAAGCGGCGGCCATGATGATGGTGTGGGCCGTCATAACAGCTGATAATTGCTCTCCGCTCGTATTAATCTACCGTGGCATCAGAATAAATTGCCGAATATTATCGCGAAAATATTCTGGAGGATGTATTAAAACCTTAGGCACGCAAACATTTTGCCGCAGAACTTGGACATTCCAACAGAACTCAGTACGCGCCACACAAGAATGGATACAAAATGAGGATCCTCGCTTCATTTCCAGCGCACAATGGCCACCAAAATCTCCGAATACAAAGCCGTTGTATTATTATGTCTGGAGTATTTTGGAAAGCAAGGTTGGCACTAAAAAATACCAAAATGTCGATCACCTCAAGCAAGCGCTTCGCCGGGAATGGGCCAATATAACGCAGAGCAACATTCGGGCAGTGTGTGACGTTTCATTGGCCGTTTGAAGGCCATAACTCGTGCCAAACGCTACCAATTCGAACAAATCTAAAGTTATTCTAACATTGGACGCTATTTCCGACATTGTTTGTTTTTTGGCCGGGCCGAACTTTGAATACCCTCCACAATTTGGTACAATTTTGGCAATTTCCAAAAAAATAAAATCCGGTAAAAATTCTATTAAAATCTTAAAAATACTGAATGTAGCCGTATATTATGGTCTATACGACGACATAGACCTGCATAGGCAAATTTTTTCATAATCTTTGACGTTATGCAAATAAGAAACTTGAAAAAAATCTATTTATAATGTAGAAAAATCATCAAAATACCGAATATAGGGAGGTGCCATGGGGGTTATAAAACGCAGACCAGCGCAGACAATTTTCTGCCATAACCTGTATCCATTACGAACTTCAAATACAAAATTTGAAATAATTCCGGTAACTAATGTCACTAAAATCATCAGAATACGGAATATCGGGGTACAGTTATATGGAGGCTATACGAAGATGGGACCTGCACAGACAATTTTCTGTCATAGGCTGTAGTATTCATTACGAAATTCAAATACTAAGTTTGAAATAGTTGCGGTAAAAAATTTCGCTAAAATCATCAAAATACCCAATATCGTGTTATATGGAGGCTATACCAAGACGTGGACCTACATGGTTCATTTTCTGTTTTATGCTGTAGTATCTATTACGAAATTCAAATACCAAATTTGAAACAATTCCGGTAAATAATGTCGCTAAAATAATCAAAATACCGAATATCGGCAGGTACCGTTACATGGGGGCTATACGAAGACGTGGACCTAAATAGCCCATTTTCAATACCAAATTCCTGCACACACATAATACACAATAAATCGACAAAGAATTTTATGCTGATCAAGAATATATATACCTTGCGGGGTCTAAAATGTATATTTCGATGTGTTACAAGCGGAATGACAAAGTTAATATACCCTCCTTTCCAAGGTGGAGGTTATAAAAATTTTAAAAATTATGTCGTTTGACTTTGTTGTAGTTTTTTATCTCACCCTGTATATCAATCAAACACATTGTTTTATATTTCAAGTTATCAGTGGGTAATTTAGCTTCTCTAAAAAAATATTCAGAATGTGATCATTTTTCGGTATAGCCCCCAAATAGAGGTGCCTTCTGTTTTTCGATTTTTCAAAGGCATTGGTCCTAGTTTTCTAAATAAATCAGCTATGACTCCATATTTTGGGTTCTTAGTTGGTTGTGTTACAACTCTTCTGCAAAAATATCCAATGTATGTCGTTTTTTTAGTAAAATACCCATGTAACGATACCTACAGATTTTCGGTACTTTGAGAGCCACGGCCTAATTTCTATTTCGGGTTTTTACTGGGCAGTTAAACTTCTCTCAAAAAATACATACATACAGACAGTACTTTTACATTTAAAGGATTTCAAAGATAATTGATCTGATCATAAATCAAGTTTTTATGTGGCGAAGGGTATTAAAAGTCCCGTCTTGCTTAACTCTCTCCCGTCTTGCTTAACTCTTAACCTCTCTGAAAATATGTTCAATGAAGTTTTTATTATCGACTGAGATGAAAATTTCCACATATTATTTGCTTGGCACAAGGACGATCCCTTTAGAAATTGTTGGTAATCGGTTCAAATTCAAATATGTATAGCTCCAATTTGGATGGATTTTCCGCACATTCGACAGGATTCACCCTCGAAACAAGTACTTCAAATTTAGCGAAAACCGGTTCAGATATAACTATAGCTCCCACATAAATGTTTCATCCGATTTGGTGTTTAAGTCCTTATACATTCGTAATATGCACACCACAACAATGATAATGGGTACCGGGTATAAGTTACAGCTCGAAAATACAGGATTAAAAATTTATCAAGATCGGTTCAGATTTGGATATAGATATATATCTTAATCCGAATTCATGGTTGTTGTTCACCAAAAGCCTCCGTCAAAATTTGACGATTTGATGAAATTCAGAACTGGATATGCCACCGATAGCCATGATATACATTCAAATAAGGTTCATAGTTGGCATGATCTACTTCACATAAATTCCTAATATATACTTTTTTGTTACGGGAGATCTACTAAACATGAATATTGGTGTAGGGTATCATATAGTTGGACCCGTCGATTTTTTACCTTTCCTATTGCACACTTCATTTTGGTATAGTCTGAATTGAGTGAATTGAATCTCATTTTAACAAGTTAAAAAGTATCAGTTGGTTCTGTCGACAGACCAATACCCTCAGCCAATGATGGATTATTCAAAAATATTTTGATCTCTGTTATGATTATTGAAACTCTTGACCCTCTATGGAGTGGGTTCTGAAGGAATGGGCCAATATTGTTCATTTCATATCGGACCTAAATAAATACGATATAAATATTGCGATGTGTCAGGTTTGGTATATACTGGTTGCGTCATCATAAAATTCCGAGAGAAATATTTAGATATAGCAAATTTGTAAAGAATTGCTGGGTGAGGTACCTGAATACGTTCGCAGCTATGTATCATCCTCACAACAGATCTGGTGTTAGCAAAAAATTTTTATCGGTGAAATTTGAAGAGAGATAAATACTTATTTGCCTTACTTTAAGCGTTTGGTTTCTCAAAATCTTGAACCATATGTGGGGGAGGTACCTGAAGAAATGGTCAGATCTCTACCATCTTTATAACAGATCTTGTGTAAATGGAAATATTGAGATGTGCCAAATCTGAATGGAATCGGATGTTAATTTAGCGTTATATGATGGATGTTCAATATTTTTACACTTTGTGAGGGGGGTACCAGAAGGAGTGGACCGATATATCCCATCTCCACAACAGATATTGTTTTAGTAGAAATAATGAAATATGTGAAATATAAAGAGAACCTGATGCATATTTCGGATTTTATAAACGTTTTGGATATTCAAAACTTTGACCCTTTGTAGGGTAGGTACCTGAAGATATGGTCCGATCTCTACCGTTTTTAAAACACATTCTGTGTTGATGGAAATATTCGGATGTGTCAAGTGTAAATTGAATCAGATGTTAATTTTGCGTTTTATGAGCTTAATGGATATTCCAAATTTTGACCATTTTTGTGGAAGGTATCAGAAGGAGTGAACCGATATATTCCATCTTAACACCAGATCTTGAGTTTATAAAAATATTAGGATGAGTAAAATTTTAAGACAATCGGATTCTAATATAAAATTTTATAAAAGTTGTAATTATTCAAAATTTTGACCTTTGTGGGGAGGTACTTGACGGGGTGGACCGATATTGTCCATTTTCGCGCCTGACCTAAAACTGATGCAAATATTAAGATTCGCAAAGTTGAAACAAAATCGAATTATCCTTTCTCTTTTTGTGCAGAACATGTATTTTTTGAAAATTTCGACCATTTGTGGGAGAGGTACCAGAAGGAGTTGACCGATACATTCCATCTTCACACCAGACTTTGGGTTAAAAAAAGTGTTGCGATGTGTGTAATTTAAATATAATCGGACACTCACATCACATTTTATAAAAGTTATAATTATTCAAAATTTTGACCCTGCCCCAGGTACCTGATGGAGTGGACCGATATATTCCACCTGATCTTGAGTTTATAAAAATATTAGGATGTGTGAAATTTTAAGACAATCGGATTCTAATATAACATTTTATAAGAGTTGCAATTATTTAACATTTTGACCCTTTGTGGGGAGGTACCTTATGGAGTGGACCGATATTGTCCATTTTCGCGCCTGACCTTGCAATAACGAAAATATTAGGATTCGCAAGTAAAATTTTGACATTTTGTGTTGGAGGTACCAGAAGGAATGGACCGCTATTGCCCATCTCCGAACTCGATCTAAGTTTGACAATAATATTACGATGTACCAATTTTAGATCAAATCGGATACTCTCTTCGAGAGTTATCGTGAGCACCAGCCAGACAGACGGACGGACGGACATAGCTAGATCGACTCCAAATGTCCTGAAACAGATTTGGTCCAAAGAGACCTAGGGTCCGAAACTGTAATTTCGACTATGAACTTTTTGGCCGTATCAAATGACATATACCCTCTTATAGCCATATGGCTAGGCTGAGGGTATAAAAACAACGATCTCTATATCTTTGAATCTTTGAAAATTCCACTTGCTGTTCATCGGATACTTCCCCCCCGTTTCAGTTTTCGGACACAATTTGATTTTGCATATTTGCCAGGTAAATATTTTTGTTGTCTATCATATTACAGCGTAACTGCTTCAGGGTACTTAATGTCAAATATCCGTTCATTTAAAACCATGATGTACTGTGACGAAGTGAAAAATTTTACTGCACAAATCATTTCACCTGGTGGATAACCCATACCGATGCAACGATATGTGTGTAGTAGTCTCGAACACCAACACTACCACCACAATGGCAAGCCTTTTGTCCGTATAGCCGCGTCGACAAATGACGATGACGACGACGACGACCCAGGCTTGGGTCGTTCATTCCATAGCCAATTAATATATTTTTGTGCTGTCACAGCATGTTATGCAGTAATTAATCAAGTAACTGATATCACCCGAAATTTACGGATTGTTGGCTGTCTCCATTGGGCCGCCATAATATGTCAGTTTGAATTTAAAACGAAAACGAATTGGGGGAAATTTGAACGTTGTTCAGTTGTGAGTGCCGGTTACGGCTTTCAAGGGACCCCTAGTAGTTTTCGGTGAAAATTTGATTAATACCAAAATGATGTCTATCAAATGCCACAATAAATTTTTGTATAATTTTATTGAATATTTTTGCATTACCCATTCCATGGGACAGGTGGCAGCTACATAGCACGGATGTATACCTGTGTGTGTGTAACTCTCCCTTCCTCGTTTGCTGACAGTCGTAATCAAGCGGAAATGAAAATGAAAATTAAATGAAATGAAATATTTGCTGTCATCAATTATTAATTGTAATGAGAATTTCATTTGAATATCGGGTGATAATTACCGTGGCATAATTAAGTTTCATTTGAAATATTCATATTTTGTTGATTCTAAATCATTAAATGAATAACAAATAATGAATGCAACAATTTCATTTGAGAATTTTTGCAAGATTTTAATTTATATAATTGAGAGGACTAAAATATCTGCGGTTGGCATTTGCTTTGTTTAATTAAAATTGAAGAATTTGTAAAGATATGACTAAAATTTTATTTGAAATTTTAATTAAAATTAATTAAATTGATGCTTGATTTCAGAATTCAATAAAAGACCATAGAAATAGGATTATTATCGTTGAAAATGTTGACCTTTTGTGTCTGGGGGTACCAGAAGGAGTGGCCCAATATTGCTCATCTACGAATTCGATTTAAGTTTTTAAACCCTCTACCATACATAGCATGGAGGGTATATTATGTTCGTCACTCCGTTTGTTACTTATCGAAATAATAATTTTAGACTTAACAAAGTATATACAGGGTGAGATGAAAAAACTGCAATAAACTTCAGACTACTGTAATTTCTAAGCCACTCGTCCGACAATTGTTATAATTATTCCAGTGACAGCTCATTATATTCATTACAAGCGTACAAAAGCATTTTGGTGAGAATTTTCCAGAAACAAAGTTATTCGTGATGGAATTCAAGCGTGATTTCTTAATATTTGGCTGGAAAACCACAAGTGGCTATCGTTAGAGCACTCCAGCGTTTAAATATGAATAAATCTTTTGTGTCTCGTGCCATCGCTCGATACCGTGATACTGGTAGCGTAGCCCGACGTCAAGGAAGTGGATGAAAGGAAACAGCAACATCAGTAGAAACGGTTCGAAAAGTAGAGAAGCGATTTGATCGAAACCCACGTTGCAGTGGCCGAAAAATGGCACGTGAGCTGAACATATCGCAATATTCCATTCGGCAAAAATTGAAAAATGAGCTCGGGGTAAATCCATTGAAATTCCATAAAGTGCTAGTACTTACACCGCAACAGAAAGAAAATAGACTCAAAAGAGCTAAAGAATTGCTTCGCTTGGCCGAAAGTGGTGAACTGACGAATTTGGTTTTCTCAGTTGGGAAAATATTTGTTGTCCAGCAGTTTCTAAATAAACAAAATTATCCAAAAGTACCAAAGTGTCGATCACCTCAAGCAAGCGCTTTGCCGGGAATGGACCAAAATACCGCAGAGCAACATTCGGGCAACGTGGGACGGTTTCATTGGCCGTTTGAAGGCCATAATTCGTGCCTAGGCGACCAATTCGACAAAATTTAAACTTATTCTAAAATAAATATTTTCTCTGGTTTTTCGACCTTTTTCGATAGTTAATAAAAACAATTATTTGAGCTTGAGGTCAAACTTTTTGGTTTTTTTTTTAATTATTTATTTTTCTTTTTCCGATATTTCGAAGCTCTTTGAGTTTCATCTTCAGGGTGATCTACAAATTAAATAACAAAACATACAACATATTAACATTATCACAGCACAGGACATAAACATGTAAAAAAAAAAAAACGCTTACTTGCAAATAATTAAAATAATAAACTTAAAACTAGCGTAGTGTGACTACTACCGTCAAGTGTTATTATTGCACTGATAATTATTTGCATATTGCACGATCTTTTTTTGTTAAATGCCTGTAGCAGTAAGCTGTGTTGTCCGTGTCTGCTTTGCTGTTTATTCTCTTTGTTGTTGATAAACTATTGATGTGAAGCATCTCTATCGTTAGTCTCTTGTTGTAATGATGTTCCGTTTGTAACACTCTCACGTCATCGATCTTGGGTGTATGGTTGTACTGTTTACAGTGTTCGGCTAACGCTGTTTTTTGTATCGAATTATTGTTTCTTAATTTGATGTCTGATTTGTGTGCTGACATCCTAGTTTTTAGTTTGTTTTTTGTTGTGCCAACGTAAAGTTTTCCGCAACTTTCTTCCTTGTTACCACCACATTCAATTTTGTAAACTACATTATGTTTGTCCATTTTTGGAATTTTACTTTTCATGTTTGTAAATAAAGATTTTGTTGTGTTATGTGAGCTATGTGCTATTGTGTATTTATTTTTGTCATATATTTCTGACTTTTCCAATCTTTCTGATATATTTGGTAAATATATCAGGGATTTGTATATCTTCGGCGGGTCTGTTTTCTGCGAATCTCGACTTGAATGTTTATTCTTATAATAATTTTCAATTAGGGATTTGGTTATATGTAATGGGAAGTTATTATTAATTAGAATGTCTTTTATTTTTAATTTGTTTTGGAAATGAAATTGTTCGTCGCTTATTGTTAGTACTCTATTTATTAAGTTTTTCGCTGTATTGATAATTGTTCGTTTTGTGTGTTTAGAGTAGTAATTTATTATTCTACCTGACGCTGTAGGTTTTTGATACCAATTTATATTTATCGTATTATCTGCATTTCTTATTGCTAATGTGTCCAAATATGGGATTTTTCCGTCGCATTCTTCTTCACATCAATAGTTTATCAACAACAAAGAGAATAAACAGCAAAGCAGACACGGACAACACAGCTTACTGCTACAGGCATTTAACAAAAAGAGATCGTGCAATATGCAAATAATTATCAGTGCAATAATAACACTTGACGGTAGTAGTCACACTACGCTAGTTTTAAGTTTATTATTTTAATTATTTGCAAGTAAGCGTTTTTTTTGTAACATGTTTATGTCCTGTGCTGTGATAATGTTAATATGTTGTATGTTTTGTTATTTAATTTGTAGATCACCCTGAAGATGAAACTCAAAGAGCTTCGAAATATCGGAAAAAGAAAAATAAATAATTAAAAAAAAAAAAACCAAAAAGTTTGACCTCAAGCTCAAATAATTGTTTTTATTAACTTATTCTAAAATTTGATGCTATTTCCGAAAATTGTTTCTTTCACCCTGTGTTGTTGAATATTTAGGATTTTTTTAATATAAGTTCTTGAAAAAACATTTATAAACAAGTACGCAAATGCTATAGCCGTGCGGCCCGACCATTAATACCCTACAAAAGTACAATATGTAAGACATTTTGACAATATTTTGGAATATTTTGCTTTTGAAATTATGACATAGAGCACTGCCCAGATAAAGGCCATTAGGTTTTTAACCACGGACATTTCCCCAATATTTGGGAAAAATTCCTATTATCATACAAAAAAATGGAATATATATCTTTTTTTGGCTCAGGCAAGAGGCCCCTTTGTATCTCCTTATTAACACTCATCTATATGATTTGCTTGTCTACGATATTTGGCTATATTCGTCAACGAAATCAGCATAAAAAGCCTAAAGTTTGCCTTTTGTGTATTTTGGATTTCGCCTGTTTTCGTTTCGGTAGAATGGAAATGTAGGTATTTTTTCGCACAAATGTAGTGGTCCATTCTACCTCTATTTCAGGTCCTTCAACGGCTGCAAAATCAGGAACATTCTTAGTTTTCGGACCATTTCAACTCCTAAATATATATATTGCAAAAATCTTTAAAAAACAATAGGCCTAGCCCTTCTGTGCCTAACTCTACCCTTATGATAATTTTTGTGAGGATCTACTATTTGTGAGGATTTACTATCGGTATCTACGTAAGGGTCAGAATTTACCTTTTCGTCTATTTGATATGGCGTCCTTGAAATTTTATTTCACAAAATCCCCAATATCCTGTCACGAAGTCCTTGATTTCATTTTAGTTCTACGAATCTCTTATACCGAACAAATTTTTGATAGAAAGTTTATGAAAAAAAAAATTATGAAATGTTTATTCATCGAGTTTAAGTTCCATGACAAAATATTCTTAAAAATACCAAAATTGATAATAACTTCAAAAATTCACTCCATTTATTTTATGGGACTAGCAGACATGAAATTCCTTACTTATCTCTTATTTATTATGGGCACCATTTAGTACTTAAAGAATATGTAATTAGGTCATCCCATGTCGGTGGTCATTACTTCTGTGTCGTACATCTTGATGTCTCAAACCTATCATCAAAATACGATATGCCATAATAACGACCCATAAAAACTGACCATATCCATATAACCACTTTTATGTTGCACCCAATCACATATGTTTTTATCATTTCTATGAAATGATTCAATAAACAAGAATAATGCAATTAAAGCCTTCACTGCAACTCATTTTTATGTTCCACCATTTTGCTGATTCAATTCTAGTAATTGTGCTAAGGTATATGTCAACGTTTGATCAAAACACGGCGGCAGATAAGTATTCCACTTCCATTAATAAGCAGTACTTTTGGTACAATGTAAAAAAATCTCTGTACAAATAGAAGTTAAGGCAATATTGCCATAAAATTACTACTAAACCAAGGTAAAACCTAGATTTATTGAAGTACTACCAACGGGTTGTCAGAGACAAACGAACATTTGTCCATCATACTGATATGACCCTTAAGAAATGTTGATGATTATGATGCGATCGTAAAAAAACGCACATAAACCAACCCACTGAATAACTTATAAATACACAATTACGCTACCCTCTGCGGTGGCAAATACAATTACACATTTAATTACACAACATAGTATAGTAGTAAAA
Organism: Musca domestica; assembly: GCF_030504385.1. Classification (NCBI taxonomy): domain Eukaryota; kingdom Metazoa; phylum Arthropoda; class Insecta; order Diptera; family Muscidae; genus Musca; species Musca domestica. The sequence continues at coordinate 268,847 of NW_026712299.1, read as the reverse complement.
CATAGCAAACACTCTATGTTAAGAAGGACATCAATAAAAATCTGTACCATAACATAGAACAAATTCATGCATCAATTTTTTCAGAACAGAAATAAGTGGCATATATGAACGTCATTACGACAATTGGACAAACACATGTGTAGGGGACATAAATTAAAACAGCCCATAATAAATAAAACATTAATGTGTAGGGAAAATAATAAACACCTTTGGTAATTTACAGAAATAGTTTCATTCACACAAACATAGTAAAGGAAAATTTTGCCAAAACAGATAAAAATTCCTTAAATCGGGCGATATCTTCATCTAAGGGCTACACCAATAACAAACGTACTACATGACACAGTGAATATATCTCCATAGCATGATGCCGGGTATGGAAAGGGATCAAACTATGTAAATAGACGATGCCATTCACATCCAAAGAAATCCACTGAAATGAATTTAAATGGAGGATATTTTTCAAACAAAAACAAGTAAGGAAAAGTCAAAAGTCGGGCGGGTTCGACTATATGATACCCTACTTCTCTTAGTATCTTTAGTAGAGCTCCCATAAAAAAAAAGAATTTATCTAAAGTACATGATACCACCTATCAACATTTGGCTTTAGAGCAGTTACAGTTTCAGAGGAAATTAATATATAGGAGGCATATCCAATTCTGAATCGATTTTCACTAAATTTGTCGGAGATATTTTAGTTTTTTTTTTTTTATACAAAATAACATTGCAATAGAGTGCATGATATCACTTCGACAAGGATTATATTAAAAAAATATATACCGGAGTCGACATTCCACCAAATGGAACGTCCCGAAATTCACTCCATTTAGACTGATATTAGCCATTACTATTTGCTCTACAAACCTGAAATCGGATTAAGGATAAATAAAATCGATAAAATTTGTCAAAGGAATTTCTGAGCTCTAAAACATATCTTGTACCAAATATCATTGTTGTCGCGTACATATTACGAATGTGAGGGACTTAAAGACGAAATTGGATGAAACATACAGCGTGATAAAAAAAACTGCAATAAGTTTAGATTTGTTCGAATTTGCCACCTTTGGCACGAATTATGGCCTTCAAACGGCCAATGAAACCATCACACCGTGCCCGAATGTTGTTCTGCAGTATTTTGGCCCATTCCCGGAAGAGCTTGCCTGAGGTGATCGACACTTTGGTATTTTTTTAGTGCCAACCTTGCTTTCCCAAGTGAACACGATCATTTTGTTTGTTCACAAACTGCTGGACAACGAATGTTTTCTCATCGGAGAAAACCTAATTCGCCAGTTCACCACTTTCGGCCAAGCGAAGCAACTCTTTAGCTCTTCAGAATCTATTTTCTTTATGTTACGATGTAAGTTCTTGCACTTTTTGAAATATCAATGGCTTTATCCCGAGCTTCTTTTTTTAATATTTTCCCAATGGAATATTGCGATATGTTCAGCTCACGAGCCATTTTCGGCCACTGCGACGCGGGTTTCGATCAATTGGCTTCTTTACTTTTCGAACCATTTCTGCTGATGTTGCTGTTTTCTTCCACTCCACTCTACTTCCTTGATATCGGGCTAAGCTACCAGTATCACGGTAACGAGCGATGGTACGAGGCACAAGAGATTTATTCACATTTAAATGCTGGGGTGCTCTAACGATATCCATTTGTGGTTTTCCAGCGAAATATATTCCATCACGAATAACTTTTTTCTGGAAAATTCTCACCAAAATGCTTTTGTACGCTTGTAAACAATATAATGAGCTTTCACTGGAATAATTTTAACATCTGTCGAACGAGTGGCTAAGAAATGACGGTTAGTTGCAGTTTTTTTCATCTCACCCTGTATATCGGTCCACGATATCGTATAGCTCCCATATAAAGATACCCCCCCCCCCCCCGATATTCAGTATTTTGTTAATTTCTGCCAAATTTTTCAATGGAATTGTCTTAAAATCCTCAAAAGGAGTTCCTTGTGAGTACATGACCTCCTGGAATAGAATTGTCTACATAGGTCAGTTTATCCCGATATTCGGTATTTTAATGATTTTTCCGACGTTATTCACGGCAATTATTTCAAATTACGAATATAAAATTCGGAACAGTTACCACAGCCTATGAAAGAAATTACTTATGCAGGACCTTGTCCTCGTATAGTACCCATATAACGGTTTTCATTTGAGCGACAATTTCCGACGGATTTTTTTTTTTTTTGAAAATTTTCTTACAAATGGTAGAGAGTATAAAAAGTTCGGCCCGGCTGAACTTAGCTGCTTGTTTACTTGTTGTCTAATATTTAGCGATTTTTTTTCCACATGGGAAAGTATATATGGATTTCCTATCTCGCCGATCTGAGTCGATCTAACTGTGTATGCCCGTCCGTCCGTCTGTCCATGTTAATTTGTAATCACTCTACAGATCGCAATTATGGCCCGATCTTCACGAAATTTAAAGTGAAGGTGGGGCTAGGGCCAGAACAGAATCTTATTGCTTTTGGAGATGATTAAGTCGTTCAAATGAACCCCGACGTGAAGTTTTGCATGAGAAGAGAGTTAAGGACAGGAAAGAAGTCTAGCATTTTAGATGACCATTGAACTACATTTAGCTGTACAATGGGCCAGATCAACTAACGACGAAGTGCGTAAATATTGGGGAAATGCTTCTGATAAAAACGGGTACTATCTGGACAGTGCTCCATGACATAATATCAAAAGCGAAATCTTCCAAAATGGATTTGGACATATGGGGGCTTCCAATATATTATAGTGTTGTAGAATATCACATGGGGCCGACCATGTGATACCACGACTCTAGCCTTTGTTTATTTGTTTGTCATGTTTTTTATCGCATGAATTTTTTTCAATTTGAATTGTAATTTTTTTATCTTACAACACTATGTTTTGTGGGTACCTCATTCGGGTCGCAATTATCATCCGATCGTTACAAAATTTTGCACGATTGTAGGGTAAGGATAAGAATAGAAGAAGACTATGGTTTTGGTAGCTTTGAAAGCTAAGCTATATCTGAATTCCGAAAAGTGTCACTTTTTTGTCATTTTTTTCCAAATTTCGTTAACATTCCAATTGAAATTTGACATACCTATATTATGTGTGTTTGGAGGTATCTGATGCTATATCTCGAGTTTCCTGTGGTAATGTATGTTACTCTCAGGCATTTTTCTGGACATTTTCAAGAAAATCTGTTCAGCGGTTTTTGAGTCCATAAATTACAAACAAAGAAACAATAAAACATAGAAACATTTTCCTCTTTTATAGATATAGATATATGTGTATTGGACTATACGGCTCGTTTTCGTCATTGAAGAAACCTGATATATATCCCCGAATAAAAACAGGTATATTATTTTCACTGCTCAATGCCCTTTTTCTCTGATAGATTTTTTCGAAACCCCCAAAAAAGTTATTAACACAATACTCCCAACCACATTGTGTTTACATAATACATATTCGACAATAAAATCCATCCGACCATTACAAGAAAATGACAACATGTAATCATAAACTCATGTTTCTTTTTTTCATTTTTTGTAGGTGAAACTTTAAGTGTTACTTTTGATGTTATTTTCGAAGAATGAAGCGATAAACTTTTCTCGCCCCGACACTCTCCAAATATTCCAAAGATATAAACCCATAAAAATTCGTGTCCTGTATTTTGTATTGCTGCTGCTACTTCCGGAATCTTTATTGTCAGAAAACAAAAATAAATCTTAACGATTTTATTTTCATCTCTTTTCATAACTGTCGTTGACAATCTTAATGTTGTCATGGCATTGTTGTTCTCGTTGTTGTTGATTAAATGAAAAGTATTCTTAGCCTAACAAAGGCAGCAGAGAAAAACAGAACAAAACAATGTTCGAATTGTGTCAAAGCCATAAAAATACATAACACCGTCATCACAAGAATGGATTTCCTTAGTTTTATAGTTCTTTGTACGCACTAAGTGCTCCGAATCATAATCTGAAGATGATGAGCTATTTTCGGAGTGGAATTGAAATGAATTGAAAATATGAAATATATCATTTGCAAGTGGTGGTCATTATTGAATACCCCAAGACATTGGCATTGACAGTTATGAGTGTAATGAATTTCCGTATTGTTTATTTTTGGAATTTATTAAAAGTTGTCTTTGAAATGGGTTGATCATATCAACCCACAGGAAGATTTTCAGAATGAGAAGAGGGAAATTGTATAGGCTTTACCATATCGTGTTGATGCTTGGTGTCCATCCCTTGGTATTTGTATTGCTAATGACGCTCACTTTAAAAACTTGTACAGGAAAGTTTGCTATGTAAAATATAATCATAATTCCCAGTTTAAAATTGGCTTAATTTGATTTTGAAGGATTTCTGTCTAGGTGTTACTAGTTTTGGAGCGAATTTCAGATTTCTATATTTTCATAGCTTTCCCTTTATATGAGTTCAGAAAACAGTATACAGGGTGGGACAAAAAACTTCAACAAATTCAAACGCCTTAATGTTTACATTTTTATACCCTCCACCTTGGAAAGGAGGGTATATTAACTTTGTCATGCCGTTTATAACATCCCTAAATATTCGTCGTAGACCCCATAATGTATATATATTCATAATCAGCATAAAATTCTAACTTGATTTAACGATGTCCGTCTGTCCGTCCGTCTGTCTGTTGGCAGAATAATTTGTATTGTGTCTAGGATGGTTGGTATTGAAAATGAGATATATCCGTCCACGTTTTTGTATAGTCCCCATATAACGAAACCTTCCGATATTCGGTATTTTGATGATTTTTGCCACATTTTTTCACGGATTTGTCTAAAAATTGATATTTGTAGGTGATAATGGGTTCTAAATCGTTGTATGTATAGGTCCACGTTTTGGTATAGCTCTCATATAACGGTATCTCCAGATATTCGGTATTTTGATGATTTTTGCCACATTTCTTCGCGGATTTGTGTAAAAATTGGTGATTGTGGGACACAATGGGTTCTAATGTTTCCTTTATCCTAGGGTGGAGGGTATTAAAAGTTTGACCCGGCCGAACTTAATGTTTTTTACTTGTTTTTTTTTTTAATTTTATTGAATAAAAGCGAATATGTTGGAAATGGCATCGCATTTTAGAATAAGTTTAGTTTTCTTCCGTCACACGCTGTCCGAATGTCGCTTTGCGGAATTTAGGCCCGTTCCCGGCGAATCGCTTATTTGAGGTGATCGACACTTTGGTATTTTTTAGTGCCAACCTTGCTTTCCAAAATACTCCAGACACAGTAGTCCAACGGATTGGTATCCGGAGATTTTGGTGGCCATTGTGCGCTGGAAACAAAGCGAGGAACCTAATTTTGTAACAAACTGCTGGACAACGAATGTTTTCTCTTCGGAGAGAGAGAGAAAACAAAATTCGGCAGTTCACCACTTTCCCCCCAGCGAAGCAACTCTTTAGCTCTTTTGAATCTATTTCCTATCTCTTGCGGTGTAAGTTCTTGCACTTTTGGAATTTCAATGGCTTTAACCTGAGCTCATTTTTCAATATTCGCCGAATGGAATATTGCGATATGTTCAGCTCACGAGCCATTTTTCGGCCACTGCGACGCGGATTTCGCTTCTTTACTTTTCGAACCATTTCTGCTGATGTTGCTGTTTTCTTCCGTTCACTTCCTTGACATACGCCTACGCTACCAGTGTCATGGTAACGAGCGATGGTACAAGACACAAAAGATTTATTCACATATATATGCTGGAGTGCTCTAACCATAGCCACTTGTGGTTTTCCAGCCAAATATAAAGAAATCACACTATCACGCTTGAATTCAATTACGAATAACTTATTTTATGCAAAATTCTCACCAAAATGCTTTTGTACGCTTGTAAACAATATAATGAACTGTCACTGGAATAATTTTAACAGCTGTCGGACGAGTGGCTTAGAAATGACTTTTTTCATCTCACTCTGTATTACATAGTTAAACGCAGTTCCAGGTCAATTTTTCAGAATTACGAGGTCATCTTCTAAGTTGAGTTGGATTTAATCCTAAGGGGTGATATCCCTTTTAACATTGATTTGACGGTTCATTACGTTTTGCCCTGCCTTCTGGGGCTTTTCAATTTTTCAAATCAAATATATATCATCCAAAAAGTCAATGTGGAATGAGAGGTTTGTCTTCTGAATAAAGCTAGAATCAAAAACCAAAAATCGAAGGAAGATCTACAATTTTAGGGAACTTTTGCCAATTTAAGATAGCAGAAAGGTGATCTAGTTTAAAACTATGCCAATGTTGGATAATCTTGTAAATATTAATAGTCACCCTTTTGGCTGTGATAAGCATTGAAGAAATCTCCGAAGGCATAGACTTTACGAAGTACTGGACATACCTTTCTTATCCAAAAATATCAACACAGGTTCTATTTGACAATGAAAGATACAATGGAAATATTTTATCAGAAGGATATAAATATTCGGTATTTTGATGAAATTAGACTTCGTATTCTAAGGAATTGGCTACAATTCGGTATTTGAGTAATTGTTTTTTTAGTATTATTGTCAAATTTAGATCGAGTTCGGAGATGGCAATATTGGTCCACTTCTTCTTGTTCCTCCCCCACCAAAATATTGACATTTTCAAATAAATCATCTTGCTTCTAAGAAAGAGAAAGGATCATCCAATTTTGCTCCAAGTATGCAAATGATACCTTTTTCATAAGTTCTAGATCAATATGGGCCCACTCCATCAAGCACCTCCCCCAAAAAGGGTAGAATTTTTGAATAATTACAACTCTTATAAAATGTAAAATAAAAGTCCGGTTGTCTTCAAAATACACATATTTCAATATTTTTACCTGCACAAGATCTGGTGTGAATATGGGCTATATCGGACTTCCTGAGGTAAATCCACCACAAAGGGTCAATATTTTGGATAACTCTAACGATTATTAAATGTAAATTTGGCATACAATTCTCTTTAAATTTCACACATCCTAATATTTCTGCTTAAACAAGACGTGGTATGAAGATGGAATATATAGGACCACTCCCTTCTGGTACCTCTCCTACATAACTTACTAACATAAGATCTGCTGTAAATGTAGTAGATATCGGACCACACCTTCTGGTACCTCCCCCAAAAAGGTCAGAATTTCCGATAACTATAAATTTCGCATATATCAATATTTTTACCAACACAAGATTTGGTTTGAAGATGGGATATATAGGTCAATTCATTATATTACCTTCCCCAAAAAAAGGGTTCAACATTTTGCATACCAGAAAGCTCATAAAATTCGAAATTAGCATCCGATTCTCTTCAAATTTCACACATTCCAATAACACATGATCTGGTGTAATCTTTTGTAACCTTTAGGCATTTCAATATTTCAATTTCAACACAAAATCTGGTGGGAAGGTTATTGATATCGGCCTTCTCCTCCTGGTATCTCTCCCACAATGGAGAGATACCAGGAGGAGAATCTCTCAAAACTTGCGAAAAATTATTCGCATAAAATTAGAAATAAATGCTTCCATAATCTGTTAGCATTGGAGGAAGTGAATTACTTGTGGTGCCTCATGCATATTTCAAACTTTTCGAAAAATTACAAAATAAAAAAACAATAAGTACGATCGGGCCGAACTTTGAATACCCTATATCATTGTGAACGACCTGGACCAGCATAGGCAATTTTCTTTCATAAACTGAAGTTCCCATTAGGAACTTCAAATACGAAATTTGAAAAAATTCAGGTGAATCATCTAAAATCATACAAATAACAAATATTGGAAGATGCCATTATATAGGGGCTATACGACATGGATCTGCATAGACAATTTTCCTTCATAGACGCCAGTATTAATACACTTTCCATACTATGGTGGAGGATATAATAAAATATCTCATATAAAGTGAAGAAAGAAGTCGATATAATCCAAATCTGATATGTTTTATGAACAATATTCGGAACCTCTCCTTATCAACAATTTGATAACTTGAGCGAAGGGGTAGAGCGAGAGGTGAAGAGTAGAAGAAAAATGAATGACTGTGAATTTTTGATATTTTTCTGCCTTTATTCGAAATTATATTTTTATTAGGGAATAAATGAAATAAGGAATAAATTTGATATCAAAAAAGGAAATACTTCAAAATTTATTTGAGGTTGTGGAAATAAATTTGAAATCGCAAAAAGGAAATATTTCATAACTTTATTTGAATTTGTGGAAATTCTGAATAAGTGGGAATTAATTAACTACGTATAAATAAAAGTAATATTCTCACATATAAGTGCATCAGTATATGTGAATATATTACTTTTATTAATACGTAGTTAATTAATTTCCACATTATTCAGAATTTCCACAAATTCAAATAAAGTTATGAAATATTTCCTTTTTGCGATTTCAAATTTATTCCCTTTTTTTTATTTTTTTTTTTTTGTCTAATAAAAATATAATGTCTATTGATGGCAAAAAACATCAAAAATTCACAGTCATTCAAGTATCCATTTTCCTCTAACTCTTCGCCTCTCGTTCTGTCAGCATGACTCCTCAAATCAACCATAATTGCATAACAAAATGTCAAAATGAATACTCGACAAAGACTGCACTTAAATATTCATTAGACCAAGTTCATTCATTCATTATACAAATGGTAGTTGTTGAATAAGATGCAGAAGAGAAGAAGAAGAATTTTCCATTCGATTTTTGTTCCTAGCCCTCGTCTTGCTGCTGTTGCTGCTTCGGTTAGCCCATGCTGTATGTCTGTCTAATTTGAATGTTTTATGGTCATGTTTCTTTAGTCAATGAATGTGGAAACCTCATATGAATAGAGTTGAAAATATATAATTTTCAATTTCAATTAGGGATGTCGGTGGGGGGGAAACTAATTTTAAAACAATAGGAATTCAAGATCTAAAATTATTCCCTTTGAGGGGAAACATGTTAAGATAGCAAAAGTGAATTGATTCGAATTTAAAACGAAATAAATCAATGGTCATGCTTTTGGGAAAATATTGTAGTTTTTAATTTTCCCACCCCATAATTCCTTGAATTATCCCAAAGTTTTTGTTTCCCATTCTTAAAAAAACTCCAATGATAATTTTCAAATTGCTTTTCGTAAAATTTCCTCATCTGCACATAAGAAATCCCAGTAATTCTGGCCATCCCCAATGTGTGTAGAGTATGATTCAATTTTCGACCGCACACACACACACACGTATATGTATGTTCACTTATATATGCATACATCAAATATATCCTTCTTTCAACAATTTCAAAATGTGGTAAAATCATAGTTGCAATTGTATGAGGTTAGATTTTTTGTGTCATTTTCTGAATAATTGAAATACGAAAATGAATGATGAATGTGCTGGAGATAGCAACATGAATATGGTAATATAAGACAGATAGCAACACACACACACACATACACATACATATGCATTTATGTATGCATTGCATACAACAAAGTTATCACCATGATAATTAAAGTGAAACTTTTCTTCCATAAATTTAATTTAATGAAATGGATGAGAAGAAGGGGTGGAATTGAATGGGGGATAAGAAACTTGAAGTAGTGACATATAATAAATGCTTGTAAAATATATTGTTACTAACATGGTTACATTTCGGAAGTTCACAGATAGTCTCAAATGATCCAGTATTTTGCTACGGAACATCATCAAAAATATATTTTATTATATAATCAATGCTCGTGGGAGTAGAATATTCTTATGGGATGTGCTTAAAGGTTATTTTTATAAATCCCCGATATTAGTCCTGATCGTCTCTAAAATCCACTACATCGGATTTCGGAAATAAATAATCTTAACCATGGTATTCCTTCAAATATTTTCTTAAAAAATATATAATATAAAAAAATAGTCCCCGAAAAAATATTAAAAAATTAAAAAAGTTCCTTGAATTATTTACGATTAATAGAGTTATATGTATCTTCTCATAGTTCAGTACAAAACGTATGAGTGATTTCATATTGTTCCTATCACTCATACGCGGAGTTTTCATGAAAACGACCAGAGTCGACGGAACTGCATGAGGAACTTCTTTGGTACAACTCTAACGATTACACCTCAGTTCTAGAAACTAGCCATTCGAAAATTTTCTTAAAAAATCTACGAAAATCACATTGACACTCCTTGAAAAATTACCTTAAAGAACAGTGCTATGAAAAAATTCACGATTTTAAGAGCGACAGTGCTTAAAAAATAATCTTGGAAAATTAATAGAATATTATGTGGATGATCCAGAAACAGTAACGTAAAACAAGTAAAAATGTAGTAAGTTCGGCTGGGCCGTTTGGCCATTTGGTACAAATTTGGCAATTTTCAAAAAAATAAAATCCATTAAAAATTCTGGTAAAATCTTAAAAATACCGAATGTAGCTGTATATTAGGGTCTATTCGACGACATGGACCTACATAAGCAACTTTTTTCATAAGCTATTATAATATTCAAATGCTTATCTTGAAAAAAAATCTGTTTATAATGTAGCTAAAATAAATAAAATACCGAATATAGGGAGGTACACTACGTGGACCTGCACAGACAATTTTTTGGCATAGGCTGTAGTATCCATTACAAACTTCAAATGCGAAATTTGAAATAATTCCGATAAATAATGTCGCTAAAATCATCAAAATACCGAATATCGACAGTTACGGTTATATGGGTGCTATACAGTACAGTTATATGGGTGCTATACGAAGACGTGGACCTACATAGCCCATTTTCAATACCAAAAATCATGTGTGCAAAAATCATGTGTGCACATTTGAGTAAATTTTTATCAACTTACTTGACTTCGTTCGGAAGCTAGAATGATTTCCACAGATGGACAGACGGATAGACGGACAGACGGGCGGACATTGATAAATCGACATAGAATTTAATGCTGATCAAGAATATATATACTTTGTGGGGCCCAAAAAGTATATTTGGAGGTGTTACAAACGGAATGACAAACTTAATATGCCCTCCATACTATGGTGGAGGGTATAAAAAAATTAAAATTATATCACTGACGGTTATAACGGTTAAATCCAATACAAAAACCAGTAAAGAAAGTCTTAAAGTCGGGCGTGGCCGACTTTATGATACCCTACACCACTTTACTAATTTAGAGCTCCGCATAACAATTAAAAGTTTTTATGGGAGAATTCAATCATACACGCTATGATTATAATTATAGTCTAAAGTTTAAGCAACTAAATATGCCGAAGCATTTGCATCTTTTAAATTCGGACTTGTATTGCCCATTTGGTGCTCAATTAATTTGAAATCGGATAAAGATATATATGGGAGCTATATCCAAATCGGAACCGATCTCGATAAAATTTAGCAAATAGGTTTCTGAGCTGTATTTGAAATATTTCCCTGAATATCGTTGTTACGGAGTGCATATTACGGCTGTGAGTAACAAATATGACAAATCGGATGAACATTATATATGGGAGCTATAGCTATATCTGAACCGATCTTCACCAAATTTGACATACTAGCTTTTAGACGCAATTCGGTCGTAAGTGCCAAATTTCATCCAATTTGGGCAAATATTAGACGTTTGGTGCACAATCAAAGGTAAATCGGACGAAGTTATATATGGGAGCTATATCCAAATCTGAACCGATCTCGATAAAATTTAGCAAATGTATTTCTGAGCTGTATTTGATATATTTACCCAAATATTGTTGTTACAGAGTGCATATTACGGCTGCGGAGGACAAAAAAAGAAAATCGGATGAACAATATATATGGGAGCTATAGCTATATCTGAACCGATTTCGATCAAATTTGGCATACTTATTTTCAGGTCCAATCTGATCGTACGTGCAAAATTCCATACAATTCGGGCTGATATTACACCTTTGGTGCGCAATAAAAGGCAAATCGGACGAAGATATATATGGGAGCTATATCTAAATTTTGACCGATTATTTCCAATTTCAATAGGGTTCGTCCTTGAACCAAACAAATGATCTGTGCAAAATTTCATCTGGATCGGGCAATAAATGCGACCTGTACTTTGTTTACAAAAATACATGGACAGACGGACAGACGGACGGACGGACGGACAGACGGACGGACGGACAGACGGACGGACGGACATGCATAAATCGACTCAGAATGTGATTCTATGCCGATCATCAAAAGGAACTATGGGTCTATCTCGTTTCCTTCTGCCTGTTACAAACAAATGCACAAAGACATAATACCCTGACCACCTTGTGGTGTAGGGTATAAATATTAAAATTCTTAAGGAATTCAGTTTAAGTTCGGCCGGTTTTTTTTATTTTTTTTTTTTTTTTTCAAGAAAATCGGAACGTCAATTTTCCCCTTCAAATGTCGGATAGATTCAAAATTTCCAGAAAAAAATCATTACGTCTTGCTTGACTGCATTCCAAAATTAAGATACCTGCACATATTGTGGGCAGATTTCTGAACATATATATCTTAAAAATCTAAAAAATCAGCTTCAATGTAACGGCCGTTCCCTTGTATATGTGGTACGGCTTGGAACTTACTTTCAGTATTAAACAAATTCGCGATTGAATGGAAGTTTTCATATTTGTCATAAAAGATACCTCCCCTACAAAAGTCAACATTTTGAATAGTTATAACCCTAAGAGTCCAATTGTCTTCAAATTAAACACAAATTTTGGGAGTCTCAATATTTTTACATGAATATACAATTTATCAGCCCACTCCTTCTCGTACCTCGCACACAAAGAGGTTCAAATTTTATAAGCAATTATTCGTGTTTATATGTCTGAGAGCCTATAAAAATAATTTTAAAAAGAAACGTCTGATTGTCCAACAAAAAAATTAAAGAAAGATTGTTGTCTGGTTCTTCTTGGAAAACATTTTCCAAAAAATCCGTCATTTTAGGCAATACAAAAGTGTTAAAATTTTTCTTAATTACTGACAGATGACTCTTTTTTCTCTTCGAAAAATCGACCAGAGGAGCGAAATGAGTTAAGACAACTAAAACAATGTTATAATGTGTGTGAAAATGTCTGTGAGTTGCCATATATAATCGAACGAAGTACTCCATTATCTTAACTCATCTAATACAATTAAAAATTTTGGTAAGGGGAAAATTACCAGAAAATCGAACGTTTATATCCAATTTTTAATTTATATTCACTCAGGTTTCTGGTTGAGACACATATATTTACATATAGCAAGTTGTAAAGATTAGCTGATTTGTTTCGTAAATTATGATAGGTAAAAGTATTGAAAATAGTGACCCTTTATGGGTAAAGTACCAGAAAGGGTTTGCATATATCATCACAACTAATCTTATTTTATCGAAAATGTGTGAAATTTGAAGAGAGCGTTTTTTCTTCATTTTTTAAAACCTATGTGGGGAAGGTACCAGAAGAAATGGTCCGATCTCTACCATCTTCACAACAGATCTGATATTGATGGAAATATTGAAACGTACCAAGTCTAAATGGAATCGGATGTTAATTTCACGATTTATAAGCTTCATGGGTATTCAAAATATTGACCCTTTGTGGGAGAGGTACCAGAAGGAGTGGTCCGATATATGCCATCTGTACAGCAGTCCTTGGCTTAGTACAAACAATGGGATGTGTGAATAATGAAGAGAATCGGATGCTTATTTCCGATTTTATAATCGTTATGGATATTCAAAACTTTGGTACCAAAAAAAGTGGACCTATGCATTCCATCTTCACAACAGACCTTGGGTTAATAAGAATATTGTGAAGTGTGTTATTTGAAGACAATCGCACCCTTATTTAACATTTTATTCGAGTTATACTTATTCGAAATTTTGATCCTTTTCTGTGGGAGGTATTTGATGGAGTGAACCGAGGTAGCGCTGATGGAGATATTAGGTTTTGCTCTCTGCACAGCAAAATATTTTCTTTGAAAATTTCTACCTTTTGTGGGGGAGGCACCACAAGAAATGGACCGATACTGCCCATCTCCGAACTCGATCCATGTTTGATAATAATATTACGATGTTTCAAGTTTGGACTAAATCGGATACTACCTTTAGAGTTATTGTGCGCACCACCAGACAGATGGACGGACAGACGACCTGCGAAAATGGACAATATCGATCCACTCCATCGAGTACCTCAACATTTGGAATAGCCATGAATCTCATAAAAATCGAAATTAACATCCGATTCCATTCAGACTTGATACATTTTTTATATTTTTATCAACACAGGTATAGAAATATTGAGATGTGCTAACTTCAAAGGCAATTTGAGGATGCTCATTTTCCGCTTAATGAGTTTTATGGTTATTTAAAATTTTTACCTGTTGTGTGGGAGGTATCCGAAGGAGTGGGGCGATATTTACCATCTCCTCATTAGATCTTGTGTTAATAGAATTTTTGGGTAATTGTGAAGTTTAGAATGAATCGGATACTTATTTCGCATTTTATGAGAAAAATAATTATTCAATATTTTGACCGTTTGTGGGGGAGGTTCTCGGTAGAGTGAACAGATATTGTTTATTTGCGATTTTTACCTATTACCGATAAAAATATCAGTTTTTTGCAAATTTTGAACAAAATTGGATGAACCTTTCTTGGTCTGTGAGGTAAATCAGAATTGGATATTTCCTTCACAAACCAGGCAGACATACAGACAGACCGGCGGACATACCTAAGTCTGACCCAAATGTGCTGAAACGGATTTGGTCCAAAGATATTTAGAGCCTAAAACCGTTATTTCGATGAGTCACGTTTTGGCCGTATCAAATAATACCCTCTGTAGACAAATTGCTGAGGTTATAAATTATTCTGACGAATTAGATCTGGTTGTTTTGGAAACATATTTTTTCAAAAAAAAAATTCATTCCTTATAGAATATTCTGAAAAAATTGGAGTTTGCAATTCTCTCAATCCATTAAAGTCTATATTATGAAATTCTTATTCTCAATAAATTCTCGATAAACGCCTTAGGAAACTTCTGTTCCCCTAGCATTTGCTGTGTGTGGTATTAGATTTCGCCACAAAACAATTGTTGCTTTACTTTCCAGTTCTGAGACATTGATTTCCATTGGGAAATCAAGATTGTTGGGTATTGTTTCTTGTGTGTGTGTGTGTGTTGAAGTAGATTCATTTAATTATGTTGCGACACATGAGATTGTCTCCAATGTGTATACATACACTCTAAGGCTATGGTTTTTATTGCTCTATTGAATGTCGATATGCCAGGAAAGTTAAAGGTTGTAAACAATTCTTTAAAAAAATGAAATGCTTTGAATTAATAACAAAATTCAAAGTTGACATATACAGGGTGAGATAAAAAAAACAATTTCAGACTGCTGTCATTTCTAAGCTCTCGTCCAACAGCTGTTGAAATTATTGTAGTGACAGCTCATTATATTCTTTACAAGCGACAAAAGCATTTTGGTGAGAATTTTCCAAAAAAAAAAGTTATTCGTGATGGAAATCAAGCGTGATAGTTCGACTTCTTTATACTTGGCTGGAAAACCACAAGTGGGTATCGTTAGGGCACTACAGTTTAAATGTGAAGAAATCGTTTGTGTCTCGTACCATAGCTTGTTACCGTGATACTGGTAGCGTAGCCCGACGTCAGAGAAGTGGACGGAAGAAAACAGCAACATCAGTAGAAATGGTTTACGAAGCAAAGACCGAAAACCGCGTGGTAGTGACCGCAAAATGGCTCGTGAGCTAAACATATCGCAATATTTCTTTCTGAAAATATTGAAAAATGAGCTTGGGGTAAAGCCCCTGAAATTTCAAAAAGTGCAAGATCTTACACCGCTATCGAAATCGAAAATATACTCAAAAGAGCTAAGGAGTTTTGCATCGCTTAGCCGAAGGTGGTGAACTGTCGAATTTTGTTTTCTCCGATGAGAAAAGATTCGTTGTCCAGCAGTTTGTAAACAAACAAAATAATCGTGTTTACCTGACAAAGGGGTCAGCTGAAAATGTCCACTTTCGGTTGGTCACCAGAACTCAAGCGCCGGCCATGATGATGTTGTGGGCCGCCATAACAGCCGATGGTCGCTCTCCGCTCGTATTAATCGACCGTGGCTTCAGAATAAATGCCGAATATTATCGCGAAAATATTCTGTAGGGTGTACTAAAGCCTTGGACACGCAAATATTTTGGCCGCAGACCTTGGACGGTCCAACAGGACTCAGCACCATCGCACTTAGCACGCGCCACCCAAGAATGGTTACAAAATTAGGTTATTCTCTTTATTTCCACCAAAATCTCCATATACCAATCCGTTGGACTATTGTGTCTGGAGTATTTTGGAAGGCAAGGTTGGCACCAAAAAATACCAAAGTCTTGATCACCTCAAGCAGGCGCTTCGCCGGGAATGGGCCAAAATACCGCAGAGCAACATTCGGGCAGTGTGTGACGGTTTCATCGGCCGTTTGAAGACCATAATTCGTGCCAAAGATGATCAATTCGAACAAATCTAAACTTATTCTATAACCTGATGCTGTTCCTGACATTTTTTGCTTTAATTCAATATAATTTAAAATCAGTAAAGAAAGTCTCAAAGTCGTGTGGGGCCGACTTTATGATACCCTACACCACTTTGCTAATTTAGTAGAGCTCCGCATAACAATTAAAAGTTTTTATGGGAGAATTCACTCATAAACGCTATGATTATAAATATAAGTTAAAGTTCAAAGGACTAAATATGCCAAAGCATTTGTATATTTTAATTCCATTTGGCCCATTTGGTGCACAATTATTTTCAAATCGGAGAAAGATATATATAGGAGCTATATCCAAATCTGAACCGATCTCGATAAAATTTGGCAACGATATTTCTGACCTGTATTTTATATATTTCCCTGAATATCGTTATTATGGAGTACATATTACGGCTGTGGGTAACAAATACAATAAATCGGATGAACAATATATGGCTATATCTGGAGCTATGGCTATATCTGAACCGATCTTCACCAAATTTGACATACTAGCTTCTAGACTCAATTCGGTCGTAAGTGCCAAATTTCATCCCATTTGGACTAACATTAGACGTTTGGTGCCCAATAAAATCAAATCGGACGAAGTTATGTATGGGAGATAAATCCGAACCGATCTCGATAAAATTTATCAAAGGTATTGCTGAGCTGCATTTGATATATTTCCCCAAATATTGTTGTTACAGAGTGCATATTACGTCTGCGGAGGACAAAAATAACAAATCGGATGAACAATATATATGGGAGTTATAGCTATATCTGAACCAATTTCGATAAAATTTGGCATACATATTTTCAGGCCTAATTTGGTTGTATGTGCAAAATTCCATACTATTCGGGCTGATATTACACGTTTGGTGCACAATAAATGACAAATCGGACGAATATATATATGGGAGCTATATCTAAATTTTGACCGATTATCTCCAATTTCAATATTTCCAAACAAATTATTTGTACAAAATTTCATCTGGATCGGGTAATAAATGTGAACTGTACTTTGTTCACAAAAATACACAGACTGACGGATGGACGGACGGACAGGCAGACGGACGGACATGCATAAATCGACTCAGAATGGATGCTATGCAGATCATCAAATGGAACTATGGGTCTATCTCCTTTCCTTTTTGCCTGTTACAAACAAATGCACAAAGACATAATACCCTGACCACCTTGTGGTGTAGGGTATGAAAATGTAAAAATTATGGCGTTTGACTTTGTTGCTGTTTTCTTTTTTTATCTCACCCTGTAGACCGTTTAACAAAGCCATATGTAATATATCCGCACATGCATAGATATACATTGTCTGGATTTGGAGTAATCTATTCCCCTTCCCTCTATGTTAGTAGAAATCCTTTATAAAATCATTATTCGAATATCTCATCTTTAAAATTTTAATGAGGTACGGTGGTCCATATTTATGACCTTATACTAAAGCTCTATGTGTCCAATGGCACATAATATATCAACAAATATAATGCGAATTCTTTAATTTTTATAAACTTCTCAATTATGAAGAACTTCCCGAAAAAAACGGAGCCAAATAATTTACATACCACCACTTTGTTGCCAAGACTACATTGAGATGGCCTTCACTTTAAATTCTTAAACTGATGCAACATAAATCCACTCCCTGCAATTCTATGTAACGGGATGTATACATAAATGTTTGTATATATGTGTGAGTGTATTTGTTGTCTTGGCAGAATTATGGCATTATAACACGCTCGACTTTCTTTTTAAGTTCCCAGGCACTTTAGTTGTGTGCATGTGTGTGCGTGTGTTTGTACGAGTAGACGCCATCCCGGTACATTAAATGTGGATGACACTTTTTATAATGAATGACCTGCAGCGGAATTTCTGTTGAATTACCATTCGCCGGGTGAATGAAGAATATTGCCTTCATTTTCACGAGAGCAACAAGACCTTGTCAAAAAGCCAACAATACTCAAGAATGGCGAGACAGACGGAGGCGACTTTATTGCAGACAACATAATTGTTGCTCGACAATAGTTGGTTGTAACTTACAAAAATGTTTTAAATGTTCAAAAAAAAATATTTAATTACTGTGCACTTTTTGGAAATATTTTGGAGAGTAGTAAGGAAAAAGACCTTTAAGAATTATTTCTTAAATTTCAGGGCTTTTGGGAGGTAGATCCTTGAAAAATATTACATAGTTTATAGAAATCGTAAAAATATATCTCTTGGAAAAAAACTATTTAAAGCCCCAGATATTAGGTGGTACGTCCTTGAAAGATCCTTTAAAATTTTTTTAATTTTAAGTCTATATCTATACTTTAAAGACAACATATAAAACAAGTTAAAAAGTATCAGTCGGTTCTACCGACAGATGTATACCCTCAGCCAATGTTCGATTATTTAAATATATTTTGACTTATGTTATGATTATTCAAACTCTTGACCCTCTAAGGTGAGTATTCTAAAGGAATGGGCAAATATTGTCCATTTTATATCGGACCTGGAGTGTTTATTTGGCTTACTTTTAGCGTTTGGTTTCTCAAAATCTTGAACCCTATGTGGGGCAGGCAGCAAAGAAATGGTCCGATGGAAATATTGAGATTTACCAAATCTGGAATGGAATTGGTAGTTGATTTCGCTTTTTAGCCTTATGGATATTTTAAATTTTGAGCTTTTGTGGGGTAGGTGCCAGAAGGACAGGGCCGATATACAGGGTTGCCCATATTCGACTGACCTATCTGGCAACGCCATAACTTTTGACAGAGATGTCACATCGCTTAATGACATACCGCGTTTGAAGCGTCAGTCCAAGCAGATTTTTACCATGAACCAATACACGCCACGCGAGCGCTCTGAAATAGTTGAAATTTACATTCAACAGAAGAAGTCAATTGTGAAAACTCAACGTGCTTTTAAAACATTAAAAATGTGAGAAGTGCGCCTTCTAAGAACACCATTAAGCGTTTATACGAAAAATTTTCGACTGGTAAGGCTCTTTCTAATCCGAAGAGGCCATATAAAAGTCGACCAAGGCGATCGGCCGAGAATATCGCTTCCGTACGAGCCAGTGTTGAGAAGTCCCCAAGAACATCCCAAAAACGCCGTTCTCAGCAGTTGGGCATGGCTCGGTCCACTTTACAACGGATTATTCGCATTGATTTGCATTTGTTCCCGTACAAAATTCAATTGACGCAAAGAATGTTGCCTGCGGACAAGCCTCGCCGATTGGAATGGGCCCAAAGGGCCCATAGGTCTGTCGAATATAGGCAACCCTATATCCCATCTTCACAACAGATCTTGTGTTAGTGATAGAAATATTCGGATGTGCCAAGTCTAAGTGGAATCGGATTATTTCGCATTTTATGAGCTTCATGGTCATTCAAAATTTCGACTTTTGTGGGGGAAGGTACCGATATATTCCATCTTATCACCAGATCTCAGGTTGATAAAAATATTGTGATGCGTGAAGTTGGAAGACCATCGGACTCATCACATTTTATAAGAGTTTTATTTATTCAAAATTTTGACCCTATGTGGGGGAGGTACTTGATAGTGTAAACAGATATTATCCATTTTTGCACCTGATCTATCACTGATGTAAGTATTAGTATTTGCAAAGTTGAAGCAAAATCGGATTATTGTTTCTCTTTTTGTGCAGAAAATATATTTCTTGAAAATTTCGACCTTTTGTGGGGGAGGTAACAGAAGAAATGTAGTGATATATTCCATTTAAACACCAGACTGTAGGTAAATACAATTATTGGGGTGTGTGTAATTTGAGGAAAATCGGACTCCTACATCACATTTTATAAGAATTATAATTAGTGAAAATGTTGACCCTTTGCGGGGGAGGTACTTGATGGAGTGGACTGATATTGTTCATTTTCGCACCTGAATTAGCACTGATGCAAATATTAGGATTTGCAAAGTTGGAGCAAAATCGGATTACAGTTTCTCTATCTATGCAGAAATATTTTTTTTTTTTTTTGAAAATTTCGACCTTTTATGGAGGAAGGAGGCGACCGATATACTTCATCTTAACACCAAACCTTGGGCTAATAAAAATTATTGGGATTTGTGAAAGTTGAAGACAATCGGAGTCTTACATCACATTTTATAGCAGTTGAAATATTCTGAAACTAATTTGGTCCAAAGAGGCCTAGGGTCCACAACCGTTATTTCGACTAGGCACGTTTTGACCGTCTCAAGTGATATATACCTCTCTAGCCGTATGACTGAGGGTATAATAAAAGAGTAAAGTAATTGATTGACTGACTTGAGGAATCATCAACGCCCAGACGAAACGGCTGAAGCTATAGTATTGAAATTTTGGGTGAGAGTCGCTCTTTGTCCGATGGAGGCGAAGATAAGGCTTAAGTTTGGAATGATAGAGTGAATGATAGATATACAAAAAGGGTTATTGGAAATTCGCACTATAGATGTACGAAAAGTAGTAAAATGTACTTCATTCGGTACCATTTCGTGTCACGTGAACGGTTAAAGCTAAAAACTTGAAAAATGGAAAGGGGATCAAGTTTGAGGAGTAAAATGGATGTAAGGAGGTTGTTTTGGAAGTGTGTATTCATGTATATGAAAAGTACAAAAAGGTACTAAATTTAGTACACTTTGAATTTGGGGGAACGTATGAAACTGAAATCCTGATATTTAAAATTTGCATTGCTGTCGAAGTGTAGGATTGGGATATGGAGGAAGTTTTCGAAATTTGTGCTTATGTGGACGAAAGGTACCAAATGATACTAAATTTTGTACAATTACGATTAGGATGAACCGATAGAGCTGGCAATTTGAAATTTAGTAATATAATTACTATTGCATTCCAGGACATGATTTAAATATAAATTTTGGGGTAAATATGGTTAAATATAAATTTTGGGAGAACCAAGGATAGTTGTACCAAAGCTTTTTTGGAAATTCGAACTTTAAGATTCCGAAAAGATCTAAAATGCTACTAAACTGCTAAAATGTCACAATTTGGCAATTTGTGAACGGATTATGCTAAAAACTTGAAATTTGATATGAGAATCAAAATTTGGAAAGTAAGTTTGAAATATATGAACGTAGTTTTGGAAATGTGTACTAAGTGTGCGAACTGTACCAAATGTACTAATATTGAAACAGTTTGGTTTAGGGTGAACGAAGAAGCTGGAACTTTGAAATTTGTTGTTGAGGCCCTATTGGTGGTAGGTTTGCGATAAAGAGGTTGTTTTGGTTATGCTTGCTACAAGCGCACGAAAAGTACTAAATAGTACAAATTGTACCAAATTTGGTATTAGATGAACATATAGCGTTTGAAATATGAAATTTGCTTCTAGGGTCGGTATGTATATGTAGCCTGGACATATGGAGGTTGTTTTGGAAATGTGTACTATAATTTTATGAAGGGATAGAGCAGGAATCCTGAAATTTGATATGGATGTCACTATTGGCGTCTGTTGTTGAGAAAAGGAGCTGATTTTGGATATACGTACTAAATTGTACTAAATCGTACTAAATTTGGTATTTGGCGAAGGGATAGGGCTGTAATCTTCAAATCGTTGTTGGTTTCTTAAATTGAGATAAGGAGGCGGTTGTGAAAATGTGTACCATAATTATATGAAAATTACTAAGTAGTACTAATATTAGTAATGGATGAAGAGATAGACTATAATCCTGAAATTTGATATCGATGTCTCAGTCGGAGTCTTTAGTTAAGAGATGGAGGTAGTTTTGAAAATCTGTGCTATAATTGTACGAAAAGTGCCAAATGGTACTAAATTTTGTATTTGGTGTAGGAATAGGTCTGGTATCCCCAAATATGATATTAAAATCACTGTTAGAATCTGGAATTGAGATATGTAGGTGGTTTTGGAAATGGGTACTGTACCAGTGGTACTAAATTCGGATGGCTACAATATATGATATTTAGGTCTCTGTTAAAATCTGGAATTGTGAGAAGGGCAATCGGTTTGGATATGCGTTTTATAATTGTATTAAAAGGTATTTAATTTGGTAATTAGGAAAACAAAAAATTTAAAATCTGAAATAGAGCCAACACTATTTCCATGGAGACGTTCATTGGATTTGGGTCCATTGTGCAATGGTTTAACTAATATTCACCTCGGTTAAACCTCGAAATGAAAGATTTTTAAGACGTTTTGTTGTAAAAAAGAAATCTATTCCTATATATTATTCATTCCGAAAAAGGAAAACCTTGAATAATATATATATATATATATATATATATATATATATATATATATATATATATATATATATATATATATATATATATATATATATATATATATATATATATAACCTTGGAAATTGGAAAAGTACAGGGTGAGGTTTTGATTAAAAAATGTTTTCAAACTTGACAAATTTTGCATATTGAGTACTGAAATGGCCTAACACGAACTGTTGGAACGAATCTAAACTGTTAAGGTTATCGCTGAAGCAGCGGCATTTGACAGTAATTAATAATAATCCCAACATATTGGCCTTAAAAATATAAGTTCAAAATATATTTGCAGGACAAGTCTTTGGATTTATTTAAAAAAAAAAAACAGGACTGTCAGATCACCTGGGCGTGTCCTTCAAAATCCAAGCATACTGAGTAATGTGTGGTCCTGGAACTTACATACTTACTGACATATACATTTTAGTACTTGTAATCAGTGGTGCATTCATGCCACAATAATGCCATGTCATTCGAAATAAAAAATTAGTAAGTAATTCTCATATTAAACAACAAATTAATTTGGTCATTTGAACTAAGTCATAACTAAATAATAATCAACAGAATGATTTAGTTTTTGTCAGCAATTTTATGTTCTGAAATATGTCATATTTCCATAATTGAAATATATTGTAAAGTTTCTACTTCATTTTATGCTGACACAAGTCTAATTGGACAAAGGACTTATGAGACTTTGAACTTCGCACCAAAATTCAAAATAAGGATATTTTTTATATGGAAACTTAGGAAGATATCTTCAAACGGTTTCACTTTTTAAAATAATTTCTAAAATAAAAAGTTCACCCAACTTTTAAATCCATAATATTTAAATATTTTCAAAATAATAATTTAAATATTTTAAATCAAAATAAATATTTTATTAAATTTCTCATATAAAATTTAGAATTACCAAACTATGTATGTCATCTGCCAGCAAAGGCATCATAAAAAAACACACACTGGACAGAGACACACAACAAAATGAATATGACTTAATTTCAAAAAGGATATTTTTCTAGTTTTGCAAAAACTAAATACTAACACATTCTTTTTGCATTTTTTTTTTACAAAATTTCCATTTCCTTGTATTCTGGACATTTAAATGGAATTTGTTTCAGATGAAGTGCACATCGACATGGAAAAATAAAAGTCGACACATAATTTATATGAATGTCAAGAAAGTATGAATTTGTATAATGTTCGGTACATAAATACAATATCATTGTATTTATGTATGCGTATATGTTAAGTGTCGAATAAGCAAAATGCTTTAGGGTTATGTAGCATTTTACTTGGTGGTAACAGTTAATTTTTCATGTGTAATGTAAAATGGTATGTAACATAGCAAGCCCGTAAGGAAAGGGTCCGACTATATAGGATATCATATAGTCGGCCCGACCACTATTCGTAGAACTCTCGTAACAAGAAAAAGTTCATATTGGGAATTTTTGTGAAGTAGATCATACAACTAAGAACCTTATTTGAATGCGGACCGAGTTTCACCAAAGAGAAAAATTCGGTTGAATATGAAACAAGTAAAAAAGTAGCTAATTTCGGCTGAGCCGAACTTATTATATCCTCAACCATTTGAAAGAAACTTGAAACATTAAAAAAAAAATCCGTCAAAAAATACCACTCAAATGAAAACCGCTATATTGGGACTATACGAGGACGTGTTACATGGGCGCTATACTAAAATGTGGACGTATATAGGAAATTCTCTTCTAGGGGATAATGTACACAAGGAAACCCTGTTGTGGATTTTCAGATAGTTCCATTGAAAAATTTGGATGAAATCATCAGAATACCGAATATCGGGCGGTAATGTTATATGGGGACTATATGATATCATTAACCTATATAGACAATTCTCTTCTAGGAGATAAAATACTCACAAGGAACTTCTTGTGTGAATTTTCAGACAATTCCCTTGAACAATGTGGTTAAAATCATCCAAATACCGAACATAGGAAGGTACCGTTATATGGGCGATATACGATATCGTTGACCGATATAGCCCATCTTCGAACTTGACCTGCCTGCGGAAAAAAGTTATTCGTGATAGAATTCAAGCGAGACAGAATTATTTCTTTATATTTGCCTGGAAAACCACAAGTGGCTATCGTTGGAGCACTCCAGCATTTAAATGTGAGTAAATCATTTGTGTCTCGTACCATCGCTCGTTGCCGTGATACTGGTAGCGAAGCCTGACGTCAAGGAAATGGACGGAAGAAAACAGCATCATCTACTACTCCAATCCGTTGGACTACTGCGTCTGGAATATTTTGGAAAGCAAGGTTGGCACGGATTCATTGGCCGTTTGACGGCCATAATTCGTGTCAAGGCTGACCAATTCGAATAAAACTAAACATATTCTAAAATTTGATGCTACTTCGGACATTTTTTGCTTTCATTTAATAAAATTATTACATTTAATAAAAATATGTAAAAATTAATGCCTTTGTATTTGTGGTCGCTTCTTATTGTGGACAATAACCTTAAAATAGGATGAAGAAGTATATCGAGGGTATATACAAATCTGAACCGATCCCTACAGTATTTGGCAGAGGTATTTTCGAGCTATATCTGATGTCCGGTATAAAGTATCATGGTTTTGGGGTGCATGTTACGCATATGAAACACACGGATGAAACACATAAATGGGTGCTATAGGTATATCTGAACCAATTTTCATTTTCATATTCTTTAAAAATCCACGTTTATTGGTTGATCCTTGAAAAAATATTCTTTAAAAATCAACGTTTATTGGTTGACCCTTGAAAAAATATTCTTTAAAAATCAACGTTTATTGGTTGATTCTTGAAAAAATATTCTTTAAAAATCCACGTTTATTGGTCCTTGAAAAAATATTCTTTAAAAACCCACGATTATTGAGACTTGAAAAAATATTCTTTGAAAATACACGTTTATTGGTTGATCCTTGAAAAAATATTCTTTAAAAATCCACGTTTATTGGTTGATCCTTGAAAAAATATTCTTTAAAAATCAACGTTTATTGGTTGACCCTTGAAAAAATATTCTTTAAAAATCCACGTTTATTGGTTGATCCTTGAAAAAATATTCTTTAAAAATCCACGTTTATTGGTTGATCCTTGAAAAAATATTCTTTAAAAATCCACGTTTATTGGTTGATCCTTGAAAAAATATTCTTTAAAAATCCACGTTTATTGGTTTATCCTTGAAAAAATATTCTTTAAAAATCCACGTTTATTGGTTGATCCTTGAAAAAATATTCTTTAAATCCTTGAAAAAATATTCTTTGAAAATCCACGTTTATTGGTCCTTGAAAAAATATTCTTTAAAAATCCACGTTTATTGGTCCTTGAAAAAATATTCTTTAAAAATCCACGTTTATTGGTCCTTGAAAAACTATTCATTAAAAATCCACGTTTATTGGTCCTTGAAAAAATATTCTTAAAAAATCCACGTTTATTGGTCCTTGAAAAACTATTCTTTAAAAATCCACGTTTATTGGTTGATCCTTGAAAAAATATTCCTTAAAAATTCACTTTTATTGTTTGAAAGGTCCTTGAAAAAATATTCTTTAAAAATCCACGGTTATTGGTCCTTGAAAAAATATTCTTTAAAAATCCACGTTTATTGGTCCTTGAAAAAATATTCTTTAAAAATCCACTTTTATTGTTTGAAAGGTCCTAGAAAAAATATTCTTTAAAAATCCACGTTTATTGGTCCTTAAAAAAATATTCTTTAAAAATCCACTTTTATTGTTTGAAAGGTCCTAGAAAAAATATTCTTTAAAAATCCACGTTTATTGGTCCTTAAAAAAATATTCTTTAAAAATCCACGTTTATTGGTCCTTGAAAAAATATTCTTTAAAAATCCACGTTTATTGGTCCTTGAAAAAAATATTCTTTAAAAATCCACGTTTATTGGTCCTTGAAAAAATATTCTTTAAAAATCCACGTTTAGTGGTCCTTGAAAAAATATTCTTTAAAAATCCACGTTTATTGGTCCTTGAAAAAAATATTCTTTAAAATTCCACGTTTATTGGTCCTTGAAAAAATATTCTTTAAAAATCCACGTTTAGTGGTCCTTGAAAAAATATTCTTTAAAAATCCACGTTTATTGGTCCTTGAAAAAAATATTCTTTAAAAATCCACGTTTATTGGTCCTTGAAAAAATATTCTTTAAAAATCCACGTTTAGTGGTCCTTGAAAAAATATTCTTTAAAAATCCACGTTTATTGGTCCTTGAAAAAAATATTCTTTAAAAATCCAGGTTTATTGGTCCTTGAAAAAATATTCTTTAAAAATCCAGGTTTATTGGTCCTTGAAAAACTATTCTTTAAAAATCCACGTTTATTGGTCCTTGAAAAAATATTCTTTAAAAATCCACGTTTATTGGTCCTTGAAAAAATATTCTTTAAAAATCCACTTTTATTGTTTGAAAGGTCCTAGAAAAAATATTCTTTAAAAATCCACGTTTATTGGTCCTTAAAAAAATATTCTTTAAAAATCCACGTTTATTGGTCCTTGAAAAAATATTCTTTAAAAATCCACGTTTAGTGGTCCTTGAAAAATATTCTTTAAAAATCCACGTTTATTGGTTGGCCCTTGAAAAAATATTCTTTAAAAATCCACGTTTATTGGTCCTTGAAAAAAATATTCTTTAAAAATCCACGTTTATTGGTCCTTGAAAAAATATTCTTTAAAAATCCACGTTTAGTGGTCCTTGAAAAAATATTCTTTAAAAATCCACGTTTATTGGTCCTTGAAAAAAATATTCTTTAAAAATCCAGGTTTATTGGTCCTTGAAAAAATATTCTTTAAAAATCCACGTTTATTGGTCCTTGAAAAAATATTCTTTAAAAATCCACGTTTAGTGGTCCTTGAAAAATATTCTTTAAAAATCCACGTTTATTGGTTGGCCCTTGAAAAAATATTCTTTAAAAATCCACGTTTATTGGTCCTTGAAAAAAATATTCTTTAAAAATCCACGTTTATTGGTCCTTGAAAAAATATTCTTTAAAAATCCACGTTTAGTGGTCCTTGAAAAAATATTCTTTAAAAATCCACGTTTATTGGTCCTTGAAAAAAATATTCTTTAAAAATCCAGGTTTATTGGTCCTTGAAAAAATATTCTTTAAAAATCCAGGTTTATTGGTCCTTGAAAAACTATTCTTTAAAAATCCACGTTTATTGGTTGATCCTTGAAAAAATATTCCTTAAAAATTCACTTTTATTGTTTGAAAGGTCCTTGAAAAAATATTCTTTAAAAATCCACGTTTATTGGTCCTTAAAAAAATATTCTTTAAAAATCCACGTTTATTGGTCCTTGAAAAAATATTCTTTAAAAATCCACGTTTATTGGTCCTTAAAAAAATATTCTTTAAAAATCCACGTTTATTGGTCCTTGAAAAAATATTCTTTAAAAATCCACGTTTATTGGTCCTTGAAAAAATATTCTTTAAAAATCCACTTTTATTGTTTGAAAGGTCCTAGAAAAAATATTCTTTAAAAATCCACGTTTATTGGTCCTTAAAAAAATATTCTTTAAAAATCCACGTTTATTGGTCCTTGAAAAAATATTCTTTAAAAATCCACGTTTAGTGGTCCTTGAAAAATATTCTTTAAAAATCCACGTTTATTGGTTGGCCCTTGAAAAAATATTCTTTAAAAATCCACGTTTAGTGGTCCTTGAAAAATATTCTTTAAAAATCCACGTTTATTGGTTGGCCCTTGAAAAAATATTCTTTAAAAATCCACGTTTAGTGGTCCTTGAAAAATATTCTTTAAAAATCCACGTTTATTGGTCCTTGAAAAAATATTCTTTAAAAATCCACGTTTATTGGTCCTTGAAAAAATATTCTTTAAAAATCCAGGTTTATTGGTCCTTGAAAAACTATTCTTTAAAAATCCACGTTTATTGGTTGATCCTTGAAAAAATATTCCTTAAAAATTCACTTTTATTGTTTGAAAGGTCCTTGAAAAAATATTCTTTAAAAATCCACGGTTATTGGTCCTTAAAAAAATATTCTTTAAAAATCCACGTTTATTGGTCCTTGAAAAAATATTCTTTAAAAATCCACGTTTATTGGTTGATCCTTGAAAAAATATTCCTTAAAAATTCACTTTTATTGTTTGAAAGGTCCTTGAAAAAATATTCTTTAAAAATCCACGGTTATTGGTCCTTAAAAAAATATTCTTTAAAAATCCACGTTTATTGGTCCTTGAAAAAATATTCTTTAAAAATCCACGTTTATTGGTCCTTGAAAAAATATTCTTTAAAAATCCACTTTTATTGTTTGAAAGGTCCTAGAAAAAATATTCTTTAAAAATCCACGTTTATTGGTCCTTGAAAAAATATTCTTTAAAAATCCACGTTTATTGGTCCTTGAAAAAATATTCTTTAAAAATCCACTTTTATTGTTTGAAAGGTCCTAGAAAAAATATTCTTTAAAAATCCACGTTTATTGGTCCTTAAAAAAATATTCTTTAAAAATCCACGTTTATTGGTCCTTGAAAAAATATTCTTTAAAAATCCACGTTTAGTGGTCCTTGAAAAATATTCTTTAAAAATCCACGTTTATTGGTTGGCCCTTGAAAAAATATTCTTTAAAAATCCACGTTTAGTGGTCCTTGAAAAATATTCTTTAAAAATCCACGTTTATTGGTTGGCCCTTGAAAAAATATTCTTTAAAAATCCACGTTTAGTGGTCCTTGAAAAATATTCTTTAAAAATCCACGTTTATTGGTCCTTGAAAAAATATTCTTTAAAAATCCACGTTTATTGGTCCTTGAAAAAATATTCTTTAAAAATCCACGTTTAGTGGTCCTTGAAAAAATATTCTTTAAAAATCCACGTTTATTGGTCCTTGAAAAAAATATTCTTTAAAAATCCACGTTTATTGGTCCTTGAAAAAATATTCTTTAAAAATCCACGTTTAGTGGTCCTTGAAAAAATATTCTTTAAAAATCCACGTTTATTGGTCCTTGAAAAAAATATTTTTTAAAAATCCACGTTTATTGGTCCTTGAAAAAAATATTCTTTAAAAATCAACGTTTATTGGTCCTTGAAAAAATATTCTTTAAAAGTCCACGTTTATTGGTCCTTGAAAAAATATTTTTTAAAAACCCACGTTTATTGGGTCCTTGAAAAAATAGTTTTTAAAAATCCACGTTTATTGGTTGGTCCTTGAAAAAATATTTTTTTAAAAATCCACGTTTATTGGTTGGTCCTTGAAAAAATACTCTTTAAAAATCCACGTTTATTGGTCCTTGAAAAAATATTTTTTTAAAAACCCACGTTTATTGGGTCCTTGAAAAAATAGTTTTTAAAAATCCACGTTTATTGGTTGGTCCTTGAAAAAATATTTTTTTACAAATCCACGTTTATTGGTTGGTCCTTGAAAAAATATTCTTTAAAAATCCACTTTTATTGGTCCTTGAAAAAATATTCTTAAAAAATCCACGTTTATTAGTCCTTGAAAAAATATTCTTTAAAAATGCACGTTTGTTGGTCCTTGAAAAAAAATATTCTTTAAAAATCAACGTTTATTGGTCCTTGAAAAAATATTTATTAAAAATCCACGTTTATTGGTCCTTAAAAAAATATTTTTTAAAAATCAACAATTATTGATCTATTGGTGCTTGGAAAAATATTCTTTAAAAATCCACGTTTATTGGTCCTTGAAAAAATATTCTTTAAAAATCCACGTTTATTGGTCCTTGAAAAAATATTCTTTAAAAATCCACGTTTATTGGTCCTTGAAAAAATATTCTTTAAAAATCCACGTTTATTGGTCCTTGAAAAAATATTCTTTAAAAATCCACGTTTATTGGTCCTTGAAAAAATATTCTTTAAAAATCCACGTTTATTGGTCCTTGAAAAAATATTCTTTAAAAATCCACGTTTATTGGTCCTTGAAAAAATATTCTTTAAAAATCCACGTTTATTGGTCCTTGAAAAAATATTCTTTAAAAATCCACGTTTATTTGTCCTTAAAAAAATATTCTTTAAAAATCCACGTTTATTGGTTGGTCCTTGAAAAAATATTCTTTAAAAATCCACGTTTATTGGTCCTTGAAAAAATATTCTTTAAAAATCCACGTTTATTGGTCCTTAAAAAAATATTTATTAAAAATCCACGTTTATTGGTCCTTAAAAAAATAAAAATCCACGTTTATTGGTCCTTGAAAAAATATTCTTTAAAAATCCACGTTTATTGGTCCTTAAAAAAATATTTTTTAAAAATCAACAATTATTGATCTACAATTATTGATATTCTTTAAAAATCCACGTTTATTGGTTGGTCCTTGAAAAAATATTCTTTAAAAAATCCACGTTTATTGGTCCTTGAAAAAATATTCTTTAAAAAATCCACGTTTATTGGTCCTTGAAAAAATATTCTTTAAAAAATCCACGTTTATTGGTCCTTGAAAAAATATTCTTTAAAAAATCCACGTTTATTGGTCCTTGAAAAAATATTCTTTAAAAAATCCACGTTTATTGGTCCTTGAAAAAATATTCTTTAAAAAATCCACGTTTATTGGTCCTTGAAAAAATATTCTTTAAAAATCCACGTTTATTGGTCCTTGAAAAATATTCTTTAAAAATCCACGTTTATTGGTCCTTGAAAAAATATTCTTTAAAAATCCACGTTTATTGGTCCTTAAAAAAATATTCTTTAAAAATCCACGTTTATTGGTTGATCCTTGAAAAAATATTTTGTAAAAATGAGCGTTTATTGGTCCTTGAAAAAATATTCTTTAAAAAATCCACGTTTATTGGTTGATCCTTGAAAAAATATTCTTTAAAAATGAGCGTTTATTGGTCCTTGAAAAAAAATATTCTTTAAAAATCCACGATTATTGGTCCTTGAAAAAATATTCTTTAAAAATCCACGTTTAGTGGCCCATGGTTGCGTATTCGTGCTCTGTTGTAACACTTTTACGCCTGGGTCACCTTTAATTCAATAAATAAATGATTTGCTTTATTTATATAAAACATTCAAAACTTTCTGCCTTATTTCTTCCTCCATTTCACAAGAAAAGCAATTTCGTCGCTTTAACATAAGAATTTTGTTCTTTGTTAAATATATAAATAAAATAAATAACTATTTATTTTATCCCATTTTTTAATAAACCCATCGATACAGTCCCTTCTCTCAACAAAATTTATTTTCTAGGATTATATTTCCATATTTTATAAGATTCCCATATTGTCAACATGCCACCCTGGGCAATAAACGACTCTAATCTCTACATCGTTGTCCTAATCCCATTTGACCATCAAATGCCCTTAAGAGATAACCACAGAAAAAAATGCTATCAAAGAAGGATTACTTTCCAAGAGCCACTCCAGAGTATTTCTTTGTATGACAGTGTGTGGCGGATCAACCCTTTTTTCCGATATGAATTCCAATAAAATGTGCAATAAAACCGAAAACACTCATGTCAAATAAAAATTTCTCTCACACACACACCCGCACATACACGAAATATGTCATTTTGAAAAAATAATCCCCCAAAAATAGGACATCATAAATGTAAGCCATAAATTCCAGGGACACATCCATTAGATAACGACAAACATTTGAAATTAATAATTCTCTCATCCTTTCGCAGATATTGTTGACAGGGCCATAAAAAAGATAACAACGGTGTGGCGCTGCAGAGGAGATATATATTTAAAGAAAATAAAATCTTCAGTGTAAGGTCACACAAAGGTATGTATCTCCTGGCCATGACCACAACGAATGACCATCAGTGGTGCCCAAAAATGTGTTAAATGTTAAGCTTATTGTGTCATCATCAAGGATTCTTGTGTCACATATCAGAATTGCCGTCTGTGTGTTTGAGTGTGGTTGACCCACCGCTGTTACACTGAAAGCTTTGTCAGGCGGCCACAGAAAACACTTCCAATCCCATTTGTAATATTCTGCTCTTTGTCTAAGCTATTAACACCATTTATGACAAAATTTAAAATTTAATGTCTCTTTTTATATCTCTCTCTCTCTTTCCAGGAGATAAATCCCAAATAGGTGTTAAGATGTCACCAAAAATATGTCCGAATTTTATTTCATATTCGTTTTGTGTTACTTGAAAACGAATAGTGGGTGATGTTATATCAGGTGATGCTCTGGTCATTTCGATATCTAATTTTAAATGTAACAACATCTTTATGTAACAATGTCCATAT
Organism: Musca domestica; assembly: GCF_030504385.1. Lineage (NCBI taxonomy): Eukaryota > Metazoa > Arthropoda > Insecta > Diptera > Muscidae > Musca > Musca domestica. Next base: position 235,996 of record NW_026712299.1, on the reverse strand, counting down.
AGCTTATGAAATCACGGTCTTAGACATAGTCTCTTTTTGTAAAAAAATATTTATAAATTTCATGTTTTCATATAACCAGAATCCAGCCCAAATGTGAATATTTTCAAAGTTAAATTCCAATCCAACACCTTGGATTGTTTTACATTATTCCCTTTCCTTTACTATTTTTAGAGAATTCCTTGCACGAGTAGGAAATTTAAGAATATATATTTGTTTCAAATCTATGTTAAGTCATATCGATCAACAGTCGTGATTTTTTTGTGAATATACAGGGTCGTCCAGAGCATTAACTGTAGATTAAAAACAAAAAATATTTGTACATTGTTTCCAGAGAACATATATAAGTCGTGCAAAAAATATATTATTTAAAGTTCTTGTAATTTTTCAAACACACTTCTTTTAAAAGTTATTAGACGGAAAACCGCGAATTTCTCAAGAAAACATTTAGGAAACTGTTGAGTTTTTCAAGTTCAACTTTTTTCAAGAACCAACGATAAAAATCATGGATTTTCAAAAAAAAAAAAAAAAACAGTAAAGAAAGTCCTAAAGTCGGGCGGGGCCGATTTTATGATACCCTACACCACTTTGCTAATTTAGTTGAGCTCCACTTAATAATTAAAAGTTTTTATGGGAGAATTCAATCATACACGCTATGATTATAATTATAATTTAAAATTCAAAGGACTAAATATGCCGAAGCATTTGTATCTTTTAAATTCGGACTTGTATTGCCCACTTGGTGCAGAATTAATTTGAAATCGGATAAAAATATATATAGGAACTATATCCAAATCTGAACCGATGTCGATAAAATTTGGCAAAGATATTTCTGAGCTGTATTTGATATATTTCCCTGAATATCGTTGTTACGGAGTGCATATTACGGCTGTGGGTAACAAATACAATAAATCGGATGAACAATATATATGGGAGCTATAACTATATCTGAACCGATCTTCACCAAATTTGGCACACAACCTTCTAGACTAAATTCGGTCGTATGTGCCAAATTCCATCCCGTTTGGACAAATATTAGACGTTTGGTGCACAATAAATTGTAAATCGGACGAAGTTATATATGGGAGCTATATCCAAATCTGAACCGATCTCGATAAAATTTAGCAAAGGTATTTCTGAGCTGCATTTGATATATTTCCCCAAATATTGTTGTTACAGAGTGCATATTACGGCTGCGGAGGACAAAAATAACAAATCGGATGAACAATATATATGGGAGCTATAGCTATATCTGAACGGATTTCGATAAAATTTGGCATACTTATTTTCAGGCCTAATTTGGTCCTGTACATGGGAATGTATGTATGGGACCTATGGCTAAATGTGAAACGATTTTCACCAAATTTGATGTACTTGCTTCTGGACTGAATTCGATCAGATGTTCCACAATTCAGGCCATTACAACTTATAATGGCCATTTAGTACACAATTGACTCGAAATCGGTTGAAGATATATATGGGAGCTTTATCTAAATTTGAACCGATTCTCACCAATTTCAATGGGCTTCGCCCTTGGCCCAAATATTGTTTGCAAAATTTCTTAATCCGATAATAAATGCGACCTGCATTTTGTTCACAAGAACACATGGACAGACAGACTGACATGCATAAATCAACTCAGAAAGTGATTCTATGCAGATCATCAAAAGGAACTATGGGTCTATCTCGTTTCCTTTTGCCTGTAACAAACAAATGCACAAAGACATAATACCCTGACCACCTTGTGGTGTAGAGTATAAATATTGACCCGGCGAATGCTGACCTAACATGTATGCCGACAGATGTATGTCCTTAGCCAATAATATTTCGATGAGGCACGTTTTGTTCGTATCAAATTATATATATCCAATCTAGCCATATGACTGAGGGTATAAAAATTCACCCTTTGAATTTCTAGTTTTCTTTGTGTACCACTTCCCCTAGCAACAGGTTTTATAAAGATCCAATATTTACTACCCTTACATAACGGTATCTCCGGATATTCGAAATTTTTAAGATTTCAGCTGCCAACAAAAAAATGAGCTGAAATTGTATTTACCTAAGCTCATTACTTAGGTTTTCTGCTTTCAAAAAAAATTCAATACATGTCCTAGATTTGGTATAGGTCCCATAAAAGGGTACTTTGCTACTTGGAAACTGTAAGCCACAATTTAAATGAAATCTGATGTGATTGGACATTTCGGATGCTCACAAGGTAGAATTTCTTTTAGCAAAAATCTTTTCGTATAGGTTCGGTATTTTCCACAACCCTCACATAAACAATAATTGAGGGAAGCATTCGCCTGTTTTGCTCAGACATTGATATTATTGCTTGTATTGAAAATGTAAAATATCGATCTACGTTTAGAATAGCCCCATACAGTGGTGTATCCTGATTTTCGGTATTTTGAAAATTTTGACCACAATTTCAAACTAGATCATGTTTCATTGATCATTTCGACATTTCAACAGAAAGAATTTCTCATTGCACAAACTTGTCAAGATTGGCCCATTATTTGGGCCCCATATAATAAAACCTCCTCAAAATTTTGAATTTTTTCAACACAAAATATATGGTCTATTTTAACCGCTAAATATTATCCGATGACCACCCAAATTGGTAGGCTTCTTCCCCGTCCTAAACTCTAGCTACATGCGAAATTCCGCGTCGATTGGTTTATAATTGCGACCTGTATAGCTACTGCAAAATCCGACATTTTTTCAGTATTTGGTCCATTTCAACCCCTAAACATTTGGCGATCATCTCAAAAAGAAATAGGGTTCTATTCTGGCCCGACCCCGACCTCCATTCCAAATTTCGTGAAGATCGGGCCATAATTACGACCTGTAGAGTGATTACAAATTAACATGGACAGACGGACGGACGGACATACATAGCTAGATCGACTCAGCTCAGCGAGCTAGTATGATCCATATATACTTTCCTATTATTCAATACATTCATGATAGCAGTAGTCTTTCTTTTTAGTAGGATACATACGTATAAATAACTCACCTGCGTTGTCTTACCCTTGATTGACCAATAATATAGTAAACATACACTCGCCATACCGAGGCTCCACACAAAAACTTGCAAAAATAGAAAGGAGAACTTTATATTTCATTATTTGCTTATCATTTCCTTATTAACTAAAGGTACATATGTATACTTCGTTATTGAATGCAACTTGCTTTGATTTGGTTTTTGTTTTGGTATTTTGCCTTCTCCCACCTCCTCTCATTCTCGTCAGCATTTTGCATTTAATATGATATGCAAAAATTAATATGAATTACATTATTTTCAAACAAAAAAAAATACTGAAATATATTTTACAGACATATACACTAAACACACATATTATTGAACACCTATAGACAAATTTTATTGCAAATTCAATGACATTGTCAACGAAGTTAAAGCCTAATAAAAACTAAATCAAAAGTAAACTAAGTCATTATCAGAACAAAATTAACACTGTTTATTCTCATTGTTACTCTCAGTTACTCAGTTGAGCCAATAATGGGTAGAAAAGTAACTGCATTGCAATGATCAAAGAGAAATGGCCCTTCAAGGAAGAGAGAGATATCAATGAGAGACATCAAAAACAGCCGTTGTTATTGTTTGGTTATTAACCACATGTTTGGATGAATAGAATTTTAAGAGAGTGGGAAAATGAAGTCATGATTAAGTAAGATGCTTAACATTTTAATTAATCAATTAATTTAGGTGGCAGTGAGAGAACATAGCAATGAGTGTTGTTTTTATACCCTACAATACATAGTGGTATATGTATAATGTCTTTATGCATTTGTTTGTAACATGGAGAAGGAAGCGAGATAGACCCGTAGTTACATTTGAAGATCTTCATAGAATCACTTTCTGAGTCGATTTATGCATCTTTGTCCGTCTGTCCATGTGTTCTTGTGAACAAAATGCAGGTCGCATTTATTATCTGATTAAGAAATTTTGCAAACAATATTTGGGCCAAGGGCGAAGCCCATTAAAATTGGTGAGAATCGGTTCAAATTTAGATAAAGCTCCCATATATATTTTCAACCGATTTCGAGTCAATTGTGTACTAAATGGCCATTATAAGTTGTAATGGCCTGAATTGTGGTACATCTGATCGACTTCAGTCCAGAAGCAAGTACATCACATTTGGTGAAAATCGTTTCACATATAGCCATAGGTCCCATACATACATTCCCATGTAGAGGACCAATGTTTCGAGTTGTTACATAATTTTTGAACCAATCAAACTTATAATACCTCCAATGCATTGTGTTGTGGGTGTAAACTTCGAATATGTTTATTGCAATAGTTTTTTCCTCTCTGGACTGGAGCCACCACTGCACATAGATATTAATTATAATAAAAGTCTCCGAAACTTCCCCTCCCTTGCTCTTTCATTATCAAACTCCCAAAAGGAAAACGGCAATTTAGTTAAAATCAACAATTGAAAAAAGACTAGTCGAATATCAATAGAATTTTCGCCAACGCATCATCACCACCACCGCCATCATCAGCTGCTACGCCTTCATCGACATTATTTCAATAACTCTCTGTCGGTCTTTGTTGCACAACCAAATCTTTATTACACGGCTTCATATGGAACATTTTCTAAGACATTTTCTGCTCCCTTTTTTTTAAAGGAATCCATATGCAAAAGTGCACAGCGATGCAATGATGGGTCACAAAATAAAGAAGAGTGAAAAACCAACACGAATCGGATGGGAAGGATGTAAAAATAAAGTTTGCATAACTTATTGTACAATTGTGCATTGGGAAGGGCAAAGCAAAAAAAAAGTGCAACGAAGAGAATGTGAGGAAAAGAAAAACGTTGCAAAACTTCACCAAAGAAATTGCAACAACATTTTCCATTGTTGTTGATGTTGTTGGGTAAAGTGTAAGTTTTACGATTGGAAAGTTTTCACAAATGCGTAATCTAGTAGTTAGCAATCTAGCAATTCGGAATGGGGATTTAAAGGAGTGGTATCACGGCCACACGTGAAGTAGTCTTCTAAAAGAAAACCACCAGGTCTTCTATAAGAAAAAATCCAGGTCTTCTAAAAGAAAATCTCCAGGTCTTCTATAAAAGAAGATCTCCTTGTCTTCTACAAGAAGACATCCAGGTCTGCTATAAGAAGAGCTGGAGGTCTTCTAATAGAATAGCTGACCTTCTGTGAGATCACAAGGTCTATAAGAAAACCTCCATGTCTTCGATAAGAAGACCTCCATATCATCTTTGAGAATACCTCCATGTCATCTTTGAGAATATCTCCATGTCTTCTATGAGAATACCTCCATGTCTTCTATGAGAAGACCTCCTCGTCTTCTATGAGAAGACCTCCTCGTCTTCTATGAGAAGACCTCCTCGTCTTCTATGAGAAGACCTCCTCGTCTTCTATGAGAAGACCTCCTCGTCTTCTATGAGAAGACCTCCTCGTCTTCTATGAGAAGACCTCCTCGTCTTCTATGAGAAGAACTCCTCGTCTTCTAGAAGACCTCCACGTCTTCTATGAGAAGACCTCCTCGTCTTCTATGAGAAGACCTCCTCGTCTTCTATGAGAAGACCTCCTCGTCTTCTATGAGAAGACCTCCTCGTCTTCTATGAGAAGACCTCCTCGTCTTCTATGAGAAGACCTCCTCGTCTTCTATGAGAAGACCTCCTCGTCTTCTATGAGAAGACCTCCTCGTCTTCTATGAGAAGACCTCCTCGTCTTCTATGAGAAGACCTCCTCGTCTTCTATGAGAAGACCTCCTCGTCTTCTATGAGAAGACCTCCTCGTCTTCTATGAGAAGACCTCCTCGTCTTCTATGAGAAGACCTCCTCGTCTTCTATGAGAAGACCTCCTCGTCTTCTATGAGAAGACCTCCTCGTCTTCTATGAGAAGACCTCCTCGTCTTCTATGAGAAGACCTCCTCGTCTTCTATGAGAAGACCTCCTCGTCTTCTATGAGAAGACCTCCTCGTCTTCTATGAGAAGACCTCCTCGTCTTCTATGAGAAGACCTCCTCGTCTTCTATGAGAAGACCTCCTCGTCTTCTATGAGAAATACTTCTGGTCTTCAATGAGAGGACATCCTGGTCTTTTATGAGAAGCCCTCCTGGTCTTCTATGAGAAGACCTTCTGATCTTCTGTGAGAAGACCTCCTGGTCTTCTGTGAGAAAACCTCCTGGTCTTATGTGAGAAATACTTCTAGTCTTCTATGAGAGGACATCCTGGTCTTTTAGAGAACCTATGAGAAGACCTCCAGCTCTTATATGAGAAGCTATGAGAAGACCTTCAACTCTTCTATATGAGAAGACCTTCAGCTCTTTTATATGAGAAGACCTTCGGCTCTTCTATGAGAAGACCTTCGGCTCTTCTATGAGAAGATCTTCGGCTCTTCTATGAGAAGACCTTCAGTTCTTCTATATGAGAAGACCTTCAGCTCTTCTATATGAGAAGACCTTCAGCTCTTCTATAAGAAGACCTTGAGCTCTTCTATGAGAAGACCTTCTGGTTTTCTATGAGAAGACCTTCAGCTCTTCTATATGAGAAGATCTTCGGCTCTTCTATGAGAAGACCTTCAGTTCTTCTATATGAGAAGACCTTCAGCTCTTCTATATGAGAAGACCTTCAGCTCTTCTATATGAGAAGACCTTCAGCTCTTCTATATGAGAAGACCTTCAGCTCTTCTATATGAGAAGACCTTCAGCTCTTCTATATGAGAAGACCTTCAGCTCTTCTATATGAGAAGACCTTCAGCTCTTTTATATGAGAAGATCTTCGGCTCTTCTATGAGAAGACCTTCAGTTCTTCTATATGAGAAGACCTTCAGCTCTTCTATATGAGAAGACCTTCAGCTCTTCTATATGAGAAGACCTTCAGCTCTTCTATATGAGAAGACCTTCAGCTCTTCTATATGAGAAGACCTTCAGCTCTTCTATATGAGAAGACCTTCAGCTCTTCTATATGAGAAGACCTTCAGCTCTTCTATATGAGAAGACCTTCAGCTCTTCTATATGAGAAGACCTTCAGTTCTTCTATATGAGAAGACCTTCAGCTCTTCTATATGAGAAGACCTTCAGCTCTTCTATAAGAAGACCTTGAGCTCTTCTATGAGAAGACCTTCTGGTTTTCTATGAGAAGACCTCCTGGCCTTCTATGAGAAGACTTTCTAGTCTACGATGAGAAGACCTTCGGCTCTTCTATGAGAAGACCTACGGCTCTTCTATGAGAAGACCATCGGCTCTTTTATGAGAAGACCTTTGGCTCTTCTTTGAGAAGACCTTCGTCTCTTCTATGAGAAGACCTTCTGCTCTTTGAGAAAATATTCCTTTAAAGCACTGTCTTACCCTTTACTTTCCATGAATATATAAATGTCCCGTGAGAGAGTGAGGGAGGTAAAGCTACTGCCACACACAATCTAACTACTTGAAATGGACGGGTGTGTTCGAGTGTGTGGCTTTGCTCTATTCAAAGTAACTTATTTCTTTACGATTCGAATCTCAGGGTTCAGCATAACATCATTTTATTTTTTGCTCTTCGATGAGATGAAGGAAAACTTTTTGCGATTATTGGTTTTGGTTTGGTACCAATTGTGATTAAAAGTATTGTATGAAATTTATGTTTCTATTCTCCATACAGCAGAACAAAGAATGAAAATCTCTCTCTCTGCAACAGCTAAGCAAACAACAATCGAACGAAAAAAAATAGCAACAACAACGGCAAAATATTATAGAAAGAAATGGAAAAGTAACACGGAAACTTTTCAATTTTTGCACCCACTGACGCCCAGACACGCACTTTCCAGCAACAGCAACAATGCCGGGTAGGAAAAAAGAATGGTACAAGAATAGACGGGCGAGAAAATTGATGTAACAACTTTTAAGTGCTTATGGACGAACAGTTTTGCATGGCATGGCATGGCAAGGAATTCAATGCAATTGGATTGCAGTTGGACCAGAAGCGTAAGTTAAAGAAAACTACTTTTTGCCAATTCATCAATGACGTGCTGGTGATATGTATGTGTGTGTGGGGGTTCTTTCTGAACTGTGATTATGGCAAATGTATGGGTATAAATTTATTCATATTTGGAAATATATAGGTTTAAATCAGTTCAAGAAATTTACACCAATAGTATTTAAAATTAATAATAATAATCAGAGAAACTAAATAAATGTCGAAATTTGGATTTTAATACCAAAAATCTCAACTCGAGTCATTTGTCGATATCTTTTCCGGTTTATAAAGAAAGAAAATACTTTTACCTATAACTACACCATTTACATTTTGTTCAAGATTTTCAAAACAGTCACGATTTGTTTCCACTTTGGTACAACTTGTAGTTTTGATGGGGACAAATTTGAAGCGTTTTATATATGGAAAATGACACTATTGAAATGTTAAAGGCATGTTAACCAAATTTAACAGAAAGGATAACTAACTCAAAGTTATAGATTTTTTTAAGTCCACATTTTGGCTGCAAGTTTTTTCCCAGATGTTGTTAAAAAAATCCAAGATTATTGATCTACTGTCCTTTACACATTTACGATAATTTTGTTAAAAATCCAAGGTGCTGCAGACATTTTTATTAAAAATCAACTTTTATAGACGAGCTCTCTTGTCTGAATTTTTATATGAAAAATCCTCTTTTATAGCTCAAAGGGTCTTGCAGACATTTTTTATTAAAGAGAGTCTTCAGATAAGGGTGTTCTTCAGATTTTTTTTTTTTATTAAAAAATCCACGTTTTCAGATAAGGGTGTGCCAAAGAATTCTTTATTTAAAAATCCTTAAGAATTTGTTATTAAAAATTTTTTTAAAAAAAATCCAGGTTTATAGCTCAGAGGTTATGGGGGTCCTTCAGAATTTTTTGTTAAAAATTCCACGTTTATAGATATTTGTATTAAAAAATGCACGTTTATAGATATGGGGATCCTTCAGAATTTTTTTTAAAAAATCCACGTTTATAGATATGGGGGTCCTTCAGAATCTCTTATTAAAAAAATTCACGTTTATAGACAAGAGAGTCCTTCGGAAATTGGTATTTTTTAAATCAACATTTATAAGTAAGAGAGAGAGAGAACTTTTTATAAAAGAATCCACGTTTATAGAGGACAGAAAATTTTGATTAAAGATGAGAATCCTTCAATTTTTTTTAAGATTTTTATAAAAAGTTCACATTTATAGATAAGAGGGTCCTTCGGAATTTTTTATTAAAAAATCAACGTTTGTAGATAAGAGGGTCCTTCAGAAATTATTATTAAAAAAATCACATTTGTAGCCCACTAAGTCCCTAAAAAAGTCTTCCACATTTATGATTAAGAATTTTTTATCAAAATTCATTCACCGTAAGAAATATTGGAACACATAAATATATCTTACTACATATTTGAAACAAATATTTCCGAAATTGTAAACATTACAACTGTTAAGATTATCTTTTCCGATTGAATTCTATTTGACAAAATTTGAATACGAATTCACATGTTAGGAATATAAATTCATTCCATATTGATCGACAAATTTATTGTCCTTCCAAATTAGAGACATTTTCATATCCTTTGATTTCTATGAAATGATATATACGTTCTTGGTCAATATTGGGAAAAATAACAGGTTGTGATGTTTGTCATTCTGCTTGTGATTCATAGAAATAATATTTTAGAACACAACGCTGGATATGAGTTTCTAATCAGCATAAAATTCTACTACTATTTGCGTATGCAAATCTTGTGGAAATCTGCATTACTTTTTAAAGGGTCAACATTGATGGTTAGCATGTTATGTCCGAAATTATTAAATAAAAATAACATCAAAATTATATAAATTTCTGAAAATGTCAATTTATATATTTTTTAATTTTAAAATGAATCATTATTGAAATAATTCTACAAATATATCTCCGAATTGTCTGTCAAAATATTATTTTTTTACTAACAACGTTGTTTTGAAAACAGAAAATTTTAAATTGAAAATTTAAAGATAACAAATTATTTCTCACTCTGTAAAGAGAGGCAAAAAAAAAAAAAAAACACTTGCAATATTTTATTATTTCAAAACACATACAATCACAAAAAAATTTGAGGCTCTCTGCCTAGCCCTGAAGTTTAAAAGTTTTAAATAAAAAACTGTCCTTTAGAAAAGTTTATTTAAAATATTTATTTAAGCCTTGCAGAAAATTTGAGAAGATACTTTGAATTAAAAGACTTTGTTCTGTGGAATGTTTTTTTTTTTTTTAATCCATGTCCTTTATACATTTTTTGTTAAAAATCGTCTCCCTGTAGTTATTTTGGTTAACTATCATCTTCCTGTAGAAACTATGGTTAAACAATCTACGTCCTGTAGAAATGTTTGGAAAAAAACAACGTTCTGTAGACACTTTTGTTAAAAATTGTTCTCCTTGTTTTTGTTGTAAATCGTCGTCCTGTAGAAATGCTTGCTAAAATATATTTCAGAATTATTCTTTTAAAAATGATGTCCTCAACAGATATTTCAGAATTATTGTAAAAAATCCACGTATTTAAAGGATATTTCAGAATTGTTCTTACAAAAATCCCCGTCCTCCGAAGAATATTTCAAAATTATTGTTAATAAAATTCACGTCCTTCAAAGGATATTTCAGAATTCTTAGTAGAAAATTCACGTTTTTAAAGGATATTTAAAAATTATTTCAGAATTATTGTTAAAAAATTCCCGTCCTTCAATGGATATTTCAGAAATATTTTGCAAAACGTCCATGTCTTTTAAGGGTCTTTCGATTTGTATACCCTACAACACTATGCAATTATAAACCGATCCTCACGAAATTGAAAATGGAGATGGGGTTAGGGTTAGAATAAAACCCTTTTGTTTTTGGAGATAATTGCACAATATTTAGGGGTTGAAAAGAACCAAAAAGTGAAAAACTTCCTGATTTTGAAGTTGCTCTATAGACCACAATTATGAACCAATCGAAATTTACATGGAGTTAGAGTTTAGGACTGGGCAGAAGCCTACCAATTTGGGCGGTCATCGGACAATATTTAGGGGGTAAAAATGACCCTAACTTTCATATAAGGGAATAAGAAAATTTCCACTAAACCGCCAATATTTTTAATCCCAGCCAAATTGCAAATACATTAAAAGGTCACTTCTGACCATTAAAGTGATGCTGATAGCTAAGAAATCGGTTATATTGCAAAATAGGTATAATATATATATGTAAAAGAATAGATCTTATTTATTCTGCTTATAAGTCAAGAACCGATTTTCACAATTCCCATCAATTCGGAATGATCTCTTGCCAGAAACGGATAAAATCTAAGAAAATCGCAAAAATATAGCAATAAAAAAGTGAATATCTTTTATTTCTTTTTTTTTTTTTTTCAATTTTTATCATATTTTTTATCACATGGGATTTTTTTCAATTTGACTTATAATTTTGAATTAATTTAAAGTAAATTAAAAGTAATTTTTTTAAAGTTTTACACCCTGCAACACAACATTTTGAAGGTATTTTATGCATGTCGCAATTATCGTCTGATCCTCACGAAATTTTGCATGGGGGTAGGGTTAGGGTCAGAATTAAAGGCTTAAGTTCTAAAGATTTACATTTAGAGGTTCAAATGGACTAAACAATTTTAAGTTTTCTAATTTCGCTCTATAGACAACAATTGAAACTAATCGACACGGAATTTCGCATCGGAAGAGAGTTAGGTACAGGGAAATTATTTTTGACATTATTTCAAAAACGAAATCTTCCAAAATGGATTTGGACATAAGAGAACTTCAAAAAAATTGTAGTGTTGTAGGGTATCACATGGTCGGCCCCGCACGGCTATAGCCTTTGCTTATTTGTCTTTAACCTAGGTCGTCTTTTTTAAAAAATCTACGTTATTTGTATTTTTTTTTTTTTTTTTTTGTTTAATCAACACATTTAATTTTCAGAGGTCCTTTAGAAATTTAAGTAGTTTTAAGGAATTGAGCTAAAGCTCAGAGGGTCCTTCACAAAATGTTTTTTAAAGATCACATTTAGAGCTCAAAAGGTTCTTCAGAAATATTCATAAAAAATTCATGTTTATAGCTCCATGTTTCCAACAGAAAATCAGTCATTAGGACGGTCCTTTAGAAAAACCTTTTAGAAATCTATTTTAATAATTTCATGCGTTCCTTAAAAAATATTGTTATTTAGATAAATTTCAACAATTCCTACATACAGTACTTTTCGTACTATCTTAGTCCAAAGATCTAAAATGCAGTCATATCTTCCCCCTAAACAGGGAGTACCTTTTCGTGTCTAAATTGTTGCTTTGGGAATTCAGAATTCTACACATTCTCCAGATAACATGGCACTTCATTTGATATATTTTACAACAATTTGTACTCTCCTTATACCCTCACATATACTTTCTATTATAGCAAAAATATGCCATTATTGATATTATCCCGACTTTTATATGTGCATTATTTAACACTCTCTGCGATTCTCATTGAACATCATTACACACACACACACACATACACTCATACACAAATACAATTCATTTATACACTTAAATACCGATATAATAATAATAAATGCAACAAACAAACAATTTATTTATTATCAACAATTAATACGAAATATATATTTAATTTTTTTGTGTGTGTTCAATGAAAATAACAACAACAACGACAACAAAAATCTACAATTTGTTGCAATTAAAATGTATGCCACACACATCTCTGTGTGTGAGTGTGCGTGCGTTGCAACAAAATTAAATTGTATGTTTTCCGATCAGTTTTGTGCAAACGTTACGTTTTCAAATATACAGTCAGCTTAAAATAAAAATATATATTAACATATTTTTGTTTAATAAACAATAAAATAAAATTCATATATAACAGCAACAACAACAACGCACAACATAAGTATATATTTATAAACTTTAAGTGGCAATTATAAAAAGTGCTTAATATCCATTTTATTGCCAAACGAAAAATCCATTCAAATTCGAAACGTTGCGAATTGAATCGACTCGAATAAATAATAATGGTGATGGCGATGATGAGACCATGTGAAGTGCCTGAGCGGAGTGCTAATGAACTTCCATTTAATAAGTAAATATTTATTTGTGAGGAAGAACAACAACAATAACAACAAACAAATAAATAAATCATAGCTTTTTATCATTCATTTATTTCATTTCATTATAAAAATGTATATTAATCATCTTGTCTGTTGGTAAAGGAATGATTTTTTTATAAATAATATAATTATTACTTTAATACATGCAGACATATGTCGAACCAGTAAAGAAAGACTTAAAGTCGGGCGGGGCCGACTTTATGATATCCTACACCACGTTGTTAATTTAGTAGAGCTCCGCATAACAATTAAAAGTCTTTATGGGAGAATTCAATCATACACGCAATAATTATAATTATAATTTAAAGTTCAAAGGACTAAATATGCCGAAGCATTTGTATCTTTTAAATTCGGACATGTGTTGCCCATTTGGTGCACAAATAATTTAAAATCGGACAAAAATATATATGGGAGCAATATCCAAATCCGAACCGATCTCGATATAATTTGGCAAAGATGTTTCTGAGCTGTATTTGATATATTTCCTTGAATATCGTTGTTACGGAGTGCATATTACGGCAAGTTTGGCATACTACCTTCTAGACTCAATTCGGTGCCAAATTCCATCCCATTTGGGCAAATATTAGACGTTTGGTGCACAATAAATGGTAAATTAGCGAAGTTATATATGGGAGCTATATCCAAATCTGAACCGATCTCGATAAAATTTAGCAAAGGTATTTCTGAGCTGCATTTGATATATTTCCCCAAATACTGTTGTTACAGAGTGCATATTACGGCTTTGGAGGACAAAAATAACAAATCGGATGAACAATATATATCGGAGCTATGGCTATATCTTAGCCGATTTCGATCAAATTTGGCATACTTATTTTCAGGCCTAATTTGGTGGTATGTGCAAAATTCCATACTATTCCATACAATAAAAGGCAAATCGACGAAGATATATATGGGAGCTATATCTAAATTTTTACCGATTATCTTTAATTTCAATAGGGTTCGTCCTTGGGCCAAAGAAATGTTGTTTGGAAAATTTCATCTCAATCGGATAATAAGTGCGACCTGCATTTTGTTCACAAGAATACATGAACAGACGGACGGATGGATAGACGGACTGACATGGTCTATCGCGTTTGCTCTTGCCTGTTACAAACAAATGCACAAAGACATAATACCCTGACCACCATGTGGTGTAGGGTATAAAAATGGACTGAATATGTTAATCTTCAAACATGATTGAAAAGTTCATTGGTTCAGGGGATAAGGAAATTACTATTCTTGGCGAAACCATTACTGCACCTTCTTACTTATGACACGGAGTCGAGCCAATTTTTGGTCATACTTTGAATCTGAATTTAAATTCTTAATTTTTACGTCTCCCATTTCGGATAGATTTCCGAAAATTCTCTTTATTTCATTAAAAAATAAAACTTGAAACCATTTTTCAAAAATTCCAACTTTTTAAAAATATGTTTAAATTTGTAATGGTCTCGTATTTATAGATCACTAAAGACCGAGAAAACAAGTAAAAAAGTTCGGCCGGGCATAACTTTGGAACGAATTTTGCAATTTTCAAAAAAAATAAAATCTGTTAAAAATACCGAATTAAGCCGTTGTATTAGGGCCTATACGAAGACGTGGACGTGTATAGGCGACTTTGGTCATAAGTCATTATAATATTCAAATGCTAAATATGAACAAGTAAAAAAACTGTAATTTCGGCTGGGCCGAACTTTGAATACCCTCCACCATTTGAAATGAATTTGGCAATTCTAAAAACAATAAAATCCGTTAAAAATTCTGTTAAAATCATAAAAATACCGAATGTAGCTATTATATTAGGGTCTATACGACGACATGAACCTGCGTAGGTAACATTTGTCATAAGCCATTACAATATTCAAACTCGAAACTTGAAATAAACGGTGAATAATGTTGATAAAATCATCAAAATACCGTATGTAGGGAGGTACTGTTATATCGGAGCTATACGAAGACCTGGACCTGCAAAGACAATTTTCTGTCATAGACTGTAGCATTCATTGCGAACTTCAAATACAACATCTCAAGCAATTCCTGTAAGTTTTGTACCTAAAATCATCAAAATACCGAATAATGGGAGGTACGGTTATATGGGTGCTATACGAAGACGTGGATCTGCACAGACAATTTTCTGTCATGGGCTGTAGTATTCATTACCAAATTCAAATACTAAATTTGAAACAATTCCGATGAATAATGTCTCTTAAATCATCAAAATACCGAATATCGGGAGGCACCGTTATATGGGGGCCATACGAAGACGTGGACCTGCACAAACAATTTTCTGTCTTAGGCTGTAGTATCCGTAACGAACTTTAAATACCAAATTTGAAACAATTCCGGTGAGTAAATTCGCTAAAATCATCAAAATACTGAATATCGGGAGGTACCGTTATATGGGGCTATACGAAGGCGTGGGCCTTTACAGACAATTTTCCATCATAGGCTGTAGTAGTATTTGTTACAGCTCTAACTCTTCTCTTTGATCGGTTCGACATCCAGGCTCTCCAGTTTGTCTATGAAGATTCCAAGGGCCTCAATGTTATCGGATCATTAGCCCTCCCACTCTTCTGTATCGGTTCTGTTGCCCTCCCGATCGACGGTATCGTCACTCTCGCACTCATCTCAATAAACTCGCTGGCCGTGCTACTAGCATATTAAACTCCAGGACGTTCCAGATCGTCAATGTCTCCCTGACCCCTCAGCTCGTCTCTATAGAATCTCTGGCCTCTAGCTCGTCTCTATAGACTTTCTGGCCCTCCAGCTCGTCTCTATAGACTCTCTGGCCCTCCAGCTCGTCTCTATAGACTCTCTGACTCTTTGGCCCTCCAGCTCGTCTCTATAGACTCTCTGGCCCTCCAGCTCGTCTCTATAGACTCTCTGCCCTCCAGCTCGTATCTATAGACTCTCTGGCCCTCCAGCTCGTCTCTATAGACTCTCTGGCCCTCCAGCTCATCCCTATAGACTCACTGGCTATATACAGGGTGAGATAAAAAAAAACTGCAACAAAGTCAAGAGCCATAATTTTTACACTTTTTTTAAAAGTTATTGAATGAAATCAAAAAATGTCGGAAATGGTACCAAATTTTAGAATAAGTTTAGATTTGTTCGAATTGGTCACCTTTGGCACGAATAATGGCCTTCAATCGACCAATGAAACCGTCACACGCTGCCTGTATGTTGCTCTGCGGTATTTTGGCCCCATTTCCGGCGAAGCGTTTGCTTAAGGTGATCTACACTTTGGTATTTTATAGTGCCAAATTTGCTTTCCAAAATACTCCAGACACTGCGGCCAAAATGTTTGCGTACCAAGGCTTTAATACACCCTCCAAAAGATTTTCGCGATAATATGGAATATTGCGATATGTTCAGCTCACGAGCCATTTTTCGGCCACGGCGAGGCGGGTTTCGATCAAGTCGCTTCTTTACTTTTCGAATCATCCACTTCCTTGACGTCGGGTTATGCTTCCCGTATCACGGTAACGAGCAATGGTACGAGACACAAAAGAATTATATACATTTAAATGCTGGAGTGCTCTAACGATAGCCACTTGTGGTTTTCCAGCCAAGTATAAAGAAATCACACCATCGCGCTTGAATTCCATCACGAATAACTTTTTTTCTGGAAAATTCTCACCAAAATACTTTTGCCCGCTTGTAAAGAATATAATGAGCTGTCAATGGAATAATTTTAACAGCTGTCGGGCGAGTGGCTTCGAAATGGCAGCAGTCTGAATTTAGTTGCAGTTTTTTCATCTCACCCGCTTATTTACTACTCCCTCTTGGGAAAAAATACAGGCTTTGCTTTCATTTAAAATTTTGCTTTATTTGTGAAAAGTGATGACTGACTAACAATTTTTCGGTAATCCTCTTTCTACGTCTAAATATTATCTTAAAAACACCAGAGAAGCAAATTAGAAAAGCATCTTGTACCTTAAATTTTAAGTACTCCCCAATGCCAAACATTTTTGACTTTAAATATCAAACAATTTTCACTTGTTTTTAATTAAGCATTGTTAAAAGCTTTGTCATATTAAAAAACGAGTGTTTTTACTCTTTTTTTGGACACATTCCAGTTTTTTATTACTTTAATTTACTGCAATGCAGTAATGTGAACCACACTCTAATTTCTGTTGCTTCTTCGTTCTGCTCCAAATGCGGAAAATTCACATAAAAAATCCTTGGCACAAGACGACAAACGGCAGCAAAAAAAAAATACTCGGCTCAACAATACACTTCCAAAACTAGGCAAAGAGAATTTGCCACAGACAATTTCACTTTTATATTAGGCCATTTTTAGAAGAGTTTTTCAAAAAGTTGTCACAACCCCACAAGCCGGATGTTGTTGTCTTTTTTTGCATTTTTTTCTCTGCTCTATTATTTTTTTCCCAACTTTTAACAATAAAGCCGAAAAGACAATAACGCCCAAAAAGATATGAAATGCTTTGGTAAATCCACTTTGGAAAGCACTTTAAAACCGGTGGATGGGTTAGTGTGGAGACACACGAATCAAATTGCGTTTCCATAAAGTAAAAAAGAGGTGGCACAAAATTCACAGAAAAGCTGTGACACCAAAAAAAAAAAACCAGGCCCAGCCAAATGACAAAAGCCTTTCAAACAGAGTTATGGGAAAAATGAAATGAAAAACAAAAACCTAAACGGCCATTGTTCAAAAGGACGAGTCAATCACTGAACAATGGTTATCGACGAGACAGGAGAGAAAGAAAGGTAGCGCCGAGTTAGGTTTAATATTGTTAAAAGAATGCTTTCAAAATCTTTTTTTTCCTGCTTTTACTTGTTTTAATAAAACCGAGGCTAAATGGCTGAGAACATCTTAAAGTTGTCACTTTTCTGTGTTGTCAAGTGAATGAACAGAATTATTTTTTATGAAATTGCTGTAAAAAAGGATCTCCAAATATGAATATTGGTTTCATAACAAACTATTTTCTGCTCCTTCCTTTTCTTAAGACTTTGAATAAGGACAAATTTCATGGCGTTCATCATGTTGGCAGTTTGTATTAAATTCCAAAATTAGAGACTGAGATATTTTCGACTATTGTTTGAAATACTTTTTATGGTTCATGGTGGAGGTTAGATTTTAATACTGAAATAATTTTAAGGTTTGAACTGACAACTTTTTGGGCCATATTTGAAAATAATTTGCTTATGAAAGAAATTGAAGAACTTTAAAGTTCAAGTATGGCGTATGCTTAATTATTACGCTAATTAGTTGATCATACAACCATTGGAACAAGAACCTATCCAAAACTAAAACGAGATCTGATAGCTCATCAACAAATACTTTTGGTAGTGCATTGAAAAAAATTTTCAATTCAAAATTAGTAGAAATATCACGATTACAGCTCTAATAGTATTTCAACAAATTACAAGAAAAAAACCAGTAAGGAAAGCTCAAAAGTCGGGCGGGGCCGACTATATGATACCCTACACCACTATGCATATTTAGTAGAGCTCTCGTAAAAAGGTTTATACAGGGCATTTCAGAGCTCTATGAGATATTTGGTACAAAATCAAAATCTATCTAAACTCAAAATCAACTAAAACTCTAAATCGGATGAAACATATATATGGTTGCTATATCTATATCTGAACCGATTTTCACTAAATTTGATATACTTGCTTCTAGGCTGAATTTGGTCCGATGTACTAAAATTCAGTCCATTTGGACTTATATCGGCCATTTGGTGCACAATTAACCCGAAATCGGATGAAGATATATATGGGAGCTATATCCAAATCTGAACCGATTTCGATAAAATTACAAACAGCTATTTCTGGGCTGTATCTTATATCTGGTACCAAATATCATTCTTGTGGAGTGCATATTACGAATGTGAGAGGCTTAAACACCAAATCGGATGAAAGATATATATGGGAGCTATAGCTATATCTGAACCGATTTTCTCCAAATTTGATATACTTGCTTCTAGGCCGAACTCGGTTGGGTGTACCAAAATTCAGGTAATTTGGACTGATAGTGGACATTTGGTGCACATTTAACCCGAAATCGGATGAATATATATGGGTGCTATAGCTGTTTCTGAACCGATTTTCTCCAAATTTGTTGTATTTGCTTTAAGGCTAATCTCGGTCACATGTGCCAAAATTCGGGCCATTTGGGCTGATATTGGCCATTTGGTGGTCAATTAACCCGAAATCGGATGAAGATATATATGGGAGCTATATCCAAATCTGAACCGATTTCCATAAAAATTAAAACAGCTATTTCTGTGCTCCATCTAATACCTGGTACCAAATATCACGGTTGTGGAGTGCATATTACGAATGTGAGAGGCTTAAACACCAAATCGGATGAAAGATATATATGGGAGCTATAGCTATATCTGCACCGATTTTCTCCAAATTTGATATACTTGCTTCTAGGCCGAACTCGGTTGGGTGTGCCAAAATTCAGGTAATTTGGACTGATAGTGGATATTTGGTGCACATTTAACCCGAAATCGGATGAAGATATATATGGGAGCTATATCTAAATTTGATCCGATTCTCACCAATTTCAATAGGGTTCGTCCTTGGGCCAAAAAAATATTGTTTGGAAAATTTCATCTCAATCGGATAATAAATGCGACCTGCATTTTGTTCACAAGAATACATGGACAGACGGACGGACGGACGGACAGACGGACTGACATGCATAAATCGACTCAGAAAGTGATTCTATGAAGGTTCTCAAAAGTAACTATGGGTCTATCTCGTTTCCTTCTCCATGTTACAAACAAATGCACAAAGACATAATACCCTTACCACTATGTGGTGTAGGGTATAACAAGTAAGCAAAACTGTAAACGTGCGGGGCAGACCATGTGATACACTACAATACTACAATATGTTAGAAGCCCCCTTATGACCAAATCCATTTTGGAAAATTTGGTTGTTGAAATAATGTCATGGAGAACTGCCCAGATATTACCCTTAGCTTTGCAGTTTGTTGTTGTTGTCCATGACCATCCAAAATGCTAGAGCTCTTCCCAGTCCCTAACTGCCTTCTTACGCGTGTCGATTGGCTTCAATTGTGTGATAATTTTTTTTTCTTTTTTTGGTTCATTTGAACCCCAAAATATTTTGCGATCATCTCCAAAAGCAAGAGGTCCCACTGTATCTCCAAATTTAGACTCATCTGTATGATTGGCTTGTCTATGATATTTGGCTAAATTCGACAACGAAATCAGCATAACAAAGCCAGAAGTTCACCTTTTGTCTATTTCGGATATCGCATACAAGAAATTATGGTATTTTTTCGCACAAAAGTAGTTATCCGTTCGACCGCAATCCTAAACTCTAACTTCTTGCAAGATTTCGTGTCCTTTTGTATCATATTTCCGACCTTTGTAACGGCTGCAAAATCAGGAACATTTTTAGTTGTTGGCCCATTTCAACACCCAAAATATATTTGGCCAAATCTTTGAATACGATAGGCTTAGCCCTTCTGAGCCTAACCAAACTTTGTTGAAAATTTTCGTGAGGATCGGACGGCATTCTGAGTTGCAAACTTTGTCAACATCGGTCGAGCCGTTCTTGAGATATAAGCATTCTAGCTAAAATCCCCTTCGCTATATACAGGGTGAGATAAATTACCAAAATTTAGAATAAGTTTAGATTTGGTTGAATTGGTCACCTTTGGCACGAATTATGGCCTTAAAACGGCCAATGAAACCGTCACACGCTGTCCGAATGTTGCTCTGCGTTATTTTGGCCTATTCCCGGCGAAGCGCTTGCTTGAGGTGATCGACACTTTGGTATTTTTTAGTGGCAACCTTGCTTTCCAAAATACTTTAGACAAAATAGAAGTACTCCAAACACTATAGTCCAACAGATGGGTATCCGGAGATTTTGATGGCCATTGTGCGCTGGAAATGAAGCGAGGAACCTCATTTTGTAACCATTCTTGAGTGGCGCGTGCTGAGTGCGATGGTGCAGAGTCCTGTTGTAATGTCCAAGGCCTGCGGCCAAAATGTTTGCGTGCCCAAGGCTTTAATACACCCCCAGAATATTTTCTCTATAATATTCAGCATTTGTTGTGATGCCACGGTCGATTAATACGAGCGGAGAGCGACAATCGGCTGTTATGGCGGCCCACACCAACACCATGGCCGGCGCTTGAATTCTGGTGGCCAACCGAAGGTGCACATTTTCAGCTGACCTCTTTGGCAAGTAAACACGATTATTTTGTTTGTTTACAAACTGATGGACAACGAATGTTTTCTCATCGGAGAAAACCAAATTCGGCAGTTCACCACTTTCGGCTAAGCGAAGCAACCCTGGAGTATGGAGGGTATATTAAGTTTGTCATTCTGTTTGTAACACTACCACATATATACCCCACAAAGTATATATTTACTTGATCAGCATAAAATTCTAAGGCCATTTTAGGGATGTCCGTCTGTGGAAATCACTCTAGCTTCCGAACGAAATGAAGTAAGTTGATAAAAATGTTCAAATGTATATTATGTCTGCAGGACTTTTAGTATTGAAAATGGGCCATGTAGGTCCACGTCTTCGTATAGCCCCCATGTAAGAGTACCCCCCGATATTCGGTATTTTGATGATTTTAGCGACATTATTTACCGGAATTGTTGCAAATTTCGCATTTGAAGTTTGTAATGGATACTACAGCCTTGTCTGTGTAGGTTCCCGCTTTATAACCCCAATGGTACCTCCCCAGATTCGGTTTTTTGATGATTTTAGCTACATTATAAACTGACTTTTTTTAAGTTCCGCATTTGAATATTTAATAGCTTGTTACAAAAGTTACCTATGCAGTTCCACGTCGTCGTATAGACCCTAATATACGGCTACATTCGGTTTTTTTTTAAGATTTTAACAGAATTTTTAACGGATTTTATTTATTTATGTTTTTTTTTTTTTTTTTTTTTTTTGAAAAATGTTAAATTTGTCCCAAATGGTGAAGGGTATTCAAATTTCGGCCCAGCCGAATTTACAGCTTTTTTACATGTTTTTCTGTTACGGTGTAAGTTTTGCATTTTTTGGAATTTCATTTTTCAATATTTGCCGAATAGAATATTGCGATATGTTCAACTCACGAGCCATTCAGCCATTTTTCGGCCACTGCGACGCGGATTTTTCTGGAAAATTCTCACCAAAATGCTTTTGAACGCTTACAAACAATATAATGAACTGTCACTGGAATAATTTTAATGGCGGTCGGGCGGTGGATTTGTAATGACAGCAGCCTGATGTTGGTTTCGGTTTTTTCATCTCACCCTGTGTCTATACTTTTTGGGGTCTATAATGAGTATTTCGAGCAGTTTCAAATGAAATGACAAAGTTAATATACCTTCCATAGAATGGTAGATGGTATGTGAAGGACGCATAATACCCTCTTAGATTCAGGAGAAGCCATGAAAAGTAAAATTTAATTAGGCGTATGACAAATACCATATTACAAGCTCATGTTGATCATACGCCACCAATACCAAAGGTATAGTTTATATATTGGGATTGTTCAAGTAAGAATTCAGGGTAAGTTTCTTTATAAAAATAGAAGCAAATCTAGTAGCCTTTAAATAAAATAAAATTATATCGTCAAATGGAAAAATCTGTTGGAGTTTTTCACTAGAAACCCCATCCGTATATTAAGGAAATTTGCGTATCAAGTCCATGTTGTCTTCAATAGAAATATGCAATTTATTCTTTAAAAATAAACTTTTCTCATTTCAAATGTTCTAAGGTTTTCGAGTTACTGTTTAGTACAATAATAAAAAATGCAACATTTATTCCTATATTTAAATGCTCATTTACAATTTTGGTTCACTAAAAATTATTACCAATTTGATCACATTTCAAAATACAAGAATAATTTTCCAAATTTGAAATAAAGAATCACATTTTAGGATTCCACCTGAAATATTTAGAATTATTTGTACATCATAAAAATGAATGTCCGTTTGAAGACCTGCCACCACTTGTCATTTCTTTTGCACTCGCCCACACACACACACAGACACACTTAGCATCAAAAATACACAATACTTAGACGAATGCTTTTGTCAGGAATGCTTTTCTAGTGAGGCTCTTCATTTCAAATTCACTTAGCTTCAGGACAATGTGACATAAAATACGTGGCTGCACAATGCGAACAAGGGAAGTGGCTCAATGCTCCTCAGCTGATGATGATGAGGACGACGACAATGATGCTGCTGATGATGACGATGCTGTTGATGTATTCATGCTTTGTTTAACAAATGATTTCAATTTCATTAACGCTTTTGTTGTCGATGATTTAGTGCCGACCATTGTCAGACAGTTTTATGAGAATTGTCTCATTTGGTTGAATGTTTGACGTTCGGACGACAACAAACGTCGTTTATCCTCTTCACTCTCAATTGTGACGCTGGCAGCCAACTGAAATGCGAATCACGTGATAGGTGGCACGCATAAAATAGACAAGTCAAGCTCATTTTGAGGAACTGAGGAGCTGAAGGCCATGGAGTCTCAATAGAGGAGCTGAAGGCCAGGGAGTCTCACTAGAGGAGCTAGGGCCAGCGAGTCTCTATAGACGAGCTGAAGGCCAGGGAGTCTCTATAGACGAGCTGAAGGCCAGGAAGTCTCTACGGACGAGCTGAAGGCCAGAAAGTCTCTATTGACAAGCTGAAGGCGAGGGAGTCTCAATAGACGAGCTGAAGGCCAGGGAGTCTCTATAGACGAGCTGAAGGCCAGGAAGTCTCTACGGACGAGCTGAAGGCCAGGAAGTCTCTATGGACAAGCTGAAGGCCAGGGAGTCTCTATAGACGAGCTGAAGGTCAGGGAGTATCTATAGACGAGCTGAAGGTCAGGGTGTCTCTATAGACGAGCTGAAGGTCAGGGAGTCTCTGTAGACGAGCTGAAGGCCAGGGACTCTCTATAGACAAGCTGAAGGCCAGGGACTCTCTATAGACGAGCTGAAGGCCAGGGACTCTATAGACGAGCTGAAGGCCAGGGACTCTCTATAGACGAGCTGAAGGCCAAGGACTCTCTATAGACGAGCTGAAGGCCAGGGACTCTCTATTGACGAGCTGAAGGCCAGGGACTCTCCATAGACGAGCTGAAGGCCAGGGAGTCTCTATAGACGAGCTGAAGGCCAGGGAGTCTCTATAGACGAGCTGAAGGCCAGGGAGTCTCTATAGACGAGCTGAAGGCCAGGGAGTCTCTATAGACGAGCTGAAGGCCAGGGAGTCTCTATAGACGAGCTGAAGCCCAGGGGGATATCCATAGACGAGCTGAAGCCCAAGGGGATATCCATAGACGAGCTGAAGGCCATCGACTCTCTATAGACGAGCTGAAGGCCAAGGAGTCTCTATAGACGGGCTAAAGGCCAAGGAGTCTCTATAGACGGGCTAAAGGCCAAGGAGTCTCTATAGACGAGCTGAAAGCCAGGGAGTCTCTATAGACGAGCTGAAGGCCAGGGAGTCTCTATAGACGAGCTGAAAGCCAGGGAGTCTCTATAGACGAGCTGAAGGCCAGGAAGTCTCTATGGACAAGCTGAAGGCCAGGGAGTCTCTATAGACGAGCTGAAGGTCAGGGAGTATCTATAGACGAGCTGAAGGTCAGGGAGTCTCTATAGACGAGCTGAAGGTCAGGGAGTCTCTGTAGACGAGCTGAAGGCCAGGGACTCTCTATAGACAAGCTGAAGGCCAGGGACTCTCTATAGACGAGCTGAAGGCCAGGGACTCTATAGACGAGCTGAAGGCCAGGGACTCTCTATAGACGAGCTGAAGGCCAAGGACTCTCTATAGACGAGCTGAAGGCCAGGGACTCTCTATTGACGAGCTGAAGGCCAGGGACTCTCCATAGACGAGCTGAAGGCCAGGGAGTCTCTATAGACGAGCTGAAGGCCAGGGAGTCTCTATAGACGAGCTGAAGGCCAGGGAGTCTCTATAGACGAGCTGAAGCCCAGGGGGATATCCATAGACGAGCTGAAGCCCAAGGGGATATCCATAGACGAGCTGAAGGCCATCGACTCTCTATAGACGAGCTGAAGGCCAAGGAGTCTCTATAGACGGGCTAAAGGCCAAGGAGTCTCTATAGACGAGCTGAATGCCAGGGAGTCTCTATAGACGAGCTGAAGGCCAGGGAGTCTCTATAGACGAGCTGAAGGCCAGGGAGTCTCTATAGACGAGCTGAAGGCCAGGGAGTCTCTATAGACGAGCTGAATCCCAGGGGGATATCCATAGACGATCTAAAAGCCAGGGAGTCTCAATAGAGGAGCTGAAGGCCATGGAGTCTCAATAGAGGAGCTGAAGGCCAGGGAGTCTCACTAGAGGAGCCAGGGCCAGCGAGTCTCTATAGACGAGCTGAAGGCCAGGGAGTCTCTATAGACGAGCTGAAGGCCAGGAAGTCTCTACGGACGAGCTGAAGGCCAGAAAGTCTCTATTGACAAGCTGAAGGCGAGGGAGTCTCAATAGACGAGCTGAAGGCCAGGGAGTCTCTATAGACGAGCTGAAGGCCAGGAAGTCTCTACGGACGAGCTGAAGGCCAGGAAGTCTCTATGGACAAGCTGAAGGCCAGGGAGTCTCTATAGACGAGCTGAAGGTCAGGGAGTATCTATAGACGAGCTGAAGGTCAGGGAGTCTCTATAGACGAGCTGAAGGTCAGGGAGTCTCTGTAGACGAGCTGAAGGCCAGGGACTCTCTATAGACAAGCTGAAGGCCAGGGACTCTCTATAGACGAGCTGAAGGCCAGGGACTCTATAGACGAGCTGAAGGCCAGGGACTCTCTATAGACGAGCTGAAGGCCAAGGACTCTCTATAGACGGGCTAAAGGCCAAGGAGTCTCTATAGACGAGCTGAAAGCCAGGGAGTCTCTATAGACGAGGTGAAGGCCAGGGAGTCTCTATAGACGAGCTGAAGGCCAAGGACTCTCTATAGACGAGCTGAAGGCCAGGGACTCTCTATTGACGAGCTGAAGGCCAGGGACTCTCCATAGACGAGCTGAAGGCCAGGGAGTCTCTATAGACGAGCTGAAGGCCAGGGAGTCTCTATAGACGAGCTGAAGGCCAGGGAGTCTCTATAGACGAGCTGAAGCCCAGGGGGATATCCATAGACGAGCTGAAGGCCATCGACTCTCTATAGACGAGCTGAAGGCCAAGGAGTCTCTATAGACGGGCTAAAGGCCAAGGAGTCTCTATAGACGGGCTAAAGGCCAAGGAGTCTCTATAGACGAGCTGAAAGCCAGGGAGTCTCTATAGACGAGCTGAAAGCCAGAAAGTCTCTATGGACAAGCTGAAGGCGAGGGAGTCTCAGTAGACGAGCTGAAGGCCAGGGAGTCTCTATAGACGAGCTGAAGGCCAGGAAGTCTCTACGGACGAGCTGAAGGCCAGGAAGTCTCTATGGACAAGCTGAAGGCCAGGGAGTCTCTATAGACGAGCTGAAGGTCAGGGAGTATCTATAGACGAGCTGAAGGTCAGGGAGTCTCTATAGACGAGCTGAAGGTCAGGGAGTCTCTGTAGACGAGCTGAAGGCCAGGGACTCTCTATAGACAAGCTGAAGGCCAGGGACTCTCTATAGACGAGCTGAAGGCCAGGGACTCTATAGACGAGCTGAAGGCCAGGGACTCTCTATTGACGAGCTGAAGGCCAGGGACTCTCCATAGACGAGCTGAAGGCCAGGGACTCTCTATTGACGAGCTGAAGGCCAGGGACTCTCCATAGACGAGCTGAAGGCCAGGGAGTCTCTATAGACGAGCTGAAGGCCAGGGAGTCTCTATAGACGAGCTGAAGGCCAGGGAGTCTCTATAGACGAGCTGAAGGCCAGGGAGTCTCTATAGACGAGCTGAAGGCCAGGGAGTCTCTATAGACGAGCTGAAGGCCAGGGAGTCTCTATAGACGAGCTGAAGGCCAGGGAGTCTCTATAGACGAGCTGAAGCCCAGGGGGATATCCATAGACGAGCTGAAGCCCAAGGGGATATCCATAGACGAGCTGAAGGCCATCGACTCTCTATAGACGAGCTGAAGGTCAAGGAGTCTCTATAGACGGGCTAAAGGCCAAGGAGTCTCTATAGACGAGCTGAAGGCCAGGGAGTCTCTATAGACGAGCTGAAGGCCAGGGAGTCTCTATAGACGAGCTGAAGGCCAGGGAGTCTCTATAGACGAGCTGAAGGCCAGGGAGTCTCTATAGACGAGCTGAAGCCCAGGGGGATATCCATAGACGAGCTGAAGCCCAAGGGGATATCCATAGACGAGCTGAAGGCCATCGACTCTCTATAGACGAGCTGAAGGCCAAGGATTCTCTATAGACGGGCTAAAGGCCAAGGAGTCTCTATAGACGGGCTAAAGGCCAAGGAGTCTCTATAGACGAGCTGAAAGCCAGGGAGTCTCTATAGACGAGCTGAAGGCCAGGGAGTCTCTATAGGCGAGCTGAAGGCCAGGGAGTCTCTATAGACGAGCTGAAGCCCAGGGGGATATCCATAGACGAGCTGAAGCCCAAGGGGATATCCATAGACGAGCTGAAGGCCATCGACTCTCTATAGACGAGCTGAAGGCCAAGGAGTCTCTATAGACGGGCTAAAGGCCAAGGAGTCTCTATAGACGGGCTAAAGGCCAAGGAGTCTCTATAGACGGGCTAAAGGCCAAGGAGTCTCTATAGACGAGCTGAAAGCCAGGGAGTCTCTATAGACGAGCTGAAGGCCAGGGAGTCTCTATAGGCGAGCTGAAGGCCAGGGAGTCTCTATAGACGAGCTGAAGGCCAGGGAGTCTCTATAGACGAGCTGAAGCCCAGGGGGATATCCATAGACGAGCTGAAGCCCAGGGGGATATCCATAGACGATCTAAAAGCCAGGGAGTCTCTATAGACGAGCTGAAGGCCAGGGAGTCTCTATAGACGAGCTGAAGGCCAGGGAGTCTCTATAGACGAGCTGAAGCCCAGGGGGATATCCATAGACGAGCTGAAGCCCAAGGGGATATCCATAGACGAGCTGAAGGCCATCGACTCTCTATAGACGAGCTGAAGGCCAAGGAGTCTCTATAGACGGGCTAAAGGCCAAGGAGTCTCTATAGACGAGCTGAAGGCCAGGGAGTCTCTATAGACGAGCTGAAGGCCAGGGAGTCTCTATAGACGAGCTGAAGGCCAGGGAGTCTCTATAGACGAGCTGAAGCCCAGGGGGATATCCATAGACGAGCTGAAGCCCAAGGGGATATCCATAGACGAGCTGAAGGCCATCGACTCTCTATAGACGAGCTGAAGGCCAAGGAGTCTCTATAGACGGGCTAAAGGCCAAGGAGTCTCTATAGACGGGCTAAAGGCCAAGGAGTCTCTATAGACGAGCTGAAGGCCAGGGAGTCGTCATAGACGATCGGAAGACCTACTCATGTCTGTGAGCACTTACTAGTTTACTATTATTTCATTTCCATTTTCACTCAAAACCATCCTCGCCTCACTTTTATTTAAATAAATTTTTAAAATGCAATTGTTTTCCATCACCGGCTTAAAATAGCAACATTCTTAATCGGATCACCATTAAGTGGTTACTTTTCACACCCAGTGGTTAAGTTATTTTTTTTTTAGTTGTTGTTGTTGTTGCTGCTGCTGTTTTTGCTTTCTTCGGAAAAAACACATCAAACTGTTGTAATTATCAACTTCGGCACCGACTAAAGACTCCATTAACAGCCAACTAATGGCCGAGCAAATGAAAGGAATTAAATCTCGTGTTTTTAATCCGTAAAAATAACACGAGCACACACACGTACACCAGCGTAAAACTAAATATTGTTGCATTTTTGTAGTTGCTGTTGTTGTTGTTGTATAAGCCTTATTGTTATAATAATAATCATTTTTACTTATGACAATTGACCAAATGGAAAAGTAGTACAACAACGTAAATAGGAATTTACACAAAAAAGAAACAAAGGAAGGAGAAGCAGTTAATGCAAGTTAAGACACAAAAACAAAATCATACCTTGCCTCTCTCTCTCTCTCACACATACACACTCAGATACTCACACGGAAAGTAAGAGGTAATTATAAGTATATCACGTTGTGTGTTCTCAGTGAATGCTGTAGCTGTGGTCGTTGCAAATAAGCTGTGGAAAAAATCGGTGGACAGTGTTGTGCCAAGAAATTAGATATATTAAATAGATAATAGTTTTCTGTCGTTTTCGATTAAGCAGCGACAATGGATTTAAATTACTTGGCAAGGACGACTAACAATCACCACAAAGGATGGTTTTTAAATGCAAATGTTTATGTATGTATGTACGCTGTTATAAATATACATACTTGATAGGCAAGTCCTAGAATATGACACATAAACCATTACATATAAACCTTTCGAAAAGATAAATTTGTGGTAAGAAGCAAATGAAAATATATGTATAAGAACTGTCAAAACTATTCTGGGTTAATTAAAAATTTAATTGCCAAAATTAAAAAAAAAAAAAAAACAAGAAAGCAAAGGCTATAGTTGTGCGGGGCCGACTATGTGATACCCTACAACACTACAATATATTTAAGCCTCCTCACGTCCAAATCCGTTTTGGAAGATTTCGCTTTTGAAAATTAGCATATTGACCAGGGATATTTGCCCAATATTTATGCACTCCGTCGTGCTGTTAGTTGTTGTGGTCCATTATTATAATCCAATGGTCATCCAAAATGCTAGAATTCTTCCCTGTCCCTAACTCTCTGCTCAGGCGTGTCGATTGGCTTCTGTATTGGTTCATTTGAATCCCTAAATATTTTGCGATCATTTTAAAAAGCAAGAGGCGTCTCTGTATCTCCAAATTTAGACTCATCTATATGATTTGCTTGTCTACGATATTTGGCTATATTCGTCAAAGAAATCAGCATAAAAAGCCGGAAGTTCGCCCTTCGTGTATTTCGGATATCGCCTGTAAGTAATGCTGGTATTTTTTCACACAAAATTAGTGGTCCATTGTACCCGCTGTCCTAAACTCTAACTTTATGCGAGATTTCGTGTCCTTTGGTTTCTATTTGTGACCTTTATAACGGCAGCAAAATCAGGAAAATTTTTAGTTGTTGGTCCATTTTAACCCATAATATATTGCGGACGTCTTTGAAAACAATCGGCCTAGCCCTTCTGAGCCCAATCCTACCCTTGTGAAAATTGTCGTGAGGATCGGGCGATATTTGAAATACCTGTATAATATCCCCAACCTGTGTTGTAAGGTGAAAAAATATTACAAAATATTATAAGTCAAATTGAAAAAATCGCATGCGATAAAAAAGGATGAAAAAATATAAAAATGTCACAAAATATTACAAAATCTATATTAACATCATTATTGGCATATTTTTCTGCGATTTTTTTAGATTTTATACTTTAATTTCAAGGGGGCATTCTGAATTGACAAAATTTGTCAAAATCGGTCCAGCCATACTGGAGATATAAGCATTCTAACTAACATCCCCTTCCTTTGTATATACACATTGTATATATTTCGCTATATATAACCAATATATTTACTATCGGCATCTACGTAACGGTCAGAATTGACCTGTTCGTCTATTTGTGATTTCGCCGGAATTAAAAATATTCGCGGTTTAATGGAATATTTGACTTTTATTTATCACAAAAGCTATGGTCTATTTCAACCACTAAATATTACCCGATGACCAACAAAATTGGAAAGCTTCTGCCCAGCCCTATGCTCTAGCCCCATGCTAACTTTCGCTTCGATTGGTTCATAATTGGGACCTGCAGAGCAACTGCAAAATCAGGATTTTTTTCAGTTTTTGGTCCATTTCAACCCCTAAATATTATGTAATCATCTCCAAAGTCGGGCGGGGCCGACTTTATGATACCCTACACCACTTTGCTAATTTGGTGGAGCTCCGCATAACAATTAAAATTTTTTATGGGAGAATTCAATCATACACGCTATAATTATAATTAAATTTTAAAGTTCAAAGGACTAAGCATTTGTATCTTTTAAATTCGGATTTGTATTGCCCATTTGGTGCACAACTAATTTGAAATCGGCTAAAGATATAAATGGAAGCTATATTCAAATCGGAACCGATCTCGATAAAATTTGGCAAAGATATTTCTGAGCTGTATTTAATATATTTCCCTGAATATCGTTGTTGCGGAGTGCATATTACGGCTGTGGCTAACAAATATAACAAATCGGATGAACAATATATATGGGAGCTATAGCTATATCTGAACCTATTTCGATCAAATTTTGCATACTCATTTTCAGGCCTAATTTGATTGTATGTGCAAAATTCCATACTATTCGGGCTGATATTACACGTTTGGTGCACAATAAAAGGCAAATCGGACGAAGATATATATGGGAGCTATATCTAAATTATGGCCGATTATCTCCAATTTCAATAGGGTTCGTCCTTGGGCCAAACAAATGATTTGTGCAAAATTTCATCTGGATTGGGCAATAAATACGGACGGACATGCATAAATCGACTCTATGCAGATCATCCAAAGGAACTATAGATCTATCTCGTTTCCTTTTGCCTGTTACAAACAAATGCACAAAGACATAATACCCTGACCACCTCGTGGTGTAGGGTATAAAAAATATTCACTCTTTTATTGCCACATTTTTGCGCAATTTTCTTAAAGATTATCCTTATGCTTTTCGGTCAAGAGAACATTCCGAATTGATGAGAATTGTAAAAATCTGTCTAGGAGCTCTTGACTTATAAACAGAATATCAAAGATCTATTTCTTTTACTTATATGCTGTACCTTTTTTGCTACATATTCGATATGTTGGCTATCAGCATCACTGTAATGGCCCGAAATGGTCTTTTAATGAATTTTTGATGGCCGATGGCCGAAGGCTGCCTACTTAAAAAAGCTATAAAGTTTTGATATGTATTAGTGTATCAGGTTAAAAATACATACCCCGTAATGGGTTTCATGTCCGCAGCGTTCTGGACATAATCCCCTTTCTATGGGGGTTATGTTCGCTACTTTCTGGATTTTATCGGACATAATACCCATTATGGGTGGTATGACCGAAAATTAAATGGTCGTATGCATCAAAAATGAACTGGATTTAATCCAAAGGACCCAGCTGGTCCTATTTGGATTGTAGAGATACATTTCTATCTGATGCGTAGATTCCAAGTAAAAAATCTGTAATCTTTGAATACCCTCTACCATTTGGGAGGAATTCGGCAATTTTCAAAAAAATAATAACCATTAAAAATTCGGTTAAAATCTTAAACATGCCGAATAGGGAATAGGGAATTTTTTAATAAGCCATTACACGATGTAGCTAAACTCATCAAAATACCAAATATAGGTAGGTACTGTACTATTTGGGACTATACCAAAACGTGAACCTGCACAGACAATTTTCTGGCCTAGGCTGTAGTATCCAGGTACCGTTATTTGGGGGCTATACGAAGACGTAGACCTGCATAGACAATTTTCCGTCATAATTTGTAGTATCCATTACGAACTTCAAATATCAAATTTGAAACAATTCCGGTGAATAATGTAGCTAAAATCATCAAAATACCCAATATCGGGAGGTACCATTATATGGGGGGTATATGAAGACGTGGACCTGCACAGATAATTTTTTGTTATAGGCTGTAGTATCCATTACGAACTTCAAATACCAAATTTAATACAATTTCGGTGAATGATGTCGCTTAAATCATAAAAATACCAAATGTCGAGAGGTACAGTTATATGGGGGGCTATACGAAGACGTGGACCTGCTCAGATAATTTTTTGTTATAGGCTGTAGTATAAATTACGAACTTCAAATACCAAATTTGGAACAATTTCGGTGAATGATGTCGCTTAAATCATAAAAATACCGAATATCGGGAGGTACCGTTATATGGCTATACGAAGACGTGGACCTGCACACGAATATTTTTCTATAGGTTGTAGTAACCATTAGCATCTCCCAATATGAAATTTGAAACGATTCTGGTGAATAATGTTGGCGAAATCATCAAAATACCGAATATCGGGAGCTACCGTCATATGGGGGCTAAACAAAAAAAAAAACAAGTTAAAAAGCAGTAAGTTCGGCCGGGACGAACTTTTAATACCCTCCACCATTTGCAACGAATTTGGAAATTTTTAATAAATAAAATCATTAAAAAATTCTGTTACAATTTTAAAAATACCGAATATAGCCGTTATATTGGTGTCTATACGACGCGGACCTACATAGGCATTGTTTGTCATAAGCCATTACCATATTCAAATTCGAAACTTGAAATAAACGGTGAATAATGTAGCTAAAATCATCAAAATATCGTATATAAGGAGGTGCCGTTAAATTGGAGTTGTGCGAAGACCTGGACCAGCATAGACAATTTTCTGTCACAGGCTGTAGCATTCACTACGAACTTCAAATACCACATCTCAAACAATTTCGGTGGGTATTGTACCTAAAATCGTAAAAATACCGAATATAGGGAGGTACTGATATATGGGGCCTATACGAAGACCAGGACCCGCACAGACAATTTTCTGTCACAGACTGTAGTTCCCATAACGAACTTCAAATACCAATTTTGAAACAATTCCGGTGAATAATGTCGCTAAAATCATCAAAATATCGAATATAGGGAGGTACCGTTATATGGGGGCTATATGAAGACGTGGACCTAAATGGCCCATTTACGAACTTAACCTGCCTACTGGAAAAATAAACACGTGTGCAAAATTTTAGCCATCTATCTCAATTCATTCGAAAGATAGCGTGATTACAAGAGACAGAGAGACAGACAGACGGACATCGCTAAATCTTAGAATTTTACGCTGATCAAGAATATATATACTTTGTTGGGTCTGACATGAGTATTTCGAGGAGTTACAAACGTAATGACAAAGTTAATATACCCTCCATAGTATGGAGGAGGGTATAAAAAAATACAAAAATGTTCGTCATTGACTGTAGTACCCATTACGAACTTTAAATATGAAATTTGAAATGATTCCGGTAAATTCTGTCGCTAAAATCATGAAATACCGAATATCGGGAGTTCTGTTATATATTATATATATATGGGGCTATACGAAAACGTGGATCGACATGGCCCATGTACGAACGTAACCTGCCTTCTGGTAAACTATACATGTATGCAAATTTTTAGCCTTTAATAGCTAGATCGTCTTAGAATTTTACGCTGACCCAGAATATAAATACTTTGTAGGGTCTATTATAAATATTTCGAGGAGTTACAAACTGACTGACAAAGTTAATATACCATCCATAGATGGTGGAGGGTATAAAAAAATGTTTATTGTATCCAAGCACATAATTTTTTTCAACTCTCTTTCTAATTCACTGGCTAAATATTGTATCTGCAGAACATTTACTTACTCTCACACCAACAATTCTTGTTAGGGACCGCCATTTATTCCACGCCATCCCAACAACTTTGTGGAATAGACGCGGTAAGCCTGGAATAAAAACTTTTAACATTTTTAAATGCGTTTTTTTTTTTCTTCTTCTTTTCTAGTTTATGTAGCGAAGGAAGGTAAAGAAAAACTTGCTTTGGGAAACGGAGAAGAAAGGTCAAATTAGTATAACACGCCGTTAAATATTAACAAAGCAATACCCGCTAGCAATGAAAATTCCAATTAACTAAATTTCGTCAGTCTTGTACTAGTTATAAGCCGTACTAGTACCAAATGTGTCCCCAAGTAATGGGAATGGAACCAATTGACACCTTTTCGTCCCCAAGTAAACGAAGAGGCGACAGTTGTGCATAAATAAAAAACCACCACCAAAAAACCAACCAACAGACAAGTTAAACGAACATTTGAATGAGATCTCTACGAACAAGAATCACTTTGAATAGTTAGGGGTTAGTCTTTTGTCTCTGGTATATGACTGTAAACCTGGAACTAGTACAGTACCATCTACAGGTAATGCAAAAGGAGTCAATTGGTTACCTCGTATGACATCCCCATGTTAAAGTTTACAGTGGTTTACACTGTGAGGGGTCTTAAGTGGAACTAGTTACTGTAACCCTAAGAATCGACGAGTATACGGTGCCGAACTAGTCCACATTGCTAGCGGGTAATACAAATATTTAATGTCAAGAGAAAGGGAGAGAGATAACAGGTTAAGAAAGTAAGAGAGATCCTTTTGTTTCAACTTCAGCTCGTCTGTAGGGAATATCTTTGGTATAACTCGTCAATATCGGCTCACTGAGCTTTAGCTCGTCTATAGAGGCTCCTTCATCAATAGCGCCTATAAAGAGTCATTAAGCTTCAGGTCCCAGTACTTTTGCTCGTCTATAACGATTCTCTGTTACTCGGCTTATCTACATCGACCTACTGAACATTACCTCATCAGAAAGTCAATAAAACTCCCTGAGCCTCAGCTCGCCTGTAACGACTCCTTGAGCTTCAACTCTTCTATATCGACACCCTGTAATTTAGATCATTCAACACCGCTCTTAATAAATTTAACAAAGACTTCTACTCTTCCTATCTTTTGCTTTAGCTTTTTAACATTGCATTTTTACACCCGCCAATATTTCCAACTCCTATCACCCACGCACATCGCCAGTCTACGTATGTTGATCGTCTACAGTTATGTATTTGTTGCAACATGCAACAAATGCAATCATTTAAATTGGTCTGATAAATGTCAACCGACATTTGCATACTCGGCATTCGAGGTTTTCGACATTCGGGCAGATAGATAAATGTCATTTGGTTTTCTAGTGTCGCAAAATCCGAGAACATTTGTTGGCTTTAGGTTGTGATGCGGTTTCGGGTTGATGTTGATGCATCTTCTTTATGCTCTTGCTGTTGTTGTTAAATATGTATGAAAGTAACTGTGCGTGCATGCAATATTGTCGAGAAATAAATGATGTCGAAAAGTAAATGGTGTAAACTTGAAAGCAAATACATGTACGCCAGACTATGAATGTAGATGTTTTGGGCTAAGTTATGGTATGGTGTGGCGATAATCATGTGCGGTCAAATTAAATATTTGTCGAAAAACCAGGAGAGTTTAAAGGCAAAAGAAAGGAATATAAAAGGATTTTAGACCGAAACGATGAAGCGGCTTTAGTCAAACTGAAAATGAATGTTAGAAAGAGTCTGGGGAGTCTCAGTAGACGAGCTGAAGACCAGGGAGTATCAATAGACGAGCTGAAGGCCAGGTAGCCTCAATGGACGAGCTGAAGGCCAGGTAGCCTCAATAGACGAGCTGAAGGCTAGGTAGCCTCAATAGACGAGCTGAAGGCCAGGAAGTCTCTATAGACGAGCTAAAGGCCAGGGTGTCTCTATAGACGAGCTGAAGGCCGGGGAGTCTCTATAGACGAGCTGAAGGCCAGGGAGTCTCAATAGACGAACTGAAGGCCAGGGAGTCTCAATAGACGAGCTGAAGGTCAGGGAGTCTCAATAGACGAGCTGAAGGTCAGGGAGTCTCAATAGACGAGGTGAAGGCCGGGAAGTCTCAGTAGATGATTTGGCTGCCCAGGGAGTCTCAATAGATGATTTGGCTGCCCAGGGAGTCTCTATAGACGAGCTGAAGGCCAGGGATTCTCTATAGACGAGCTGAAGGCCAGGGAGTCTCTACAGACGAGCTGAAGGCCAGGGAGTCTCAATAGACGAGCTGAAGGCCAGAGAGTCTCAATAGACGAGCTGAAGGCCAGAGAGTCTCAATAGACGAGTTGGCTGGCCAGGGAGTCTCAATAGACGAGCTGTAGGGCAGCGAGTCTCAATAGACGAGCTGTAGGGCAGCGAGTCTCAATAGACGAGCTGTAGGGCAGCGAGTCTCAATAGACGAGCTCAAGAGACGAGGTGAAGGCCAGGGAGTCTCAAGAGAGGAGCTGAAGGTCAGGAGTTCTTCATAGGCGAATGGAAGGTCAGAGATTCTTCATAGAATAGACGCGCTGAACGCCAGGGAGTCTCAATAGACAAGCTGAAGGCCTGGGAGTCTCAGGAGACGAGGTGAAGGCCAGGGAGTCTCAAGAGAGCAGCTGAAGGTCAGGAGTTCTTCATAGGCGAATGGACGGTCAGGCAGTCGCAATAGAAGAGCTGAAGCCCAGGGAGTCTCAATGGACGAACTGGAGATCAGGCAGTCTCAATGGACGAACTGGAGTTCAGGGAGTCTCTATGGACGAGCGGAAGGCCAGGTTGCCTCAATAGAAGAGCTGAGGCCCAGGGCGACTCAATAGACGAGGGTCAGGTTGTCTCTATAAACCACCTAAGGGTAAGTTTGTCTCTGTAGACGACCTGAGAGTCAGGTTGTCTCTATAGACCACCTAAGGGTAAGTTTGTCTCCAAAGACCACCTGAGGGTCAGGTTGTCTCTATAGACCACCTGAGGGTAAGTTTGTCTCTGTGGACGACCTGAGAGTCAGGTTGTCTCTATAGACCACCTGATGTTCAGGTTGTCTCTATAGACCACCTGAGGTTCAGGTTGTCTCTATAGACCACCTGAGGTTCAGGTTGTCTCTATACACCAGCTGAGGGTCAAGCTGTCGCTGTAGACGACATGAGAGTCAGTTTGTCTCTGTTGTAGACCTGAGGTTCGGGATGTCGCTGTGGAGGGCCTGAGAGTTATTTTGTCTTTGTAGACGGCTTGAGGGCTAAGCTGTCGCTCTTGGCGACCTGAGTGCCATGTTGACCATCTGATGGCCCCTCTAAGCGAGATGAGGTCCAGTATATACTGATTTTAAGTATGCGTTTTGAAAGGCATATGCGTCCTTGTAAATTTATTCGGACCGACTGGAAATAACTTAATATGCTCGACATCCTCTTCTCTTTTCTGCATAATTTTCCGTAGTCTCTTCGAAAATCTAATTTTCAAATTAGACGTCCAAAAAGTTTAAATTTCAATCTTCCTCCATTGAAAGGGGTCACCGCATATCAAAACCTGTCTGTCTCCCTATCCCACTGCTCTCGTCACTTTCCACCAGTTGTCGAACCACATTTCCAACACTGGAAACTTTCAAGTTTTCCGCAAAACAGCTGTGTGGAAAATCATTATTTGATTTTCCCCAAACAACGATGGTTGCCTTCTTAAACATTCTTCTCATATTTCCTTGGCTAATTCATTTTTGCTGTTCTCCAGTGGTTAATGACCGATTTATAAGGTGTGGTTGTTGTTGTTGGTTTTGTTCCCGTGGATGGTATTTGCCATTGTCGTCCTTGTGTTGTTGGTATTTCGTTAATACAATTTCTGCGTGCCGAAGAAAACTTTTCAAATGTTCGACGGCCAACCGGCAACCGGCAACATCACCACCAGCATCGGCAATTCGTCTGGATTTCAAAACTGAAACTGACTGTAACTTTTACTTTTCAGTTGTGGTCAGGTTTTGGCGCTTAAAATGCGTTAAGTAAATATGATTTAGAGAAGAAAATCACGAAGGAACATTTACTCAATTAGTATGGACCGCATACAAAGGATGTACGTTGTTAACAAGCGGTGGGAGCGGGGGGTACGAACACCAGAACTGCCACCATCATTGCGCCAACGTCATCGTCATCATCACGTACAATAAAAAGTTTCTAGCCATGGATAGGATATTTGTGGTTCGAAGCATATGCCAGGAACAGTGGGGGAGGAAATAGGAAGGGGATCAGGAAAAACTGGTATTTGGGAGATTTAGGTTTGGACCTGTGATATATTTGGAAATGTTCGCCAGATGAGTGTAAATCAAAGAGGGAGGATAGTGGAGCCCAAAGGAAGCTTTTTCGATTTTTCTTCGGAGAATTAAGAGTTTTTTTTTGCCAGGATTGATCCTGATATGCTCGGATCCTGAGAAATCTGTTTCTGTGTAAGATACTACAACAATTCCCTGATATCAATACCGCAAAGGATATCAAAAAAAATTTTGCATGACTGATATCATTCATGAGAAATTGTGTTCCCCTCCAAATCTACCTCCCCCACTGTCCCAACCTTAGCCGATTTCGAATTCGACAAAGTTCTAAATTTTGTTATTTAAAGTTTTGTTGTTCTTTGTAGGCGTGTGTTTGCGGGTGTGCGCACGTCTATCGTCTCGCTTAATAAGTATTATTGGTTCTTCGGCAAAGGCAATACATTGTTCAATATTGGCTTGAGTTGTTTATTACATTCTTCAGCCGACTTATTTTTTTTTTCTTCTTCTTCTTGAAAAACCTGCAAAACTTTCTTCTCGAAAAAGGCCTTCTACCAATTTCGTTTGATGAATGAATACCTCTTGAAACTTTGTTCAGGTTGATAAAATTTAACCCACATCAAATATGAAAAGTTTCGATGATACGCATATTAAATATTGGATTTATGTTTAACCAAAACGATTGAAAATTTTGAAAATTCTTAGAAAATTAAAAAGCGAAATTTTTAAATACTAAATAAATTGCTCAATTTTATGTATAAATAAATAATTAAATACATGGTGATATAAAGAACTGCAACAAAGTCAAACGCCATAATTTTAACATTTTTTTACACTCCACCATAGTATGGAGGGTATACTAAGTTTGTCATTTGTAACACCTCGATAAAATTCTATGTCGATGTAGCGATGTCCGTCCGCCTATCCGTCTGTGGAAATCACTCTAGCTTCCGAACGATATGAAGTAGGTTGATAAAATTTTACTCAAATGAATATTATGTCTGCAGGACTTTTGGTATTGAAAATGGGCCATGTAGGTCCACGTCTTCGCATAGCCCCCATATAACAGTACCCCCGATATTCGGTATTTTGATGATTTTAGAGGCATTTTTTACCGGAACCATTTTAAATTTGGCGTTTGAAGTTCGTAGTGAATACGATAGCCTATGACTGAAAATTGTCTGTGAAGGTCCACGTCTTGGTATGGCCCCCTTATAACGGTACACCCCGATATTCGGTATTTTGATGATTTTTGAGACATTATTTACCGGAATTGTTTCAAATGTGTCATTTGAAGTTCGTAATGGATACGACAGCCTATGACAGAAAATTGTCTGCGCAAGTCCACATTCTCTAACCCCCATGGTACCTCCCTATATTCGGTACTTTGATGATTTTAGCTACATTATAAACAGATTTTTTTCAAGTTTCGCATTTGAATATTGTAATAGCTTGTGACAAAAGTTTCCTATGAAGGTCCACGTCGTCGTATATACCCTACTATACGACTACATTCGGTATTTCTCAGATTTTAACAGAATTTTTAACGGATTTTATTTTTTTGAAAATTGCCAATTTTTACCAAATGGTGGAGGGTACTGAACACAGCTTTTTAATTTGTTATTTTTTTAATTTTATTGAATGAAAGCAAAAAATTTCGGTAATATCTTCAAATTTTAGAATAAGTTTAGATTAGCTCGAATTGGTCACCTTTGTCGCGAATTCTAACCTTCAAACAGCTAATGAAACCGTCGGTTGCTCTGCGGTATTTTGGCCCATTCCCGGCAAAGAGCTTGCTTGAGGTGATCGACACTTTGGTATTTTTAGTGCCAACCTTGCTCTCCAAATTACTTCTGACGCAATAGTCACACCGATTGGTATCTGGAGATTTTAGTGGCCATTGTGCGCGGTAAATGAAGCGAGGAACCTTATTTTGTAACCATTCTTGGGTGGCGCGTGCTGAGCACGATGGTGCTGAGTCTTGTTGGAATGTCCAAGGTCTGCGGACAAAATGTTTGCGTGCCCAAGGCCTTAATACACCCTTCAGAATATTTTCGTGATAATATTTGGTATTTATTCTGATGCCACGGTCGATTAATACGAGCGGAGAGCGATCATCGGTTGTTATGGCCGGCACTTGAGTTATGGTGGCTGGTGGTCAACCGAAGGTGCACATTTCCTGCTGATCTCTTTGGCAAGTAAACACGATCATTTTATTTGTTTACAAACTGCTGGTCAACGAGACCAAATTCGGCAGTTCACCACTTTCGGCCAAGCGAAGCAAAACTCTTTAGCTCTTTTGAATCTATTTTCTTTCTGTTGCGGTGTAAGTTCTTGCACTTTTTTTGGAATTTTAATGGCTTTATCCCGAGCTCATTTTTCAATATTTGCCGAATGGAATATTGCGATATGTTCAGATCACGAGCCAATTTCGAAGTGGATTTCGATCAAGTCGCTTGTTTACTTTTCGAACAATTTCTGCTGATGTCGTTGTTTTCTTCCGACCACTTCCTTGACGTCGGGCTACGCTACCAGTATCACCTTAACGAGCGATAGTCAAGACACAACAGAGTTACTCACATTTAAATGCTGGAGTGCTCTAACGATATCCACTTGTGGTTTTCCAGCCAAATATAAAGAAGTTACACTATCACTCTTGAATTCCATCACGATTAATTTTTTTCTGGAAAATTCTCACCAAAATGCTTAGGTGCGCTTGTAAGCAATATAATGAGCTGTCACTGGAATAAATTTAACAGTGGCTTAGAAATGACAGCAGTCTGTCATTTTTTTCCATCTCATTGCAGTTTTTCCATCTCACCCTGTAGGCCGTCTCATAGAACTCCCCTCGGACTTCTCATAGAAATCTCGATTGTTTTCTCAAAGAATACTCATTACTTCTTATATAAAATGTTATTCAATTTTTCGTATGTGAAGACACTTCGACTACTCATTGAAGATACTTTTGACGTTCTTACATAAGACCAGTTTTTCTGCTCATAGAAGAGCCTCCGGCTTCTCATGGTGGAAGAATAGTTGGCATTCTCATGGGTAAAGACAGCACTGACAAAAATATTTGGATTTGAATAGTTCGTACAAAATCGAATGATTTTTTCTCTCTTTATGAGAAACTTTTTCGATTGTTTCGCAACATTTTTGTAAACCAAAAACTTGTACGGATTGCAACAAACAACACAATATTTTATTAAAACAACTAAAAAAA
Organism: Musca domestica; assembly: GCF_030504385.1. Lineage (NCBI taxonomy): Eukaryota > Metazoa > Arthropoda > Insecta > Diptera > Muscidae > Musca > Musca domestica. The sequence goes on along the minus strand of NW_026712299.1, from coordinate 194,118 downwards.
TGGAAGTAAATTGGAAAATAATTGAGTACATATTTCCAAATCGAATACAAACCTTTTTCAATATTTACGAAATCCAAATTATTGAAATTTATAAACATATTTTTCACTATTAAATATTTATTAAATGTATTTAAATTTCATTTAATTCAATTCCTTATCCCCCACAACTGAAGTCCCTTAACAAGCCAAAGCTGATGTAATGCTTCGGTAACTCCACACAAACAAAACTGACATTTTGATTAATTTTTCTAAATAAGGTACTGTCAGTTAGTTGGTCAGTACAACACGCCATGTTTTCTTTTTTTATTTTTTCTTCCTTCACTAAATTAAATAAAATCGAACTCTTTCTCTCGCGCCAGCTCCATTAACATTTCTCATTCTCTAACATCAGTTAACTCATATTTAACTGCTGTCATTTGTTTAGTTTTCACAAAATAAGCTTTGCTAAGCTACACTAGGGTGTTTCGGAAAACTATACTTAACATGGACAGACGGACGGACGGACATACATAGCTAGATCGACTCATCTCGGCGAGCTAGGAATATATATATATATATATATATATATATATATATATATATATATATATATATATATATATATATATATATATATATATATATATATATATATATATATATATATATATATATATATATATATATATATATATATATATATATATATATATTCCTAGCTCGCCGAGATGAGTCGATCTAGCTATGTATGTCCGTCCGTCCGTCTGTCCATCTGTCCATGTTAATTTGTAATCACTCTAAAGGTAGCAATTATGGCCTAATCTTCACGTAATATAGAATGGAGGTGGAACAAGGGCCAGAATAGAAGCCTATAGCTTTTGGAGATGATTGCATAATGTTTAGGGGTTGAAATGGAACATTTTCCTGATTTTGCAGTTGCTCTACAGGACGCAATTTATTGGTTGAAGTAGACCATAACACTTGTATTAAATAAAAGTCAAATTTTCCATTAAACAGCGAATATTTTTAATCCCAACGAAATCACAAATAGAAGAACAGGTCTATTCTGACCGTTACGTAGATGCTGATAGTAAATGTATCGGATATATATAGCGAAATATATACAATTTGTATATACAAAGGTAGGGGTTGTTAGCTAGAATACTTATATCTCATAAATGGGTGGACCGATTTTCACAAATTTTGTCCATTCAGAATGCCCCCTTGGCATTAAGAATAAAATCTAAAAAATCGCATACATAGATGCAAATAATGATGTTAATATAGATTTTGTATATTTTGTATTTTTTTTTTTTTTCATATTTTTTATCGCATGCGATATTTCCCAATTTTACTTATAATATTGAAGTGTATATTTTGTAATATTTTTTCACCTTACAACACATTTTATGGGGATTAATATATACAGATTGCAATTATCGTCCGATCCTCACGAGAATTTTCACGACGGTAAGGTTAGGCTGAGAAGGGCTAGAAATGTTCCTGATTTCGCAGCCGTTATAAAGGTCAGAAATAGAAACCAGTGGACATGAAATCTTGCATTAAGTTAGAGTTTATGGCGGGTAGAATGGACCACTACTTTTGTGTGAAAAAATACCAACATTTCCATCCTACGAAACGCTGAAAAAAACCAACAGGCGAAATCCAACCTACACAAATGGCTTTTTCATGCTGATTTCGTTGACGAATATAGCCAAATGTCATAGATAAGCAAATCATATAAATGAGTCTAAATTTGGAGAGGCAGGGGCCTCTTGCTTTTGGAGATGATTGTAAAATATTCTGAACCAAAAACTGGAAAAATTTCCTGATTACACAATTGAAGCCAATCGATATTCCTGAGAAGAGAGTTAAGGACAGGGAAGAAGTCTAGGATTTTGCATGATGACCATAGGATATTATTTTGCTGTGAAATGGACCGCCACAACTAACAGCATGACGGAGTGCGTAAATATTGGGCAAATGTCCCTGCTCGAAATGCTAAGTGTTCGGAGACATAATTTCAAAAGCGAAATATTCCAAAATGGATTTGGATATAAGAAGGCTGGATATAAGAAGGCTCCTATAACAAGTAAAAAAGCAGTAAGATCGGCCGGGCCGAACTTTGAATACCCTCCACTTTTTGGAACTAATTTGGAAATTTTCAAATAAATAACATTGGAATACCGAATATAGCCGTTATATTGGAGTCTATACGAAGACGCGGACCTGCATAGGCAACTTTTGTCATAAGCCATTACAATATTGAAATGCGAAACTTGAAAAAAAAAATCCGTGAATAATGTAGTTAAAGTCATCAAAATACCGATTAAAGGGAGGTACTAATATATGGGGCTTGTGCGAAGGCCTGGATCTTCATAGACAATTTTCTGCCATAGATCATTACGAACTCTAAATACGAAATTTAAAACTCAGAAGAAAATTTTTATATGGATTTTGAGACAACTTTATTGAAAAATTTAGCTACAATCATCAAAATACCGAATATCGGGGATACCGTTGTATGGAGGCTGTACGATATCGTAGACTTATATAGACAATTCTCTTCCAGAGGGTAAAGTACTCAGAAAAAACTCCTTGTGTGGATTTTCAAACAATTCCTTTGAAAAATGTGGGTACAATGATCAAAATACTGAATATAGGGGGGTACCGTTTAATGGGGGCTATACGACATCGTTTTTGAAAATTCATCCTGAAAGAATACGAAAAGTTCTAAAATGTACTAAAAATGTAGTACTTTGTATTGTAAAAGCGGGATGACCTAGAATTCTGAAATTTGGAATGAGAGTCACTAATGGCGTGCAGGATAAAAGTACCAAAGTGTTTTGTTTTTCAATTTCGAACCTTACGGTTGCGGAAAGTTCTAAAATGGTACCATTTGGCATTATATGAACAAGATTGCAAAATAGGTTTGATATATGAATATGGCTTTGGAAATATGTACGAAGTGTGAGAACTATGCTAAATAGTGTTAAATTTTGGTGATGGGTAAACTGATATTCCAATTATTATTTTGTGTATCATCTATCCAACCTACTATAATCTCTTCCCTTTATCCTTTCTGTAACAAACACACACACACAAAAACAACGATGGCAGAGAGTAACATTAGTGGTAAAGTTGTAAAATTGTATGCGGTTTTAAGCGCTTTGCACGTCAGATTATGCTGTTGCCAAATAATTAAACACAGAATTTTGTGTGTTCGAACGGTCAAAAGTGTTCATGTTTTCCTTGTTGCAAAACAACGACTACAAATAATTAATCATAATACTAACATTAACAACTTTCCGAAGGGGTAATGGTGGGCGGAACTAATATTGGGGTAAAATAAAACGTTTATTTTTTTCTTGTACATAGGAAAAAAATTTAGTTTTAAATAGAAGTAGATAAAGAGTATAACAAAAATTTATTTTAGATAAATTTAGTAATTTTTTTACAACATCCATATGTCTCTAAAGACTGATGTTTTACTATCTACAGAAAGATCCACTTTTGTTAAAACATCCATGCAACAGTCACAGCTCGCGGTCACTCTTGAGAGTACGATAAATAAAGCTACCAAAATATTTTTCCAGAAGAAAAATTAGTTTTAAACGAGCAGGTTTTACACATATCGAACACTCTTTTAGTTTTTAGAATAACTTAATTATACCCTTCGCCATATATCTACAAAAGGAATACAGGGTGAGATAAAAAAAACTACAACCAACTTCTGACTGCTGCCATTTCTAAGCCACTCGTCCAGCATCTGTTAAAATTATTCCAGCGAGAGACCATTATTTTTTTACTAGCGTACAAAAGCATTTTGGTGAGATTTTTCCAGAAAAAAAGTTATTCGTGATGGAATTCAAGCGTGATAGTGTGATTTCATTACATTCGGCTGGAAATCCACAATCGTTAGAGCACTCCAGCATTTAAATGTGAATAAATCTTTTGTGTCTCGTACCATCGCTCGTTACCGTGATTCTGATAGCGTAGCCCGACGTCAAGGAAGAGGACGGGAGAAAACAGCAACATCAGCAGAAATGGTTCGAAAAGTAACGAAGCGACTTGATCGAAACCCGCGTAGCGTGGGCCGAAGAATGGCTCGTGAGCTGAACATATCGCAATATTCCATTGTGCAAAAATTGAAAAATGAGCTCAGGATAAAGCCATTGAAATTCCAAAAAGTGCAAGAACTTACACCACAAGAGAAATGAAATAGACTCAAAAGAGCTAAAGAGTTTCTTTATGGCCGAAAGTGGTAAAGTGCCGAATTTGAATTTGTAAACAAACAAAATGATCGTGTTTATTTGCCAAAGATGCCAGCTGAAAATGTGAACCTTGGTTGACCACCAGAACCCAAGCGCCGGCCATGGTGATGGTGTGGGCCGCCATAACAGAAGATGATCGCTCTCCGCTCATAAAAAATCGACCGTGGTATCAGAATAAATGAATATTATCCCGAAAATATTCTGGAGGGTGTATTAAAGCCTTGGGCACGCAAACATTTTGGCCGCAGACCTTGGACATTCTAACAGGACTCAGCACTATCGCACTCAGCACGCACCACCCAAGAATGATTACAAAACGAGGTTCCTCGCTTCATTTTCAGCGCACAATGGCCAAAAAACTCTCTGGATACCAATCCGTTGGACTATTGTGTCTGGAGTATTTTGGAAAGCAAGGTTGGCACTAAAAAATACCAAAGTGTCGATCACCTCAAACAAGCGCTTCGCCGGGAGTGGTCCAAAATACCGCAGAGCAACATTCGGGCAGCGTGTGGCGGTTTCATTGGACGTTTGAAGGCCATATTTCGTGTCAAAGGTGACTAATTCGATCATATCCGAATTTATTCCAAAATTTAATGCTGTTTCCGACATCTTCTGCTTTCATTCAATAAAATTTTTAAAAAAAATTGTAAAAATTATGGCGTTTGACTTTGTTTCAGTTTTTTATCTCACCCTGTACAGGGAGTTATCGTTATATGGGGACTTTACGAATATACCTGTACCTGCATACAAAACTTTTTGTCATAGGCTGTAGTACCCATTACGAACTTTAAATATGAAATATAAAAGAATTCCAGAAAATAATGTCGCAAAAATCATGAGCATACCGAATATCGGGAGGTAGCTTTATATGGAGGCTATATCAAATACCAAAATTCCTGCAGACATAATATACATTAGTGAAAAATTTTTATCAAACTACTTGATTTCGTTCGGAAGCTAGTGTGATTTCCACAGACGGACGGACGGACATATAGACGGACATCGCTAAATCGACAGGGAATGTTATGCTGATTAAGAACTTTTTGGGGTTTAAAATGTATATATCGAGATGTTACAAACGGAATGGCAAACTTAGTATACCCTCCATGGTGGAGGGTATAAAACCGTATAAAATAATTTCTTTGAATTTATTTCTGACTTTGGGGTATAACCCCATTGGGCCCTGCAAAGACCTACGTTATAGGTGGTTTTATAATGACTGTTTTTACCATGAAAATTACAAATAATAAATTTGTGAAAAACTCTGCCTGACAACCTCAAAATACCTCAAATTAGGAAATGCCATTATATAGGACCTACATATAAAAGTGAACTTACCTTCACAAAATTTTGCAGGGAGAGAGTTTTAAAGCATCTGAAATACAATCAATACATGATAGTTGACATATCTTCACAAAAATTTAGGAGCTAGAGAGTTTGTAAGCCTAAAACTCGAAATGTCAAACTATTCATAAGGGGGTTTGAAATTGTGGCCGAACCTTGAAAATACGGAAAATTAGCATGTGCAGCAATATGGGGCCTCTACCGAATACCGGATCAATCTTGAAAGTTTTTAGCTTAAAGAAATTATACCTACTGGGAACTCTAAATGTCAAGTTGTACATTATTTGTTTTAAAATTGTGGTCGAAATACCGAAAGTCTGTAAGTAAGGCTATATGGGGGCCCTACCGAAACGTGAACCGATATGTCCTATTTTTAATACCAAAGAAACTTGGGGTAATATAAATGTCTAAGCAAAATTTCAGAGCCATAGAATGCTTCCCTGAATTAATATCCGTTTTTAGGGATCTCACCACACTGTGCGTCTTTTGGATGAAAAATTATATTTTCGGGTGCATCAAGCAACAGATTCAAAAGACACATTCATGCCTTTCCAATTTCCAAACTTTTCCCAATGATGATGGCAACAGCAGAATACGCTTTTGTCATATGTTCAGATAATTGTTATTCATTTTGTGTGTAATTGTGATCATATCATTCTAACCGCCTTTATGACCCCACCAGTTGTCGTCTCCACTAATCTCATATTAAGATTTCTATCTTAATGTTCAATTCAAATTACAGTATCCTGGCAGTGGTAAAAGAGATCCACATCAAAGTGCCTAAAATTGCAAACGGTCTTTGTCATCCATTTGAAAATCTTGTTTGCGGTGGATTCAACACTTTTTTGCGCCAGTTTTTGCCAAATATTGCCGAAAGATAAAATGAGATTGTCAACAATAGATATGACGACGTGTGTGTGTGTGCCAGAAACAATTTTCGACATTTTTACTTTGTTGAAAACCAAAGAGGAGGAATGTTCGGGGAGGTGGAAAAAGAAATAACCATAATCGTAATCATAAGATTTAATGGTTGAATTTGAAAGTTATTATCGTTCAAGATGTTCGTTTCACAGACGCCGGGATGGTCTTAAAAATTAATAATATGTATCCTTGCGGTTAAAGTGGAAAATTGTGAATTTTAATGAGAGATTTTGAATAAGGAATCCGTAGTGTAGGTGTGCCACAAAGGTGGGAATTAATCTTATATTTAAATTGTTAAATTTGCAGGCATGAAATTAATTTCGATTTAAAATATTCCAAATAAAATAAAATTAAGGCTCATTTACAAATTTTTAAATAATGAAGTAACAATTGCAAAGGGAAGAAGATCTGAATAATAATTTCATTTTAATTTAATCAGGTTTATACTGATATCAGGTTTATATTGAACCCAAGGTAAATGTCCCTCTACCACTTGGCGCTTCTTTTAAGGTTAAAATTACTTATTACTTGAGGTAAGACCAGAGATCGTCATAATAATGTGCAGCTATCAGCGGCTGAATAGGTTGGATAGATATAAAATATACCCCTCAAGTTATGGATCACGGCGCTAACAGACTTTATTTTACATTATTTAAATTTATATCGAAAAGTAGTAAGTCCATGTAGTTCACCTTAAAACCTGGCCATTGTAACCTATTGGTGGATAAGATGTTAAAAAAATAGTTTTAGTTTTCCATTTTGGGATATGACCTAAATTTGATAACAACGAGTCAGAAAGTATCGGTCAGTTTGACGACAGATGTATACCTTAGGAATATAATTTGACGTTGGTTCATTAATATTTCGAGATACGACAACATAATCCTTGAGATTCGTTAAGATACTTGGGTTTATTTTCAAAATGTTAAGCTAATTTATTAAAGAGTGGACAGATTTAATCCATCCGGAGGAATATATGATACAGATTTAATCCTTCCGGTGGAATAAATGAGAAGGGTACAGGAATGAGTGGGCTGATGTCGATTTTTGCACCTGACCTAAATCTAACATAAATATTGCGTTGTACGAGGTTTCGATAAGAATTGGATTTGATTTTTAATAGATTCGCAATTTGTGGGAGAGGTTCCAAAAGAAATGGCTGGTAATGTTGATTTCCCACATAGCTTAGGCCAACTAAAAGTGTCACGTCTTACAAATTAAAAAAAAGTTGAAAATTTCCTATGTTTTTGTAGATATCTCAGAGAAGAGTATTTAAGAGTAGTTAAATAACCGACTGACTCAGAATCAACGCCCAGGCAAAAAGGACTGATGCTAGAATCTTGAAATTTTGCACGAGGATCAGTTTTGGTACGTGGACCTCTGATATTGCTGGGTTTTTTGAAGAGTGCATGAAAAATACTAAGAAGGCACGAAAACTACAAAAATGTGCTAAAAATTGAATACTTTGTATGAAAGTCACTGCTACTTAGAATGAAAGTCACTGATGGAGTGCAGGATAGATGTACCAAAGGGTTTTTGGGAATTCCAACTTTAAGTTTTCGAAAAATTATAAAATAGTACCATTTGATATTATGTGAACGGATAAAGCCGAATTTGGCATGAAAATCAAGGTAGGAACGTAAGTTTTATATATGAAGGTAGTTTTGGATGTGCGTTAATTAAATGGTACTAAATTTGGAGTAGCTTTGTTTATGGTATGGCTACCTGTTAGAGGTCGTTTGGAATAAAGAGATGATTTGGGGAATGTGTACTACAACCGCACGAAACGTATTTGGAAAAACTTGCTTTTGGGTGAAACGGAACTAAATTTGGTATGGTTGATGGGATAGAAATGGAATCCTCAAATTTAATATTGAGGTATCTGTTGGTATCTGGAATTAAAATAAGGAGGTGGTTTTTATACCCTACACCATATAGTGGTAAGGGTATCTTATGTCTTTGTGCATTTGTTTGTAACATAGAGAAGAAAGCTAAATAGACCCATAGTTACTTTTGAGGATCTTCATAGAATCACTTTCTTAGTCGATTTATGCATGCCAGTCCGACTGTCCGTCATGTCCATTTATTCTTGTGAACAAAATGCGGGTCGAATTTATTAATCAATTGAGATGAAATTTTGCAAAACAATATTTGTTTGGCCCAAGGACGGACCCTATTGAAATTGGTGAGTGTCGGTTCAAATTTAGGTATAGCTCCCATATATTTTCAACCCATTTCGGGTTATTTGTGCACCAAATGACCATTATACGTCTAAATGACCTGAATTTTGGCAAATCCAACCAAATTGTGTCTAGAAGCAAATAGATCAAATTTGGTGAAAATCGGTTCAAATATAGCTATAGCTCCCATATACATGTTTCATCCGATATGGTGTTTTTGTCCCTCACATTCGAAATATGCATTCCACAACGATTATATTCGGTACCAGTTATCAGATACAGCCCAGAAATGTCTTTGCCAAATTTTATGAAGATCGGTTCAGATTTGGATATAGGTCCCATATATATCTTCAACCGATTTCAGGTTAATGGTGCGCCAAATGGCCAATATCCGTACAAAAGTCCTGAATTTTGGAACACCTGACCGAATTTAGTCCAGAAGCAAATACATCGAATTCGGAGAAAATCGGTTCAGATAATCGATCTGGTGTTTAAGTCCTTCACATTCGTGATATGCATTCGACAACAATGATATTTGGTACCAGATATCTTATAAAGCTCGGCAATAATTTTGTCGAGAACTGCAAAGATTTGGATATAGCTCCTATACATCCTTAATTCTGTTTCAGGTTTATTGTGCAAATAATGCCTTATATCAGCCCAAATGGAGTGAAAAAGTCGGCTCCGAGATATATTTTTTAACATCATCCTCCTCCAAGTGATATCATGCACACTATAGCAAACTATAACTGCCCTGAAGCCACATGTAGATATGTGGTATGATCTAATTGAAATAAATACTGGGTGATATAAAAAACTGCAACAAAGTCAAACGCCATAGTTTTTACACTTTTTTTTTGTTTTTTTTTTTTTTTTAATTTTATAAATAAATTGGTCACCTTTGGAACGAATTATGACCTTCAAACTTCCAATGAAACCGTCGTATTTTGGTCCATTTCCGGCAAAGCGCTTGCTTGAGGTGATCGAAACTTTGGTATTTTTTAGTGCCAACTTTGCTTTCCAAAATACTCCAGACACAATAGTCCAACGGATTAGTATCTGGAGATTTTAGTGGTCATTGTGCGCTGGAAATGAAGCGAGGAACTGCATTTTGTAACCATTCTTGGGTGGCGCGTGCTGAGTGCGTTGGTGCTGAGTTCGGTGTTTGGGTCGCTGTTTATACTATGATACCACTTTGCATATTTAGTACAGCCATCCATAACACATAAACGTTTTTATGGGGAATTTATGAGGATTAAATCATACCAAATATAAGCGTTTTTCAATGGGTATTATAATGTAAAGTCGAATGCAGCTAATATATGGGAGGAATGTCCTCCTGTTTATATTTACTAAATTTGACGGAGGAATTTGTGTCTCCTGATTTTACGCGTTTCAGGAACAATAAACGTGAAATCAGATGAAGATATATATGGGCTATATCCAAAACTGAACCAAACTCTATAAAATTTAGTAGAGGTATTTCTTTGCTGTATCTGATAAATCGGATCAAAAGTCGTTGTTGCGGAGAGCATTTTACGGGTATGAGGATCTTAAATACAAAATTGAAAAACATATATATGACACCTTTAACCGATTTTCACCAAATTCGATACAGTTTTTTAAGACTTTAACATAAACTTTAAATCGAGTAAAGATATATATGAAAGCTGTATCCAAATCTGGACCGATCTGGTTCAGATTTGGAAAGGTATTTCTGAACTGTATTCGATATGTTTCCTCGCATATCGTTGTCATGGAGTCCATACTACGATTGTGGAGGACAAAAATAAAAAATTGGATAAAGAATATTTATTAGAGCTTTAGCTATATCTGAACCGATTTCCATCAAATTTGACATAATTGTTTGTAGGCTCAATTTGGTCATATTTTCCAAGTTCCATCCTCTTTCGGACGAAAATATGTGTAGGAGCTATAACTAAATTTCAATTTCAATGGGGTTTGTTCTTGGGCTAAACAAATTATTTGTATAAAATTTCATTATGGTCGGGCAAAAATGCGACTTGTTCTTTGTTTACAAAAATACATGGATAGAAGGATGGACGGACGGACGGACGAACGGAAAAAAATATTAGCATGTACCAGATTTGCACACACCCCTTCCGGTGACATATAGCCCCTGTTGCAATTTTTACGTTTTTACCTTGAAATTCTCAGAAGCCATTGAACCTACTTTGATCAAATTTAAATTGAGAGGAAGCCATAGGTTTAACTTTTCGAACCTATTCCCAAAATGTAAACAAACCAATCTACTGAAAAAATTGTTTTAATTAATATTATCGTGCAGTTAGTGTTTTTGTTTATGACGTCATACGAATAATTTGGAAATAATATCTCTATTGAACCTTCATGCCATTGAGTATTTGCTGGATTCAAAATTAAACCATAAAATCAAGATATTAAAAAAATTCTGTATTGCGGTCAATTCATCAGTCCTCTCTCCCTCTCTATATAACAGAAAAAAATTTTCCATCTAATTATGTCATTTTATTATCCTTAGCAGTCATTATCCCAATTAAAAAACAGAAGTCAAAATATAAGTTACGATGACACTCTATTATGACCCTAAAGATGTCATTGTTCCCAGGTAATAAAGTCGAATAATTATTAATTAAATGAAAACATAAAAAGGTCGATTGATTATTCTTCTTCGAACTTTTATGATCCACTGCTCTTTGGTTTTTTCTTCTTATAATTATTTTTTGTTCTTTTAATAATTTTTCAATTTCATTGACTTCATATTTTTTTTTGGCCAATTCAAAGGCGATTGGTTTCTTCTGTAGGTATCCTCTTTTTGATGTTCTTGCCTCTCTCTAGACATCCCACACTTCCTTGAATTTTAGTGGCCGAAGCGTTGATGTGAAATAACACGCTTCAATTGTATTTATGGCAAGATGAGAATACTGACACAGCTGCTGCTTCTGCTGCTGCAAACCACAAAGGAGATTTTTATGAAAAGGATGTTGAATTGTGTCATCTGAAATCGTCAAAGCACCAAATGCAATTACCAACATCTGTGCGGGGTTATTATCGAATTAATGGGAATGTCATGATGTTTGAGAAATGAAAAAATTTCAAAATTTAAAAGAATTGCACCAAAGAAGGACTTTTTAAATATTCCACTTTTCAACAGGTTTTCATCTCATGATAAATTAAGAGAACTCCCTTTTTAAAAAAAATCATATTTTACAACTATTAAATACTTATCTAATATTTAGTGTTATATATATCGTTCGACATCCCACACAATATCGATTGATGTTTGAAAAATTCAGATTTACAGTTCTTTAACCTTTGACACGGTGCACATGCATATTTCATGTCATAGCAATTCCAGAAAACCAATTGAAATGGTTCAAGACGAAAGTGCAACCAATAAAATGAAATCTCATCAATGCCAGCTGAAGACGGCGAAGACGATACGACGAAGACAATAACAGAAAAAGCGGGAACATCTTTCTTTTTGTTTTTTTTTTTTGGAAAAAAAAAATGGTAATAACATTAATATTTATTCTTATTTTTATAACATTTCCATAAGTTTCATTCAGACAAGATGTCAAGATGTGTGGGCGTTCGGGTTTTTTATATTAGGGTGGAACTAAAATTATTTTTTCTTGAAAAGCACAGGTATTAATAATAAAAATCAAGTTTTCCCTTTTTCGTTCAAAATAATAGAATATGTTAAGAAGTATCAGTTCGACAGATGCATACCCTCGATTTTGCAACAAAAAAAAAAAGGAATATTTATATCCAATTTTATGCGGAATCACATTTATGTATAGAACCCCTTACTTGTTTCGCAAGTTATGACATATAAAAGTAATGCAAATTGTGACCCTTTGTGAGTGAGGTTCCAGACGGGGTTCGCAGATATATGCAAAGTGTGATAAAAAAAAAAAAAAACTGCAACCAACTTCAGACTGTTACCATTTCTAAGCCACTCATCCGACAGCTGTTAAAACTATTCCAGTGACAGCTCATTATATTGTTTACAAGCGTACAAAGGCATCTTGTTGAGAATTTTCCAGAAAAAAAGTTATTCGCGATGTAATTCAAGCGTGATAGGGCGATTTCTTTCTATTTGGCTGAAAAACCACAACTGGCTATCGTTAGAGCTCTCCAGCATTTAAATGTAAATAAATCTTTTGTGACTCGTACCATCGCCCGTTACCGTGATACTGGTAGCGTAGCCCGACGTCAAGGAAGTGGATGGGAGAAAACAGCAACATCAGCAGAAATAGTTCGAAAAGTAAAGAAATCGATATCCATCGAAACCCGCGCCGAAGTGGCCGAAAAATGGCTCGTGAGCTAAACATATCGCAATATTCCATTCGGCAAATATTGAAAAATGAGCTCGGGGTAAAGCCATTGAAATTCCAAAAAGTGCAAGAACTTACACCGCAACAGAAAGAAAATAGACTCAAAAGAGCTAAAGAGTTGCTTTGCTTGGCCGAAAGTGGTGAACTGCCGAATTTTGTTTTCTCCGATGGGAAAACATTCGATGTCCAGCAGTTTGTAAATGAAACAAAAACAAAATGACCGTGTTTACTTGCCAAAGAGGTCAGCTGAAAATGTGCACCATCGGTTGGCCACCAGAACTCAAGCGCCGGCCATGGTTATGGTCTGGGCCGCCATAACAGCCGATGGTATTATCGCGAAAATATCCTGGAGGATGTATTAAAGCCTTGGGCACACAAACATTTTGGCCGCAGACCTTGGACATTCCAACAGGACTCAGCACCAGGGCACTCAGCACGCGCCACCCAAGAATGGTTACAAAATGAGGTTAACCGCTTCATTTCCAGCGCACCATGGACTAAAAAATCTCCGTATACCAATGCGTTGGACTATTGTGTCTGAAGTATTTTGGAATGTTGGCACTAAAAAATACCAAAGTGTCGATCCACCTTCATACCTGACTTTTGGTTGATAAAAATATTGTGATATGTATAATTTGAAGATAATCGAACTCTTATATCAAATTTTATAAGAGATATCATTATTCAAAAATTTAACCCCCTGTGGGGGAGGTACTTAATGGAGTGGACCGATATTCCTAATTTTCGCACCTAACTTACCACTAATGAAAATATTAGGTTATGTAAAGTTGGAGCAATATCGGATCCTTTCTCTTTCTGTGCAGTAAATTATTTTCTTTAAAAATGTTGACATTTTGTTTGGCAGGTACCGGAAGGAGTGGACTGATATTGTCCATCTCCGAACTCGATCTAAAAGTATTATGATGCATCAAGTTTGGACCAAAACGTATAATCCCTTCGAGATTTATCGTGCGCACCAGCCAGACAGACGAACATCGCTAGATCAACTCAAATGTCCTGAAACGGATTTAGTCGACAGATACATAGGGTCTTAAACCGTTTTTTCGATGAAGCACATTTTGGCGGTATCAAATGATAATAATCACCCTATCCGCATGGATGAGGAGATAAATATGTTCGCTTTTATAACCAAAATATCTTCAAAATCTTTTTTTAAGTTTACGGGACGATTTTAGTAAAGCCATTGCACAATGGACCCATGTCAATTTTTTTCTGTCCAAAGCATTTTCGAAATCTTCATAAGTAAACCCTAGAAACCTTCAGTGACCTTAATATCAAAATTTAGAATTTGAGGTCTATCAAATACCCCAATACCAAAACCAGTAAAGAAAGTCCTAAAGTCGGCCGGGGCCGATTTTATGATACCCTACACCACTTTATTAATTTAGTTGAGCTCCACATAACAAATAAAAGTTCTTATGAGAGAATTCAATTATACACGCTATGATTATAATTATAATTTAAAATTCAAAGGACTAAACATGTCGAGGGATTCGTATCTTTTAAATTCGGAATTGTATTGGCCATTTGGTGCAAAATTAATTTGAAATCAGATAAAGATATATATGGGATATCGATAAAATTTGGCAAAGATATTTCTGAGCTGTATTTGATATATTTCCCTGAATATCGTTGTTACGGAGTGCATATTAACAAATACAACAAATCAGATGAACAATATATATGGGAGCTATAGCTATATCTGAACTGATCTTCACCAAATTTGGCATACTACCTTCTAGACTCAATTCGGTCGTATGTGCCAAATTCCATCCCATTTGGGCAAATATTAGACGTTTGATGCACAATAAATGGTAAATCGGACGAAGTTATATATGGGAGCTATATCCATATCTGAACCGATCTCGATAAAATTTAGCAAAGGTATTTCTGAGCTGCATTTGATTTATTTCCCCAAATATTGTTGTTTCAAAGTGCATATTACGGCTGCGGAGGACAAAAATAACAAATCGGATGAACAATATATATGGGAGCTATAGCTATATCTGAACCGATTTCGATCAAATTTGGCATACTTATTTTCAGACCTAAGTTGGTTGTATGTGCAAAATTCCATACTATTCGGGCTGATATTACACATCTGGTGCACAAAAAAAGCAAATCGGACGAAATATATATGGAAGCTATATCTAAATTTTTACCGATTATCTCCAATTTCAATAGGGTTCGTCCTTGGGCCAAACAAATGATTTGTGCAAAATTTCATCTCAATCGGATAATAAATGCGACCTGCATTTTGTTCACAAGAATACATGGACAGACGGACTGACATGCATAAATCAACTCAGAAAGTGATTCTATGCAAATCATCAAAAGGGACTATGGGTCTATCTCGTTTCATTTTGCCTGTTACAAAAAAATGCACAAAGACATAATACCCTGACCACCTTGTGGTGTAGGGAAAAAAAGGCGTACATTTAGTAAGCATTTCCAAAACAATCTACATCTCTCGATACCAACAGTAATCAAGAATTAATACTATTCAATTGTAGTACATATTTCCAAAACCACATTTATATCTAAATTCCAGATACAAAAAGGCCCTTCAATATCGAATTTGGGGAATTCATCTATATGCCTTCACCCAACGCCAAATTTAGTACCATAGTACTTTTCATACAAACATAGGAGACATTTCCAAACCACCGCCACATCTCAAACTAAGATACTATCTGTAATCTAAGTATTCCCTTCATCCAATACCAAATTTAGTACTCCTTAGTTCTGTTCGCAAAATTATAGTTCATATTTCTAAAACTACCTCCACATCTCAATTTCAGATATCAACAGACCGTTTCGTCTGGGCGTTGATTCTCAGTCAGTCAGTATTTCACTACTCTTTCGTATACCTAGATTATAAGGAGTAAAAAGGCGAATTTTGGGAGATGGATATAGAGACAGAGGATCAGAGAGAGAATTCCTTAAAGTGATCAGGGCCCCTATAAACGGAAGATCTTCAACAGGTTTTTTTATCTTCAAAATATATAAGGCGATCTTCTATATCAGATTGATCATCTTCAATAGGTAGAATATAATTTTTAGTGCTTTTTTAGATGAAAGGACTCAATATCCTTCAGAGTATAAGAAAAAATATTCTTTTCCACATTCCCTAATACATTCATAAATGTAGGTTATAAAAAATCTCATACGAAAATATGCTCACAAATCTCCTTCTCCTCACATATCTCGGCAAAGACTTTTTGATATTGTTTCTTCTTCTTCTTATTGTTCCAAAATTGCTGGCTGACTGACACTCAACGCTCCCATCAGATTTGTGTGTGTGTGTGGGGGCGCAACTACTGAACTACTAAACCAAAGTGTTGTTGAGTGACGGAAAACACCGCCCTCCCCCCTCTCAGCCATGAGATGTAAGAAAAATACATTTCTTCTGACTGACAGAAGGCGAAATAGATGCAGTAAAGTGTGAAAATACTTTCAAATGTCATTGTCCTTGTTATTCGGTAATGTCGTTGATGTTTTTTTTTTTTTGGTTTTGTTTCTACGATTCTCTTCTGTCTTCCAATTGCAACAGTCAATCCCCAGACGACAGAATGTCTTTACGATCGAACATGTAAATGATAAATGTTCGCTTGGAATTGATTGTCTTTATCGCTGCAATCATCATCATCATCGTCATCAGCGTTTAGTGGTGATTGGTTAAAGGATGTTTCACAATCAAGGAGGTCATTGCAAATTACACACACACTCACACATTTTTGGTGTGACTTAAAGCTATAATGTAGTTGTTAAAACATTTTTGATGAGTGTTTATTAGAGATAAAGTTTTCGCATTTATTAAAAAAAAAAATTAAATTAAAAATTAAAATAAAAACATTAACAAGATACCCCCAGCCTTTAGTTACGATTATTCAAATTGTTGACCCTTCCGAAGCAGGTAACTAATATTGTTGACCATATCATATTCGACCATATCGACTACTTCCAATATTTTACATGAGATATATGCAAATTTTTGGAAAATGTGGAAATATGCATGAGGTAACAGATATAGCCGATCGAAGTATTCTATTTTCATAATTAATCTAATACAGATAAAAATATTTGAAGGAAATCGAACATTTATATACAATTTTATGCCACATCATAAATTTTGATAAATTACACCTTCATATCAGATATCTGGTTAAGAGAAATATTTCGATATAACAAATTGTAAAGAATCGTAAGTATTAGATATAAGTATTGGAAATTGTGACCCTTTGTGGGTGAGAGAGTTCGTACAAACTCTTGTGAGATATATATCACAAGAGAATTTGCGTTAGCAAAAATGTTTGTACAGGGTGAGGTGAAAACACTGCGATCTACTTCAGGCTGTTGTCATTTCTAAGCCACTCGTCCGACAGCTGTTAAAATTATTCCGATGAGGGCTCATTATATTGTTTACAAGCGTACAAAAGCATTTTGGTGAGAATTTTCCAGAAAAAAAAGTTATTCGCGATGGAATTCAATCGTGATAGTGTGATTTTTTTATATTTGGCTGGAAAACCACAAGTGGCTATCGTTAGATCACGTGTGGCAGTTTCATTGGAAATTCGTAAAATTCGGCCATAATTCGTGCCAAAGGTGACCAATTCGAACAAATCTAAACTTATCCTAAACTTTGATGCTATTTCCCAAATTTTTGCTTTTATCCAATAAAATTTAAAAAAAAAATAAAAATTATTGCGTTTGACTTTGTTGGAGTTTTTAATCTCACCCTGTATGTGTGAAATTTAAAGGGATGGAAGGATGGATTTAAATGCTGATTTCGTTTTTTTCGAGCATTTTGTTTTTTCAAAATTTTGAACCATAAGTGGGAGATGTACCATAAGAAATGGTGCGATCTTTATCGTCTTTATAACAGATCTTGTGTTGACGGAAATACTGAGATGGAATAGGACATTATTTTTGCGTTTTATGAGCTTCAAGGAGTTACCGGAAGGAGTGGATCGGTATATCCCATCTAAACACGAGACCTTGGGTTAATAAAAATATTGTGATGTATGTAATTTGAAGAGCACCGGATGATTATTTCGGATTTTTTGATCGTTTTGATTATTCAAAAATTTGAGTCTTTGTGGGGGAGGTACAAGACGTAATGGGCTCTACCACCTCTATAACAGATATTGTGTTGATGGAGATGTGCTACGTCTGAATGGAATCGAATGTTAATTTCGTGTTTTATGAGCTTCATGAATATTTAAAATGTTGAACCTTTGTGGGGGAGGTACAAAAAGGAGTGGACCGATATTGTCCATTTTCGCACCTGGCCTAGCACTGATGCAAATATTAGTATGTGCAAAGTTGAGGCAAAATCGGATTATTCTTTCACTTTCTGTGCAAAAAAATGTATTTTTTTTTAAATTTTGACCATTTGTGGGGGAGGTACCAGAAGGAGTGGACCGATGTATTCCATCTTAACACCATAGCTTGGGTTAATATAAATATTGGGATCTGTGAAATTTGAAGATAATCGGACTCTTACATCACCAGCCTGCCAGACAGACAGATGGACGGACATCGCTAGATCGTCTCCAAATTTTCTGAAACTGAATTGGTCCAAAGAGACCTAAGGTCTAAAACCGTTATTTCGACTAGGCACGTTTTGGCCGTGTCAAATGATATATACCCTGTGTAGCCTTATGGCTGAGGGTATAAAAAATGCTAAACTAATAATTTCAAAAAGCTAAGAAAAATGCTAAATGCCGAATGAAAAAATTGCTGCTAAATACAAAAATAAATGCTGAATTTAGGTGCAAAAATGGCCACACTGGTACCCATTAAGATCTTAAAATACAAAATTCGTGCGATCAATACAATTCCGGTAACCATTACAAACTTCGAAAACGAAATTTGAATCAATTCGGGTGAATGATGGCGCTAAAGTCATAAAAATACCGAATATCGGGAAGTACCGTTATATTGGGGCTATACGAAAACCCAGTTCTTTTCAAATGTTCTATATCCCAATATTTCTACCAGCAGAAGATCTAGTGTGTAGACTTCTTCTGGTATCTTTCTCACAAGGGCTAAAATTTTGAATACTGTAACCCCTAGAACATTGGAATCAATTTAACGAGTTTCCTGAAACTTCGAATGTGAATATGAGAAATATCGAGTCAAACCTTCTGGTACCTCTACTGCAAAGCGTCCAAAATCGAACAATGACCCACTTCCACAAATTTAACATTAAATTTGGTCGAAGAACTTAAAAAAAACTTTTGCATAGTTCACTCCTATAATTAAGAGGGAACGCTCAATGCAAACCGTACAATCTTTCGTACTCCCTGGTATTTTTGGTACCTAAACGACTCAGCAAAATACGACAATTGGAATTTTAGTTATTTCTCAGCAATGTGGTCAAATGTTGCATCCCTGATGTACTATGTACATCAAATTAGAAGAAAATATATGGAAATCTGAATCGATTTCAAAAAATATTGCCAAAGGTATTTTTAGGATGTACCTGATATCTTAAATCGGATGTAGGGTGCACCTTATATCTTGAACCAAAAATCGTTGTTGTGGAGTGCAAATTTTGAAAACTGAGTATTTAAACACCAAATCGGATGAAACATATATACGGGAGCTATTGCTGTATGTGAAGCGATTTTCACCAAATTTGATGTACTTGCTTCTAGACTAAATTAGCTTGGATGTGCCAAGATTCAGCTAATTTGGACTGATATTTTTTGTAGAAGACAGATCGGGTTACTCGGCTGTTTGACCCGATAGTTCGGATACAAAAAGTGGGCAAAATCAATACAGGTTTGAGATTTTTCCCTCTGTGTATGACCAACACGACCTGCGGGATCAATATTTTTTTCCTGAATTCAATGAAAGTCATAGGAGATTTGATACATGAAATTTATTATATACAGGGTGACATGCAACCAAATTCAGACTGCTGTCATTTCAAAGCCACTCGTCCGTAGCCCGACTGCAAGGAAGTGGACGGAAGAAAACAGCAACATCAGCAGAAATGGTTCGAGAAGTAAAGAAGCGACTTGATCGAAACCCACGTCGCAGTGGCTGCAAACTGGCTCGTGAACTGAACATATGGCAATATTCCATTCGGAAAATATTGAAAATGAGCTAGGAGTAAAGCCATTGAAATTCCAAAAAGTGCACCCAAGAATAGTTACAAAATGAGGTTCCTCGCTTCATTTCCAGTGCACAATGACCACCAAAATCTCTGGATACCAATCCGTTTGACTATTGTGTCTGGAATATTTTGGAAAGCAAGGTTGGCACTAAAAAATACTAAATTGTCGATCACCTCAAGCAAGCACTTCGGCGGGAATGGGCCAAAATACCGCAGAGCAACATTCTGGCAGCGTGTGACGGTTTTATTGGCCGTTTGAAGGCCATAATTCGTGCCAAAGGTGACCAATTCGAACAAATCTAAACTTATTCTAAAATTTGATGATATTTCCGACATTTTCAATAAAATTTAAAAAGGTGTAAAACTTATGACATTTGACTTTGTTGCAGTTTTTTTTTATCTCACCCTGTGTATACTTTGTTGGATTTAAAATTATTATTTCGTTGAGTTAAAAACGAAATGATGAACTTAATATACCCTCCATACTATATATCGTTTAGTGTATAAAAAACATTTACTTCTGACCCCATACCTCATTTTGCGGTGCCTCTTCGAAATTTCCGTTTATTGCAGGTGATTAAAAATGTTTTTTTTTTTTTATTTTCCACCGCACACCTGTACATTTATTTTCCAAGTCATTATTATTTTGTAGCAAAACACCAAAAACCATTGCACTTTGACATGGCAATAAATAATAGGCTTTATGTTGTCATATCAATGGGCGTTTGTGCGCCATTAACACTGCCGTCAATACGCATCTTCTGCACCTCTGCCTTCGTTCCTTCCTGTCTTGCTCCGCCTCAAATTAATGCCAATGTCATGCCAGGGAAAATCTTCTTATAAATTGATATTTCTGCGAATAAACACTTAGAATGTCAACAGTATTACATTTCATTAATTACAGCTTAAATGTTGCAAATGAGTTCTTATTTAGAATTAAATAGAAAATATGTGTGTGGGTGGCTGTGACGGTAAAGGAGGTGGTGTTGGTGATATAATATGTATCATTATTTCGATATATAAATATATCACAACTCATTAAAATTATTGACAGCAGAAGTATGATATTTAAGATGAAGCAGAGAATGTTTGCATATCATGTCATTGGTTGGGAAGAGGGGAGTTAGAAGGAAAATTGCATGTGATCGAAAAGGAATTAATTGAATAAATATAAAACCCGATTTTCGTTTCTCCAAAAAGCCATTTTAATGGAAATGTTAATTCTGGGTTCCTGGAATAGATATTTTAAATTAATTTTGGTTTGATGTCAATTGTGGCTTTGTCCCATAATATGTCCCCCTCTATTAAAAACTCATCTCCTATAGGACTTCCCCCTTCCATTTTGTCCCCCATATTATTACCCAACATTACATTTGTTCTTCTCATTTGAAATCCAATAAAACAACATAACACCAGGTGTTCACCACAAATCAAACAACTCGGAAGACCACAACAATACCGGCCAAAGACCAGAATGGAAAGCATTACAAAACTTTGAATATTTGAGGTGGTAATGTTTGTTTAGATTGTCGGAGTGATGCTTGAATATTTCATTGTTGGTTTATTGGTTGTTGATGGCAGAGACCTACTATTTTATCTTAGTTTCTGTTTGAATTGTTTGTGTCAATGTTATACAACAGGAAGAGAGAGAGAGAAAGCGAGAAGGAGCATAGGGATTACCAATATTTTCTATTACGCAGGTGAAAATTTGATATAGCAGGGTAAAACCGACAATTGGAAATACTACTGGAGAAGTGGTATGCTATAATTCTAATGGAATCTCTCAAAAACACACTTGATAGTCTTTTAAAAAATAATTTTCAAAAATTCACAATTTTTAAGTTTTGGAAAAATTTATTTTTAAAAAATTCTCGCCTTTACTGTCATTGAATAAATTATTTTTAAAAAGTACACGCTTTCAATGTCCTTAAATAAATTATTTTTAAAAAGTACACGCTTTCAATGTCCTTAAATAAATTGTTTTTAAATATTCCTCGCCATCAAAGTCCTTAAAAAAATTATTTTTAAAAAGTACACGCTTTCAATGTCCTTAAATAAATTATTTTTAAATATTCCTCGCCATCAAAGTCCTTGAAAAAATTATTTTTAAAAATCCACGCTTTGGTAATCCTTGGAAAAATAGTTTTTAAAAAATCCACGCTTTGGTAATCCTTGGAAAAATAGTTGTTAAAAATCCACGCTTTGGTAATCCTTGGAAAAATAGTTGTTAAAAAAATCCACGCTTTGGTAATCCTTGGAAAAATAGTTGTTAAAAAATCCACGCTTTGGTAATCCTTGGAAAAATAGTTGTTAAAAAATCCACGCTTTGGTAATCCTTGGAAAAATAGTTGTTAAAAAATCAACGCTTTGGTAATCCTTGGAAAAATAGTTGTTAAAAAATCCACGCTTTGGTAATCCTTGGAAAAATAGTTGTTAAAAAATCCACGCTTTGGTAATCCTTGGAAAAATAGTTTTTAAAAAGTCCACGCTTTGGTAATCCTTGGAAAAATAGTTTTTAAAAAATCCACGCTTTGGTAATCCTTGGAAAAATCATTTTAAAAAATCCACGCTTTGGTAATCCTTGGAAAAATAGTTTTTAAAAAATCGACGCTTTGGTAATCCTTGGAAAAATAGTTTTTAAAAACAATACACGCTTTCATAGTTCTTGAAAAACTTTTAAAAATTCCAAGCTTTGATTGTCTCTAAAAAATAATTTTTAAAAATTCCAAGCTTTGATTGTCTCTAAAAAATAATTTTTAAAAACTCCACGCTTTTATTGTCTCTAAAAAAATAATCTTCAAAAACTCCACGCTTTGATTGTCTCTAAAAAAATAATTTTTAAAAATTCCACGCTTTGATTGTCTCTAAAAAAATAATTTTTAAGAAATCCACGTTTTGCTTGTCCTTGAGATTATTATTTAAAAAAACCAAGCTTCGATAGTCCTTAAAAATATTATTTAAAAAAACCAAGCTTCGATAGTCCTTAAAAATATTTAAAAAAAAAACACGCTTCGATAGTCCGTGAGAATATTATTTAAAAAAACCAAGCCTCGATAGTCCTTAAAAATATTATTTAAAAAAACCAAGATTCGATAGTCCTTAAAAATATTATTTAAAAAAACCAAGATTCGATAGTCCTTAAAAATATTTAAAAAAACCACGCTTCGATAGTCCTTAAAAATATTTAAAAAAACCACGCTTCGATAGTCCTTAAAAATATTTAAAAAAAAACACGCTTTGATAGTCCTTAAAAATATTTAAAAAAAAAACACGCTTCGATAATCCTTAAAAATATTTAAAAAAACCACGCTTCGATAATCCTTAAAAATATTTAAAAAAACCATTCTTCGATAGTCCTTAAAAATATTAAATAAAAACCCACGCTTCGATAGTCCTAAAAAATATTTAAAAAATCCACGCTTAAAAATATTAAAAAAATCCACGCTTCGATAGTCCTTAAAAATATTAAATAGAAATCCACGCTTCGATAGTCCTAAAAAATATTTAAAAAATCCACGCTTAAAAATATTAAAAAAAATCCACGCTTCGATAGTCCTTAAAAATATTTAAAAAATATACGGATCGATAGTCCTTAAAAATATTTAAAAAATCCAAGCTTCGATAGTCCTTGAAAAAAATTTTAAAGAATTTTCTCTTCGATAGCCCTTGAAAAAATAAGTTTTTAAAAATTGACGCATTGAAAGTCAATGAAAAAAATATTTTTTTAAGGAAATTCCTGAAGCGTGAATTTCTCCATGAAAAAATAATTTTTAAAAAATCCACGCTGTAGATCCATGAAAAAATAATTTTTAAAATATCCACGCTTCAGATCCATAAAAAAATACTTTTTAAAAAATCCACGCTTCAGATCCATGAAAAACTATTTTTTAAGAAAACCACGCTTCAGATCCATGAAAAAATAATTTTTAAAAAATCCACGCTTAAATAGTGCTCGAAAACATAATTTCTAAAAAGCGTACACTTTGATAGTCTTTGAAAAAATAATTTTAAAAACATTGACGCTTTGACAAACCTTGAACTAATTATTTTAAACAAACCCACTTTTTCAAAGTCCTTAAAAAATTATTTTTTAGGAATCTACGTTTTAATATTTTTTTGAAAAAATTATTTTTAAAATATCGACGCATTGATAGTGCTTGAAAAATAATTTTAGAAAAAATATATTTTTAAAAGATCCACGACTTGATTGTCCATAAAAAATAATTTTAGAAAAAATATATTTTTAAAACATCCACCACTTGATTGTCCTTGAAAAATTAATTTTTTTAAATCCACGACTTG
This sequence comes from Musca domestica, assembly GCF_030504385.1. Lineage (NCBI taxonomy): Eukaryota > Metazoa > Arthropoda > Insecta > Diptera > Muscidae > Musca > Musca domestica. The sequence continues at coordinate 169,631 of NW_026712299.1, read as the reverse complement.
ATTGTCCTTGAAAAATTAATTAAAAAAAAAAACACGACTTGATTGTCCTTGAAAAATTAATTTAAAAAAAAAAACCAGCGCTTTGGTAGTTCCTTCAAAAAATATTTTTAAAATATTTGAATTATATTTTTAAAAAATAGAACAGTGTGGCTTGTTTGTTCGGGATACCGTAGTATTTTGTTGTTGCAAAATGGTCAGGCTTATCCCTTTATTGTTGTTTTTATAAAAACAACGTTTGTTTATTAGTGGAGAACGATGGTAATGTTTACCAGGGGATAAGGCAGGGAATACCTAGGTTTCGGAAGGAGCCACCAATCCTCATCAGTTCCCTTGTTTTTTGTCTGGGATATTCTCCCCAGAAGTTATTTTAAAAAATAACTTCTATGACAAAAAACATTTTTTACCCAAGTGACGAGATCGTAAGCTCAATAGAAGAGGAACCAAAGAATTAAATAGAACTAAAATTCTTTTGGAAAGTCTTCTAAATCTTACAACCGCACTTATAAACATTTACATCTTTCTCCACTTGTTATGCTTTCGTTCAACCTGAACGAAGTAGCATAACCATGTAAGTTGGTTTTGTCTGTTACAACAAAAACCCCTTCGTCGACCGTGCCTTGTCTATAAATAGAACAGTGTGGCTTGTTTCCAAAGCTTGTGGCTTGTTTCCAAAAATCCAAATTTTTATAGTCGTTGAAAAAGCAAATTTAAAAAAAATCCACACTTTAATAGTCCATGAAAACATAAATTTAAAAAAAAAACTCACTTTGATAATCCTGAAAATAATTTAAGAAATATGTGTGTTTGTAAAAAATCCATGATTTTTTTCAAAAATAAAAATTTTTATTGTCCTTGAAAAAATAATTTTTCAAAAATCAAAATTTTTATAGTTCTTGAAAAAATAATTTTAAAAAAATCCACCCTTTGATAGTTCTTGAAAAAATTATTTCTAAAAAATCCACACTTTAATAGTCCTAAAAAAAATAGTTCTTCAAAAATCAAAATTTTGATAGTCCCTGAAAAATAATTTTTTAAAAATCCAAGCTTTAATAGTTCTTGAGAAAACAAATTGAAAAAAATCTACATTTTGATAGCCCATGAAACATAAATTAAAAAAAAAACTCGCTTTCATAGTCCTGAAAATAATTTAAAAAAGCCACACTTTCATAGTCTTTGAAAAAATAATTTAAAAACTCCAAATTTTGATAGTCTTTGAAAAAATATTTTTTAAATAATTCACACCTCGATAGTGTAAATTATTAAGAAGAACCAATTAAAAAAAATTAATCCATTTGGAAACTCAATTTTGTAAAAAAAATTAAGCTTTGATGGTCTCTTATAAAATGTTTTTTAAAATACACATTTTGATAGTCTATGAAAAATTAGCTTTTAAAACATCCTCGCTTGATAGGTTTTGAAAAAATAATTTTTAAAATCCACGCTTCATAGTCCGTGAAAATTATTAAAATTTTTTTTTTTTTCATTTTTGAAAACATATTTTTAATAAAATTTTACTTAGTTCTCTATAAATTGTCATCTTCCTCCAATAAATTTATACTCTACTATTTTGAAAATAATTGACATTATCACGTCTATGCCATAAAGTTTTGTAGGGGCTCCGAGACCGAAGAGAGAAAAAACAGCTCAAGAGTTTAACGTACAAATTCTCACATAACATCAAATGTTGTGGTACGTGTTTACTACGAATTCAAATCGAAGAAGAAGGAAAGTTTCCGATGCTTTTGGTTGGGAAGGCAAGGCCACTTGTAGTCCCAAACAACTACATATACAAGACTCCAACTACACACACACCCATACATAGCCACAAAATCAACAAAATAACAAAGTAATCACGTTTGCATAATGTCCGTACCTACAAGGCCAATAACATGGTCCAGAATAACAGCTCCACAGAGAGAGAGAGAGAGAGAGAGAGAGAGGGGAAGAAATGTCTTTTCGAATGCGGATATTGCTTAGGGTATTGCCATTACTGGTCCTGTGTCCAGTCTATCGTTCGGTTGACATTATTGGAGTTGTTATGCCATACTCCAATAATATCAACATCCACCACCTATCTGCCGAAGAGATAGTGACCAAAGTGGGTAAAAGTACTTAAGGAAACTAGTCTCTATTTGTATTGGGGAGCTACAACTTCTTTTCTGGCCAATATCATTGACGTTCAAGTGTCAGTCGCTTTGTGGATGAAGTTGAGCTCCTTCCTTGTTACTGTTGTTGTTTTTTTCTTCCTCTTCTTCTTCGTTATTTTGAAAATCCTTAAATAAACTTAAAGGTGTGATACTAGAATATTTGTTAAGCATTATCGAGGAGGAATTGTACACGTTTCATTTAAGCATTTATCCAAAGATACCGGCAGACAGGACTTTGGACATTTTCCGCAACAACAATGTAAACAGGCAAAAACACCGGCACAGAGCTGCAATAAAAAAGGGACAAAAATTGCTTTTGGTTTCATTCGATGGTCGATGGCAGAAACCCACAAGTAATTTTCTACCAAATAAGCATTTTTAAAATACAATGATCAAGGGAAAGTTGGAGTGGTAAGTGAAGGTGGGAAGAACCTAAATTTGAGAGAATAACTGAGGTTCGTTAGAAGACCACCGAGAAGTAAAAGAGAATTAACTAATTTACCTCATAGAACACAAAAAAGTCATCCGATTTTCTTCAAAGGGGTTTCAAAATTGGTATTTGAAGTTCGTAATGGATACTACAGCCTAAGACAGAAAATTGTCTGTGCAGGTCCACATTTTCGTATAGCTCCTATATAACGGTATCTCCCGATATTCTGTACTTTGTTGATTTTAGCGACATTTTTCACCGGAACTCTTTCAAATTTGGTATTTAAAGTCCGTAATAAATACTACAGCCTAAAACAGAAAATTGTCTGTGCAGGTCCACGTTTTCGTATAGCCCTCATATAACGGTACCTCCCGATATTGGGTATTATGATGATTTTTAAACATTATTTATCGGAATTGTTTCAAATTTGGTTTTTGAAGTTCAGTCTATGACTGAAAATTGTCTGTGCAGATCCACGTCTTCGTATAGCCCCCATATAACGGTACTTCCCGATATTCGGCGTTGTAATGATTTTAGCTACATTATTACTGATTTGTTTTAAGTTTCTCATTTGAATATTATGGCTTATATGATGGCTTATGACAAATGTTACCTATGCAGGTCCATGTCGTTATATAGACCCTAATATAACAGCTACATTCGGTATTTTAAAGATTTGAACAGAATTTTTAACGGGTTTTATTGTTTTGCTAAGTACTGCTAAGTCCGTTTCAAATGGTGGAGGATATTCAAAGTTCGGCCCGGCCGAATTTACAGCTTCTTTACTTGTTAGTACTAAAAATGAAAAATTTGCTCTGATTGACAACGCTTTTTACTCGAAACTTTATAGACCGTCCTAAATGTTCAGACTTTCAAAGTTTTCTATATTTTTCAAGTATTTCCTTTTTCGAAAAGAATAATAGGAAAGTTTGACCTCAATATAAAGTTTCACAATCTCAACCCTATCACCCAATGCCAAATTTAGTACTTTTCATACAATTGTAGTACAATCAATCTACATTTCTCCATCCTAGACATCAACAGTGATCTAAAATTAGCATTAGTACGAACAAATATAGTACGCATATGCTATACTCTCAATCGATATTCCCAGCTTCAGAAAATACCAAATTATGTAACATTTAGTACTTTACGTATAATTTTTAGACTCATTTGCAAAATCGTTCCATATCACAATCCCAGACACCAAAAGTTATCGCAATATAAATTTTACAGTTTCATATCCTTCATCCAATACCAAATTTACTACAATTTTGTAATTTTCGTACAATTACAGTACACATTCCAAATATCACCTCCATATCTTAGTCCCAGATACCAACAAACACCTCAATATCGAATTTTAGGATTCCAGCCCTATCCCTAAATTTATGATTTTTTAGTATTTTTCGTACAAGTATGGGATGCATTTCCAAGCCACCGCCAAATCACAAACTAAAATACTTTAAATAATCTAAATATCAGATTTCTGGATTTTATCTCTATCCCTTCACCCAATTCCAAATATAGTAAAAAGTAGTACTTTTTCAGCAATCATAGTACGCATTCCAAAATCCACATCCATCTCTAATTACAGACACCAACAGTAACATATATACCGAAATTTCAATATTTCAGCCCCGTTCCTTCACACAATACCAAATTTTGTACTTCTTAGTACTTTTTGTACAATTAATATACAAAAGCCGCCTCCACATATCAATCCCAGATAACAACAGAGACTTCAATATCAAATTTTGGGATTCCAACTATATCCCTTCACCCAATATCAAATTTACTACCATTTAGTACTTTTTGTACAAACAAAGGACTCATTTACTTTTCGTACAATTATGGTACACATTTCCAAAGCCTCCTCCATATATCCAGGCTACACAAGAAAAGCGATTTTTATACCCTACACCACAAGGTGGTCAGGGTATTATGTCTTTGTGCATTTGTTTGTAACAGGCAGAAGGGAACGAGATAGACCCATAGTTCCTTTTGATGATCTGCATAGAATCGCGTTCTGAGTCGATTTATGCATGTCCGTCCGTCCGTCCGTCTGTCCATGTATTTTTGTAAACAAAGTACAGGTCGCATTTATTACCCGATCCAGATGAAATTTTGCAAAAATCTTTTGTTTGGCCCAAGGACGAACTCTATTGAAATTGGAGATAATCGGTCAAAATTTAGATATAGCCCCCATATATATCTTCGTCCGATTTGCCTTTTATTGTGCACCAAACGTGTAATATCAGTCCGAATTGTATAGAATTTTGCATATACACCCAAATTAGGCCTCAAAATGTGTATGCCAAATTTGATCGAAATCGGTTCAGATATAGCTATAGCTCCCATATATATTGTTCATCCGATTTGTTATTTTTGTCCACCGCCGCCGTAATATGCACCCTGTAACAACAATATTTAGGGAAATATATCAAATGCAGCTCAGAGATACCTTTGCTAAATTTTATCGAGATAGGTTCAGATTTGGATATAGCTCCCATATATAACTTCGTCCGATTTACCTTTTCTTGTGCACCAAACGTCTAATATTTGTCCAAATGGGATGGAATTTGGCACGATATCGGTTCAGATATAGCTAGAGCTTCCATATATATTATTCATCCGATTTGTCATATTTGTTACCCACAACCGTAATATGCACTTCGTAACAACGATATTCAGGGAAATATATCAAATACAGCTAAGAATTATCTTTGCCAAATTTTATCGAGATCGGTTCAGATTTGGATATAGCTCCCATATATATCTTTATCCGATTTCAAATTAATTGTGCATATTTAGTCCTTTGAACTTTAAATTATAATTATAATCATAGCATGTATGATTGAATTCTCCCATAAAAACTTTTAATTGTTATGTGGAGCTCTACTTAATTAGTAAAGTGGTGTAGGGTATCATAAAGTCGGCCCGCCCGACTTTAAGACTTTCTTTACTGGTTATATCATATTTCATTCTCACGCAATGCCAAATTGTACCAAATAATACTATTTAGTACTTTTCGTATAAATATAGTACACATTTCCAAACCAACGCCAAATCTCAAACACAGATAGCATCCAAAATCTAAATATAAAATTTCAAAATTTTATCTTTATCTCTATATATACCTTCACCCAATACCAAATATAGAACCATTAAATACTTTTCGTATAATACACATTTCCAAAACAGCCTCCATATGTCCAGGCTATGCATGAACAGCGACCCCAAAACCAATTTTAAGATTTCAAGCACTATCCCTTCACTCATTACCAAATTGTAGAGAATATAGTACTATTTAGTACTTTTCGTGCAGTTGTAGTAAAAATTTCCCAAATCACCAATTTATCAAAAACCTACCACCAAAAGGGACCCGAATACAACATAAACAAGTAAAAAAGTTGTAAGTTCGTCCGGGCCGAAGTTTGAATACTCTTCACCATTTGGTACAAATTTGGCAATTAAAAAAAAGTTAAAATCCATTTAAAATTCTGTTAAAATCTTAAAAATACCGAATATAACCGTATATTAGGGTCTGTACGACAACGTGGACCTGCATACGCAACTTTTGTCATAAGCCTGCACAGACAATTTTCTGGCATAGGTTATAGTATCCATTACGAACTTACGAACGAATACAAAACTAGGGAGTACCGTTATATGGGGGCTATACGAAGGCGTGGACGTGCACAGACAATTTTCTGTCACAGGCCGTAGTATTCATTACGAACTTCAAATACTAAATTTAAAATAGAAGACGTGGACCTACATGGTCCATTTTCTGTCTTAAGCTGTAGTATCCATTACGAACTTCAAATACCAAATTTGAAACAATTCCGATGAATATTGTCGCAAAAATCATCAAAATACATAATATCGGGAGGTACCGATATATGGGGGCTATACGAAGATGTGGACCTACATGGCCCATTTTCAATACCAAAGGTCCTGCAGATATAATACACATTTGAGTAAATTTTTATCAACGTACTTCATTTCGATCGGCAGCTAGAAAGTCAAACGCCATAATTATTACATTTTTCTAACACTCTATTGAATGAAGGCAAAAAATTACGAAAATAGCATCAAATTTTAGAATAAGTTTAGATATGTTCGAATTTGTCACCTTTGGCAGGAATTATGGCCTTCAAACGGCCAATGAAACTGTCACACGCTGCCCGTATGTTGATCTGCGGTATTTTGGCCCATTTCCGGCGTAGCGCTTGCTTGAGGTGATCGACACTTTGACACACTATTCACATTCAAATGCTGGAGTGCTCTAGCGATAGCCATTTTAGGTTTTCCAGCCCAATACAAAGAATACCACGCTTGAATTTCATCACGAATAACTTTTTTTCTGGAAAATGCTCACCAAAATGCGTTCTTGCGCTTGTAAACAATATAATAAACTGTCACTGGAATAATTTTAACAGCTGTGGGACAAGTGGCGTAGAAATGACAGCAGTCTGAAGGTTGTTTCAGTTTTTTCATCTCACTCTACAGACCTTTATCTATAATGGTCTGCAGAAGACCGTCTATCCATAGTAGGTCCATAGAAGACATTTAACACTTAAAAGATCTTTTGTTGAACTTAGAAGATCTATGGAAGTCATATTGGTCTTACAGGGTCAATGGAAGTCCTTTTATGCATTGCAGGTCCACTAAGGATCTCATGTTCGGGTAAGATTTATAGAAATCTTACTATGCATACTTATTCTATAGAAAACTCATGACACGCATATAAGTGTCATGTTAATCACAAAAGACACTCATATAAGTTCTGTAAAAGATCCATAGAAAATATAGGCCTAGGAGCTCCATACAGACCCTTCAACAATATAAGGTCTACAGAATACCTTCTAGAAATAGAGTGCCTGTAGAAAATCCTCTTACAATAGAAAGTCTATGACAACCAGTAAAGAAAGTTAAAAAGTGGGGCAAGACCGACCATATGAAGACCTATACCACTATGAATATTTAGCAGGGCTTTCATACCAAAAAAATATACATTGGGAATCTATGTACAGTAGACCATACCAACTATGAACCTTATTTAAATGCGTATCATGGTTTTAGATCGGTTATAATTTAGAATCAGAAGGAACAAATGTATGGGACGGATATCAAATCTGAACCGATTTCAAATTTGACGGAGGCATTTGTACCTCTAATACCAAATAACATTGTTATAGTGTGTATGCTATCACTTCGGGAAGTAATATATAAAAACATATTTATCAGAGCCGAGATTCACCAAATGCAATAATTTGGTTGACTACGGAAAAATCCATTCAATATCTCATCGGATGAAGATATATGTGGAAATTATATACAAATTTTAGCCGATCTCCATAAAATTTGGCAGTGGTATTTATGAGCTGTATGTGATATCTGGTTCCAAATATCATTGATGTGGAGTACATACTACAAATGAGAGGGACTTAAACACCAAATCGGAGGAAATATATACACGGGAGCTATAACTATATCTGAACCGATTTTCATCGAATTTAAAGTACTTGCTTTTGGGCTTAATTCGGTCGAAAGTGCCAAGATTTATCCCATTTGAACTGCTATTAATCATTTGGTGCACAATAAAAGGTAAATTCGACGAAGATATGTATAGGAGCTATATCTAAATTTGAACCGATTCTCACCTATTTCAATGGAGTTCGTTCTTGGATCAAACAAATGAATTGTGTAAAATTTCATCTCAATCGGACAATAGATGCGACCTCTATTTTGTTCACAAAAATAAATGGACATGCATCAATCAACCCAGAATGCGATCCTATGAAGGTCATCAAAAGGAACCATGAAACTATCTCGTTTCCTTCTCTATGTAACAAACAAATTCACAAAGAGATAATACCCTTGCGGTGTAGGTATAAAATTTACGAAAAAAAAATGAAAAAAAAAATTGAATTTATTCATAGAGTTTGTCCTTCTTAAGATTTCCTGCAATTTCCATACATTCCTCATATATTCTGCTCTCGTAATAAAGATATGTCCTTTTTACATATTTGTCTTACACTCAACTAAACATTGAAAGAATACCTTTTCCTGTTGAAAATACCATATTCATCCGCAAAAGAGGACTTCATCTCAGATAAGAGTATTTAATTTGGCATTAAAGAAACTAATTAAATTTTAAGTAAACCTCAAGTTTGTTCATATGAGATTCTAATGTCCTGCTTATGCTGTGGGTTTCTGTTTCCATGATTGGCTTTATTTACAAAATAACACATACACTATTCCACACATACACACATGCATAGATGTCCTGACATTTGTATCATTTTGTCGTTTTTAAGTGTCTCTGTGAAGATATCCTGAAATTTGAAGTGTCTTAGACATTCTATAAGATTTCCAGCAGCAACAACAACATCAATAATAATGTTGTTGTTGCTGCTGAACTAAGCAAATTGTTAAGGTGGCACTGCATGAAATTCTGTACATAAGTAGAACCCAATTACCTTAAGAATTTTTTGGTTAAAATGCATTTTTGTGGTTAAAATACATCCGGTGAAAGCGGAAACCAAAACGGAATGGAGAAAAGCAATTGCAATTCTCCAAGAGATGCATTCAGTGTAATGACTTTATAACACAAGTGCACCTTTTGTTAATATTGTGGGCGGAGAATTCGAGAGTCGAGAATGGGAGGCAATGAGATATGGCCACCAGAGAGAGAGAGAGAGAGAGAGAGGAGGAGATTGAGAGAGATTAGTATTAATTGGCTTTCTTTGTGCAAATGTTTAAATTTAGATAAATTGTAATTGCTTTTTGTTAGATCTTAAAGATTTCGCAATAATTGGCATTTTCAAAGAATTTTAGATATAGGAGACCAGTAAGATTTTTTAGCAAAGAGTAGAGAAGTAGGGATATTTAAAGAGTAGAAAAGTAGGGATATTTATATATTTTATGAAAGGTAACCATTGAATTATCCTGTGACGATGTTTTTTATACCCAACCCCACAAGGGGCCAGGGTATTATGTCTTTGTGCATTTGTTTGTAACAGGCAAAAGGAAACGAGATAGACCCATACTTCCTTTCGATGATCTGCATAGAATCACATTCTGATTCGATTTATGCATGTCCGACCGTCTGTCTGTCCATCCGTATGTCCATGTATTTTTGTAAGCAAAGTACAGTTCGCATTTATTGCCTGATCCAGATGTAATTTTGCACAAATCAATTGTTTTGCCCAAGGACGAACCCTATTGAAATTGGAGATAATCGGTAAAAATTTAGATATATAGATTATTTTCAGAATATATAAAATATTTTCATTAGCGTGGATTTTTAAAAAAAAATTGTCAATATATGTTCACCAACGTGGATTTTCTAAAATTATTTTATTATATATATTGTTATTTTTTAATACCCTTTTTTCAAGGAGGATTCGTTAATTTTTTTTTAAATATTTGATAAATTTTTTTAAATTTTTTTTTCCAAAGGTAATTTTTAATACTTTTTCAAAGCGGATTTTTTGAATATTTTTTCAACGCTATCTTTTGAATTTCTTTTTTTCAACATGGATTGTTTTTAATGTTTTTTAACGTAAATTTAAAAAGAATTATTTAATACCATTTAACCAATGTGAATTTTTTAGAAATATTTTTTTTCCCAAATTAAATTTTTTAAATTTTTTTAACGTAAACATTTTCAGAATATATAAAATATTTTCATTAGCGTGGATTATTTTTGGATTGTTTTTGGATTATTTTTTAATACCCTTTTATCAACGAGGATTCGTTAAATTTTTTAAACATTTGATAATTTTTTTAAAATTTTTCTTTTTCAAAAGTAATTTTTAATACTTTTTCAACGCGGATTTTTTTAATATTTTTTCAACGCTATCTTTTGATTTTTTTTTTCAACGTGGATTGTTTTTAATATTTTTTAACGTAAGTTAACAAAAAAAATATTTAATACCATTTCACCAATGTGAATTTTTTAAAAAATATTTTTTCCCAAATTTTTTTAACGTAAATTTTTAAAAATATTTTTTTTTAATGTGGATTTGTTTAAATATTTTTTTCAACTTATTTTTTTTTTTTGTTTTTTTTTTCTACGTGTTTTTTTGAATATTTTTTTGGTGTTTTTTTTTGGATTTAAAAAAAATGTTAATAACATTTCATCAACTTAAATTTTTTGAAAAAATTTTATCCCAAATTGAATTTTTTAAATTTTTTTCCACGTAAATTTTTAAAAATACTTTTTTTCATTTTTTTAGTAATTTTTTTTTTTGAATATTTTTTGTGTTTTTTTTTTTTAAATTTTTTGTAACGTGGATTTAAAAAATAATTAATACCATTTCACTAACGTAAATTTTTTAAAAATATTTTTTTCACCCTGGATTTTTTTAATTTTTTTTTAACTTAAATTTTTTTAATTTTTAACTTTTTTTCAACATCAATTAAAAAAAAAATAATTAATACCATTACACCAAAATTATTTTTATAATTTTTTTAAACTTGTATTTAAAATGTAAACATATTTTCACAAAAGTGTATTTTTTAAAATTATTTTTTTCAACCTAGATTTTTTCAAACTTTTTTTCAACTTAAATTTTAAACAAGTAATCAAAGGCTACAGTCGAGTGGGGCCGACCGTTGAATACCCTACAACACTATAATAAACCATACAGTTTATATAGGCGAGATACTCGAAAGAACTCCACAAGATATTGTGACAAATAATAAAAGAAAATTATAAGGTTTCGTTCTCTAATTTTCGGATAATAGCAACTTAAACGAATTTGCTCATTTCCAATTTATTGGTAGATGTCGCTGGAATGGACATTTTCGTATTTAGTCTACAAAAGTTGGCAAACTAAAAAAGTAGGCTTCTATTCTGACCCTCATCTTATCTCCATGCAAAATTTCGTAAGGATCGGGCCATAAATGCGATCTGTATATGATATCCTGATATCCTAACTACTTAGTTTTGTTAGCTGTAGAAATATTACCAAATGTTTAATTCAAAATGAAAATATGCCAAAAATATGACAAAATTGAAAAAATATGAGAAAATTTTATAAAATCAATATTTTCATCTTTAGAGAGATATTTTTATGCGATTTTTTCAGACGTTTTTTCTTTCCTGCCAAGGGGCCATTCTGAATTAATGCGAACTGTCGAAATCAGTTCAGCCGTTCTCGACATATAAGAGATTTTTCAAGCATATCTTCTTTGATAAACATATAAATCGCACATATTTTGCTATATATCCGATTTGTTGGATGTTAACATCAATGTAAAGATCAGAAGTAACCTTGTCATGGCTTTGTGATTTCGCCGGGATTTAAAATATTCGCGGTTTAATGAAAAATGTTGAATTTTTTGCAACACAAAAGATATGGTCTATTTTACCCGCTAAATATTATCCGATGACCACCCAAATTGGTAGGCTTCTTCCCCGCCCTAAACTCTAGCTACATGCGAAATTCCGTCGTCGATTGGTCTATAATTGCGACCTGTATAGCTACTGCAAAATCCAACATTTTTTCAGTATTTGGTCCATTTCAACCCCTAAACATTTGGCGATCATCTCCAAAAGAAATGGGGTTCTATTCTGACCCTAACCCCACCTTCGTGCAAAATTTCGTAAGGATCGGGCCATAATTGCGACCTGTAGAGTGATTACAAATTAACATGGACAGACGGACAGACGGACGGACGGACATACATAGCTAGATCGACTCAGCTCGGCGAGCTAGGAAGATCCATATATACTTTCCTATATGGGAAACCAATATTTCGAGGTGTTACATAAATTCTGGCCCAATCAAACTTATAATACCCCCAACACATAGTGTTGTAGGGTATAAAAAAAATCAATATGGTTTTTTTTAACTTTTTTAACGTCAATTAAAAACATAATTAATACCATTACACCAATGTTAATTTTTTAATATTTTTTTTAAACTTGTATTTAAAATATAAATATATTTTTAACCTCAGTGGATTTTATAAAAATATTTTTTCTCAACCTGGATTTTTTTAAACTTTTTTCAACTTAAATTTTAAAAACAAAATAAAATATGGATTTTTTAACTTTTTTAACGTCAATTAAAAAAATAATTAATACGATTTGTTTTTTATTGTGCATCAAACGTGTAACATCAGCCCGAATAGTATGGAATTTTGAACATACAATCAAATTAGGCCTGAAAATAAGTATGACAAATTTTATCGAAATCAGTTCAGATATAGCTATAGCTCCCATATATATTGTTCATCCGATTTGTTATTTTTGTCCTCCGCAGCCGCAATATACACTCTGTAACAACAATATTTAGGGTAACATATCAAATACAGCTCAGAAATATCTTTGCCAAATTTTACAGAGATCAGTTCAGATTTGGATATAGCTCCCATAGATATCTTTATCCGATATCAAATTAATTTTGCACGAAATGAGCAATACAAGTCCGAATTTAAAAGATACAAATGCTTCGGCACATTTAGTCCTTTGAACTTTAAATTATAATTATAATCATAGCGTGTATGATTGAATTCTCCCATAAAAGACTTTTAATTGTTATGTTGGGCTCTACTAAATCAGTAAAGTTTTGTAGGGTATCATAAAGTCGGACCCGTCCGACTTTAAGACATTCTTTTCCGGTCCTTTTTTCTGTCCATTTCTATTTCAATAATTCACATATGTTTCCTTTTAGTCATACCCTTTATTGAAATTCCCTCGTAATAATTTCTATTTATGCTTGGCTGATCGCATCAAAGTTGCGTTCCACTCACATTTTTCTCATCCGACTACAATTCATTTTAATGTCTCGTAAATTGTTTTTAGCTTGCATTCATGCATTCGCTCATGTCCTTCCAATTTAGTTTAGCCTTTTGCTGTCCAACCCTGTCAGATTAAAATGTTGCCATGTAATTAGAAAAAAAAACCATGTTGATATTATTTTGAAAAAAATTAAAAATGTTTTCAACACACCCTTACATTGCAGTATTTCACAAAAAAAAAAATGGGATTTATCCTTTTGATAGCCTCTGGAATGCCTGGCTGGCTGTCTGGCCGGTTGCCTTCCTGCTTGACATCCTTCGCATTCATCAATCAACATTACGACGATGACTACCGCCACCATGATGTGATGTTACAATTTGCTGAACATTCGTGTAAAGATATGACTTTATTAAATGGCATGCATCATTTTTATTCGGTTGCAAGTCTGCACAGATTTTGGTACCCTACACTAGACTATTGAATGATATCTGAATAAGACAACCGCCATTTGGGATGGAATCCATTCCAAAAAGACTAATTTTAATTACGTCAAAAATAGTTTTCATTCATCAATTAACAGATAAATAAATTTAAGAAGGTGTTAAATAGGTGCGAGACCGAACTTTTAATTTTTTATAACCCCACCACTATGTTAAACAAAATAAAATGAAATAATGAAAAGAATAGAATATCATCCGTTTTAATCGAAATAAAAAATAACCCAAATGGTTGGAAATTGTTGCAGAAACCTTCAAATATCTTCAAATATATGGAGATATCGTTATATGGGGGCTATATCTATTAGTTGACCAGAATCGACAATTCTTTGCAGGGAGATAAAAGACCTACCAAAACCCCCAATTGTTAAGTTTCATTTCATGTGGTTGAAACTGTGGCAGAAACCTACAAAATGCCGAAAATTTAGAGGTACCATTATATGGGGACTATGCCAATTAATGGACTTTTACCGAATATTTTTGCATTTGAGCGAACCAAGGAAGTTATTTGGTTGGAAATTGCGAGAGAAACCTTCAAAATGCCGAAAATTTAAAGGTGCCGTTTTATGGACGATAAAACATGGAGCCATTTAGTCCATTTTCGAACAGCCTGCACATAATATAGGATGAGATAAAAAAGCTGCAACAAAGTCAAACTCCATAATTTTTAATTGTTTTAACATTTTGTTGAATGAAACAAAAAATGTCGGAAAGTAGCATTTTAGAATAAGTTTAGATTTGTTCGAATTGGTCACCTTTGGCACGAATTATGACCTTCAAATAACCAATGAAAGCGTCACACACACTGCCTGAATGTTGCTCTGCGGTATTTTGTGCCATTCTCGGCGAAACGCTTGCTTGAGGTGATCGACACTTAGGTATTTGTGAGTGCCAACCTTGCTTTCCAAAATTCTCCGGACACAAGAGTCCAATGGATTGCTATCCGGAGATTTTGGTGGCCGATATGCATTGGAAATGAAGTGAGGAACCTCATTTTGTAACCATTCTTGGGTGGTGCTTGCTGAGTGCGATGGTGCTGAGTCCTGTTGGAATGTCAAAGGTCTGCGGCCAAAATGTTTGCATGCCCAAGGCTTTAATGCACCCTCCAGAATATTTTTGCGATAATATTTGGCATTTATTCTGGTCATTTTGTTGATTAATACGAGCGGAGAGCGACCCTCCGCTGTTATGGCGGCCCACACCATCACCATGGCCGGCATTTAATTTCTGGTGGCCACCCGAAGTTACACATTTTCAACTGACCTCTTTGGCAAGTAAACACGATCATTTTGTTGGTTTGGAGAAAGCCAAATTCGGCAGTTCACCACTTTCGGCCAAGCGAAGCAACTCTTTAGCTTTTTTGAGTCTCTTTTCTTTCTGTTGCGGTGTAACTTCCTGCACTTTTTGGAATTTCAATGGCTTTATCCCGAGCTCATTTTTCAATATTTGCCGAATGGAATATGTGCTCGATATGTTCAGCTCACAGACAATGCGACGCGGGTTTCCATCAAGTCGCTTCTTTACTTTTCGAACCATTTTTGCTTATGTTGCTGTTTTCTTCCATCCACTTCCTTGACGTCGGGCTAGGCTACCATTATCACGGTAAGGAGCGATGGTACGAGACACAAAAGATTTATTCACATTTAAATGCCGGAGTGCTCTAACGATAGCCACTTGTGGTTTTCCAGCCAAATATAAAGAAATCACACTATCACACTTGAATTCCATCACAAATAATTTTTTTCTGAAAAATTCTCTCCAAAATGCTTTTGTAGGCTTGTAAACGATATAATGAGCTGTTACTGGAATAATTTTAACAGCTGTCGGACGAGTGGCTTAGAAATAACAGCAGTCTGAAGTTGGTTGCAGTTTTTTCATCTTACCCTGTATATATAGCTTCCATATATATCTTTATCCAATTTCAGGTTTATTGTGCAAATAATGGCTAATATTAGCCCAAATGGAGTGAATTTCCACATGTACATTTCCATGTGGTATAACTGGGTTCCGATATATATTATTTTATATAATTCTTCCCGAAGTGATATCATGCACTCTATTGCAATATTGTTTGGTATAAAAGATAAAAATGTGTCCGTCAAATTTGGTGAAAATCGATTGAGAATTGGATATGCCTCCCATATATGAGCTCGCTCTGAAACCAAATTATAGCAGCTCTAAACCAAGCATTGATACGTTGGATGATCTACTTGAAATAAATTCCCAATATAAATTATTGCTGGAGCTCTACTTAATATGTGTAGTGGTGTGGGGTATTATAAAATCGGCCCGCCCCACTTTTGACTTTTCCATACTGGTTTAATTTTATTGTGATACTTTGAGTATCTTAATAACTTGGTAGCAGGACATCGAATATTTAAATTTTTGTCTAAGATTCAGATATTTTCTACGCAAAGATAATTTTTCTAGCAGATCATCTCAGATTTTTTTTTTTTTTTTTTGTAAAATATTACTAATTACCGAACAAAAATGAATTCGAGGAAATATTTTCGTTGGTCATTTTTGATGACTTTTAAACTTTAGTAGACATTTTAAAATCCCATGAGAAAGATAAATAATATACAATATTCTACAACTAAATTTTCGACAATGATGGAGTTACTAAGTTGGGGTTTTTGAAGCAGTTAGGTAATATATTTGCTGATTTTTTGTTTATACTTAAAAGTATTTTGAGGATCCATATATGTTCAAACAAATTATTTCGGAATTGACATTGTACCTATCATCCGTCCTTAATTTATCAAAAATAACACAAATTTTAAATAGCAGTTTCAAAATATTTATTTAAAATAATCACCAAAATTCCGAACAATGGAATACAAATATTCTCCATAATTCAGAAAAATAATCACAAATTTCTGGAAAATTTAGAAACTTTTTAGCCGTCAAAACAAATCATTGACTTGTAGGGTATTGTTATATTCTCTCCGCCCATTTTTATATATTTCAATTTAAAAATATTTTTCCATTCATGTTTTTTCCAAAGCCTCTTCTGCTTTTTTTATTTACACCTAAAATTGCAGGCCATCATTTCCATGTGCTGCTGTTGTTTTTCAGCTTCTCTCTACGCTTTTCATAAATCCATCATCTTGTTGCAGCCGTCCGTTCGCTAACTAAAAGAAACAAAAACTTTACTTCATAATCCGAACACATGAACAACATGTAAGGTCATATATGTACGTATGAGTTTATAATTGTAAAGTGAATGTTTTTGCTGTTGTTATTATTTTTGCAAAACTTATGGAATTTAATTTGTTTTTATACCTTTCACTTTTCAATCTTGCGTAAAATTTGAGAGTAAAGTTTTATCCTCAAATGAAAATGTAACAACTTTGCGAGAGGAGAGTAGTTTTATGTTGATGGAAGTTAAGTTTTGTGATGTGATTAAGTAATGGGTTAAAGATTGGTGGGAGGATGGGGGAAAATATTCTTCCTGCAAAGAAGTCTGATAGTTGTTGGTGGATATAAAGATTCAAACTTTAAATATGCATAGGCTGAAGACGAAAAATATATATTTTTAAGGACAAATAAAAGTGGATTTTTAAAGAATATTTTTTCAAGGACCAACCAATAAACGTGGATTTTAAAATAAATTTTTTTCAAGGACCAATAGACCAATAAACGTGGATTTTTAAAGAATATTTTTTCAAGGACCAATAGACCAATAAACGTGGATTTTTAAATAAAATTTTTTCAAGGACCAGTAGATCAATAAACGTGGATTTTTAAAGAATATTTTTCCAAGGACCAACCAGTAAACATGGATTTTTAAAGAATATTTTTTCAAGGACCAACCAATAAACGTGGATTTTTAAAGAATATTTTTTCAAGGACCAACCAATAAACGTGGATTTTTAAAGAATATTTTTTCTAGGACCAACCAATAAACGTGGATTTTTAAAGAATATTTTTTGAAGGAATAATAAACGTGGATTTTTAATGAATATTTTTTCAAGGACCAATAAACGTGGATTTTTAATGAATATTTTTTCAAGGACCAACCAAAAAACGTGGATTTTTAAAGAATATTTTTTCAAGGACCAACCAATAAACGTGGATTTTTAAAGAATATTTTTTCAAGGACCAACCAATAAACGTGGATTTTTAAAGAATATTTTTTCAAGGACCAACCAATAAACGTGGATTTTTAGAGAATATTTTTTTCAAGGACCAATAAACGTGGATTTTTAAAGAATATTTTTTCAAGGACCAATAAACGTGGATTTTTAAAGAATATTTTTTCAAGGACCAATAAACGTGGATTTTTAAAGAATATTTTTTCAAGGACCAATAAACGTGGATTTTTAAAGAATATTTTTTCAAGGACCAATAAACGTGGATTTTTAAAGAATATTTTTTCAAGGACCAATAAACGTGGATTTTTAAAGAATATTTTTTCAAGGACCAATAAACGTGGATTTTTAAAGATTATTTTTTCAAGGACCAACCAAAAAACGTGGATTTTTAAAGATTATTTTTTCAAGGACCAACCAATAAACGTGGATTTTTAAAGAATATTTTTTCAAGGACAAATAAACGTGGATTTTTAAAGAATATTTTTTCAAGGACCAATAAACGTGGATTTTTAAAGAATATTTTTTCAAGGACCAATAAACGTGGATTTTTAAAGAATATTTTTTCAAGGACCAATAAACGTGGATTTTTAAAGATTATTTTTCAAGGACCACCCATAAAACGTGGATTTTTAATGAATATTTTTTCAAGGACCACTAGACCAATAAACGTGGATTTTTAAAGAATATTTTTTCAAGGACCACTAGACCAATAAACGTGGATTTTTAAAGAATATTTTTTCAAGGACCAACCAATAAACGTGGATTTTTAAAGAATATTTTTTCAAGGACCAACCAATAAACGTGGATTTTTAAAGAATATTTTTTCAAGGACCAACCAATAAACGTGGATTTTTAAAGAATATTTTTTCAAGGACCAACCAATAAACGTGGATTTTTAAAGAATATTTTTTCAAGGACCAACCAATAAACGTGGATTTTAAAGAATATTTTTTCAAGGACCAACCAATAAACGTGAATTTTTAAAGAATATTTTTTCAAGGAACAACCAATAAACGTGGATTTTTAAAGAATATTTTTTCAAGGACCAACCAATAAACGTGGATTTTTAAAGAATATTTTTTCAAGGACCAACCAATAAACGTGGATTTTTAAAGAATATTTTTTCAAGGACCAACCAATAAACGTGGATTTTAAAGAATATTTTTTCAAGGACCAACCAATAAACGTGGATTTTTAAAGAATATTTTTTCAAGGACCAACCAATAAACGTGGATTTTTAAAGAATATTTTTTCAAGGACCAACCAATAAACGTGGATTTTTAAAGAATATTTTTTCAAGGACCAACCAATAAACGTGGATTTTTAAAGAATATTTTTTCAAGGACCAACCAATAAACGTGGATTTTTAAAGAATATTTTTTCAAGGACCAACCAATAAACGTAGATTTTTAAAGAATATTTTTCAAGGACCAACCAATAAACGTGGATTTTTAAAGAATATTTTTTCAAGGATCTCCAAACCAATAAATGTGGGTTTTTAAAGAATATTTTTTCAAGGACCAAAAAAAGTGAATTTTTAAAGAATATTTTTTCAAGGACCAACCAATAAACGTGGATTTTTAAAGAATATTTTTTCAAGGACCTCCAAACCAAAAAAAGTGAATTTTTAAAGAATATTTTTTCAAGGAATAATAAACGTGGATTTTTAAAGAATATTTTTTCAAGGACCTCCAAACCAAAAAAAGTGAATTTTTAAAGAATATTTTTTCAAGGAATAATAAACGTGGATTTTTAAAGAATATTTTTTCAAGGAATAATAAACGTGGATTTTTTAAGAATATTTTTTCAAGGAATAATAAACGTGGATTTTTTAAGAATATTTTTTCAAGGAATAATAAACGTGGATTTTTAAAGAATATTTTTTTCAAAGAATAATAAACGTGGATTTTTAAAGAATATTTTTTCAAGGAATAATAAACGTGGATTTTTAAAGAATATTTTTTCAAGGAATAATAAACGTGGATTTTAAAGAATATGTTTTCAAGGAATAATAAACGTGGATTTTTAAAGAATATTTTTTCAAGGAATAATAAACGTGGATTTTTAAAGAATATTTTTTCAAGGAATAATAAACGTGGATTTTTAAAGAATATTTTATCAAGGAATAATAAACGTGGATTTTTAAAGAATATTTTTTCAAGGAATAATAAACGTGGATTTTTAAAGAATATTTTTTCAAGGAATAATAAACGTGGATTTTTAAAGAATATTTTTTCAAGGAATAATAAACGTGGATTTTTAAAGAATATTTTTTCAAGGACCAACCAATAAACGTGGATTTTTAAAGAATATTTTTTCAAGGACCAACCAATAACGTGGATTTTTAAAGAATATTTTTTCAAGGACCAACCAATAAACGTGGATTTTTAAAGAATATTTTTTCAAGGACCAACCAATAAACGTGGATTTTTAAAGAATATTTTTTCAAGGACCAACCAATAAACGTGGATTTTTAAAGAATATTTTTTCAAGGACCAACCAATAAACGTGGATTTTTAAAGAATATTTTTTCAAGGACCAACCAATAAACGTGGATTTTTAAAGAATATTTTTTCAAGGACCAACCAATAAACGTGGATTTTTAAAGAATATTTTTTCAAGGACCAACCAATAAACGTGGATTTTTAAAGAATATTTTTTCAAGGACCAACCAATAAACGTGGATTTTTAAAGAATATTTTTTCAAGGACCAACCAATAAACGTGGATTTTTAAAGAATATTTTTTCAAGGACCAACCAATAAACGTGGATTTTTAAAGAATATTTTTTCAAGGACCAACCAATAAACGTAGATTTTTAAAGAATATTTTTTCAAGGACCAACCAATAAACGTGGATTTTTAAAGAATATTTTTTCAAGGACCAACCAATAAACGTGGATTTTTAAAGAATATTTTTTCAAGGACCAACCAATAAACGTGGATTTTTAAAGAATATTTTTTCAAGGACCAACCAATAAACGTGGATTTTTAAAGAATATTTTTTCAAGGACCAACCAATAAACGTGGATTTTTAAAGAATATTTTTTCAAGGAATAATAAACGTGGATTTTTAAAGAATATTTTTTCAAGGACCAACCAATAAACGTGGATTTTTAAAGAATATTTTTTCAAGGACCAACCAATAAACGTGGATTTTTAAAGAATATTTTTTCAAGGACCAACCAATAAACGTGGATTTTTAAAGAATATTTTTTCAAGGACCAACCAATAAACGTGGATTTTTAAAGAATATTTTTTCAAGGACCAACCAATAAACGTGGATTTTTAAAGAATATTTTTTCAAGGACCAACCAATAAACGTGAATTTTTAAAGAATATTTTTTCAAGGAACAACCAATAAACGTGGATTTTTAAAGAATATTTTTTCAAGGACCAACCAATAAACGTGGATTTTTAAAGAATATTTTTTCAAGGACCAACCAATAAACGTGGATTTTTAAAGAATATTTTTTCAAGGACCAACCAATAAACGTGGATTTTTAAAGAATATTTTTTCAAGGACCAACCAATAAACGTGGATTTTTAAAGAATATTTTTTCAAGGACCAACCAATAAACGTGGATTTTTAAAGAATATTTTTTCAAGGACCAACCAATAAACGTGGATTTTTAAAGAATATTTTTTCAAGGACCAACCAATAAACGTGGATTTTTAAAGAATATTTTTTCAAGGACCAACCAATAAACGTGGATTTTTAAAGAATATTTTTCAAGGACCAACCAATAAACGTAGATTTTTAAAGAATATTTTTTCAAGGACCAACCAATAAACGTGGATTTTTAAAGAATATTTTTTCAAGGATCTCCAAACCAATAAATGTGGGTTTTTAAAGAATATTTTTTCAAGGACCAAAAAAAGTGAATTTTTAAAGAATATTTTTTCAAGGACCAACCAATAAACGTGGATTTTTAAAGAATATTTTTTCAAGGACCTCCAAACCAAAAAAAGTGAATTTTTAAAGAATATTTTTTCAAGGAATAATAAACGTGGATTTTTAAAGAATATTTTTTCAAGGAATAATAAACGTGGATTTTTTAAGAATATTTTTTCAAGGAATAATAAACGTGGATTTTTTAAGAATATTTTTTCAAGGAATAATAAACGTGGATTTTTAAAGAATATTTTTTTCAAAGAATAATAAACGTGGATTTTTAAAGAATATTTTTTCAAGGAATAATAAACGTGGATTTTTAAAGAATATTTTTTCAAGGAATAATAAACGTGGATTTTTAAAGAATATGTTTTCAAGGAATAATAAACGTGGATTTTTAAAGAATATTTTTTCAAGGAATAATAAACGTGGATTTTTAAAGAATATTTTTTCAAGGAATAATAACGTGGATTTTTAAAGAATATTTTTTCAAGGAATAATAAACGTGGATTTTTAAAGAATATTTTATCAAGGAATAATAAACGTGGATTTTAAAGAATATTTTTTCAAGGAATAATAAACGTGGATTTTTAAAGAATATTTTTTCAAGGAATAATAAACGTGGATTTTTAAAGAATATTTTTTCAAGGAATAATAAACGTGGATTTTTAAAGAATATTTTTTCAAGGAATATAAACGTGGATTTTTAAAGAATATTTTTTCAAGGAATAATAAACGTGGATTTTTAAAGAATATTTTTTCAAGGAATAATAAACGTGGATTTTTAAAGAATATTTTTTCAAGGACCAACCAATAAACGTGGATTTTTAAAGAATATTTTTTCAAGGACCAACCAATAAACGTGGATTTTTAAAGAATATTTTTTCAAGGACCAACCAATAACGTGGATTTTTAAAGAATATTTTTTCAAGGACCAACCAATAAACGTGGATTTTTAAAGAATATTTTTCAAGGACCAACCAATAAACGTGGATTTTTAAAGAATATTTTTCAAGGACCAACCAATAAACGTGGATTTTTAAAGAATATTTTTTCAAGGACCAACCAATAAACGTGGATTTTTAAAGAATATTTTTTCAAGGACCAACCAATAAACGTGGATTTTTAAAGAATATTTTTTCAAGGACCAACCAATAAACGTGGATTTTTAAAGAATATTTTTCAAGGACCAACCAATAAACGTGGATTTTTAAAGAATATTTTTTCAAGGACCAACCAATAAACGTGGATTTTTAAAGAATATTTTTTCAAGGACCAACCAATAAACGTGGATTTTTAAAGAATATTTTTTCAAGGACCAACCAATAAACGTGGATTTTTAAAGAATATTTTTTCAAGGACCAACCAATAAACGTGGATTTTTAAAGAATATTTTTTCAAGGACCAACCAATAAACGTGGATTTTTAAAGAATATTTTTTCAAGGAATAATAAACGTGGATTTTTAAAGAATATTTTTTCAAGGAATAATAAACGTGGATTTTTAAAGAATATTTTTTCAAGGACCAACCAATAACGTGGATTTTTAAAGAATATTTTTCAAGGACCAACCAATAAACGTGGATTTTTAAAGAATATTTTTTCAAGGACCAACCAATAAACGTGGATTTTTAAAGAATATTTTTTCAAGGACCAACCAATAAACGTGGATTTTTAAAGAATATTTTTTCAAGGACCAACCAATAAACGTGGATTTTTAAAGAATATTTTTTCAAGGACCAACCAATAAACGTGGATTTTTAAAGAATATTTTTTCAAGGACCAACCAATAACGTGGATTTTTAAAGAATATTTTTTCAAGGACCAACCAATAAACGTGGATTTTTAAAGAATATTTTTTCAAGGACCAACCAATAAACGTGGATTTTTTAAAGAATATTTTTTCAAGGACCAACCAATAAACGTGGATTTTTAAAGAATATTTTTTCAAGGACCAACCAATAAACGTGGATTTTTAAAGAATATTTTTCAAGGACCAACCAATAAACGTGGATTTTTAAAGAATATTTTTTCAAGGACCAACCAATAAACGTGGATTTTTAAAGAATATTTTTTCAAGGACCAACCAATAAACGTGGATTTTAAAGAATATTTTTTCAAGGACCAACCAATAAACGTGGATTTTTAAAGAATATTTTTTCAAGGACCAACCAATAAACGTGGATTTTTAAAGAATATTTTTTCAAGGACCAACCAATAAACGTGGATTTTTAAAGAATATTTTTTCAAGGACCAACCAATAAACGTGGATTTTTAAAGAATATTTTTTCAAGGACCAACCAATAAACGTTGATTTTTAAAGAATATTTTTTCAAGGACCAACCAATAAACGTGGATTTTTAAAGAATATTTTTTCAAGGACCAACCAATAAACGTGGATTTTTAAAGAATATTTTTCAAGGACCAACCAATAAACGTGGATTTTTAAAGAATATTTTTTCAAGCACCAATAGACCAATAAACGTGGATTTTTAAAGAATATTTTTTCAAGGACCAACCAATAAACGTTGATTTTTAAAGAATATTTTTTCAAGGACCAACCAATAAACGTGGATTTTTAAAGAATATTTTTTCAAGGACCAACCAATAAACGTGGATTTTTAAAGAATATTTTTTCAAGGACCAACCAATAAACGTGGATTTTTAAAGAATATTTTTTCAAGCACCAATAGACCAATAAACGTGGATTTTTAAAGAATATTTTTTCAAGGACCAACCAATAAACGTTGATTTTTAAAGAATATTTTTTCAAGCACCAATAGACCAATAAACGTGGATTTTTAAAGAATATTTTTTCAAGGACCAACCAATAAACGTTGATTTTTAAAGAATATTTTTTCAAGCACCAATAGACCAATAAACGTGGATTTTTAAAGAATATTTTTTCAAGGACCAACCAATAAACGTTGATTTTTAAAGAATATTTTTTCAAGGACCAACCAATAAACGTGGATTTTTAAAGAATATTTTTTCAAGGACCAATATTTTTTTTATTTTTTATTTTATATTTATACCCTACAACACTATGTGTTGGGGGTATTATAAGTTTGATTGGGCCAAAAATTATGTAACACCTCGAAATATTGGTTTCCCACATAGGAAAGTATATATGGATCTTCCTAGCTCGCCGAGCTGAGTCGATCTAGCTATGTATGTCCGTCCGTCCGTCTGTCCGTCTGTCCGTCTGTCCGTCTGTCCATGTTAATTTGTAATCACTCTACAGGTCGCAATTATGGCCCGATCTTCACGAAATTTAGAATGTAGGTGGGGCTTGGACCAGAATAGAACCCTACTGCTTTTGGAGATGATCGCCAAATGTTTAGGGGTTGAAATGGACCAAATACTGAAAAAATGTCGGATTTTGCAGTAGCTATACAGGTCGCAATTATAGACCAATCGACGCGAAATTTCGCATGTAGATAGAGTTTAGGGCGGGGAAGAAGCCTACTAATTTGGGTGGTCATCGGATAATATTTAGCGGGTAAAATATACCATATTTTTTGTGTTGAAAAAAATCAACATTTTTCATTAAACCGTGGTTATTTTAAATCCCGGCGAAATCACAAAGCCATCACAAGGTTACTTCTGACCTTTACATTGATGTTATTATCCAACAAATCGGATATATAGCAAAATATGTGCGATATATATGTCTATCAAAGGAGATATGCTTGAAAGATCTCTTATATGTCGAGAACGGCTGAACTGATTTCGACAATTCTCATTAATTCAGAATGGCCTTTTGGCAGGAAACAAATATCGTCTAAAAAATCGCATAAAAATATCTCTCTAAAGATGAAAATATTGATTTTGTAAAATTTTCTCATATTTTTTAAATTTTGTCATATTTTTGGCATATTTTCATTTTGAATTAAACATTTGGTAATATTTCTACAGCTAACAAAACTAAGTAGTTAGGATATCAGGATATCATATACAGATCTCATTTATGGCCTGATCTTTACGAAATTTTGCATGGGGATAAGATGAGGGTCAGAATAGATGCCTGCTCTTTTTGGAGATGATCGCCATATATTTAGGGGTTGAAATGGACCAAAAAACTGCAAAATTGTCGGCAGGTCGTAATTATCGCCCGATCCTCACGCACATTTGAATGGGGGTTACCGCACATTGCAAAAACCAAGCAGTTTCGGATGGCCATCCAAAAATATTCAATGTGTGAAACAGTTTGCCAACTTTTTCAATTTTTTTAGATGCGTTTCAGTCAAAAACCAATAATAAATGTGAATCTTTTGCCACTTCTGAGAGGTTATAGGTCTTTGGGAAATATTGGTCCCAGATCTAGGAAGACCATTTACGTGCAACATCTACCAATAAATTGGAAATTAGCAAATTAGTTAAAGTTGCTATTATTTTAAAATTAGAGAACGAAACCTGATAGTTTTCTTTTATTATTTGCCACAATATCTTGTGGAATTCTGTCGAGTATTTCGCCTATATAAACTGTATGGTTTATTATAGTGTTGTAGGGTATTCAACGGTCGGCCCCGCTCGACTGTAGCCTTTGCTTACTTGTTTTCTTTTGATCTTAAAAAACTTAAATGCAACTCTTCAAGTACTCCTATCTCTGCATTAATGGAAAACTCCTGTTTACAGTATATGTTCGCTTACTTCACTTATCGTCTGCGTTACCACCGAACTTGTTGTTGTTACAAAGTAAAATTTATTTACTTTTCGAAAGTTTGCAACATCACCTAACGCAGTCTTTCTTCATCACATTTCACGCTATCTCTCGGCCACTGCTGCTAAGTTTTATTCCATCATAAACAATGAATGGGTACTTGGTTTTCTTCGGCTCCATCTTCCTGCCAGCCAGCCATCTTTCGATATGGCATGTTTCGCAATAACTTTTTGCGTATATTGGTCAGCAAACAACAAAAAACGGCAACAAAAACGAAGCAAATGTAACAAACTATCACGCAAGAATGAAGAAAGTATGTTCGGTTGCTTGTTTGTGGTAAAAATCCAACTGTGTTGCTGCGTTCCTTAAGGAGTAACTTTTACAAGTGGAGTTTCGATGTTACCCAGCCAGGAGAAGGAAAATGGACGAAGCACCACCAACACCATCTCACCACCACATTGAAATATGTGTCAAAATTAATTAAAAATTTTGATTTATATGCAAAACTTTCGATATATTTTTGTAGCCGTACTTGGCAACTTGTTACGAGCTTTTAACTCGTAAAAAAAATGTTGCCGAGAAACTCAAGGAAATATTAATATAAATGGTAACGATTGGTCGCATAGGGGGAGGGGTGTGTATTTTCTCAAAGATAAATGATTGAAAGGTTACTCCAGTCATTAATATCAATAAATTTATTGGAAGTATGATTTTTTTCTTCTGGGATCTTTTTCCTTGTCTCTGGCCACTAGTAACCCACATCACCAGTTGTAAACTTCACAAATTATCCTGCCATATTTTCCCTCGTCTTAAAAATATTGGTAAAAAAGTTTCAAGAAACTTTTTTGTGGTCAGTTAAGCTCGGTACGTTGTTCACATAAATAAATCATTGTCTGAGAAACTTGAACTTCCGTTTTTGGTCAATAAATTTTAAGATATTTAAAACAATAACATGCGGGGCTAACATACACTTTTTTCGAAACTTATTTATGGAAAAATCGCAGCACTTAACACAAAAAAATGGTATTTTCTTTGGATAGCCAACTAGCTCAGTTCAGATACAGAAATTTCAAATTGGTAATTTTAAGATTTTGTGAAATGATTTTCATAAATTCTATTTATTAAAATAAAAATAGATAATAAAGTAAAGTCTATTTTGCCAACAGATGTATACCCTCAGATAAAAATACTCACAGATAAAAATATTGTTTTGGGCAAAATTACAAGAAATCGAATATTTAGATCCAATTTTATGCGAAATCATAAACGTTATACTTTCCTCAGATTTCTAGTTTAGCGAAATATTTAAATACAGGGTTGCCCATATTCGACGGACCCATCTGGCAACGCCATAACTTTTGACAGTTACATCGCTTGACACATCGCTTAATGATATACCGCGTTTGAAGCGTCAGTCCAAGCAGATTTTTACCATGAACCAATACACGCCACGCGAGCGCTCTGAAATAGTTGAAATTTACATTCAACAGAAGAAGTCAATTGTGAAAACTCAACGTGCTTTTAAAACATTAAAAATGTGAGAAGTGCGCCTTCTAAGAACACCATTAAGCGTTTATACGAAAAATGTTCGACTGGTAAGGCTCTTTCTAATCCGAAGAGGGCATATAAAAGTCGACCAAGGCGATCGGCCGAGAATATCGCTGCCGTACGAGCCAGTGTTGAGAGGTCCCCAAGAACATCCCAAAAACGCCGTTCTCAGCAGTTGGGCATGGCTCGGTCCACTTTACAACGGATTATTCGCATTGATTTGCATTTGTTCCCGTACAAAATTCAATTGACGCAAAGAATGTTGCCTGGGGACAAGCCTCGTCAATTGGAATGGGCCCAAAGGTCCGTCGAATATGGGCAACCCTGTATTGAACATTTTTACTCTTTGTGGGCGTCATCTTGTCATCTTCACCATAGACCTTGTGTTAGCAAAAAGTCTTTAATGTGTGAAATTTGAAGGAATTGGAAATTTGAAAAGAGTTGGATGTTTTTGTTTTTCAAAATCTTGAACCCAATGTGGGGGAAGCACCAGAAGGCATGGTCCGATCTCCACCATCTATATTATAGATCTTGTGTTGACGGAAATACTGAGATATGCCGAGTTTGAAAGGAATCGAATCAGAGTGGTTTTGGAAATGCGTAATATTAATGTGGGAAAAACATCAAAATAGCACAAAATGTGGAGTTGGGGTGGAGAGAATGGGGTGGTTTTGGACTTGCTTAGTATAGCTGTACGAAAAGAATGGTAAGTTTGGAATTGAGTTTTAGGATAAAGCCGGAATTCTGAAATTTGATATGGAGGCCACTGTTGATATATAGTTTTGGAAAAATGAGGTGGATGGGCAATGCGTACAGGGTGAGATAAAAAACTGCAAAAAGTCAAACGCCATAATTTTTACATTTTTTTTTTAAATTTTATTGAATGAAAGTAAAAAATGTCGGAAATAGGATCAACTTTTGGGATAAGTTTAGATTTGTTCGAATTTCTCAACTTTGTCACGAATTATGGTCTTCAAACGGCCAATAAAACCGTCACACCCTACCCGAATGTTGCTCTGCGGTATTTTGGCCTATTCCCGGCGAAACGCTTGCTTGAGGTGATCGACACTTTTGTATTTTTAAGTGTCAACTTTGCTTTCCAAACTATTTAAGACACAAACTATTTAGTCCAACAGATTGGTATCCGGCGATTTTGGTGGCCATTGTGCGCTGGAAATAAAGCGAGATTGTAAAAAATGTAATGAAGCGAGTGATTTTGTAACCATTCTTGAGTGGCGCGTGCTGAGTGCGATGGTGCTGAGTCCTGTTGGAATGTCCAAGATCTGCGGCCAAAAATGTTTGCGTGTCCAGACTTTAATAACCCTCCAGAATATTTTCGCGATAATATTCGTCATTTATTCTGATGCCACAGTCGATTAATACGGGCGGAGAACGAAGAACGACCATCGGCTGTTATGGCGTCCCACACCATCATCATGGTCTTTTGAAAAAAATATTCTTTAAAAAAATCCACGTTTATTGGTCTGATGGTCCTTTGAAAAAAAATATTCTTTAAAAAAATCCACGTTTATTGGTCTGATGGTCCTTTGAAAAAAAATATTCTTAAAAAAAAAACAACGTTTATTGGTCTGATGGTCCTTTGAAAAAAATATTCTTTTAAAAAATCCACGCTTATTGGTCTGATGGTCCTATGAAAAAAATATTCTTTTAAAAAATCCACGTTTATTGGTCTGATGGTCCTATGAAAAAAATATTCTTTTAAAAAATCCACGTTTATTGGTCTGATGGTCCTATGAAAAAAATATTCTTTTAAAAAATCCACGTTTATTGGTCTGATGGTCCTATGAAAAAAATATTCTTTTAAAAAATCCACGTTTATTGGTCTGATGGTCCTATGAAAAAAATATTCTTTTAAAAAATCCACGTTTATTGGTCTGATGGTCCTTGAAAAGATATTTTTCAAAACAATCCACGTTTATTTGTCTGATAGTCCTTAAAAAACTATTCTTTAAAAAATCCACGTTTATTGGTCTGGTGGCCTTTTATAAAATGTTCTTTAAACAATCCACAATCATTTTGTTTGTTTACAAACTGCTGGACACTGAATGTTTTCTCATCGGAGAAAACCAAATTCAGCAGTTCACCACTTTCGGCCAAGTGAAGCAACCCTTTAGCCCATTTGAGTCTATTTTCTTTCTGTTGCGGTGTAAGTTCTTGCACTTTTTGGAATCCCAATGGCTTCACCCCGAACTCATTTTTCAATATTTTCCGAATGGAATATTGCGATATGTTCAATTCACGAGCCATTTTTCGGCCACTGCGACGCGGGTTTCGATCAAGTCGCTTCTTTACTTTTCGAACCATATCCGCTGATGTTTTTCCACTTCCTTGATGTCGGGCTACGCCACCAGTATCACGGTAATGAGCGATGGCACTAGACACAAAAGATTTATTCACATTTAAATGCTGGAGTGCTCTAACGATAGTCACTTGTGGCTTTCCAGCCAAATATAAAGAAATCACCCTATCACGCTTAAATTCCATCACGAATAACTTTTTTTCTGGAAAATTCTCACCAAAATGCTTTCGTACGCTTGTAAACAATGTAATAAGCTGTTACTGGAATAATTGTAACAGCTGTCGGACAAGTGGCTTGGAAATGACAGTCTGAAGTTGGTTGCAGGTTTTTTATCTTACCCTGTATATGCGGGTACTACTCCGAAACATGGTCCAACATTGAAAATTGGAAAACAAATCAATTGGAAAATGTGCGAGGTCCTATCCTGTACAAGAATTATATTGGATATGGTCGCAGGTTTTCAAATAAATTTGCTTCTATGATCATTGAATAGATAAAATACCTCAATGGTAAAACGTTTTATGTTATTGCAGACTACAAGAACTAAGTTAAACCCAACTGAAAACTTTTTTTTAAATGCAATAAAAAATACTTGTAATTAAAGTTAGAACATTAAACCCGGCAAGCAATGAGTCAACCTATCCATGCAACACGTTTTACTTCTTTAAATGCTTCTTTATTTTGGTTTTTTTACGTTAATTTCCGCCATTGATGCCATTTATAAAACAAGAACTTTACGGATTCTTTTATTAGTATTTTTACACAGGGAGAACAAAGCTGCAGGTTAGTTACCCTTTAAAGTTCACCAAATACACTTCTCCTCATGCACATGTACTTGGCCAAATGATACTCAACGATGCTCAGCAGAAACTTTAAAGCTAAGAATGCCTAGTTCGTACTGCAGACAAAGTGTTTGAGGGCCTTTGAGAGACATGAATTTAGGATCACAACTGGAGGCATATTTTGACGTAGAGGCTAGGAAGAAGAGGAATTAAAGAGCGAAGAAAATATGAAATGGAACTCCAAAGGACATATGGGAGAAGAACCAAGACTTTTAAGCACAGTCCGTACATATTTAAATGATTTTTTGGAGGCCCTTCTAGGTACAGGCGTGGATTTTTTTAATAATTTTTTGGAGGCCCTTCTAGGCATCAGGCGTGAATTTTTTAAATAATTTTTTGGAGGCCCTTCTAGGCATCAGGCGTGGATTTTTAAAATTATTTTTTGGAGACCCTTCGAGGCATCAGGCGTGAATTTTTTAAATGATTTTTTGGAGGCCCTTCAAGGCATCAGGCGTGGATTTTTTAAATATTTTTTGGTGGCACTTCTAGGCATTAGGCGTGGATTTTTATTTTTTAAATATTTTTTGGTGACACTTCTAGGCATTAGGCGTGGATTTTTATTTTATTTATTTTTTTTTTTTTTTTTTGAGGTTCTTCTAGGCATCAGGCGTGAATTTTTTTTAATAATTTTTTGGAGAACGTTCTAGGCATCAGGCGTGGATTTTTTTAATAATTTTTTGGAGGCCCTTCCAGGCATCAGGCGTGGATTTTTTAAATAATTTTTTGGAGGCCCTTCTGGGCATTAGGCGTGGATTTTTTAAATAATTTTTTGGAGGCCCTTCTAGGCATTCGGCGTGGATTTTTTAAATAATTTTTTGGAGGCCCTTCTAGGCATCAGGCGTGGATTTTTTAAATAATTTTTGGAGGCCCTTTTAGGCATCAGGCGTGGATTTTTTAAATAATTTTTTGGAGGCCCTTTTAGGCATCAGGCGTGGATTTTTGAATTAATTTTTTTCTAGGCCCTTTTAGGCATCAGGCGTGGATTTTTGAAATAATTTTTTGGAGGCCCTTTTAGGCATCAGACGTGGATTTTTTAAATAATTTTTTGGAGGCCCTTTTAGGCATCAGGCGTGGATTTTTTAAATAATTTTTTGGAGGCCCTTTTAGGCATCAGGCGTGGATCTTTTAAATAATTTTTTGGAGGCCCTTCTAGGCATCAGGCGTGGATTGTTTAAATAATTTTTTGGAGGCCCTTCTAGACATTAGGCGTGGATCTTTTAAATAATTTTTTGGAGGCCCTTCTAGGCATTAGGCGTGGATCTTTTGAATAATTTTTTGGAGGCCCTTCTAGGCATTAGGCGTGGATTGTTTAAATAATTTTTTGGAGGCCCTTCTAGGCATCAGGCGTGGATTGTTTAAATAATTTTTTTGGAGGCCCTTTTAGGCATCGGGCGTGGATTGTTCAAATAACTTTTTGGAGGCCCTTTTAGCCATCAGGCGTGGATTGTTTAAATAATTTTTTGGAGGCCTTTCTAGACATCAAACGTGGATTTTTTAAAGATGCAAATGAAAAGGCCCCTTAGTATCCGCCAATAGAACCTTCCCACCTTTAAAGTAAAAAAATAACCTTTTTGCCAACGATTACACGTTCGCCATCGTGTTCTCCACATGTGCATGC
Source organism: Musca domestica (assembly GCF_030504385.1). NCBI lineage: Eukaryota > Metazoa > Arthropoda > Insecta > Diptera > Muscidae > Musca > Musca domestica. The sequence continues at coordinate 136,815 of NW_026712299.1, read as the reverse complement.
TTAAACATGAAAGTTGTATTTATATATCTACTTAAAAAATTGTTATATCAACCCCTTATTTAGTATTACGATCATCATTGTTGTGGTCCAGTTCAATATGTTCTCCATTGTTTGAGTGCTGTTGCTATTGTTGTTGCACTACTTACTGCTTTTTCGAAACACCAACGTCCATTCGCTTCATTCTACTCCACTCCATGCCATGCCATCATCCATTGTGGAACTTTTTTAAAGCAACAATGACGGCACAAGCATCGGCAACATCGACAGCTCTACAGGAGTGCAACAAGCATGCACATGCACTTCAAACTATTGAAACAAAAGAATGTATTAATGAATGAGTATCCTTGCGATTATACCGGCGCAAATGCGCTACATATACATACATAGATACTTCGGCATATATGCTTTCGTGTAAAACTCCACGGAGAACCCAGTACATAAAATGAGATATAATTGGTGAAATTTATAAGGATAATAAAGTAATTTTAGTGGAGAGACGTTTTGTATTAATTCCTCGTGTAATCACCGACCCTTTAAGGCGGAATCAAGTCAATAATACAGGAGCTGGATCAGGACAAGATTTTATATTTATACCCTACACCACTATGTGTTGGGCGTATTATAAGTTTGATGGGCCGAATATTATGTAACACCTCGAAATATTGGTTTCCCATATAGGAATGTATATATGGATCTTCCTAGCTCGCCGAGCTGAGTGGATCTAGCTATGTATGCCTGTCCGTCCGTCTGTCCATGTTAATTTGTAATCACTCTACAGGTCGCAATTATAGCCTGATCTTCGCGGGTGGGGCTAAAGCCAGAATAGAAGTCTATTTCTTTTGGAGATGATCGCATAATATTTAGAGGTTGAAATGGACCAAAAATTGATAAATTCCCTGATCTTGCAATTGCTCTACTGGTCACAATTATAGACCAATCGAAGCGGAAGTTAGCATGGGGCTAGAAATTCCATATTAAGATTTTGATCTTTGTGGGTGGGGGGGTTGGCAGATATATATCATCTTCACAACCGATCCTGTGTAGGCAAAAATGCTTGTATGTGTGAAATTTGAAATTTTGAGCCTTTGTGGGGGAGGTACCAGAAGAAATGGTCTCATATCTTCTTCTTCATCTCATCTTCACAGCAGATCTTATTTTAATAGAAATAATGGGATGTGTGAAATATGAAGAGAAGCAGATACTTATTTTGGATTTTATAATCGTTTTGGTTATTTAAAACTTTGATCCTTTGTGGGGGAGGTACCCGAAGAATGATCCTATCATAACCACTTTTATAACAGAAAATCAGACCCTTGACCCTTTGTGGGGGAGGAACTTGGTGTAGTGGACCGATACCGTCCATTTTCGCACCTGACCTAAAACTGATGTAAATATTAGAATTCGGAAAGGTGGAGTAAAACCGAATTATCCTTTCCCCTTTTTTGTGCAGTAAAATATTTTTATGAAAATTTGTGGGGGAGGTACAAGAAGAAATTTTCCGAAAATTTTACTCAGATGTGTGTTTTTTTTCTGCTGGACTTTTGGTATTAACAATGCAGCTCCCTATATTGGGAGGACATTCAAGTTTCCGACAAACCGAACTTACTGATTTTTCCTTCTTCGAATTCAGATGTAATTTAGATATTCAGATAGATAGATTTAAGAAATCCGAAGGAGAGATATTCTTGCAAATTGGTCTGTGAAAGCACTCAGAGATAAATCTGTAACAAGTAAAAAAGCTGTAAGTTCGGCCGGGCCGAACTTTGAATACCCTCCACCATTTGGTACAAAATTGGCAATTTTCAAAAAAATAAAATCCGTTAAAAATTCTATTAAAATCATAAAAATACCGAGTGTAGCCATATATTAGGGTCTATACGACGACGTGAACCTGTATAGGAAACTGATGTCACAAGCTTTTACAATATTCAAATGCGAAACTTGAAATAAAATCTGTTTATAACGTGGCTAAAATCATCAAAGTACCGAATATAAGGGAGGTACCACGGGGGTTATAAAACGTGAACCTGCACAGACAATTTTCTGTCATAGGCTGTAGTATTCATTACGAAATTCAATACCAAAATTTGAGACAATTCCGGTGAATAAATTCGCTTAAATCATCAAAATACCCAATATCGGGAGGTACCGTTATATGGAGGGTACACGAAGACGTGGACCTATATGGCTCATTTTCTGTCTTGGGATGTAGTATCCATTACGAACTTCAAATGCCAAATTTGAAACAATTTCTGTAAATAATGTCGCTTAAATCATCAAAATACCGAATATCGGGGGGTACCGTTATATGGGGGCTATACGAAGACGTGAACCCGCACAGACAATTTTCAGTCATAGGCTGTAGTATTCATTACGAACTTCAAATGCGAAATTTGAAATAATTCAGGTAAATAATGTCGCAAAAATCATCGAAATACCGAATATCTGGAGGTACAGTTATATGGGTGCTATACGAAGACGTGGACCTACATGGCTGATTTTCTGTCTTAGGATGTAGTATCCACTACGAACTTCAAATGCCAAATTTAAAACGTGGATCTACATGGCCCATTTTAAATACCAAATGTCCTGCTGACATAATACACATTTGAGTGAAATTTTAGCAACCTACTTCATTTCGTTCGGAAGCTAGAGTGATTTCCACAGAGGGACAGATGGACGGACATTGCTAAATCGACACAGATGTTTATGCTGATCCAGAATATATACACTTTGTGGGGTCTAAAATATATATTTTGTGGTGTTACACATGGAATGAAAAACTTAATATACACTCCATACTATGGTGGAGGGTATAAAAAATAGAATCCGATATCACTTTTATACCGGAACTAAATTTGTATACCGTACATTTAAGAGTAATACTTTTGTGTCCAAAAGTTTTACTGGGTAACTCACCCAGTAGCTCGCTCAATTGAATGGTTTCAGTTTAAATTAACTTTTCTTTGTTTAAACAAAAGAAAATATTATGGCCATTCAACGGAAACCAACAATTCGAATGTATTTGGGAAGTACGGCATGAATTTATTGCTATCTGTCTCACATTGTTCTTGTCCTTGGTGTTCGAGAGGGATAGAGAGAGCGGGCTGTTCGCATAAGATCAAGTTAAAGGAAATGCGAAAAAGCGTTTAATGTTTCTTTTGAAGAATTCTGTCTACTTATCCACCCTACCTCCCTCCTCTCCACACTTACGTACATTTATCAAAATCTTTAACAAAATGTTGAAAAAAAAACTTTGTTTTTCATATTTGGGAGTTTTGTTGAACTCCAGCACTTTTTTTCTTTCTTTGACTCCAGAAAATAACAAAACGGAACTCTATCTTAAGTTTGGCATTTGAACAACTGTTAGACATTTCGGTTGGCCTTATCGTGACTTTATGCAAAACAGGAATAATATGGGAAAAACAAACTGGAAAGACGCAAAACAGCAACAACAACAGCAGCAGCGAAGCAATTCAAATTCTAATACCTTAAGAAAAATGCGTTGTTATTTCTTCTTCTTCTTCTTCTTCTGTGGCGACTTTGTTATCTCAAACACAAATATTTTTCGGCAAAAGTTTTTCCGAAAGCAAAAAAAAAAAGGATGAGAAAAAGGAAACACATGCAAGATAAATCACACCAAATGCAACAAATCGAATCAAGAAGGAAAAACGAAGAAAATGAAGAAACTTCTAACACTTGTTATATGCTACGCTCTACGACAGCAGCAAGTTTGAATGTCACAAAATATAAGTTTGAAGTCAATGTCTTTGTTTTTTTTAAATTTTTGTAATTTCTAACCGTTTCTTAAAATAAGGACTCAATAAATTTAATTGAATTGAGGAAATTTTAAAAATTTGATCTAACAAGGCACTAAAGTTTCCAAATGCTGTTTCATGGTAGTTAGGGAGTGCTCAAAGATAGGATTCTGAAATTTTATTCACTGCAGGTGTGACGGTGCGAGGGAAACCTTTTTTTTAAGAATGTAACTAAATACCATGTTCTGTTTTTACGAAACGAAAAATTCAATATTCATACTGTTGTTGTTGTTGTGTAGGAGCGAAATACAGCATTATTTTATGGATTTCGAACTCGAAGGGTTATCCTAATAAAAGGTGCAGAAAAGTTGCTATGACCTCAGCCATATGGCTAGAGAGGGTATATATTTTTGATACGGCCAAAATGCGAATCATAGATCCTAAATCTGTTTGGACCAAATCCGTTGCAGGACATTTGGACTCGGTCTAGCGATATCCGTCCACCCATCTGTCTGCCTGTATGTATGGTTGGCTGGTGCGCACGATAACCCTCGAAGGGAGTATCCGATTTGGTCCAAACTGGGTACATCGTAATATTATTATCAAACTTAGATCGAGTTTGGAGATAGGCAATATTCTCTCCTCCTTCTGGTAACTCCACCACAAAAAGCCAAAATTTTCAACAAAAAAAAAATAAAATAAAATAAAAAAACAAACAAAAAAGCAGATAAATTCGGCCGTGCAGAACTTTTAATATCCTCCACCATTTCGAAGAAACTTGAAAATTTTCAAAAAAAGACGTAGACCAGCATACAAAATATTTGGCTATAGGCTGTAGTACCCATTACGAACTTCGAATACCAAATTTGAAATAATTCCAGTAAATAATGTCGCTAAAATCGTGAATATACCGAATATCGGGAGGTACCGTTATATAGGGGCTATACGAAGATCTGGACATGCATACATTTTTTCCCATATGTTGAAGTATCCAGTAGGATTTTCCAGTACGAAATTTGAAACGATTCCGGTTAATAAAGTCGCTGAAATCATCAAAATACCGAATATCGGGAGGTACCGTTATATGGGACCTATACGAAGACTTGGACCTGCATACAAACATTTTTTCATAGGCTGTAGTACCTATTACGAACTTCAAATAGGAAATTTGAAATAATTCCAGTAAATAATGTCGCTAAAATCATGAAAAACTGAATATAGGGAGGTACCGTTACATGGGAGCTATACGAAAACGTGGGCCGACATGGACAATTTACCTACTGGTAAACTATGCATTTATGCAAAAGTTTAGCCTTCTATCTCAATTTGTTCGAAAGATAGCGTGATTACAACAGATAGACGGACAGGCAGACGGACATCGCTAGATCGTCTTAGAATTTTACACTGATACAGAATATATATACTTTGTTGGGTCTGTTATGAATATTTTGAGGAGTTACAAACGGAATGACAAAGTTAATATACCCCCCAAAGAATGGTGGTGGGTATAAAAAGAAAGCGAAATACTAATAATGAAATGTTGCTCCCACTCTGTAAATCCTAATATTTACATCTGTGCTAGGTCAGGAGCGAAAATGAACAATATCGGTCCACTCCGTCAAGTACTCCCCCACAAAGGGTCAACATTTTGGAGAATTATAACTCTTATAAAATGTGATGCAAGTCTCCGATTGTCTTTAAATTGCACACATCACAATATTTTAATTAACCCAAGGTCTGGTGGGAAGTTGGTCGTTCCAATTCTTCTGGTATCTCCCCCACAAAGGGTCAATATTTTAAATATCCACGAAGGTCATAAAGAGCGAAATTAACATCCGATTCCATTCAGACTTGGTACATTGGGGCATTTCTATTAACACAAGATATGTTAAAGAGAAAGTAGAGATTGGACCATTCCTTCCGGCACCTTCCCCACAAAGGGTCAAAGTTTTGAATAACCAAAACTATTATAAAGTCCGAAATGATCATCCGGTTCTCTACATATTTCACACAAAAGGTCAAAATTTTGAATATACATAAAGCTCATAAAATTCGAAATTCGCATCCGATTCCATTCACACATAGGGTTAAATAACAAAACAAAATAGTGTTAATAAAACAAAACGCTAAAAAAAAAATCCGTTAAAAATTCTGTTAACATTTTAAAGATACCGAATGGAGCCATTATATTAGGGTCTATACTATCTGCAAAAGCAACTTTTGTCATACGCCATTACAATATTCAAATGCGAAACTTGAAAAAAATCGGTGAATAATGCCGCTAAAATCAGCAAAATACCGAATATAAGGAGGTACCGCTATATGGGGATATACAAAGACGTATACCTGCACAAACAATTTTCTGTCATAGGCTGTAGTATCCATTACGAACTTCAAATACTAATTTTAAACAATTTCCGTGAATAATGTCGCTAAAATTATCAAAATACCGAATATCGGGAGGTACCGTTATATGGGGGCTATACGAAGGCGTGGACTTACATGACCCATTTTCTGTCTTAAGCCGTAGAATCTACTACGAACTTTATAGGTAGGTACAGATGTATGGTGCTATAACTGAATGACCAATTTTAAATACCAAAGACCTACAGACGAAACACACATTTGAGTATAAGTTTATTAACCTACTTTAATTCGTTCCGAAGCTAGAGGGATTTCCACAGACGGATAGACGGCCGGATATGGCTAATCGACATAGAATTTTATGCTGATCTAGAATATATATACTTTGTGGGGTCTAAAATGTATATTTTGAGGTGTTACAAACGGAATGACAAACTTAATATACCCTCCATACTATTGTGGTGGGTATAAAAAAGGGCATCCAACTATCTTCAAATTTCACACATACAAACATTTTTGCTAACACAAGATCTGGTCTGAAGATGATATATATGTGCGAATCCCTTCTGGTACCTCACCCACAAAGGGTCACAATTTTCAATACTTTTATCTGTCATAACTTGCGAAACAAATTAGCGATTCTTTACAAATTGTAATTTTGCCCATATTTTGCCCATACCAATATTTTTATCTGCATTAGATGAAGTATGAAAATGGACTTTTCCGGTCGACTACATCTCACGCACATGTTAACATTTTCTAAAACTTATTACATATCTCATGTAAAACGAAGGATGTTACCAATATAGTCCAAACCTGGCACGTCGCTAAATTTATATCATATTTATTTATGTCCGATACGAAATGAACAATATTGGTCCATTCTTTAAAAACCCACTACATAGAGTGTCAAGGGTTTGAATAATCATAACAGAAGTCACAATAGTTTTAATTAATCGAGTATTGGCAACATTTGTACAAAACATTTGTCGGCAAAACCGACTGACTTTTTTTTACTTGTTTAGTTAGAAGTTATGCTAACCGCTGAATATGAGGTTCTGTCCAGCCCATGTTAAATTCTGTGTCGATTGGTCAATAATTGAGATCTGCAGAGCAACTGCAAACAAAGTTTTTTCCCGTTCATTTCAACCCCTAAATATTTATGCAATCATTTCGAAAAGCAATACGCTTCTATTTTGACCTTAACTTCCATGCAATATTTCGAGGATCGGACAATAATTGCGACCTGTAGCGTGAATACAAGTTAACATGAACAGACGGACATATATGGCTAGATCGACTTTGCTCTGCGAGATAAGAAGATCCATATACAATATGACATCCCATGAACAGGACCAATATTCCGAGGTGTTACATAATTGTTGGTCCAATCAAACTCATAATAACCGCATGACATAGTTTCTAAATGCATTTAGAATGGTGTTTTTCTTTTCATTCACTTTCATATTGACCTACGAAAATGAGGCCTTCGAATTATTTCCATTGTCTTTTGCAGGAACCATCATCATTAATAACCACACAAAAGTATTACAACTTAAGATGGACGATGTAGGCACAAATAACCAACTTCACTCAACAGGCAACTGAAATCCATGCAAAATTTACAAAACCCTCTCCACTACGTCATTGTATACCACAATACATCGCAATAACATATTATAATTATAAATCATTACCGAAAATAAATACGAAATCATTCAATTTCATTAATTAATTTTAATAAATATGCATGTGTGTGTGTGCGAATCACTATTCAAATTTCTTATTTCTCATTTGCAGCGACAACTTAACCTGATTTCAATCTTTCATCGAAAAATAATCGAAACACAAATGTGGCATTGCATTGCATTGCAGTTGTTGTTGTGGTTTCGTTCATTATGGTTCAGGAGATTAATACAACTTAACCACATCTCTGCGAGAGATGAAACTACATTGTACCGTACCATCGCTCTGGCCAGAGTTTCAATACTTGGTTGCATAGTGGGTATGGGAGATACTGGCACTGATGAAATTGAAAAAAAAAAAAAAAGTTTTAAATATCATCACGGTCTGGTTAACTTCAATGGAGAGCAAAATATTGTTCAGCATCTGTTCAGTCGCCATTCATTCATTCATCCATTCGTTCGCTCATCCATCCAGTCAACGAGAGTGAGCTGAAGAACAACAACAACAGAAACAGAAGCAATTGAACTGCACTTGAAAAGCGATTACTTGAAAATGATCTGAACCAGAAGAATTTAAAAAAAAATAATAAAAAATAAATAAATTCGTACAATTTTGTTAAAAATAAAAATATAATTATTAAAGTTAAACACAAATCCGTTGAAGGTTGTGATTTTGAGTTGAGCGTGCCTGAGTATGTTATATGACTCAATTTGACAAGTTAGAGAGTATCAACTGAATGGCCGACATCGATTCATGGTCTCAACATATGGGTTGAGTTTGCTTATTTTGAGGTAGGTTAAATTCGGTCTAAATGATGGATGACTCAGTCATTCAGTTAACAACTCGAATATACATTTTAGACCCCACCGATGTCGGTCCGTATGTGGAAATCATTCTAGCTTCGTAACGAAATGAAGTTGGTTGATACAATTTTTCTAAAATGTATTTTATGTCTGCAGGACTTTTGGTACTGTACCTTTTTTCGGTATTTTCGTGGCGACATTGTGGTATTTAGGCGACATTGTTCACCGGAAATGTTTCAAATTTGATATTTGAAGTTACTAATGGATACTACAGCATATGAAAGATAATTGTCTATGCAGGTCCACGTCTTAGTACAGCCCCCATACCGATATTCGGTATTTTGATGATTTTAGCGACATTATTTACTGGAATAGTTTCCAATTTGGTATTTAAAGTGCGTTTTGGATACTACATCCTAAGATAGAAAATTGTCTGTGCAGGTCCATGTCTTCATATAACCCCCATATAACGGTACCCCCCGATATTCGGTATTTTGATGATTTTAGCGACATTATTCACCGAATATGTTTCAAATTTGGTATTTCAAGTTCGTAATAGATATAACTACCTTTGACAGAAAATTGTCTGTGCAGGTCCACGTTTTGGTATAGTACCCATTTACAGGATGAGATAAAAAAAAAACTGCAACCAACTTGAGGCTACTGTCATTTCTAAGCCACTCGTCCGACAGCTGTTAAAATAATTCCAGTGACACCTCATTATATTGTTTACAAGCGGACAAAAGCATTTTTGTGATAATTTTCCAGAAAAAAAGTTATTCGTGACGGAATTCAAGCGTGATAGTGTGATTTCTTTATATTTGGCTGGAAAACCACAGGTGGCTATCATTAGAGCACTCCAGCATTTAAATGTGAATAAATCTTTTTTGTCTTATATCATCGCTCGTTACCGTGAAAATGGTAGCGTGGCCCGATGTTAAGGAAGTGCACGGCAGAAATGGTTCGAAAAGTAATGAAGGGACTTGATCGAAACCCACGTCGCAGTGGCCGAAAAATGGCTCGTGAGCTGAACATATCGCAATATTCCATTCGGCAAATATTGAAAAATGATCTCGGGGGAAAGCCATTGAAATTCCAAAAAGTGGAAGAACTTACACCGCAACAGAAAGAAAATCGACTCTAAAGAGCTAAAGAGTTGCTTTGCTTGGCCGAGGCCGAAAGTGGGGAACTGCCGAATTTGGTTTTCTCCGATGAGAAAACATTCGTTGTCCAACAAACTGATCGTGTTTACTTGCCAAAGAGGTCAGCTGAAATGGTGCACCTTCGGTTGGCCACCAACTCAAATGCTGGGCCAGCCGATGATCGCTCTCCGCTCGTATTAATCGACATAAGAATAAATGCAGAATATTATAGCGAAAATATTCTGAAGGGTGTATTAAAGCCTTGGGCACGTTTTTATACCCTACAACGCTATCTGTTGGGGGTATTATAAGTTTGATTGGGCCAAAAATTATGAAACACCACGAAATATTGGTTTCCCACATAGGAAAGTATATATGGATCTTCCTAGCTCGCCGAGCTGAGTCGATCTAGCTATGTATGTCCGTCCTTCCATGTTAATGGAATTAATTATGGTCCGATCCCCACGAAGTTTAGAATGGGGGTGGGGCTAGGGCCAGAATAGAAGCCTATTGCGTTTGGAGATGATCGCATAATATTAAAGTTGAAATGGACCAGAACTGAAAAATTTCTTGATTTTGCAGTTGCTCTACAGGTCGAAATTATGGACCAATCGACGCAGAGGTCAGCATAGGTCTAGAGCTGATGGCTGGGCAGAAGTTTTTCAGTTTTGATGGTCATCGGGTAATATTTAGTGGATGAAATAGATCATAAAATTTGTGTTAATTAAAACTCAAATTTTCCATTAAACAGGGAATATTTTTAATCCCGAATCGAAGAGATCAATTCTGACCGTTACGTAGGTGCCGATAGCAAATATATCGGATGTACATAGCGAAATAGATACAATGTGTATATATACAGGAAGGGCATGTTAGCTAGAATGGTTATATCTCAAGAATGGCTGGACCGATTTTGACAAATTTTGTAAATTCAGAATGTTCTCTTGGCATAAAAGAATAAAATGAAAAAAATCGCATAAAAAGATGCCAAAAATGTTTTAAATATAGTTATGGTAGTATTTTGTGACATTTTTTTATTTTTTCATATTTTTATCGCATTCGATTTTTTCAATTTGACTTATAATATTGAAATGTATATTTTGTAATATTTTTTACCTTACAATACAGGTTGGGATTATTATATACAGATTGCAATTATTGTCCGATCCTCACGAAAATTTTTACAAGGATAGAGCTAGGCTCAGAAGGACTAGGCCTATTGTTTTCAAAGATGTCCACAGTATATTTGGGGGATAAATGGGCCAACAACTAAAAATGTTCCTGATTTTGCACCCGTTATAAAGGTCACAAATAGAAATCAAAGGACACGGAATCTCGCATGAAGTTAGAGTTTGGGACTGCGGGTAGAATGGACCACTATTTATGTGTGAAAAAATACCAACATTACTCAACTCATATAACTGACGTCATTCGACACGCCTTAGAAGAAAGTTAGGGACAGGGAAAAGTTCTAGCATTTTTGATGACCAGTGGACTATATTTAGCTATAAAATGGACCACAACAGCTAACTGCACGATGGAGTTCGTAAATATTGAGCAAATATCCCTGATCAAAAAGCTAAGGGTAATATCTGGGCAGTACTCCATGACATTATTTCAAAAACGAAATCTTTCAAAATGGATTTGGAAATAAGGGGGCTTCTCATGGTGTAGGGTATCATATGGTCAGTCACGTACGACTGTAGTCTTTGCTTAATTGTTTTTATTTAATTTTGAACCTACTATAAGTAAAAATGTTTTGTAAAATTGTATTTTTGTAAATCTATAAGTTTTATATGATTTGCAAAAAGTTTATTTTCAATTGCAAAAGGTTTCACTTAATCTGAAAATGCTGAGGGTATAATAATCTTATACGATATTATTTTATGTGTTTGAAAAATACTCTTAATATCCCTAATATTTTTCAAAAATAAAATTGCCAAAATATCAAGTTACTTAGAAATTTCTTCAATACATTTAATAAAGTAGTCTTTCTTTGCAGTAGGATACATATGTACGTATAAAAAACTCACCTGCATTGTCCTACCCTTGATTGTCCAATAATGTAATAAACACACTACATACAGGCTCAACATAAAAACATACGAAAATAGAAAGGAGAACTTTGTATTTTATTACTTTGATTTTTAACACACTTTCATTGCTTACCACTTTTTTATTAACCAAAAGCACACACAAACACTTTTTATTGATTCAAATTTGCTTTGTTTTGATTTTTTTTTTTTTTTTTGGTATTTTGCTTCCTCCCATATCCACTCATTCTCATGGCATCTCTCTTCCATATTTTGCATTTAATTTGACATGCAATTTAGCAAACCTAAGAAACTCTATTCATTCCACTTTTTACACCACAACATTAATATCAACTACTTCATTTTCGAACGACAAAAAATTACTTAAATATATTTAACAGATATATAACCAATATACGCACACATTATTGAACACTTATTATATCATTTTATTGCAAATTTAATTGAGCCTATCAATAACATTGTCAACGAATTTAAAGTCAAATAAAAACTAACTCGAAATTAGACAAAGTCATTATTAGAGCAAAATTATAATGGTATTATTCTCTTGTTACTCTCTATTACTCAGTTGAGCCACTAATGGGGAGAAGAGTAACAGCATAGCAATGATCAAAGAGAAATTACACTTCAAGGAAGAGAGAGTTATATCAGTGAGAAACAACAAAAATGAGTGTTGTTATTGTCTTAATAGAATTTTAAGGGAGTATGAAAATAAAGTCAAGATTAATCAGCGGTGCTCAAAACCGTGTTCTAGATTCTAGAATCTAGAACCATAGACAAATTAAGGTATAGACTAAAAAGTTTTAAAATTTACCCCTTCCGGCAGATGTCACTATTGTTGATCTTGGGCCAGTCAAGTCACTCAGGGCTAGTGAAGTCACTCGACTTCGAAAACAATTTATTCATTTTTCTGCTATTTAATTTCTATATTTTTATATTTCACTACATATTTGGATAATGTTAAAGTAAACAAAGTCACTGTTTCGTTTTTAATTGATAAATAATAAAGAATCATAAAAATATTTAATATTTTGTATTTTGAGAGAATTGAGTGAGTCTACTGAACCTCTCTTACAGCATGAACGACATCTATTGAAGCACTTTTTTCGAAGATAACTGATGAGACAACTTTTTAGTCTATACCTAATTTGTCTATGCTAGCATAGACAAATTAAGGTATAGACTAAAAAGTTGTCTCATCTGTTATCTTCGAAAAAAGTGCTTCAATAGATGTCGTTCATGCTGTGAGAGAGCAAAAGTCTATTCACTCAATTCTCTCAAAATACAAAATATTGAATATTTTTATGATTCTTTATTATTTATCAATTAAAAACGAAACAGTGACTTTGTTTATTTTTACATTATCCAAATATGACGTGAAATATAAAAATATAGAACTTAAATAGCAGAAAAATGAATAAATTATTTTCGAAGTCGAGTGACTTCACTAGCCCTGAGTGACTTGACTGGCCCAAGATCAACAATAGTGACATCTGCCGGAAGGGGTAAATTTTAAAACTTTTTAGTCTATACCTTAATTTGTCTATGATGCTAGAACCATAGACAAATTAAGGTATAGACTAAAAAGTTGTCTCATCTGTTATCTTCGAAAAAAGTGCTTCAATAGATGTCGTTCATGCTGTAAGAGAGGTTCAGTAGACTCACTCAATTCTCTCACTATACAAAATATTGAATATTTTTATGATACTTTAATATTTATCAATTAAAAACGAAACAGTGACTTTGTTTACATTGACATTACCCAACTATGTCGTGAAATATAAAAATATAGAACTTAAATAGCAGAAAAATGAATAAATTGTTTTCGAAGTCGAGTGACTTCACTAGCCCTGAGTGACTTTACTGGCCCAAGATCAACCATAGTGACATCTGGCGGAAGGGGTAAATTTTAAAACTTTTTAGTCTATACCTTAATTTGTCTATGCTAGAACATGAACCGAAAAAAGAGATAATTTAAGAGAAAATTAAAATTCTGTTTTTCTTTATATTTTACGGTTCTATTAAATTGTTTTAGACACGAATGTTTGCCAAATTAATTTATAAAGCAAATGGATAAATAATATTTGTATAAATAATGACTTAACACTCTTTTGTTCTTGATTTAAATAAGCAAAGAGAAATTTGGCTGAAAAGAGGCATTTTTTCTTGAGCACCGCTGGATTAATAGCATAGACAAATTAAGGTATAGACCATAGACAAATTAAGGTATAGACTAAAAAGTTTTAAAATTTACCCCTTCCGGCAGATGTCACTATTGTTGATCTTGGGCCAGTCAAGTCACTCAGGGCTAGTGAAGTCACTCGACTTCGAAAACAATTTATTCATTTTTCTGCTATTTAAGTTCTATATTTTTATATTTCACGTCATATTTGGATAATGTAAAAATAAACAAAGTCACTGTTTCGTTTTTAATTTATAAATAATAAAGAATCATAAAAATATTCAATATTTTGTATTTTGAGAGAATTGAGTGAATAGACTTTTGCTCTCTCACAGCATGAACGACATCTATTGAAGCACTTTTTTCGAAGATAACAGATGAGACAACTTTTTAGTCTATACCTTAATTTGTCTATGTTAATAGACTTAACATTTTAATTAATTTGGTTGATAGTGGGAGAATATGGCAATGAATTAAATGACTGGTAAGAGAAATTGACCGAGAGCGTTAGAACACTTTCTGGTCGGATTTGTTGTAAACGAATGCGGTTGCATTTGCAATTTTAATAAAAAGGTAAACTTTACGAAATTACAAAAAAAGAAATAAATAAATAAATGTTAGTTTCTAATAAAGTGTGAAAAAATCCGAAAATTGAAAAAAATTATATTAACCCTTTCAGTGTTTTTGTCAAATATATTTGACATTTAAAAGTACTCTCTTTCTTTGCCATTTTTTGTTTTTCTTACGAACCGTTATTTTTGATATTTTTAATAACAGACACGTTCGCTATTTAAAAATATTGCAGTTCTATTCTATTAGTTTCGTTTTCGAATTTCTGAGCACATTTTAGTAAATTAGTACGGAATTTCAGATTTTTATCTCGACAAAAATTTTCATTGACACTGAAAGGGTTAAAACAAGTGAGCAAAGGCTATAGTCGTGCCGGGCCATGTGATACCCTACAACCATAGACAAATTAGGTATAGACTAAAAAGTCGTCTCATCTGTTATCTCTAAAAAAAAGTGCTTCAATAGATGTCGTTCATGCTATGAGAGAGGTTCAGTAGACTCACTCAATTCTCTCAAAATACAAAATATTAAATAATTTTATGATTCTTTATTATTTATCAATTAAAAACCAAACATCGAATTTGTTTACTTTTAAATTATCCAAATATGTCGTGGAATATAAAAATATAGAAATTAAATAGCAGAAAAATGAATAAATTGTTTTCGAAGTCGAGTGACTTCACTAGCACTGAGTGACTTTACTGACCCATACTGACATCTGTTGGAAGGGGTAAATTTTAAAACTTTTTAGTCTATACCTTTATTTGTCTATGGTAGAACGGTCTACTTTTGTGTGAAACATACCAACATTTCGATTCGACCATTGGATTATTTTTAGCTGTAACATGAACCACAACAACTAACAGCACGACGGAGCGCGTAAATATTGGACAAATGTCCTGGTCAAAATGCTAAGGGTAATATCTGGGCATTGTTCCGTGACATAATTTCAAAAGCGAAATCTTCAAAAATGGATTTGGACATAATATAGTAAAGTAAAGTTTCCCTTTTTATTAAAATTGACAATGCAACCGCATTCGTTAACAACATATCCGACCAGAAAGTGTTCTAACGCTCTCGGTCAATTTCTCTTACAATTCATTTAATTCATTGCCATATTCTTCCACTATCAACCAAATTAATTAAAATGTTAGGTCTCTTAATCTTGACTTCATTGCCCCACTCCCTTAAAATTCTATTCATCCTAAGTTAATAGGTAAACAATAACAATACCTGTTTTTGTTGTCTCTCACTGATATCTTTCTTTTCCTTGAAGGGTCAGTTCTCCTTGATCATTGCAATGCAGTTACTCTTCTCCCCATTAGTGGCTCAAATGCAGCGGTGCTCAAAACCGTGTTCTAGAACATGAAGAGAAAAAAGAAATAATTTAAAAGAAAATTAAAATTCTGTTTTTCTTTATATTTTACGGTTCTATATAATTGTTTTTAAACACGAATGTTTGCCAAAATAATTTATAAAACAAATGGATAAAAAATATTTGTATAAATAATGACTCAACACTGTTTTGTTCTTGATTTAAATAAGCAAAGAGAAATTTGACTGAAAAGAGATATTTCTTCTTGAGCACCGCTGCTCAAATGAGTAACTGAAAGTAACAAGAGAATAATACCATTATAATATTGCTCTAATAATGACATTGTATAATTTCTAGTTAGTTTTTATTAGACTTTAACTTCGTTGACAATGTTATTGATGGGCTCAATTTAATTTGCAATAAAATTATTTAATAAATGTTCAATAATGTGTTTTTATAGTGTATATGTCTATAAAATATATTTAAGTAATTTTTTGTTGTTTAAAAATGATGTAATTGATGTTCTGTAAAAAAAGAAATGAATAGAGTTTGTTAGGTTTGCTAAATTGGATGTCATATTAAATGCAAAGTGTTGGTGAGAGATGCCATGAGAATGAGAGTAGATGTGAGGAGACAAAATACCAAAAGAAATAAATAAATAAAATCAAAACAAAGCAAGTAAATTTGAAACAATAAAGAAGTGTGTGTGCTTTTGGTTAATAATGAAGTGGTAAGCAATGAAAGTGTGCGAAAAAAAACAAAATAACGAAATACAAAGTTCTCCTTTCTATTTTCGAATGTTTTTGTGTTGAGTCTCGGCAACTCGAGTGTATGTTTATTATATTATTGGACAATTGAGGGCAGGACAATGCACGTGAGTTTTTTTATACGTATGTAACCTACTGCAAAGAAAGACTACTATTACAAATGAATTGGAGAATTTTCTAAGTAGCATGGCATTTTAGCAATTTTATTTTTGCCAAATATTTGGCAAACACATTCAATAACATCGTATAAAATTATTATGCCCTCAGCATTTTCAGATTAAATGCAACATTTTGCAATTAAAATGAAAATTTGCAGCAGAAATGAAACCTTTTGCATTTGAAGTGAAACTTTTTGCAAATCAAATGAAACTTTTAGATTTATAGAAAGAAACATAACAAAACATTTTTATTTTTAGATGATTCAAAATTAAATCAACTAATTATAACTAATATATAGTTAAAGAGGAATTGTTATTGATTATTAATATCTATATATATACCCTACAATACTATGTGTTGGGGGTATTATAAGTTTGATTGTGCCAAAATTATGAAACACTTCGAAATATTGGTTTCCCGCAAAGGAAAGCATATATGGATCTTCCTATCTCGCCAAGCGAGTCGATCTGTCTATGTATGTCTGTCCGTGCGTGTGTCCATATTAATTTGTAATCACGCTACAGGTCGCAATTATGGCTCGATCGACACGGAAGTTAGCATGGGGCTGGAGATTAGGGCTGAGGAGAAGCCTTCCAATTCGGATGGTCATCGGGTAATATAGAACTTAACATTTGTTTTATATAAAAGTAAAATTTTCCATTATATTTATTTATATTTTTAATCTTGGCGAAATCAAAAGCGAGAAGGTTACAAATACCAACAGATACCACAATATCAAATTTGATGATTCTAGACTTATCCCTTAACCCAATACAAATTGTAGTATCATTAGTACTTTTTGTACAACTATAGTACGTATTTTCAAACCCACTTCCATATCTTAAACACAGAGGCCAAAAGTGACATCTATATCAAATTTCAGGATTTTATCTCTGTCCCATCACCCAATACCAAATTGGGTACTATTCGTACAGTTATAGTATACATTTTACAAATCACCTCCATATCTCGTTTCAAGATACTAACAGAGACCTCAACAATACCTAATTTCCAGCTTCATCCGTTCACCCTAAAGCAAACTGTTCCAAATTAAGTATCATTTAGTACAGTTCGCACACTTAGAACACATCTC
Organism: Musca domestica; assembly: GCF_030504385.1. Classification (NCBI taxonomy): domain Eukaryota; kingdom Metazoa; phylum Arthropoda; class Insecta; order Diptera; family Muscidae; genus Musca; species Musca domestica. The sequence continues at coordinate 118,922 of NW_026712299.1, read as the reverse complement.
CAAAATCACCTTCGTATATAAACTTTGTTATTTTCCAACCTTTATTTAGAAATGTTCGTATCAATCTAAAATTCAATCTAAATTTAGAATTCTTCCTCTTTCCGTTTGTCCAATACAAAGTATTCAACTTTTAGTACAGGGTAAAAATAAAAAAAAACTGCAACACAGTCAAACTTCATATTTTTTTTAATTTTATTAAATGAAAGCAAAAAATGTCGGATATAGCATCACATTTTAGAATAAGTTTAGATTTGTTCGAATTGGTCACCTTTGGCATGAATTATACCCGAATGTTGCTCCGCGGTATTTTAACCCATTTTCGGCGAACGCATGCTTGAAGTGATCAACACTTTGGAATTTTTTAGTGCCAACCTTGCTTTCCAAAATACTCCCGACACAATAGTCCAACGGATTGGTATCCGGAGATTTTGGCTGCCATTGTGCGCTGGAAATGAAACGAGGAACCTCATTTTGTAACCATTCTTGGGTGGCGCGTCCTGAGTGCGATGTTGCTGAGTCCTGTTGGAATGTCCAAGGTCTGCGGCCAAAATGTTTGCGTGCCCAAGCTGTTCAGCTCATGAGCCTTTTTTCGGCCACTGCGACGCGGGTTTCGATCAAGTCTCTTCTTTACTTTTCGAACTATTTCTGCTGATGTTGCTGTTTTCTTGCATCCACTTCCTTGAGGTTGGGCTTCTCTACCAGTATCACGAGCGATGGTACGAGACACAAAAAATATTACACATAAATACTGGAGTGCTCTAACGATAGCCACAATCACATTCACGCTTGAATTCCAACCCGAATAACTTTTTTTCTGGAAAATTCTCACCAAAATGCTTTTGTACGCTTGTAAACAATATAATGAGCTGTCACTGGAATAATTTTAAGAGCTGTCGGACGAGTGGCTTTGAAATGACAGCAGTTTGAATTTGGTTGCAGTTTTTTCATCTCAGCCTGTATATTCGGTATTTTGACTATTTTAGGTACAATGCTCACCAAAACTGTTTGAAGTTTCGTATTTGAAGTTCCTAATAGGTACTTCTGCCTGTGACAGAAAATTGTCTATGCAATCAAAAAGCCTCCATTCAACAGCCTCCCTATATTCGGCATTTTGACGATTTTTGCAACATTATTCCCCGTATTTTTTCATATTTTGTGTTTTAATATATTAATAGCTTACGACAAATGGTGCCTATGCAGGTATGCAGGTCTTCGTATAGACTCCAATATAATGGCTATATTCGGAATTTTAAGGATTTTAGCCGAATCCTTAAAGGTTTTTGTTATTTTGAAAATTTCCAAATTCGTTGCAAATGGTGAAGGGTATTCAACATTTCGCGTCGTGGCTTGGAGCGCCAGTCAGAAAAAAAATTGATGACTTCTTCACAGATGCTCCCTGTGTATCGGCTGGGCGAACACCCGTAGGTAGACCACATTTCCCAGCAGAAGCAGAGAGACTATTGTATGACTGTATGAACCCAAGGTCGGGGAGACGATAATCGACAATATAGGTTCACTCATTTTGATACCTCCCACACAATGAGTTAAAATTTTATCCACACTTTATTTAAAATTTAAAAAATGAACTCAATTCCACAACTGAATTCAATTACATTTGATATTTATATTAGGTTTACCACCACACATGCAATTTCCGATATAAATATTTTGTCTATGGAATTTTACAATAAATTTAACACCAATATTATAATTCACTTTTGTGTTCTCATCACCATCAGCAACACCACCATCTTCATCTTCGTCATCATCATCATCATTGATATGTCAACACTTCGTACGAAGATGGGACTATCCCAGCTCATCAATTTCCAGTTCCTCCTTCTGACATTGACTGAATGGAAAATACAATGCAATTGTGCAAGGATATGCTGGAGATATGCTCCGCCAACCAAGTCACTCAACTAAAACTGTATTTTTGGCAAAATGCTGAGGCCAAAGGAACTGCAACTGCTGATGTTGTTTCCAAATTGTAGCGTTCATTTATCTTAAGAACATAGTGGTGTAACGAATATCTGTAACGAGGGAGGAGAAGGGGAATTTCTCAAAAATTTGTGAAATTATAAATTTTATATCAGGTGATTTTTATTCAACTCTAAATTTTGTAGAGATTTCAAAACCTTCCGAAACCATCAGAGGAGGAGACCCTCCCTCCAGAAAATTTCACCTACGCCCCTGTTCCGCAATTTTCTTTGTCATCCGATAAACATGAACTGTAAAAATGATGTTGACGATGATCACGATGATGAGAACCGAAGAAGATGAAAAACGAAAACCATGAAATCAATTCAAAGTCGATGTTTTGTTTGGCGTTCAATTCGGTGGCTTTGATGTATTAGTCACCGTAAATTTTAGTGGCACAATGATGTGTTTCGATTTTGTTTTTCTCCTTTTTTTTTGGGTTCGCAACGACAAGCATGTCTTGCCGTTTGGTTACAAAATGAACTGAATCGAATCCTGTGATTGCAGCCAGAGCTGTCATCAGCTCCAGAGTATGAATGACACGCCATAAAGAAAGTAATGAAGAAAGCAAATTTTAAGCATGAATGAAAAATTGCTTGTCATTTGACAGTTTCATTGTTTGTTCAACGACAAACGAACACACAACAATTTGGGGTACCAGCAATGCAGGCTACTGCTGCTGATGCTGTAAAGGAAATCAATTTGAAGTTGTGATTTGTTTTGAGCTATCAAATATCAATGATGGTAGAATATGGGAAATTTGTATATTCACAGAAATTGTTGATATTAATGTTATAAAATTTTGAAGACCCGCTATAAAAAGGATAAGTTGCGGAGCCTTAATAATTAGATATCTATTAGTCTTTTCTTGTAGGCGGTCTGTACAAATAAGCGGTGCAAGGGGTTGATTGAAGATTTGGCTTCGTTTGAAAATCTGTTTCTTGCAAGACTGACAGAATTCTAAAGGACCCTGCAGGATTGATGACAGTATTCTAAAGGCGTCTAGTGCCATATTTAATAAGAAATTTAAACATCATTTCATGATTTCATAAGTTTCCACAACGTAGAAGTGTTACAATGTGTTACAACAAGATGTCTATTCTTCTAAACTACTATTTGAATTATTTTATTTGAAATATTTGCATAAATATATACAAAGGCTGATATTTACCCCACACAAGTGTTTATCTAACCTACCACCACTGACGAGTATATAAAAGGTATCCTGTAAATAGAATTCTATGTTAAAGTATATTAAAAATGGCAGACCTTTCGAAAGTTCTCAAGATACCAAAGGTTATATTAAAAGAAGTCTTATATACCCAGGCAACAGACATTTAACAGATTCACTAAAAGATGGAAAACATCCGGAAGGAAGATCTACTAGCGCAACAAAACCCTTGAAGATGTGCCAGATATACCAAATCTTTTAAAATATACTAAAGTATTATTTAGCTAAGTTATTTTCAGAGGCTTCAAAAGTGTCCTAAATATAACAAACTTTCCTAAGAACTTTTGGTGGCATAAAAATGTAATAGTTCTTCTATAGAAAGGTGAACATAGAATACCTCCTGGCTATCTGCTATGGGTAATTTTTTTCTGTGGATCTTCTTCGTACGAACTTTTTACGATTTTCTATGGATAAAGTATTATCTGATAATATTTTGTGGGCGTATGATCTCGTGTCACCTATCTATGGGTAGAAGACCTGCCGACGGACACGAAGGTCATATGTCGAGAGAAGACCTCTTGAGGGTAATATCATTAAAGATCAGAAGTTCTTTAAATTGAGGATCAAAAGTTTGTGAAAAGAATGAATACTCATTCATAAGAGCAAGGTATTTTCATCTTTGAGAAGAAGGACCTCTCATCTGTGCGAAGAAGGTATTCTCATCTACGTAAAATAAATTCTTCTCATATATGAGAAGACGCTCTCCTCATCTATAAGAAGGAGGTCTTCTCATTTACAGGGTAAGATGAAAAAACGGCAACCAACTTCAGACTGCTGTCATTTCTAAGCCACTCGTCCGACAGGTCTTAAAATTATTCCAGTAAAAGCTCATTATATTGTTTACAAGCGTACAAAAGCATTTTGGTGAGAATTTTTCAGAAAAAAAAGTTATTTGTGATGGAAGTCAAGCGGGCTAGTGTGATTTCTTTATATTTGGTTGGAAAACCACATGTGGCTATCGTTAGAGCACTCCAGCAAATAAATGTGAATAAATTTTTCGTGTCTCTTACCATCGCTCGATACCGTGATACTGATAGCGTAGCCCGACGTCAAGGAAGTGGACCGAAGACAACAGCAACATCTACAGAAATTGTTCGAAAAGTAAAGTCGCGACTTGATCAAAACCCGGGTCGCAGTGACCGAAAAATGGTTCGTGAGCTGAACATATCGCAACATTCCATTCGGCAAATATTGAAAAATGAGCTCGGGGTACAGCCATTGAAGTTCCAAAAAGTGCAAGAACTTACACCGCAACAGAAAGAAAATAGACTCAAAAGAGCTAAAGAGTTGCTTCGCTTGGCCGAAAGCAAGAATGGTCACAAAGGTTCCTCGCTTCATTTCCAGCGCACAATGGCCACCAATATCTCCGGATACCAATCCGTTAGACTATTGTGTCTGGAGTATTTTGGAAAGCAAAGATGGCACTAAAAAATACCAAAGTATCGATCACCTCAAGCAAGCCCTTCGCCGGAAATGGGAAAAATTCCCGCAGAGCAACATTCGGGCAGCGTGTGACGGTTTCATTAGCCGTTTGAATGCCATAATTCGTGCCAAAGGTGACCAATTCGAACAAATCTGAACTTATTCTAAAATTTGATGATATTTCCGACATTTTTTGCTTTCATTCAATGAAATTAAAAAATGTTAAAACTATGGCGTTAGACTTTGTTGCTGTTTTTTATCTCACCTTGTATGAGATGGAGGCATTCTCATCTATGAGAAGAAGGACTCTCATCTATGAGAAGGAGGTCTTCTCATGGAAGAGTAGATGTTCTCAAAGAAGAGAAGAAGTTCTTCTCATAGAAAAGAAGAAGTTCTTCTCATAGAAAAGAAGAAGTTCTTCTCATAGAAGAAAAGAACTTCTTCTCATAGAAGAGAAGAACTTCTTCTCATAGAAGAGAAGAACTTCTTCTCATAGAAGAGAAGAACTTCTTCTCATAGAAGAGAAGAAATTCTTCTCATAGAAGAGAAGAAGTTCTTCTCATAGAAGAGATGAAGTTCTTCTCATAGAAGAGATGAAGTTCTTCTCATAGCAGAGAGGCGAAGAAGTTGTTCTCACAGATGAGAGGAGAAAAAGTTCTTCTCATTGATGAGAGACGAAGAAGTTCTTTTCATAGATCACCTCGTGCTTATAAATGAGAAGAGGACTGGAAGAAATTTTTCATTTTATAAAAGGCCTTCTGATTTGTTTCTGTGGACATAATACCTCCTGTCGATCTTCTATGGATGAACGACCTCACAGTGTTCTTCCACGGAAAGGAGGGAGACCTCTTCCAAGGACCTTTTAATGGTCTTCGATATATAGAATTTCTGTATTCTGATAACTAAGCAATGGAATCGGATATGTATACCACATTGACAACGGACTAACCTTGCGCCTAGCCACGTGAAGACATTGTTGTACTTCCTAAATATTTGGAGGAAGTCGGTGAGCAAAATTTCCAGTATTCCGCGTACGACATATAGACCAGGGGATAACTTGCTAGTTTTCCACAATCATAGAGTTTTGGAATTATTATGTTGTTAAATTACAAACATTGCCTTCCACACAATATTCTCATATCCACTACGTCAGGATGTACATTCATCTGTTAAATAAGTTTTTATATCCCACACCACAAGGTTGTCAGGGTATTATGTCTTTGTGCATTTGTTTGTTAGAGGCAAAAAGAAACCAGATAGACCCATAGTTCCTTTTGATGATCTGCATAGAATCACATTCTGAGTCGATATATGCATGTTCGTCCGTCCGTCCGTCTGTCCATGTATTTTTGTAAACAAAGTACAGTTCGCATTTATTGCCCTATCCAGATGAGATTTTGCACAAATCATTTGTTTCGCCCAAGGATGAACCCTATTGAAATTGGAGATAATCGGTAAAAATTTAGTTATAGCTCCCATATATATCTTCGTCCGATTTGCGTTTTATTGTGCACCAAACGTGTAATATCAGCCCGAATAGTATGGAATTTTGCACATACAACCAAATTTGGCCTGAAAATAAGTATGCCAAATCTGATCGAAATCGATTCAGATATAGCTATAGCTCCCATACATATTTTTCATCCAATTCGTTATTTTTGTCCTCCGCAGCCGTAATATGCACTCTGCAACAACAATATTTGGGGAAATATATCAAATGCAGCTCAGAAATACCTTTGCTAAATTTTATCGAGATCGGTTCAGATTTGGATATAGCTCCTATATATAACTTCGTCCGATTTAGATTTTATTGTGCTAATATTTGTCCAAATGGGATGGAATTTGGTACTTACGACCAAATTGAGTCTAGAAGATAGTATGTCAAATTTGGTGAAGATCGGTTCAAATATAGCTATAGCTCCCATATATGCTGTTCATCCGATTTGATATATTTGTTACCCACAGCCGTAATATGCACTCCGTAACAACGATATTCAGGGAAATATATCAAATACAGCTCAGAAATATATTTGCCATATTTTATGGAGATCGGTTCAGATTTGGATATAGCTCCCATATATATTTTGATCCGATTTTAAATTAATTGAGCACCAAATGGGCATCACAAGTCCGAATTTAAAAGATACAAATGCTTCGGCATATTTTGTCCTTTGAACTTTAAATTACAATAATAATCATAGGGTGTATGATTGAACTCTCCCATAAAAACTTTTAATTGTTATGTGGAGCTCCACTAAATTAGCAAAGTGGTGTAGGGTATCATAAAGTCGGCCCCGGCCGACTTTAGGACTTTCTTTACTGGTTTCTTTTAAGTAATTTAAAAAAGTATTGTTCTACTTTATTATGTTTCCTTTATCCCTTACAGCAAATCTGAATAGAGAACTTAAAATTTTCCCTAAGCCATGAAATTATGAATGTTTACATTTCATAAAAATTGTTCATAATTTTATGCCGCCACCAACTTTCATAACGGACATAATAATGTTCCATCATGTGATTCTTTATTTAATTTTATACATTTTCCCCAAGTTAATAACGATTATATGGCATAACACCACACACACACTTACACTCACACATATACCCACTCACACACACATACACACCTAAGCACGTTAAACCCTTTCGCTGAATTATAACTTGCCAAACAAATCCAAAATAGGGGGTAACCCGTAATATAAGTCCCAAAATACCTACAATAAACATAACATGTGTCGGTTATAACGACCAACAACGCCACCAACAACTACAACAAAAAACGTTGGAACAGCAACAACAACATCAACAATCAACTAAAACAGTACCAACAAATGGGAACCACTTAAAGTTACGGCCGCATACCATGGCCACAGCCATTGCCCACCAAACACACGCACACACTCCATACAAACACTCTCTCTCACACACACACACTCACACACTTCTAGCAACGCAAACATGCAACAAATTAACACTACATCAGACTTTCGAAACGCCACAAATCTCTTTGGACATTTTTATTTTTACTTAATTATGTTCTTGTCTCTTTCACTGCCGGTTTGCCGGCTTATTTGCCGATATGGTATGTGAGTGGTTGAGGGTGTGTGTGTGTGTGCCTTTGTTTATTTTTTCTTTCTTCTTTTTGTAACGGTGTTTTGCGTCATTCGTAAGTGTTGGCTGGAATGTCGTCATACACGCAACATATGTTACCCAAACGTAACACAGCAACGTAGTGCACAGACCATAAGGATAAGATGAGCAGGAGTGACAGACCACCACACATAGCCACGAAACAGAAATCGCCGAAACAATGACAGCACATATGGAGAAGAAGAAATGGAACGAAAGGCTTTCGAGCCAAAAGCAAAAGGACACTTTGGTGAAGAATTTCCCGGAGAGTATGAGATGCGTGCACAAGAGTGTACAGTACTTAGCCGAGGATGATTGGTGGCATTTGATGAATCGGGCTGAAAGGTTGGCTGATGTAGTCGGGACAAATTTGGCGTTAGCTGGTACCCTACAAGGCTCGAGTTCGTGCTCTTCTGACCACAGTAGTTCATCGAAAGAGGTTTCGGAGTTTAGAATTCCTTCAAAAAGAATGCGGCCTAGAAAACCTTTAGAACGTCTTCTGTACCCAGAAGACTTGGACATAGTCTTCCGGCACAGAAAACCGGTAAATTTACTCTGTAGAAGGACATATGTCCACAGAGGGTTTCTAAAGTTTCCAGAAGACCTGTAAACGGACCTGTCAACAGATGACCTGAAAAAGGACTTTTGTAAACAGAAGACCTGTCGAAGTATCACTTTCAACAGAAGACCTATTAAGGGACTTGTGTCCAAAGAACGCCTGTAGAAAATATTCCGTTCACAGATGATATTTAGAAGAACTTCTGTTCGCAGAAGTCCTGTGAAAAGACTTCTGTCCACAGAAAACCTAAAGAAGATATTCCGTTCACAGAAGATCTTTAGAAGGACTTCTGTCCTTAGATGTCTTGTAAAAGAACTTCTGTCCCCTGAAGACCAGAAAAATAACTTCTGACCAAGAAGACAGTAGAATGGCTTCTGACAACAGAAGACCTCTGAACTGACTTCTGTCTATAGAAGACCTGTAGAAGGACTCAGAGAAGGCCTATAAAATGACTTCTATTTAGAGAAGACCTGTAAAAGGACTTCTATCCACAGAAGACCTGTCGAAGTACAACTCGCAACAGAAGACCTCTGCTAGTAGAATAACTTCTGACCAAAAAGACCACTAGAATGGCTTCTGACCACAGAAGACCTCTGAACTGACTTCTATCTATAGAAGACCTGTAAAAGGGCTTCTATTGAGAGAAGACCTGTAAAAAGACTTCTATTTAGAGAAGGCCAGTAAAAGGACAGGAGACAGGTAGATGGATTTCTGTCCACAGGAGATCTGTACCACGAAAGTCCTATAGAATGACTTCTGACCTGTTAAAGGGCCACTGACCACAGAATACCTCTGAACTGATTTATATCTATAGAACGCCTGTAGAAGAACTTCTCTTTAGAGAAGACCTGTGGAAGGAGTTATATTCAGAGAAGACCTGTAGAATGACCTCTGTCCTAAGAATATCACTAAAAGGACTTCGGTCGACAGAAGAACTGTGAAAGGACCTATGTCCACAGAAGACCTGTAGAAGGATTTCTGTCTACAGAAAACCTGTACAATGGCTTCTAACCACAGAAGACCTCTGAATTGACTTCTATCTATAGAAGCCCTGTGGAATGACTTCCATTCTGAGAAGTCCTGTAGAAGGACCTCTGTCCACGGAATATAACTTAAAGGACTTCGGTCCACAGAAGACTTGTACAACGACTTATGTTCACAGAAGACCTGTTGTAGGACTTCTGTCCACAGAAGACCTGTGAGAGGGCTTCTGTCCATAAATTGTCTTTAAACTCACTTCTGTCCACAGAATACCTATAAAAGGACTTCTGTTCACAGAAAACTTTTTAAAGTATTTATGTCCACAAAAGATAGTGGAGAGGACATTTGTCCGCAGAAGAGCTGTGAAAGGATTTCTGACTACAGAAGACTTCTAAAAGGACTTCTGGCCCAATAAGCCCCTTTGAATATTCTCTAGTATTACGTCTACCCTTTGCTTCCTATAGAGCACTTCACCAGTTTCCACTGCCTTATATATCGTAATTTCATTTCCTTCCTTCCACACCACGTCCTGAAACGAAAACAATTACGGTTCGGATTGTTGGTTGGCGTTTGCGACATTTGCTTTTGTCTCAACTTGAAGCGGCTTAAATTTATTAAGTCAACAGTGTTAACTGTATTTGAGGGTCGCCTTTTGTGGAAATATATGACGTGTGTACGATGTTAATATCAGACATATGATATGTGTTTGTAACGTTTTGCCCCATCACATACCTCGTCCCCTGCCATCTACTTCTGCATCTTTTTTGGTCCTTAACACAAATGATCGTTTCGGATAAGAGGGTCAAAATGTTAACAACAAAAGAATGAAATGCCATAACGGAAAAGAAAGAAGGGTCTGCATAAAATTGTAGTTTTTAAAAGAAGATTTCAATTTCACACTAACATCTTCACCTTCCTCCTTTGCGGTGGTGATGGTGGTGCGGGCCACACAAGATGTGAGCTGAATTTATGTAATGCCACAAAGACCTTTTGCCATCGTTGAAGGTAATTTCATTTGGCAAAAACCACATAAGGTTAGAAATCTTTTACCGAGGAGAATTCCTTGCGGCGAACATCGAATGAAAACTGAGATTTTCTCCATCTGTTTTTTTTTTTCAATTTGGTTTAAATGTTTGAGCGGCAGTGTCCCCAATGACATCAACTGATGGCCTTCCAGAATTTATGAAAACTTTGCCAAGGAATGTAATGGCAGGGCCCACAAACACACATAAAGAAAGTGGTGTGTGTGTTAGTGGATGAGCGATAAAATCGTTGTAGTTTAGGCTTTAATAAGAAAATAAACAAAAAAAAGGTGAAAATGTTATTGCCACGATTGAATAATGTGTCGAATTGATTGAATTCGAAAATCGAATGCAAACTAGAGTGGAAAAGAGTTAATCTTGATTGAAATAAAATATTTTGTGAAGTTTTTTATACCCTCCACCTTGGAAAGGAGGGTATATTAACTTTGTGATTCCGTTTGTAACATCCTTAAATATTCGTCGTAGACAATATAAAGTATATATATTCATAATCAGCATAAAATTCTAAGTCGATTTAACGATGTCTGTCCGTCTGTCTGTCTGTCCGTCTGTCTGTTTGTCCGTCTGTCTGTCCGTCTGTTGAAATCACGATACAGCCCACATTATTTGACGTAGAGCGCCATAATTTAGTAGAGCAATTTGCATTGTGTCTAGGATGGTTGGTATTGAAAATGAGATATATCGGTCCACGTTCTGATATAGTCCCCATATAACGGTACCTCCCGATATTCGGTATTTTGATGATTTATGCCACAATTTTTCACGCATTTGTCTGAAAATTGGTATTTGTAGGTCATAACGGGTCCTAGTTCGTGTGGGGAGACATTGCATGTTCAGGTCCACTCTTTGGTATAGCCCCCATATAAAGATACCTCCCGATATTCGGTATTTTGATTTTTTTGCCACATTTTTTCAGGGATTTGTCTAAAAATTGGCATTTGTTGGCCATAATAGGTTCCACCTCCGGTGGCGAAACAAAGCATGTATGGGCCCACGATTGGGTATAGCCCCCATATAACGGTACCTCCCGATATTCGGTGGTTGATGGTTATTGCCACATTTTTTCACTGATTTGTCCAAAAATTGGTATTGGTAATGGGTCCTAGTTCGTGTGGCGAAACATTGTATGTATAGATCCACGCTTTGGTATAGTACCCATAAAACGGTACCTCCCGATATTCGGTATTTTGATGATTCTTGACACATTTTTTTAATACCCTATGTCTCTTTGAAGCAAATCCGTTTCAGGACATTTGGAGTCGATCTAGCGATGTCCGTCCGTCAGTATGTCTGTATGGCTGGTGCACACGATAACTCCCGAAGGTAGTATCCGATTTAAACCAAACTTGGTACATCGTAATATTTGTGTCAAACTTTGATCTAGTTCAGAGATAGACAATCTGAGTCCCCTCCTCCTGGAACCCCCTCCCCCACAAAAAGGTAGATATTTTCAAAAAAAAAAAGAAATAGAAAGAGAAAGAAAAATCGGATTTTGCTCCAACTTTGCGAATTTTAATATTTGCATCAGTTCTAAATCAGGTGTGAAAATGGACAATATCGGTCCACTCCATTAAGTACCTCCTCCACAAATGGTCAAAACTTGGTATAATTACAACTCTCATAAAATGTGATGTAAGAGTCTGATTGTCTTCAAATTTCACACATCCCAATATTTATAGTAAGCCAAGATCTGGTGTGAAGATGGGCGAAATCGGCCCACTTCTTCTGGTACCTACCCCATAAATGGTCGAATTTTGCAAAAAAAAAATCTGCACAGAAAGAGAAAGGATAATCCGATTTTGCTCCAACTTTGCATATCCTAATATTTGCATCAGGTGCGAAAATGGACAGTATTGGTCCACCAAGTACCTCCCCCAAAAATGGTAACATTTTGGAATGATTATAGCACTCATAAACGATGATGTAAGAGTCCGATTGTCTTTAAATTTCACACATCCCAATATTTATATTAACCCAAGGTCAGGTGATAATCTAATTTTGCTCCAACTTGGCTTTTCCTAATATTTGCATCAGTGCTAGGTCAAGTGTGAAAATGGACAATATCGGTCCACTCCATCAAGTACCTCCCCCACAAACGGTCAAAATTTGGAATAATTATACCTCTTATAATTTGTGATGTTAGAGTCCAATTGTCTTCAAATTACACGCATCACAATATTTTTATTAACCCAAGGTCTGGTGTGAAGATGAAACATATCGTTCCACTCCTTGTGGTACCTCCTGCACAAGGGTCAAAAATTTGAATATCCATAAAGCTCATAAAACGCGCAATTAATATCCGATTCCATTCAAACTTGGCTCATCTGAATATTTCTATTTTCAATGCAAGATTTTTTACAAAGATGGTACAGATCGGAAAAGTCCTTCAGATACCTCCCTCACAAAGGTTTCAAGATTTTGAAAAATAAAACGTTCAAAAACAGCGAAATAAGCATTCATCTCTCTTCCAATTTCACGCATACAAACATTTTCCTAACACAGTATCAGCTGAGAAGATGATATATATCTGCGACCGACTTCTGGTACCTCTCCTACAAAGGGTCAACATTTTGAATAACCGTGAAGCTCAAAAAACAAGAAATTAAAATCTGATTCTATTCAGAATTGGCACATCTCAATATTTCCATCAACACAAAATTTTTTATAAATATGGTAGAGATAGAACCATTCCTTCTGGTACCTCCCCCACAAAGGGTTAAAATTTTGAATAACCAAAACGATCAGTAAATCCGAAATAAGTATTCGGTTCTCTTCAAATTACACACATCACAATATTTTTATTAACCAAAGGTCTGGTGTGAAGATGGAATATATCGCACTACTCCTTCTGGTAACTCCCCCAAGGTAAAAAATGTTTAGTATCCATGAAGCTCATAAAACGGGAAAATAACATCCGATTTCATTTCGACTTGGCACATCTCTATATTTCCATCAACATAACATCTACTATAATTATGGTAGAGATTGGACGATTGCTTCTGGTACCTCCTCCACATTGAGGTTAAGAATTAGAAAAACAAAACCCTCAAAGAAAGCGGAATAATTATCTAACTCTCCTCCAAGTTGGCACATACAGGGTGAGATGAATAAACTCCAACCAACTTCAGACTGCTGTCATGTCTAAGCCACTCGTCCGACAGCTTTTAAAATTATTCCAGTGACAGGTTATTATATTGTTTACAAACGTATAAAAGCATTTTGGTGAGAATTTTCCAGAAAATAAGTTATTCGTGATGGAATTCAAGTGTGATAGTGTGATTTCTTTATGTTTGGCTGGAAAACCACAAGTGGCTATCGTTAGGGCACTCCAGCATTTAAATATGAATACATCTTTTGTGTCTCGTACCATCGCTCGTTACCGTGATACTGGAAGCGTAGCCCGACGTCAAGGAAGTGGACGGAAGAAAATAACAACATTAACAGAAATCGTTCGAAAATTAAAAAAGCGACTTGATCGAAACCCGCGTCGAAGTGGCCGAAAAATGGCTCGTGAGCTGATAATATCGTAATATTCCAGTCTGCAAATGTTGAAAAATGAGCTCGGGGTAAAGCCATTGTAATTCCAAAAAGTGCAAAAACTCACACCACAACAGAAAGAAAATAGACCCAAAAGAGCTAAATAGTTGCTTCGCTTAACCGAAAGTGGTGAACTGCCTAATTTGGTTTCCTCTGATGAGAAAACATTCTTTGTTCTGTCCAGCAGTTTGTAAACAAACAAAATGATATTGTTTACTTGCCAAATAGGTCAGCTGAAAATGTGCACCTTTGGCTGGCCACCAGAACAAAAGCGCCGGCCAAGGTGATGTTGTGGGCCGCCATTACAGCCGATAGCCGCTCTCCGCTCGTATTAATCGACCGCTCAGAATAAATGGCGAATATTATCGCGAAAATATTCTGGAGGGTGTATCAAAGCCTTGGGCACGCAAACATTTTGGCCGCAGACCTTGAACATTCCAAGGACAGGACTCAGCACGCGCCACCCAAGAATGGTTAGAAAATGAAGTTTCTCGTTTCATTTTCAGCGCACAATGGCCACCAAAATCTGCGGATACCAATCCGTTGGACTCAAGCAAGCGCATGTTCAAAAATACCGCAGAGCAACATTCGGGCATCGTGTGATGGTTTCATTGGCCGTTTGAAGGCCATAATTCGTGCCAAAGTGACCAAATCCAAAAAAAAATAAACTTATTCTAAAAGTTGATGCTATTCCCGACATTTTTTGCTTTCATTCAATAAAATGTAAATAAAAAAATTAAAAATTATGGCGTTTGACTTTATTGCAGTTTTTTTATCTCAACCTGTGTATTCTTGATCAGAGCTAAATTCTAAGATGATTTAGCCCTGTCCGTCCATCTGTTGTAATCAGGCTACAGTCAAAACGAATAAATATAGGAAGTTAAAATTTTGCACCGATCTGTATTTTGTATGCTGGCAGGACATGTTCTAAGATGGGCTATATCGGTCCTCTATATAGTACATCCCCCATATAACGTTACCCCCGATATTCAATATTTTGATGATTAAACAACATTTTTCAATGGAATTGTCTGAAATTTTGTACAAGGAGTTCTTCTGAGTACTGGAAGAGAATTGTCTTTATAGATCCACTATATCGAATAGCTCCCATATAACGGTGCCACCTTTTATTCAGTATTTTGATGATTTTGGGAATTATTCACCGGAATGGTTTCAAATTTTGTATTTCATAATGTTCATAATGGGTACTGCAGCCGATATAGATAATAAACATATAGATATAGAAACATAATGGGTTTCCTTTAAGCGGTAAATTTGAGCTGAGTTTTTTTTTTACATTTTAAATTCCTTCAAAATGGCGGATGGTATTAAAAGTTCGGTCCGGCCGAAATTAGCAGCTTTTTTTTTGGAAATTGTTATCGATTATAAGGAACTTCAGAAGGAAATTATATATGCCACACGGATACTAAACCTCAACACTTATCAAAATATTCCGAAGCTTGCTGCTTTCCATATTTCAAACCTCCCGAACTTAACTGCTTTTGTACCCTTTTTGTTTGTAAACATTCGAATTAACCTGTTCGATTATGGACAATATTGCCCGTTTTTCACTAGATCAAGTATTTTCACCTTTTATACCCTCCATCATAGTATGGAGGGTATATTAAGTTTGTCATTCCGTTTGTAACACCTCGAAATATACATTTTAGACCCCACAAAGTATATATATTCTTGATCAGCATAAAATTCTATGCCGACTTATCGATGTCCGTCCGTCTGTCCATCTGTGGAAATAACACTAGCTCCCAAACGAAATGAAGTAGGTTCATACAATTTTACTCAAATTTGTATTATGTCTGCAGGAGTTTTGGTATTGAAAATGGGCAATGTAGGTCCACGTCTTCGTATAGCCCCCATATAACGATAACTCCCGATATGTGGTATTTTGATGATTTTAGCGAAATTATTTACCGGAATTGTTTCAAAATTAATATTTAAAATTCGTAATAGATACTACGGCTTAAGACAGAAAATGGGCCATGCAGGTCCACGTCTTCGTATAGACACCATGTAACGGTACCTCTCGATATTCGGTATTTTGATGATTTTAGCGACATTATTTACCGGAATTATTGCAAATTTGGTATTTAAAATTTGTTATAGATATTACAGCATAAACCACAACATGGGCTATGTAGGTCCACGTCTTTGTATAGCCCCCATATAACGGTACCCCCCGATATACGGTATTTTGATGATTTTAGCGATATTGTTTACAGGAATTGTTTCAATTTTGGTATTTGAAGTTCGTAATGGATACTACATCCTAAGACAGAAAATGAGTCATATAGGTCCACGTCTTCGTATAGCCCTCATATAACGGTACCTCCAGATATTTGGTATTTTGATGATTTTAGCGACATTTTTTTACCGGAACTATTTCAAATTTGGTATTTGAAGTTCGTAGTAGATACTACGGCCTAAGACAGAAAATGGGCCATGTAGCTCCACGTCTTCGTATAGCCTCCATATAACGGTACCTCCCGATATTGGGTATTTTGATGATTTTACCGACATTATTTAGCGGAACTATTTCAAATTTGGTATTTGAAGTTTGTAATGAATGCTATAGTCTATGCCAGAAAATTGTCTGTGCAGGTCCACGTCTTCGTATAGCCCCCATTTAACGGTTCCTCCCGATATTTGGTATTTTGATGATTTTAGCGACATTGTTTACCAGAATTGTTGCAAATTTGGTATTTGAAGTTCGTAATAGACGATACAGCATAAAACAGAAAATGGGCCATATAGGTCCACTTCTTCGTATAGCCCCCATATATTTTGTTTCAATTTTGGTATTTGAAGTTCGTTATGGATATAACAGACTATGACAGAAAATTGTCTGTGCAGATCCAAAGTTGCCCACGCAGGTCCACGTCGTCGTATAGATTCTAATATACGGCTACATTCGGTATTTTCAAGAACAGAATTTATAACGGATTTAATTTTTTTTTTTTTTTTTGAAAATTATTAAATTTATACCAAATGGTGAAGGGTATTCAAAGTTCGGCCCGGCCGAACTTACAGTTTTATTTTCAATGGAAGTTCGCAAAAAGTATGGATCTATTTTCCGATTTTAACTATTTTCCAAATTTTTAGTCACGCTTTTGAGCGAATTTGCCATCCTTCTTCAAACCAAATATATTTCTTGCAAAAATAAGTTGTGTAGGGTACAAAAGTCAACATATTACATTACATTAAATACCTATTACAAGGTGTACACCAAAATATCAAATATCCTTCCCGACAATATGCATTTAATATCATTACGATTTTTATAGACAAACACAAAATTGCCTTTAAATTAAAAACCCCTAACCAAATTTACAACCTTCAATAATTGAGTTGTTCGCAAAAATTCCCCTCACTCACTCACAACTACGAATGGTACGTGTCCCAACTAATACACACACCATAATTTACCACCATAACTGCCGTCGTAATACTCTGAACTTCAAATGTTTCCGTAAACAAATTTATGATGCCCCAGATGATGGTATTTCGTGAATCACTTAAGGAAGACCCGGCATCTGTAATTATTCACCATCATATGTCTAGACGAATACTATGCCAACCAGCCAGTGCTCGCACACACATACATACACTTGAACTCACACACGAACCACGATCTCCAGACAAAAAGGACCAAATGTATCCTTGCACACCTTCCCCGAATAATATCCTTATACACAGACAATAACAATAAATGGTATATCCGGAAAAATAAAAGCCATACTCACTCACACAGAAATAACCGCAGCTAGACTGGAAGAGGGAGATACACACAACTGCTGCATATTTACTTCCTTATAGAGTGTGTGACTACTTCTTCTCCATTTTTTTTCTGCGGCCTTGGGAGATGGTAACGGGCTGCATTACAAAGTTAAGTAAATATCTAGAAAATTATAATAAAAACCGGAACTAAGTTGAGTCGGTAGACAGCAGGCAGTAGAGTATCAGGATACAAAATTCCGAACGGTTTTTTCTTCTCTTTCGTGGTTTGTATTTGTTTTCCTTTCGGGTGTGAGTAAATAAATTATCCAAAAATAATATCCAGCATGTTGTAGCAATGGATCTGACATTGGCAGCCAAGCAGCAGCATCGCATTATTTCGACTTACGTGGCTTCATTTAACTGAACTCAAAGATGCAATTTCCCAAATGAACCATAATGAAATGTATTGTTGTTGTGTGGCGGAGCGGAGTAGAGTAGATCTGAGCATTGCCACTGCCAGCAATATCATAAACATTCAATGTTACGCGCTCTAGGTTGGAGATACTTCAATGCCATTGTAAACATTTAAGCCAATGAATGAAATAAAATGTATTCAAACCATTTTCTTATGGTTGACTATATCACGTGGCATCTTTGCCGCAAAGAGGTGTGGTGGGGAAAATAGTGTATTTTCTTATTGTGACATTGAAATAAGGAAATGCTGGCATGCTACAGGTCGCAATTATGTCCCGATCCTCACGAAATTTTGCATGGAGATGGGCTTAAGGTCGTAATATTTTTTTTGTTGAAATGGACCAAAAACGGAATCATTTCTTGATGTTGACGTTGTTCCAGAGGTCATAATTATGGACCAATCGACTCGAATTTTGCATGGGCCAGCGTTTAGCAATTTGTATGGTCATAAGATAAGATTAAGCGGGTGTATATTTTTAATTCCAGCGAAGTCACATATACACGAAAAGGTCACTTCAGACCTGATATGCATTTATGCTGATATCCAAATATCGCATACGTACCAAAATATATAAAACCTCGTTCGTATATCAAAGAAGGGGGTCTATGTTAGACCTCTTATAACCCAAGAACGCCTTAACGGATTTTGACAATTCCTACTAATTCAGAATAACATTTTGGCAAGAAAGAATTGAATCGAGAAAAAAACACATTCAAAAATGCTAATAAAAATGTGAAGATGTTTCTGCAATATTTTGTGATATTTATACCCTCAGTCATATGGCTAGAGGGGGTGCACATCGTTTGATACGGCTAAAACATGCCTCATCGAAATAACGGTTTTAGACCATAGGCCTCTTTGGACCAAATTCGTTTCAGGACATTTGGAGTCGATCTAGTGATATCCATCTGTCTGTCTAATGCGCATGATCACTTTAGACTCTCGAAGGGAGTATCCGCTTTGTTCCAAACTTGTTACATCGTCATATATTTATCAAACTTAGATCGAGTTTGGAGATGGGCCATATCGGTCCACTCCTTCTGGTACCTCCCCCCCAAAAGGTCGAAATTTTCAAAAAAAAAAAAAAAACTTTTACTGCATAGAAAGAGAAAGAATAATTCGATTTTCTCCAACTTTGCTGATTCTAATATTTCCATCAATGCTAGGGCAAGTCCGAAAATGGCCATTATTGGTCCACTCCATCAAGTACCTTTCCCACAAAGTGTAAAAATTTTGAATAATAATAACTCTTATAAAATGTGATTTAAGAGTCCAATTGTCTTCCAATTACACACATCACTATACTATTTACTAACCCAAGGTCTGATTTGAGAATGGAATATATAGGTCCACTCCTTCTAATACCTCTCCCACAAATAGTCAAAATTAAGTTCATATAACGCGAAATAAACATTCGACTACACTCAAACCTGGCACCTGTCAATATGTCCATCAAGACTAGATCTTTTATAAAGATGTTAGATATCGGACAAGTTCTTTGGTACCTCCCACACAAAGGGTCAATGTTTTGAATAACCAAAACGGTCATAAAATCTGAAATAAGCAACCGGTTCTCAAAGGGTCAAAATCTTGAATATTCATTAATTTCATAAAACGCGAAATTAACATCCGATTCAATTCAGACTTGGTACATCTCAATATTTCAATCAACATAAAATCTGTTATAAAGATGGTAGAGATAGGACCATTTCTTCTGGTACCTCCCCCATATACGGTTCAATATTTTAAATAACAAAACGCTCAAAAAGCGAAATAAGCATCCAACGTTCTTCAAATTTCACACACATAAACATTTTTCACTGTTTTCAATACATTCATCTGCCATAACTTGCGAGGCAAGTCATTGATAATTTACAACTTGCTATATCAAAATATATTTTCCCAACCAGAAGCCTGAGATGAATATGGGTTTATGATTTCGCATAAAATTTGACCATATTGATTTAGGTCCGATACGAAATGGTCCATTCCTTCGAAACCTACTCCATAGAGTAGAGGGCTTCCTTCACTTTTATAAATCCCAAATCGGTTCAGAGATCCTGATCCTGATCATTTCATACTGCCAAAATGTGTCCTATCGGTTTCAGACCCTCTGTATCAATTGTGGACACCAAATTTAAACATTTAATCACTTCCCTTAAAGCGTGGCTAAAATCATTAAAATGCTAAATAAATAGTGGTATCGTCTAAATGGGGACTACAGGAAGTAGAATCCATTAGAATCTATAAACACCGAAATTGAAATACTTTCGATGAAAAATGTGGTTTAAATATTTAAAATGTCGAATATGGAGAGCATCTTTAAGTGGGGACCAGTGTGACCGCTGGAAATTTTCAAAAAGTATCACAAAAAGTATCATTTCTTGAAAAAAGTGGCACATATCATTTTAAATGGTGGCACAGAAAGTGGCACAATTTATTTCACATTTTATTTAAAAAAAATAACACTTTAGAACAAAACAACAAATTCATCTATATTTAATACTATATAGTAATAATATATGTATGTACATAGTTCGGCCAAGCCGAACTTCGAATACCCTCCACCATATGATACAAATTTGGCAATATTCATAAAATTAAAATCCATTAAAAATTCTGTTAAAATCTTAAAAATACCGAATGTAGCCGTATATTAGGGTCTATACGACGACGTGGACCTGCATACGCAACTTTTGTCATTAGCCTTCAAATACAAAATTTGAAACTATTCCGGTGAATAATGTCGCTAAAATCATTAAAATACCGAAAATCGGGGGTACCGTTATATGGGGGCTATACGAATACGTGGACCTGTCATGTAGTATTCATTTCAAACTTAATGTACCAAATTTGAAAGAATTCCGGTGAATAATGTCGCTAAAATCATCAAAATACCGAACTTCAGGATGTACCGTAATATGGGGGCTATACAAAGACGTCGACCTGCACAGACAATTTTCTGTCTTAGGCTGTATTATCCATTACGAACTTCAAATACCATATTTGAAACTATTCCGGTGAATAATCATCATCAAAATAACTAATATAGGGAGGTACC
The DNA here is from genome assembly GCF_030504385.1 of Musca domestica. NCBI lineage: Eukaryota > Metazoa > Arthropoda > Insecta > Diptera > Muscidae > Musca > Musca domestica. Next base: position 97,769 of record NW_026712299.1, on the reverse strand, counting down.
GTTATATTGGGGGCTATTCCAAAACGTGGACCTAAAATCCTAAAATATTCAGTCTTTTGTTATTAATATCAATTCTCGACAATGTTTGATCACATGCATATTGATAACATTTAAGTAAATTGCCTTTAATTAGAGAAACATTTTCTTCTGTTATATTTTAAGAAGAAATTAATGTATATATATATATATATATATATATATATATGGGTTACATGCTTGATGTGAAAACAATTTTTATAATCAATGGTGCAAATTTCAAGACGATTTATGAATTCCTTTTTTACAAAGTTTCTGAAAAGTTGAAGTAAAATGTCTTTTGTCATAGAACAAAGGTATATTATATGTGAAGAAGACTCCCTTTGAAAAGAGGTGTTTAGAGTGCTCATTACTTTAAAAACATAAACTAAAAAAATTTAATATATCTTGTTTACTATTGATAACTCATTTTGAATGAATATATATATTTTTTCAATTGCTTTCCACATTTTGTCTCAAATTGTTCTCTTATAAAATAGTGTTGCAGTACCCGTCTGGAAACAGATTCGAAAGAATCTGATTGCCTCCTTGCACTTTTGAAGTAATTTAAAATGTCTCTTAACAGCTGTTCCACGTTCTTTCACAATAACAATAGAGTCTTCTAGAAATAAACAAACACAACAATGTTGACAACTTTGAGCATGCGAAAACCACTCAAAACACCTAATATAAAAGCGTTCGCTCTGAAATTTGCTATCGCTAATTGGAAATGGCAGCGTACGACGCTTTTCATTATTTCATTTCATTTCATTGTTTTAAATACAGCGTTTAGATTAAAATATATGTAGTTCAAAGAAAGGTGGCACAATGTATAAAAAAGTGGCACAAAAATTCAAAAAAGTGGCTCATTTAGGATCAAAATAAAAAAGTGGCACAAAGGTATCATAGCCCAAAAAAAGTGGCAAAATTGATACTTTAGTGGCACAACGGTCACGCTGGTGGGGACTATACAAAAACATTTACGAATTGACAAAAATACACATATCACAGTATGGTGGGATGAATTAACATGGAGTTTTGGAGAAGGTCTTCTTCGACAAAGATAAGTGGGGAGTCTCCCACGTAAAAATGTCCTGCAAATTATCTTTTATATAGTCTGTAGACCTGTAAAAAGCCTTATTTGAAAGGAAGAATCTTTGGAAGTCTTCCCCGGACAGAAGACTTTTGACAGGTATTTTATAGACAAAGTAAGTATTAAAAGGCCTTATTTACACATAAGCCCTTTCAAAAAATGACTTTCAAAGGTCTTCCATAGCCAGAAGGTCAATAATAGGTCTTAACTAGACAAGAAACTTTTATTTGATCTTATATGGATAAAGGAACTTTAGAAGGTCCTTCTTGCTTAGACTTTTGTAACTCTTATGTAGAGAGGACGCCTTCTTTGGTCTATAGAAGACCATGAAAAAAGTTTGAAAGGGCTTTGAAAGATGCCAAGAATGGTCGTCAGTCTATATAATACCTTTAAAAGGTAAACCTTTTTTGAAGACCTTCCAAAATATCTTATCTCTATAAAACCTTGGTATAATTTCAGCCTTAGTATATCCTAAAACACTATGTTTTGGGGGTATAATTAGTTTGATTGGGCCAACAAATATGTAACACCCCGAAATATTGGTCTAAGACATATAATGCTATATATAGACCTTCTTTTTTTGCCGAGCTGAGTCGATCTAGCTATGTGTGTAGGTCCGTTTGTTCATGTTAAATTGTAATCAATGTACTGGTCGGAATTAATGACCTGATCCTCACGAAATTTGAGGACCAGAATAGAAGCCTATTGATTGGGGATATTTTATGATTTTAATGGACCAATTATAGACCAAATAACTCGGAATTTTGTATGGGGGCTATAATTTAGTACTTAGACCCCGGCTAATCCCGAATCCACTTACTAATTGTTGGTCCGGGTCTAGCCTGGGTCTTAAACCCTGGGATCCCAAGAAAAAAATAGTTTCCCGGAATCAGAGTAAAAATACGTACTTCTGGAAAAAAAAATCGAAAAAATCGTTTTTACTAAACTGAAGTTGTTGCATTTGCTTTAAAATAAACACATTAACGGTAAACCCCACTAATCGAAAATTAAAGAACAGAATACTGTATTTTATATCCATGGCGACAGATTTTTATTTCACTCCTTTGGCCATTCTTGGTGGAAAGGGCCAAAATTCATAAAACTTACCATACTCTTTCGAGTTAAGTACCTTCTTAGAAATTTTAGAAATCCCCTTACATTATCTAAAGTCTTGATTAAATAGTGATCTATATGTAATTCTAGTTCTAACAAGTAAGCAAAGGCTACAGTCGAGCGAGGCCGACCGTTGAATACCCTACAACACTATAATAAACGATACAGTTTATATAGGCGAGATACTCGAAAGAATTCCACAAGATATTGTGACAAATAATAAAAGAAAACCATCAGGTTTCGTTCTCTAGTTTTCGAATAATAGCAACTTTAACTAATTTGATCATTTCCAATTTATTTGTAGATGTTGCACGTAAATGGTCTTCCTAGATCTGGAACCAATATTTCCCAAAGATCTATAATCTCTCAGAAGTGGCAAAAGATTAACATTTATTATTGGTTTTTGACTGAAACGCATCTATATGAGATACAGACATTTGACTACATTCTTCAACGAAATCAGCGTTAACGAAATAGTCGGAAGTGCGTCTTTCCTGTATTTGTGAATTCTCCAAAAAGTCACTGGAATGGACATTTGCATATTTTGTCTACAAAAGTTGGCAAACTCCTTCACACAATGAATATTTTTGGATGGCCATCCAAAACTGCTTGGCTTTTGCAATGCCCGGCAACCCCCATTCAAATGTGCGTGAGGATCGGGCGATAGTTACGACCTGCCGACAATTTTGCAGTTTTTTGGTCCATTTCAACCCCTAAATATATGCGATCATCTCCAAAAAGAGTAGGCTTCTATTCTGACCCTCACCTGATCCCCATGCAAAATTTCGTAAGGATCGGGCCATAAATGCGATCTGTATATGTATATCCTGATATCCTAACTACTTAGTTTTGTTAGCTGTAGAAATATTACCAAATGTTTAATTCAAAATGAAAATATGCCAAAAATATGACAAAATTGAAAAAATATGAGAAAATTTTACAAAATCCATATTTTCATCTTTAGAGAGATATTTTTATGCGATTTTTTAGACGTTGTTTCTTTCCTGCCAAGAGGCCATTCTGAATTAATGAGAACTGTCAAAATCAGTTCAGCCGTTCTCGACATATAAGAGATTTGTCAAGCATATCTCCTTTGATAGACATATATATCGCACATATTTTGCTATATATCCGATTTGTTGGATGTAAACATCAATGTAAAGATCTGAAGAAACCTTGTCATGGCCTTGTGATTTCGTCGGGATTTAAAATATTCGCGGTTTAATTAAAAAATTTGAATTTTTTCAACACAAAAGATATAGTCTATTTTACCCGCTAAATATTATCCGATGACCACCCAAATTAGTAGGCTTCTTCCCCGCCCTAAACTCTATCTACATGCGAAATTTCGTCGATTGGTCCATAATTGCGACATGTATAGCTACTGCAAAATCCGACATTTTTTCAGTATTTGGTCCATTTTAACCCCTAAACATTTGGCGATCATCTCCAAAAGCAATAGGGTTCTATTCTGGTCCAAGCCCCACCTACATTCTAAATTTCGTGAAGATCGGGCCATAATTGCGACCTGTAGAGTGATTATAAATTAACATGGACAGACGGACAGACGGACGGACGGACATACATAGCTAGATCGACTCAGCTCGGCGAGCTAGGAAGATCCATATATACTTTTCTATTTGGGAAACCAATATTTCGAGGTGTTACATAATTTTTGGCCCAATCAAACTTATAATACCCCCAACACATAGTGTTGTAGGGTATAAAAACCCCATAACAAGGACCTTAGTACCTTTTTGTAAGAATTTAAAAAACTTCAGCATTACCTGTACGTAAAATTCCGGAATGTTCAGAATTTCTTCGTCAGACAAAACTGCATGTCAAATATCATATCAGTATATTTAGTTATTTATAGTGCGGATTTTAAAAACCACTCCTTCGTCTCATTTTTCGCACTAATAGTGACCCTCATGCTAAATTTACCATTTCTAGCTCCTATTAGTCGCTCAATAACAATATTGTTGAATTTTGTAACCTTTAGTACCTTCCAATACCCTTAAGTGCAAAATGTTGTAGTTGTAGCACATACCGTCCACTCAATAACAATGCTGTATCATTTTGTACCTTCTAGTACAATATATTCCCCACATGCACGAAATTGTGGAAATGCACTCTTGGTCTCAAAGTGTGATAACCATAAAATATTTGAAGCTTGTAGTTTTTGCCGGTAGCTTATAACAAGTACCGAACTATTTTGTATTTACCACCTGCCATGCACGTCCAAAATAAGAAATGCTGCTTAATCTCACCCCTCCATATAAAAAAGGCCAACAATATTGTTGATTTTACCGGCCGTTCCTTTACAGTATTAGACCATTTTTTATCACCTGGTAATTTTAATACCCTTTAAGTACGATTTACGAAATATTTATTTATCTCCCCCAAAAGTGCTCTCACAAACAATTTTAAAGTTATAGTTTCTACAAACATTTCAACGCCATACAATTTTGCATATTTTAGTAGTTTTTGCATCCCTTTCGTACGAATTTCCGAAAATCCTGTCTTAAGACAAATTTAAAAATTCTATCTGTAGTCGTTATGTCTGGGCGTTGAGAAAACGTTTGTACCTTTTAGTACTAACAGTTTTCTTTACATAAGACGTCGGGAGACGGTCTTCCATAGATAAAAGCGACTTTCTCTAAACCTAAAGTCTATAGGGTACACCCATTGTCATTGCCTTCCCTTTAATATCCCCATACCAATCAACAAAAAAAACGCACCATTCCTTCTAAAGCTTCCACACAATTGGAAATTCACAAAAAAATAATAAAATATTAACCTCTAGTTGATGCAATTAAGAGAAAACGCCTGCACCTGAGTTCCGCATTTGACAAATGAGGAAAACGTAGACATAGTCTCAACAACTGCAGTAGAGAGACAGTTGCGAGACACAACAAAAAGAAAAGGAAAACACAAATGAACAGCAGCAACAACTAACGAAGTCTTCTCAACCAAAAGGTGTACAATAAAGGCGGTACTTTATGACCAGACAACGTCTTATGTTCTCTGCAGCATGAAATGTAAGTTTATGTCCGCATTCAACCGGTGCTATGTATGTTTTTTGCCATGCACCAGTATTATGCCTCTTTTGTAGCACTGGCAGAGACATTGTATGTATTGGTGTGTGTTTGTAAAAACTGCACAGAAATGAAGAAAAAAATTCTCCTCTCAAGTCGTAAAATCACAAAACAGTGACAGCAGAATTTCATTTCGACTGCCGTGAACGCTGACTACCGTGACAGGTCTATTGTGTCGTTTTGATAATTTTATGGGCTTTTTGAGCTGAACCAACAAATGTGTCTTGGTATAAAATTGAAGTACTCGGCCGCATATTTTGGGAAGTAATTGGAATGCGTTATTTGTTTAAGAGTTATGGAATAAATGGTTGTGGAAGGAAATTTTCTGCAGTTTAAATTAAGATGGCAAGATGTATTCTAAAACATTTTTAAAAATCTAAAAATAGTCAGTTTGTTTGATGACCAAAAGATTTGGCTTGTGTTATTTAAACACTACAAAATGCGGAAAACATATTTTTAAATCAAAGTACAGGATTTATTAACAATAAAACATTAAAATTAAAAAAAAAAAAAAAAAATATATATATATATATATATATATATATATATATATATATATATATATATGAAAGTCTTAGATTTAGAAAAAAAAAAAGAAAAAAAAAACGAATTTTAAAAGAATTAACATAGGTTTAATGGAAGATCATGATAAAACAAGTTAAAAAGCAGTAAGTTCGGCCGGGCCGAGTTTTGAATACCCTCCACCATTTGGAATGAATTTGGAAATTTTCAAAAATTAAAACTTTAAAAAATTCTGTTAAAATTTGAAAAATACCGAATATAGCCGTTATATTAGCGTCTATACGACGTGGGCATACATAGGCATTGTTTGTCATAACCCATTACCATATTCAAATTCCAAACTTAAAATAAACGGTGATTAATGTAGCTACAATCAACAAAATTTCGTATATAGGGAGGTACCGTTATATCGGAGCTGTGCGAAGACCTGGACCAGCATAGACAAATTTCTGTCACAGGCTAAAGCATCCATTACGAACGTCAAATACGAAATCTCAAACAATTTCGGTGGGTATAGTACCTAAACTCGTCAAAATACCGAATATAGGGAGGTACCGTTATATGGGGGCTATATGAAGACGTGGACCTGCACAGACAATTTTCTGTCTCAGGCTATAGTATTCATTTCGAACTTCAAATACCAAATTTGAAACAATTCCGATGAATAATGTCGCTAAAATCGTCAAAATATCGAATATCGGGAGGTACCGTTATATGGGGGATATACGAAGACGTGGGCCTATATGGCCCATTTACGAACTTAACCTGCCAACTTGAAAAATAAACGCGTGTGCAAAATCTTAGCCTTCTATCTCAAATCGTTCGAAAGATTACAACAGACAGAAAGGTCGACGGACGGACAGACAGGCGGACATCGCTAAATCGACTTAGAATTTTACGCTGATCAAGAATATATATACTTTGTTGGGTCTGACATGAGTATTTCGAGGAGTTACAAACGGAATGACAAAGATAATGTATCCTTCATAGTATGGTGGAGGGTATAAAAAATTATTTAAGCAAGTAAGCAAAGGCTATAGTCGTGCGGGCCGACCATGTGATACCCTACAACACTACAATATGTTCGAACTCCCCTTATATCCAAATCCACTTGATTTCGTTTTTGAAATAATGTCAAAGAGCCCCGCTCAGAGGTTACCCTTAGTTTTTTGGCCTGGAGAATTTGGGCAATATTTACGCACTCCGTGGTGTTGTTAAGTATTCAAAACAATTTCACACGAAAGTTGTGGTCCATTTTACAGCTAAATGTAATCCAATGGTCATACAAAATGCTAGACTTCTTCCCTGTCTAAAAATCTCTTCCAATGCGAAATTCCATGTCGATTAGTTTTCAATTGTGGCCTACAGAGCGACTACAAAATTAGAAAAATTAAATTTTTTAGTCCATTTGCACCTTTAAATGTAAATCTTAAGAACAATAGGCTTTAATTCTGACCCTACCCCCATGCAAAATTTCGAGAGGATCAGACGATAATTGCGATATGCATATAATATCCTCAAAATGTAGTATTGGGGGTGTAAAAATTTAGAAAATTTACAATTAAAAATTGTAAGTCAAATTGAAACAAGTAAGCAAAGGCTATAGTCGTGCGGGGCCGACCATGTGATACCCTACAACACTACAATATGTGCGAAGTCCCTTTATATGCAAATCCATTTTGGAAGATTTCGTTTTTGAAGTAATGCCAAAGAACCCTGCCCAGAGGTTACCCTTAGGTTTTTGACCCGGAGAATTTGACCAATTTTTACGCACTACGTAGTATTGTGAAGTATTCAAAACAATTGCACACGAAAGTTGTGGTCCATTTTACAGCTAAATGTAATCCAATGGTCATACAAAATGCTAGACTTCTTCCCTGTCTAAAAATCTCTTCCAATGCGAAATTCCATATCGATTAGTTTTCAATTGTGGCCTATAGAGCGACTACAAAATTAGAAAAATTAAATTTTTTAGTCCATTTGCACCTTTAAATGTAAATCTTAAGAACAATATTCTTTAATTCTGACCCTACCCCCATGCAAAATTTCGAGAGGATCAGACGATAATTGCGATATGCATATAATATCCACAAAACGTAGTATTGGGGGGTGTGAAAATTTACAATTCAAAATTGTAAGTCAAATTGAAAAAATTGCATGCGATAAAAAATATGACAAAAATTGAAAAAAAATGGAACAAAAAATATTCACTTTTTTATTTGTGTATTTTCCCCGATTTTCTTAGATTTTATGCTTTTCTGGCAAGAGACCATTCCGAATTGATGGGAATTGTGAAAATCGGCCCAGCGGTTCTTGATTTATAAGCAGAATAACTAAGATCACTTCTTTTACATAGATATTGTACCTATTTTGCTATATATCCGATTTATTGGCTATTAGCATCACTGTAATTGTCAAAAGTGATCTTTTAATGTATTTGTGATTTGGCTGGGGTTGAAAATATTCGCTGTTTAGTGGAAATTTTCCTATTTTCTTACATAAAAGTTAGGGTCTATTTTACCCGCTAATTATTGGCCGATGGCCCAAATTGGTAGGTTTCTGTCCACTCCTAAACTCTAATTCCATATAAATTTTCGAGTCGATTGGTTCATAATTGTGACCTATAGAGCAACTGCAAAATCAGGAAAATAGGGTTCCATTCTGTCCATAACCCCACCTCCATTTTCAATTTCGTGAGGATCGGTTCATAATTGTGACCTGTAGCTTGATTACAAATTAAATTAATATGGGCAGACGGAAGGACGGACATACATAGCTAGATCGGCTCATCTCGGCGAGATAAGATCCTTATATAATTTCCTATGTGGGAAACCAATATTTCGAGGTGGTACATAATTTTTGGCCCAATCAAACTTATAATACCCATAGTGTTGTAGGGTATAATTAAGAAAATAATAAAAAATCCAATATTTAATATATTGATTTAAATATAAACATTTATTTCAAATAAAAAAAGACGTGATATTTTATTTAATAAGGTAACTTGAATCCAATAAAATATGTTAATAAATATTATAATTAAAATTCGGATTTTTAAATATATATATATATAAAAAAATTCAATAAAAATCCCTATTTTATTGATATATTAATATTATTATTATTTTTTTTTACATCGACCACTTTTTTTAAATACTCTCAATCATTGATATTATGAAAAATCCACGATTTTTTCAGAAAGTCTTTTTTTGGAAAATATATGAAAAACTATTTTTAATAATTATGAAAAATAAAAACCTGGAATGCATTTGAAAACCATGTAAATGAAATATTTAAATTTTTTTTATGGAAATCCTTTTCAAATCTTTGAAAAAGTTCTACACATTCAACGATTTTTGAACATAGAATTCTTGAAAAAATACCTAAAAGTCCATGAATCCTTGACATTGACATGAATCCTTGACATTTTTATACCCTTCACCATCTTACGAAGGACTTTTGGTACTGAAAATGGGCCATGTAGTTCCACGTTTTGGTATAGACCCCATACAATGGCACCTCTCTATTTTCGGTATTTTGGTGATTTAAGCGACATTATTCAGCAGAAATGTTTCACATTTAGTATTTGAAGTTCGTAATGGATACTACAGCCAATGACAGAAATTGTTCATGCAGGTTCACGCCTTCGTAGAGCCCCCTATATAACGGTACCTCCCGATATTCGGCATTTGGATGATTTAGCGACATTATTCACCAGAATTACTTCAAAGATGGCATTTGTAGTTCATAATTACACCATTTGAGAGGTGCCGTTATATGGGGGATACACGAAGACGTGAACCTGGTCTTCTATAACGGCATCTCCCAAATGGTATAATATCCATTATGAACTGGCCGAATTGACTTTTTTAAGACCTTCAAAATTGTCGTAAACTCTACAATTAAATTTCTTGTAAGGAAAATACTTTTTAAATAGGCTTTTTAAAATATTCTACAAACATCCAAAAATTTTCCCATGGGAGATTTCAAATTTTAAATAATTTCTGATGGTATCTTGGAAGCCTAATAAAAAACAATCCGCATTTATTTTCTTTCGGATGTTTTATATTTATAAAAATTCACGATTATCACAGCTCCAGAATATCTCAATTATTTCCTTTGGGATGCTTTCAAAAACATCAACCAATTTATTTTGGCTGCGATAATGGTCCTGAAATTGTCTTAAATATAATTTTTACTTCCCTGGTAGATCTTCTTTATGGAGGACTTTTAATTACTCTTGGGAGGCCATCACTTGAGAGACATTCAACGATATTTTTAACAATAAGAAATACTATAATCGTACTGGGCTTCAGCTTGTGAAACACTACAACTCTATAATATATTGGATTTATTATTGGATTTATCCGATTTAATTTTCAAATAATGCCATTTAGTCCTCATGATACCTTTGGCTTTTGACCGGTGGCATTTGTCGCATATTTACACCCCCATTCGTGCAGATAGGTAGTTGTGGTCCACATTACCCGCTAAATATTATCCGATGGCTAGGCTCATACCCTATTCTAAATTGTAACCTGATGCGAAATTCTGTCTCGATTGGCCTTTAATTGTAACCGGTAGAGCAGCAGCAAAATGAAGAAACTTTACAATTTTTGGTCCTCTTCAACTCCTAACACTTTCCGATCATCTTCAAAATCAATATAGCGCCTTGAAATAATTAAAATGGCTATGAAAAGCTTTTAAAATAGTTCGGAAAAAAATAAGAATTATTTCCCTTGGAAAGTCTTTAAATATCCCTGGGAGGCCCTTAAATATGCCCTTTATAATCCATGATTATTTCTCCGGATAGGCGTTACAAAATATTCTCCTCAAGTTTACGATTATGGTTTTGGAGGACCCTCAAATATATTCATAATTATTCCGGTATATGTCTTTGGTATTGATTTTGAGGGTCTTTTTGATGTAATATCTTCATTTTCACTAACAAACTCCTTCCTGAGGGGAAAAATGTCTAACCGAATATTTGTAGCATACTTCAAGGTCCTGCAGATAATATCTCAACTACTTGGAGAAAACAACAACAAAAACAAATGCCAAAAAGCACCCACATGTCATGCGGCACAACAGCGGCAAAGAAAAAAAAACACAAAAGGACAGGCTAACTTGAAAGGAATCAGACAAACTAAATAATGAACTAAGAGAAAAAAAATCTTCTCAAAGTCCATTTGAGGGTCATACGCATTTCTGCAAAAAAAGGAAGGCTCACAAAAGCATTTTTCATTTCGTTTCCTACAACAACATTTCCCTCCAAAAAAAACCTCCCCATTTTGTCGCAGTAAACTATGGAAGAGAAAAAAAAATAACTTTGGAATCCTTAGAATAGCTTAAAAGATTAGACTAGACTCTACAATATAGTCATGTTCTGTCACACACACTCAGACACACACACACTCTGACACAGATATGTAACTGTTAAAAACAAGTATCTTCAACGCAAAAAAACAAAATAAGGAAAACTTACTTTGAAATGCCGGAAAAACAAGATTTTTTATTAACAGCAAAATCCTAAAAAAAAACGTTCATCTCCGAAATGGAAAAAATTCATCGAAAAATAGGAAAAAGTTTTTCTAGCAACTGCAAAATCAAAATAGCAAAAAAATCCTAAACGAAAAACTTTGTTTCTCTTTGGGTTGCAAATGTTTCGATGCCATTCGTCGTCGCAGGAATCGCCCTCGTCGCCGCCGCCGCCCTAAGTTCATATAACACTTGAAATAAAAGTTCAAGGAAAAAAATTGTAACCATCATTTAAGATTTTTATTTTATTTTTTTCAAATTAAACTTCTTAGTTTGGGCTTTCCCCCTTAAGAAATGTAAGTTTAAGAAAGATATGCAAAAGTTTACTGATAACTATTGAGAAGGTATCCCATGGGAAGAAAATAGGTTAGGTTATAATTATAAATTTTTCTTTTCTTCTGGAAAACCAGTAAGGAAAGTGCTAAAGTCGGGCAGGCCGACTTTATGATACCCTACACCACTTTGCTAATTTAGTAGAGCTCCGCATAACAATTAAAAGTTTTGAATGGAGAATTCAATCATACACGCTATGATTATAATTATTATTTAAAATTCAAAGGACTAAATATGCCGAAGCATTTGTATCTTTTAAATTCGGACTTGTATTGCTCATTTGGTGCAGAATTAATTTGAAATTGGATAAAAATATATATCGGAGCTATATCCAAATCGGAACCGATCTTGATAAAATTTGGCAAAGATATTTCTGAGCTGTATTTGGTATATTTCCCTGAATATCGTTGTTACGGAGTTCATGTTACGGCTGTGGGTAACAAATATGACATATCGGATGAACAGTACATATATGGGAGCTATAGCTATATCTGAACCGATCTTCACCAAATTTGACATACTAGCTTCTAGACTCAATTCGGTCGTAAGTGCCAAATTTCATCCCAATTGGACAAATATTAGACGCTTGGTGCACAATAAAATGTAAATCGGACGAAATTATGTATGGAAGCTATATCCAACTCTAAACCGATCTCGATAAAATTTAGCAAAGGTATTTCCGAGCTGCATTTGATATATTTCCCCAAATATTGTTGTTACAGAGTGCATATTATGGCTGCGTAGGACAAAAATAACAAATCGGATGAACAATATATATGGGAGCTATAGCTATATCTGAACCGATTTCGATCAAATTTGCCATACTTATTTTCCGGGCTCATGTGCAAAATTCCATACAATTCGGGCTAATATTACACGTTTGGTTCACAATAAAAGGCAAATCGGACGAAGATATATATGGGAGCTATATCTAAATTTTTACCGATTATCTCCAATTTCAATAGGGTTCGTCCTTGGGCCAAACAAATAATTTGTGCAAAATTTCATCTGGATAGGGCAATAAATGCGAACTGTACTTTGTTTACAAAAATACATGGACAGACGGACGGACGGGCATGCATAAATCGACTCAGAATGCGATTCTATGCAGATCATCAAAAGGAACTATGGGTCTATCTCGTTTCCTTTTGCCTGTTACAAACAAATGCACAAAGACATAATACCCTCACCACCTTGTGGTGTAGGGTATAAAAAGCTATAACCCCGGCCGGGACGAACTTTAAATACCCTCCACCATTTGGAACGAGTTCAACAATTTTCAAATAAATTAAATCCGTTAAAAATTATTTTAAAATCTTAAAAATACAGAATGTAGCCGTTATATTAAGGTCTATACGAAGGCGTGGACCCGCATAGGCAACTTTTGTCATACGCCATAAAATTATTTAAATTAAATGACTAAAATCATCAAAGCATCGAATATCGGGAGGTATCGATATTTAGAGGCTATACAAAGACGCGGACCTTCATAGACAATTTTCTGTCATAGGCTGAAATATCCATTGCGAACTTCAAATATCAAATTTAAAACAGTTCCCGTAAATAATCTCGCTAAAATCATCAAAATACCGAATATAGGGAGGTTATACAAAGCCGAGGACCTGCACAGACAATTTTCTGTCGTAGGCTGAAGTATTCATTGCGAACTTCAAGTACCAAATATGAAACAATTCCGGTAAATAATGTCGCTAAAATCATCAGAATACCGAATATAGGGAGGTATTGTTATATGGGGGCTATACGAAGACGGAGAATTTGCACAGGCAATTTTCTGTCTTGGGCTGTAGATGCATTGCGAAATTCAAATACCAAATTTTAAACAATTTCGGTGAAAAATGTCGTCAAAATCATTAAAATACCAAATACCGGGAGGTACCGTTATATGGGGGCTATATGAAGATGTGGACCTGCATAGACAATTTTCTGTCATAGGCTGTAGTACTCATTGCGAACTTCAAATACCAAATTTGAAATAATTGCGGTGAAAAATGACGCTAAAATCATCAAAATACCAAATATCTGGAGGTACCCTTATATGGGGGTTATACGAAAACGCGGACCAGCATAGACAATTTTCTGTCTTAGGCTGTAGTATCCTTTGCGAACTTTAAATACCAAATTTGAAATAATTGCGGTGAAAAATGACGCTAAAATCATCAAAATACCAAATATCTGGAGGTACCCTTATATGGGGGTTATACGAAAACGCGGACCTGCATAGACAATTTTTTGTCTTAGGCTGTAGTATCCTTTGCGAACTTCAAATGCTTAATTTTAAACAATTCGGGTGAATAATATCGTTTAAATCATCAAAGTACCGAAGGGCGGGAGAAATAATTGCGGTGAAAATTGCCGCTTAAATCATCAAAATACCAAATATCTGGAGGTACCCTTATATGGGGGCTATACGAAGGCGTGGGCCTGCATATACAATTTTCTGTCTTAGGCTGTAGAATCCTTTACGAACTTCAAATACTTAATTTTAAACAATTCCGGTGAATAATTTCAATTTTCAATATCAACCTACTTCATTTCGTTCGGAAGCTAAAGCGATTTCCATAGACGGATAGACGAACGGAGATCGCTAATTCGACATAGAATTCTACTGCTGATCAAGAACATGCATATAATTTGTGAGGTCTGCAAAGCATATTTCGAGGTGTTACAAACGGAATGACTCCATACTATGGTGGAGGGTATAACATTTATATATCGGATCCGAGTTTCACCAAAAGAAAACGTACGTCCCGAAATTCACTCCATGTGGGCTGATATTAGCCATTATTTGCCCAATAAACATGAAATCGGAGGGAGGATACATATGGGAGCTGAATGCAAATCTTAAAGTTATTTCCGAGCTCCATAAGATACTAGATTCCGTACGAAATATCATTCCAAATATCATTCCTGTGGAGTACATATTACGAATGTATGTATGGAGCTAAAGCTATATCCGAACTGATTTTCATAAAACTTGAAGTATTTACTTCTAGACTAAATTCGGTCATATGTACTAAACTACAGATCATTTGGACTGATATTGCCAATTTGGTGCACAATTAACCATAAATTCGTTGAAGATGTATGAAGCCCATTTCACATTGAATGGGACCGTAAATAAGCAAAATTGCCGTTTTTACGCCACTGAAAATCCTCAGGAAATTCAAGAAGTGCCTCTTCATGACGAAAAAGTCACAGTTTGGTGCGGCGTTAGTGCGAAAACGGTCATTGGGCCGTTTTTCTTCCAAAATGAAAATGGCCATGCTGTTACAGGAGCGTTATCGCGACATGATGACCAATTTTGTGATGCCAATTATTCATCGAAAGCGTATGAGGCAGTTCTGGTTTCAACAAGACGGCGCTCCACCGCACACAAGTCGCATAACAATCGATTTTCTGAAGAATTTGTTTCCGTGCCGTTTGATGTCGAAAAGTGGTGATTTGGACTGGCTACCGCATTCGCCCGATTTGACGCCGCCTGACTTCTTCTTGTGCGGATATTTGAAGTCAAAGGTTTACGTTAACAAGCCAAGGTCCGTAGAAGAGCTCAAGGACAACATTCGTGAAGAAATATCCGCTATTCCGGCCGAAATGTTGGCAAAAACGATGGAAAATGCAGCCAGAGGCGGCCATTTGAGAGATATCATATTCAAAAATTGATGTAAACAAATCTACCTGGAACAAATTAAATGATTAACATTGCCTACCGCCAAATGTTTAGGGTTTTCTTTGATTTAAAAAAAAGCATAGGTCCGTCGAATAAATTCGGTCGGATGTGCCAAAATTCAAGCCATTTGGACTGATATTGGCCATTTGGCAATCGACACTTTGGTATTTTTTAGAGCCAACATTGCTTTCCAAAATACTCCAGACACAATAGTCCAACGGATGTATATCCGGATATTTTTCGTGGCCACTTTGCGCTGGAAATGAAGCGAGGAACCTCAATTTCTAACCATTCTTGGGTGGCGCGTGCTGAGTGCCATGGGTCTGAGTCCTGTTGGAATGTCCAAGGTCTGCAGGCAAAATGTTTGCGTGTCCTAGGATATTTTCGCTATAATATTCGGCATTTATTCCGATGCCACGGTCGATTACTACGAGCGGAGAGCGACCATCGGTTGCTATGGCACTACGGCCCACACTATCACCATGGCCGGTGCTTGAGTTCTGGTAACCAACCGAAGGTGCACATTTTCAGTTGACCTCATTGGCAAGTAAACACGATCATTTTGTTTGTTCACAAACTGCTCAACAACGAATGTTCTCTCATCGGAGAAAAGCAAATTTGGCAGTTCACCAGCTCTTTAGCTCTTTTGAACACATTTTCTTTTTGTTGCGGTGTAAGTTCAGGGGCTTTACCCCGATCATATTTTTCAATATTTACCGAATGGAATATTGCGATATGTTCAACTCACAAGCCATTTTTCGGCCACTGCGACGCGGGTTTCGATCAAGTCGCTTCTTTACTTTTCGAACCATTTCTGCTAATGTTGCTGTTTTTTTCCGTCCACTTCCTTGACGTCGGGCTACGCTACCAGTGTCACGGTAACGAGCGATGGTACGAGATACAAACGATTTATTCACATTTAACTACTGGAGTGCTCTAACTACAGCCACTTGTGGTTTTCCAGCCAAATATAAAGAAATCACACTATCACGCTTGAATTCCATCACGAATAACTCTTTTTTCTGGAAAATTCTCACCAAAATGCTTTTGTACGCTTGTAAACAATATAATGAGCTGTCACTGAGCTCGGAAATACTTTTGCCAAATTTTATCCCCAATTTTTATTTTCAAGTTACTGACATAGATTTCAGTGTTTGAGACTTGACGATGGAAATGCGTCCTATTTTTGTGTGTAAAATACTAAATGGTACCAAATTTGGCATTGGGTAAGGGATGGGGCTGAAATTCCGACATTTGATATTGAGGTCTCTGTTTGTCTCTGTTTCTATAAATGTATGAAAAGTACTAAATTCGGAATTGGATGAGGGAATATATCTGAAATACCTAAATTCGATAGTTGAGGGGATGGAGCTGGAATCCTCAAATTTTATATTGACTTCTCTGCTTGTATCTGAAATAACAAAATTTGATATTTCGATTAGGGATGGTAACTGTGCCTGAGATATGGCGATGAATGGAAATGCGTCCCATTTTTGTACGAAGATTCCTAACTGGTACCAAATTTGATCTTGATTGAAAGGATGGAGATACAATTCTGGAATTTGGTATTTAGATTACTGATGTTATCTGTGTTTGTAGTTTGGAAATGTGTCCTATATTTGTACAAAAAGTACTAAATGGAACGGAATTTAATATTGGCTGGAGGAATGTAGCTGGATTCTTTAAATTTGATATTGAGGTCTTGTTTGCTATTGGGTGAATGGATACGGTAGAAATCCTAAAAATTGCTATTGAGGGCTTTGTTGGTATCTAGGTGTGGAGATATGGAGGTGGTTTTTAAAATGTCTATAATAATTGTACGAATATTACTAAATAGTACAACATTTAGTATTGGGTGAAAGTATAGAAGTGAAATTTGATATAAATTTCAGTGTTGATGTATGTGGTTAAGAGATGGCGGTGGATTTGCGGATGCGTGCTATGATTATTTGAAAAGTACTAAGTGGTACAAAATTGGGCATTGGGTGAAGGAAAGAAGATAAAAATCTGAAATTTGATATTGATGTCTCTGTTGATATCTGGAATTGAGATATGGAGGTGGTTTTGGAAATTTGTTCTACAACTGAATGAAAAGTTCTGAACAGATATGGGATATGCGTTGGATATGCGTGGTATAATTTTACAAAGTGGTACTAAATTTTGACAATGAAGGAATTTGCAGAGCTGAAATCCTAAGGTCATTAAGGTCACTATTGAAATCTGAGATTGAGATCTGGTGGGGGATGGTACCAATTTTGGATGACTGTTGGTGTCTAGGATGTAGGTTGTTTTGGATATGCGTACTAAATGTTACTAAATTTGGTATTGGATATAGGGATTGAGCTGAAATTCGGATATTTGATATTGAGGTTACTGTTGTTTCTTAGGCTTTACATATGGGGACACTGAAATAGTTTTGAACAGAAAAAATTTGTGTGGGTGCTCCTGTACTCCTCGGTAAACTTCAATATGAAAGGTTTTGAAAATTTTCCGATTTATTTTCCGAACAATTAAAAACTTGATTAATATATAAAACCTGTCTGAAAATTTAGTGCGATATATAAAGTTTTGATTAAAAAATTGTGGAAGTCAAAAAAATTTGCATTTTGAGGATTAGAAAGGCCTAACACAAACTGTTGTAACTTATCCAAAATTTTAAGGTGGACTTTTCGCCGGTAAAGTAGGGAGCACTTGCTTAAACAATTTTTATACCCTCAACCATATGCTTAGAAAGGGTATATATCCTTTGGTACGACCAAAATCTGCCTCTCAAAATAACGGTTTTAGACCCTAAGTCTCTTTGGACCAAATTCGTTACAGGACTTTTGGAGTCGATATAGCGATGTCCGTCCCTCAGTCCGTCCGCCACATGTAATGTTTCAGAGTTCCAGACCTATCCATGCAACTTTATTCACCTTTTATAAATGTTTATTCTTTTGGGTACAGATTTAGAAAATCTCTGTACGGTAACCTTCCCCACCACGAGACAATTTACTGCAATCCCATTTAAGCCGATGCAAATATACGTAGTTTCCTCTATTCCATTTTACAACTCGAGTAGCAACATAACTTGAACTTACCTGGGAAATCTACGCATCAACATCTCTGCCTTATTCGCAAGAGTTTTACTGGATTTCATTTCATATTAAGAAGTTTAATTTGATAAACATTTGGAAAAGTAAAACAACCACAAAAAAATGAGAGAAAATTCAATTAAACATTTATCTTCCCATACCCAGACGACGAGAGGGTTTTTTATGTTACAAACATTTTATTTTTTTTTTTAAATGTTCGGTTGGTTTGTTTAACCCTTTTTTGTGTCGTAATTTATAAATTCCGCTTAATTTTGTTTGAGTTATGGACATCATTTAACTGCCGAATGTTCTCATATTAACACTACAATTTCCCTGAATTAAAAATGAGTGGAAACACGAAAAACGGACAATCATTAAGAGCTTTAAAAACAGAGTTCATAACAAAGAAAGGGGGATATCCGTTCAATAATACTCTCAAATTCACATTTCATTAAAAAAGGGGTCCAAATTGACATTGTATCCGCAAAAAGTCCAGATGGCTCAAAACAAAAACTGACACAAAAAGTTTGCTGTAACACAAAACTTCTAAAACAAGCAATAAAATAAATCTCTGTGTAAAGCGACGTAAGAGGAATGGAGATTGTAGGCTGGCCTTGAATGTTCATAAAAAGGGATGTATCAAAAAATTTTAAGAGAGGTTATGGAAGTTTGTTAATTTTTTCGATGAATCGATATGAAAATTTGAGCGAGAAAGGATTTTTTGATAAGGGAGATTTTTATGTCCCACATATTAAAAGGTAAAAAAAAACAATAAGTTCAGTTGTGCCGAGTATTTTACATCCTTCACCATTTGGAAATAAATAAATTGGAAAATATGTCACATGTATCCGTTCGAATATCATTCTTTCATTAATAAACGCCTGCTCCTAGAAATCCTTCAAATAATCGAATTATTGAAGGTTTCCATGCCCATGATGCCCATGTAGTGATATTGACTTATACGAACACTTGCTAAAATGCTAAAATGTAAAGAATCCATGGATAAAATAAGGGAGAGTTGTCAAACCAATAGAACATGGGAAGAACATAACTTTAGGGCCATTATTCACCGGATCTGTTTATAATTTGGTATTTGAATGTGTACTACAGCCATAAAACAGACCCTCCCGATATTCGGTATTTTGATGATTTTAGCCAGATTATTAACAGGAATTGTTCCATATTTGGTCCTTGAAGTTCGTAATGGAAACTTAAGTCTAAGACAGAAAATTATCCATGCAGGTCCACGTCTTCGTATACAGGGTGAAATAAAAAAACTGCAACAAGTCAAACGCCATAATTTTTACATTTTGTTTTCAATGTTATCATCAACTCTTAGAATATGGTAGATTTGTTCGAATTGTCACGAATTATTGCCTTCAAACGGCCAACGAAACCGTCACACGCTGCCCGAATGTTGATCTGCGGTATTTTGGCCCATTCTCGGCGAAACGCTTGCTTCAGGTGATCCACACTTTGGTATTTTTTAGTGCCAACCTTGCTTTCCAAAATAGTCCAGACACAATAGTCCAAGGGATTGGTATCCGGACATTTTGGTGGCCATTGTGCGTTAGAAATAAAAAGAGAAACCTCATTTTGTAATCATTCTTGGGTGGCGCGTGTTGAGTGCGATGGTGGATGTAGTCCCGATGGAATGTCCAAGGCCTGCGGCCAAAATGGTTGCATGCCCAAGGCTTTAATACACCCTCCAGAATATTTTCGAGTTAGCGACCATCGGCTATTATGGCGGCCCACACCATCACGATGGCCGGCGCTTGAGTTCTGGTGGCTAACCGAAGGTGCACATTTTCAGCTGACCTCTGTGGCAAGTAAACATGATAATTTTGTTTTACAAACAGTTGGAGAGGACAACGAATGTTTTCTCATCGGAGAAAACCTAATGCGGCATCTTACCACTTTCGGCCATGCGAATAACTCTTTAGCTCTTTTCAGTCTATTTTCTTTCTGTTGCGGTGTAAGTTCTTGCACTTTTAGGGATTTCAATGGCTTTACCCCGAGCTCATTTTTCATTATTTGCCGAATGGAATATTGCGATATGTTCAGCTCACGAGCCATTTTTCGCCCACTGCGACACGGGTTTCGATCAAGTCGCTTCTTTACTGTTCGAAACATTTCTGCTGTTGTTGCTGTTGTCTTCCGTCTACTTCCTTGACGTGGGGCTACGCTACCAGTATTACGGTAAGGAGCGGTGGTACGAAACACAAAAGATTTATTCACATTTGAATGTGGCTTAGAAACGACAGCAGTCTGAAGTTGGCTGCAGTGTTTTCATCTCAAACTGTATTTTTGAACAGCATTTAGTTCTATGTTGATTTAACAATGACCCTCTGTCTGTCCTTCTGTAGAAATCACTCCAGCTTTCGAACGAATTCAAGTAGGTTGATAAATTTGTCTGTACAGGTCCACGTCTGCGTATAGCCCCCATATAACGGTACCTCTCGATATTCGGTATTTTGAGATTTTAGCGACATTGTTTACCGAAATTATTTCAAATTTGGTATTTCAAAATCGTAGTGTATACTACAGCCCATGACAGAAAATTTTTTGTGCAGGTCCACGTTTAGTTATAGCCCCCATATCTCGGTATCTCCCGATATTCGGTATTTTGATGATTTTAGCGACCGCGTCTCTTAATGGGAACATCAGTCCATGACAAAAAAATGTCTATGCAGGTCCAGGTCTTCGTATAGTCCCTACCTTTATCCCTATACCTCTCTTTATTCGGTGTGTTGATGATATTATGGACACTATTCTCTGGAATTGTTCTAAATGTCGTATTTGAAATTCAGAATCGGTACTACAGCCTAGGACGAAAAATTACTTATTCAGTTTCACGTCTTCGTATAGTTCCCATACAACTGTATTCATTTAAGCGGTATTTTTTGAAGGATTTATTTTTAAATTTTCAAATCTTTTCCCTCTATGGGGTGGGTTCTGAAGCAATGGGCCAATATTGTCCATTTCATATCGGACTTAAATAAATACGTTATAAATATTGGGACGTCCCAGGTTTGGTCAATATTGGTAACTTCATCACAAAATTCCTGTTCATCCCACGTTTATGGTTAGGGGGAATATTAAGATATAGCAAGTTGTAAAGAATCTCCGACTTGTATCGCAATTTATAACAATATATTGTATTGGAAATTGTGACCCTTGAGAGTGAGGAACCAGAAGGTGTTCGCAGTTATATATCACTTCATAGCAGATCCTGTGTTAGCTAAAATATTTGTATCTGTGTGTAGTTTGAAGAGAGTTGAATGCTAATTCGGCTTACTTTAAGCGTTTGATTTTTCAAAATCTTGAACCTTGTGAGGGGAGGTACCAAAAGAAATGGTCCCATCTCTACCATCTTTATAAGGGATCTTTTGTTGATGGAAATATTGAGATGTGTCAAATCTGAATGGAATCGGATGTTAATTTCGCATTTAATGAGCTCCGTGAATATTCAAAATGTTGACCCTTTGTGGGGGAGGTACCAGAATGAGAAGATCGATATATCCCATCTTCACAACAGAAAGGAATGTGTGAAATATAAAGAGAACCTGATGGTTATTTTGGATTTTATAAACATTTTGGCTATTCAAAACATTGACCCCTTGTGGGGGAGATACCAGAAGGAATGAATGGTCCGATCTCTACCGCCTTAATTACAGATCTTGTTTTGATAGAGTGGACCGATATTGTCCATTTTCGTGTCTGACCTAGCACTGACGCGAATATTTGGATTTGCAAAGTTGGAGCAAAATTGGATTATCGATTCTCTTTCAATGCAGAAAATATATCTTTTGAAAAATTCGACCTTTTGTGTGGGAGGTTCCAGAACGGCGGGGCCGATATATTCCATCTTAACACTAGACCTTGGGTTAAAGAAATTATTGGATTGTGTGAAATTTGAAGACAATCAGACTCTTACATCACATTTTATAAGAGTTTTAATTATTCAAAATTTTGACCCTTTGTGGGGAAGGTACCAGAAGGAGAGAACCGATATTGTCCATTTTTGCTCCTAACCTAGAACTGACGCTAATATTGGGATTTGCATAGTTGGAGCAAAATCGGATTATTAGTTCTCTTTTTGTGCAGATTTTTTTCTTGAAAATTTCGACATTTGTTGGGGAGGTACCAGAAGTAGTGGACCAATATTGCTCATCTCGGAAATCGATCTAAGTTTGATAAAAATATTACGATGTACCGAGCTTGAGCCAAATCGGGTACTCCCTTCGAGAGTTGTCGTGCGGACCAGCTAGACAGAAAGACGGGCGGACGGAAGGACGGACGGACATCGTTAGATCGACTTCAAATGTTCTGAAACGGATTTGATTCAAAGAGACCTAGGGTTTAAAACCGTTATTTCGACTAGACACGTTATGACCGTATCAAATGACGATGCCATATGGCTGAGGGTATAGAAATAATAATAATAATCCTTTATTATACCCTCAGCCATATGGTTACAGAGGGTATATATCATTTGATACGGCCAAAACGTGCCTAGTCGAAATAACGGTTTTAGACCCTAGATCTCTTTGGACCAAATCCGTTTCAGAATATTTGGAGTCGATCTAGCGATGTCCGTCCGTCAGTATGTCTGGCTGGCTGGTGCGCACGATAACTCTCGAAGGGAGTATCCGATTTGGTACAAACTTGGTACATCGTAATATTTTTGTCAAACTTAGATCGAGTTTTGAGATGGGCAATATCGGCCCACTCCTTCTGGTACCTCCCCCACAAAAGTTCGAAATTTTCAAAAAATTTATTTTTTGCACAGAAAGAGAAACGGTAATCCGATTTTGCTCCAATTTTGCAATTCTTAATATTTGCGTCAGTGCTACGTCAAGTGTGAAAATGGTGATCGAAATTTGAAAAAAAAAAATATTTTTTTGCACAGAAAGAGAAACGATAATCCGATTTTGTTCAAACTTTGCAAATCTTAATATTTGCGTCAGTATCGGTCCACTCCATCAAGTACATCCTCCACAAAAGGTCGAAATTTTAAATATCCATCAAGCTCTTAAAACACTAAATTAACATCCGATTCCATTCAGACTTAGCACGTCCCAATATTTTTATAAAC
The DNA here is from genome assembly GCF_030504385.1 of Musca domestica. Taxonomy (NCBI): domain Eukaryota; kingdom Metazoa; phylum Arthropoda; class Insecta; order Diptera; family Muscidae; genus Musca; species Musca domestica. The sequence continues at coordinate 74,197 of NW_026712299.1, read as the reverse complement.
GCAAGATCTTTCATAAACATGGTAGAGATCGGACCATTCGTTCTGGTACCTCCTACACAAAGGATGTTTTGAATAATCAAAACGAGGAAAGAATCCGAAATAAACATACAGTTCTCTTCATATTACACACGTCCCATTATTTCTACTAACTCAAGATCTGGTGTGAAGATGGGATATATCGATCCACTCCTTCTGGTACCTCCCCCACAAAGGATCAACATTTTGAGTATCCATGAAGCTCATAAAACGCAAAATTAATATCCGATTCTATTCAAACTTAGAGCTTCTCAATATTTTCATCAACAAAAGATCTGCCAACTTATAATTGTCATTACTTGCGAAACAAGTCGGTGATTCTTAACAACTTGCTATATCTAAATATTTCTTTTAACCAGTATTCTGATATGAATATGTAATTTGTCAGAATTTATGATTTCCCATAAAATTGGATACGAATGTTCAATTTCCTTCAATACCAATATATAATATAATGGACATACCAATATATTTCATCTGTATTAGATGAAGTATGAAAATGGAATACTTCAAATGTCCACCTATCTCATATAAAGTACAAGAAGTAGCCGATATAGTCCAAATCTGTCACGTTCGTAACTCAAGGCTGGGGGTATACATCTGTCGGCAAAACCGACTGATACTTTTTAATTTGTTTGTTTCTCAGTAGATTTATCTAAGTGGCCAGTGAACGTCCATAGTACTTAGCTTTACAAAATCCCTCAGAGCTCAGCATCAGCAAATTCGACAGTAACACTAGTTTCAACATGTAGATATCGAGACTTACCTGTACCAGTTTATAATCGTAAAATCTTATTCCAAAATGGAACTTAAATCCTTTACAGAATTTAATCTACAGCTTTAACTAAATCAAAAAGATATACGTATTAAATCAATGACTTAATTAAACTTTATAATTATAAATATACATCAGCCACACCATGACCTGATACTCACAACATCGAACACAATTTATATCATTCTCCCCCCTTCTTCTTTCTATATCTTTTCTATCTTGGTCATTGTGTTTGCAGATTACCAATTTTCTATATTTGAAAAATGGAGAGGAAAACAAAACAACACAACAACAGAACTGAACTTACACCAACCAAACTTAACGGATGATTAATAATGTTGGTTGCTGTTGTTGTAAATTTCAGCTGTTGTTAGCCTTGTCCGTGTCCATGCTTGTGGTTGTTACGCCTTCTGGAACTATTCAAGCCGTAACAGAAATAAATTTAATAACGTCGAGTGGTGGGCGATGTGTTTTTTTGTTTTTGTTTTTTTGAGAGTGGAAAAACCACAATTGTGTGGCGAGGGTGAGATTCGTTGTTGATTCACTTCATTTTATAAGTTTCTTGTGTTTTGTTTTCTCTTCCATTTTTAAAATAGATAAATAGAACAAAATAAATATTATCGATAATTTTAAAATTCGAGGTAAGAGTACTGGTGGCGTATGACTAATGTAAGTCATTTGTATCACTACTCATACGTCCGATAGGACGTCATTTATGAAATTGAAGTTGATTGTGTCAGGCTTTTGAAAAACAATCGAAAAGAACTAAACTCGTGGGTTCTCGAGGCACTTAAGAGTTTCTAAATCGAGACTTGCTAAGAATATTCCTTAAATTTAAATATATTTATATGGTCAACTTATTCATGGCATATCAAATATATAATTGAATTTCAAGGCATCTCAAATATATAATTGACTATTTCGTAATAATGTTTTATAAGGGATTTAGGGTTATTTACTGAAATTGTGAAGACAAACATCCTCCATCATCCTCTTTAGTACACCCAGTCCTATGTATAAAAGAATAGTGAAACAACTCACTGATTGAGAACCTACACCCAGGCTAAATGGCTGAAGATAGAATCTTAAAATTTTGTTCGAAATCCAGTTTTGGTGTGTAGACGTGTTATATATCTATGATTTTAGAAATTCGTACTAAAAGGGTATGAAAAGTACTAAAATGTACTAAAGAATTGAATTTTTTAAATCTGGACTTAGAGTCACTGATGAAGTAATTTTGAGCTCTTTTTTACATTTTCTAGAAAACTGCAACAAATTCAAACGCCATAATTTTCAATTTTTTTTAAATTTTATTGAGTGAAAGCAAAAAATGTCGGAAATAGCATCAAATTTTAGAATACGTTTAGATTTTTTGCGAATTCGTCACCTTTGACTCGAATTATAACCTTCAAACGGCCAATGAAACCATTACACCCTGCCCGAATGGTGCTCTGCGGAATTTTGGTCCATTCCCGGCGAAGCGCTTGTTTGAGGTATTTTTTAGTTGCCATTGTGCGCTGTAAATAAAGCGAAGAACCTCATTCTCTGACCATTCTTAAGTGGGGCGTGCTGAGTGCGATGGTGCTGAATCCTGTTAGAATGTCCAAGGTCTGCGGTAATAATGTTTGCGTGCGTAAGGTTTTAATACACCCTCCAAAATATTTTCGCGATAATATTCGGCATTTATTCTGATTTATTAATACGAGCAGAGAGCGACCATCGGCTGTTATGGCGACCCACACCATCACCATGGCCAACGCTTGAGTTCTGGAGGCACATTTTCAGCTGACCTCTTTGGCTAGTAAACTTTTAGCTCTTTTGAGTTGCGATGTATGTTCTTGAACTTTTTGGAATTTAAGTGGCTTTACCCTGAGCTCATTTCTCAATATTTACCGAATGGAATATTGTGATATGTTCAGCTCACTAGCCTTTTTTTCAGCTACTGCGACGGGAGTTCCTATCAAGTTGCTTCTTTACTTTTCGAACCATTTGTGCTAATGTTGCTGTTTTCTTCCGTCCACTTCCTTGACGTCGAGCTACGCTACCAGTATCAAGGTAACGAGTGATGGTAAGAGACACAAAACTATTTATACACATTTAAATGCTGGAGTGCTCTAACGATATTCACTTGCGGTTTTCCAGCCAAATAGAAAGAAATCACACAATCACGCTTGAATTCCATCACGAATGACTTTTTTTCTGGGAAATTATCACCAAAATGCGTTTGTACGTTTGTGAACAATACAATGAGCTATGACTGGAATAATTTTAGCAGCTGTCGGACGAGTGGCAGTGACGTTGGTTGCAGTTTTTTCATCTCACCCTGTACATATTTAGTATTGGCTGAAGGGCATATTCTAGCAGAGCCAGCTTAAGTACTTATTAAGGTATCTCGCAGACGTAGCCTAGCATATCCTTGATGATCCTGCTTGAGTACTTATTAAGGCCATTCAATAACCCTGCATACTTATTGAGACCTTGAGTACTTATTGCAGCCACTCGCTAGTTGAGTGCTTATTAAGATCTTTAGATGTCCTTGTAAAGCCTATCTATTGCTATCCTTGCAAACTTAGTTTGAATTTTTATTAAGAGCTCTGGGTATCCATGTATGTCTTTTTTGAATACTTTGTTGTTGCAAAATGGTCAGGCTTTATCCCTTTATTGTTGTTTTTATAAAACAATGCTTTTTTATTAGTGGAGAACGATGGTAATGTTTACCAGGGGGTAAGGCAGGGAATACCTAGGTTTCGGAAAGAGCCACCAATCCTCATCAGTTCCCTTGTTTTTGTCTGGGATATTCTCCCCAGAAGTTATTTTAAAAATAACTTCTATGACAAAAAACATTTTTTACCCAAGTGAAAAGATCGTAAGCTCAATAGAAGAGGAACCAAAGAATTAAATAAAACTAAAATTCTTTTGGAAAGTCTTCTAAATCTTACAACCGCACCTATAAACATTTACATCTTTCTCCTCTTGTTATGCTTTCGTTCAACCTGAACGAAGTAGCATAACCATGTAAGTTGGTTTTGTCTGTTACAACAAAAACCCCTTCGTCGACCGTGCCTTGTCTATTAATAAAACAGTGTTGGCTTGTTTGTTCGGGATACCGTAGTATTTTGTTGTTGCAAAATGGTCAGGCTTTATCCCTTTATTGTTGTTTTTATAATACATATAAAGGTCTCTTCTATTCTATAGATCCTATGTGATTATTTTTTAAGGCCTCTAGCAGACGTAGCCTTTTGTATCTTTATAAAATTTCTTGAGTATTTATTAAGGTTTCACGAAGCTGTAGTTTCGCATATCCTTATAGATCACGGATTGCAGTAATTCGGTTCGGATCATCAGTAGATGTAGCCTTGCACTCCCACATAGTTCCTGCTTGAATACTTATCAAGATCTATTGCATTAAATCCATCCGGTAACTTCAAGTAAACCATTCCAAGTCCTAAGGATCAATACCTGCTTCGTTATCTCGAGTATTTGCCCAGGCCATGAGTCAAAGAACAATCGCTAACTCCGGACGGATAACTGGTAGGATAAGTTGAACTTAGCATAGTATTAGACCCTTAAAAGTTCATTCTGCTACTGTCAAATTAAAACAAATGTCTTTCTTCATCTTCCCTTGGACTAAAGTTGCCTACAAAAACTTTGCATTAAATAGAAGTTTTCCTCCTTCCCCTTAAACTCTTGAAAAAAAAAACATCAAATATGTTTGTTCAGGTCAACCTTGTAATTATGCTACGAGGAAAAAAACCAAGCGAAATTTATTCACCTGACCTTATTCCATTTCGCATACCAAAGAAAGTAAAAGCTTCATATTTCTAACGTGGTCACACATACACATATATGTTATTTTAATTCAAATTCTACACCTTGCTGACCATGTGATGCAGCATGGACCAATGTGGATGTCCACTGTATAAATTTGTGAAAATATTCAACTGATTTGCAAGTCATTTTTCTGCTTTACTTTAATCTGCCAACTGCAGTCGGAGGTGGTCATTAACATTTGCATATGTTTTTTCGGTGTCACACTGATGATGAAATAGGTGAAAGTTTACTTTATGCATTTGAATGGTGACATCTTTAAAATTTGTTCGCTTTAAGCCCCACAATTCTTAACCAAAAGTTAGAAAATAAACTAGAAAAAAATATTACATTTTTAGAATGACCCTCGCTCAAAATTTCAAGATTCTTGGTTCAAACGTTTTGTGTGGAAGTTGATTCTCGGTTAGTAAATTATTTCACTACTCTTTTATATTTATAGATTGGTCCTTAAAAAATCCAAGTTTATTGGTCTGATGGTCCTTGATTTTTTTTTTTAAATCTACGTTTGTATCTAAAGGTCTTTGAATAAATATTCTTTACAAATCCACGTTTATTAATCTTCCTTCCGTCCTTAAAAAGTATTATATAAAAATTCACGTTTATTTTGTCCTTACAAAACATACTCTTTAAAAAATCCACATTTATTTTGTCCTTAGAAAACACATTCTTTGAAAAATCCACATTTATTTTGTCCTTTAAAATAATATTCTTTTTTTGTCCTTTAAAAAATATTCTTTAAAAAATCAAAGTCCTTGAAAATATATTCTTTAAAAATCCACGTTTTATGATACAAATGTCCATAAAAATATTCTTTAAAAATCCACGTTTTATGATACAAATGTCCATAAAAATATTCTTTAAAAATCCACGTTTTATGATACAAATGTCCATAAAATATTACCACGTTTATGATACAAATGTCCATAAAAATATTCTTTAAAAATCCACGTTTTATGATACAAATGTCCATAAAAATATTCTTTAAAAATCCACGTTTTATGATACAAATGTCCATAAAAATATTCTTTAAAAATCCACGTTTATTGATCTACAGGACCTTGCAAACATATTCTTTAAAAATCATGTTTATTGTTCAAACAGTCCTTAAAAAATATGTTTAAAAAATCCACGTTTATTGATCCTTGAAAAAGTATTCTTTATAAAGTCACGTTTATTGGACCTTGAAAAAATATTCTTTAAAAATTTATGTTTATTAATCTAAAGGTCCTTGAAAAAATATTCTTAAAAAATCCTCGTTTATTGGAGATTCTTGAAAAAATATTCTTTAAAAATTTATGTTTATTAATCTAAAGGTCCTTGAAAAAAATATTCTTAAAAAATCCTCGTTTATTGGAGGTTCTTGAAAAAAAAATTATTTAAAAATCCTCCTTTATTGGAGGTTCTTGAAAAAATATTCTTAAAAAATCCTCGTTTATTGGAGGTTCTTGAAAAAAAAAATATTTAAAAATCCACGTGTATTTAAGTTAAGGTCCTTGAAAAAATATTATTTAAAAATCCACGTTTATTTAAGTTAAGGTCCTTGAAAAAATATTCTTTAAAAATCCACGTTTATTTAACTTAAGGTCCTTGAAAAAATATTCTTTAAAAATCCACGTTTATTTAAGTTAAGGTCCTTGAAAAAATATTCTTTAAAAATCCACGTTTATTAGTTTGGAGGTCCTTGAAAAAATATTCTTTAAAAATCCACGTTTATTAGTTTGGAGGTCCTTGAAAAAATATTCTTTAAAAATCCACGTTTATTAGTTTGGAGGTCCTTGAAAAAATATTCTTTAAAAATCCACGTTTATTAGTTTGGAGGTCCTTGAAAAAATATTCTTTAAAAATCCACGTTTATTAGTTTGGAGGTCCTTGAAAAAATATTCTTTAAAAATCCACGTTTATTAGTTTGGAGGTCCTTGAAAAAATATTCTTAAAAATCCTAGTTTATTGGAGGTTCTTGAAAAAATATTCTTTAAAAATCCACGTTTATTGGTCTATGGGTCCTTGAAAAAATATTCTTTAAAAATCCACGTTTATTGGTCTATGGGTCCTTGAAAAAATATTATTTAAAAATCTACGTTTTTTGGTTTGGAGGTCCTTGAAAAAATATTCTTAAAAAATCCTAGTTTATTGGAGGTTCTTGAAAAAATATTCTTTAAAAATCCACGCTTATTGGTCTTTTCGTCCTTGAAAAAATATTCTTAAAAAATCCTCGTTTATTGGAGGTCCCTGAAAAAATATTCTTAAAAAATCCTCGTTTATTGGAGGTCCTTGAAAAAATATTCTTTAAAAATCCACGTTTATTGGAGGTCCTTGAAAAAAATATTCTTTCAAAATCCACGTTTATTGGAGGTCCTTGAAAAAATATTCTTTCAAAATCCACGTTTATTGGACCTTTATTTGGTCCTTCGAAAAATTATTTTTTTTAAAATTCACGTTTCTTTGGTCCTTTGAAAAATTATACTTTAAAAAATCAACCTTTATTTGGTCCTTCGAAAAATTATTTTTTTAAAAACTTACGTTTCTTTGGACCTTTGAAAAAATATTTTTTTTTAAAATCCATGTTTAGTTTGTCATTTCAAAAGATACTCTTTAAAAAATCCACGTTTAGTTTGGTCCTTCGAAAAAATATTCTTAAAAAATCCACGTTTATTAATCTGAAGGACTTTGAAAAAACATTTTTTTTAAAAATCCACGTTCATTAAAAATCCTCAATTTATTAATCTGAAGGTCCCTGAAAAAATTCTTTAAAAATCCACTTTTATTAATCTGAAGGCCATTGAATAAATATTCTTTAAAAATCCACGTTTATTGGTTTGGAGGTCCTTGAATAAATATACTTTAAAAATCTACGTTTATTAATCTGAAGGTCCGTGAAATAATATTCTCTAAAAATCCACGTTTATTTATTAATTGTCTGTTCTCTGGAAAAAAATTATTAAAAATTTACATTTTTCGATCCATTAAAGAAGTGTTTTTTGAAAATTCCAAGTTGGTCTTTCGAAAAATTCTATATTTTCGGTTTCTTGGTCCTTTAAAAAATATATATTTTTTTAAATATTTAACAACCCATTTCCATTGTTTCAACTACATTTAGTTCAGATAATAAATGATCCAATGCCATTGGAATAGGGCCATGTGTCATTTAACCCTTGTCAACCACAACGCCAACCAATGGCATTGGGTTGCATATTTTGTACACAACATGTGTGTGTGGGGGGTGTAGGTGTGCGTGTGGCAAAAGGAAACAACATTTTAATTAGTATGAAACCTAAAACGAAACTTTGTACATTCTCAGACGCATCAGTGAACACCTAACCACACGCTTCCACACACACACACACCCACCCACATTGCTGTTGTTATTGTGTCTTCCGAAAAAAGAGGACACAGTTCATAAATCATAAGCAAAGCAAAACAAAAAGACTGATTACCTCTACAGTACATTAAACATTTGTATAAATGAGGAAACTCTTGAGCAAACATACAGACTCACATACATGTAAAAGCAACAACAACAATGGCAGCAAACCAATGACAAATATGAATGACAATGGCCGGGGAGATGAACACAGAAAACAGTCAGCCAGCCAGCCAGCCAGCCAGCCAGCCATAACATTCACATTACACAAATATTCCAAAACCTCATGGATGGCAGAGCACTCACACATGCCTGCGAAATACTCGTAGATACATATTTAAAATACTCTGTACCGAAAGTGACAAATGTACATATGTAGGAGTCAAATGTTTCACTCATCCAAAAATGCTGCCACAATAATACAGTTCTACATCCACGCAAATATAACCCCTTTTCACGTAAATGTATTTGTGTGTGTTTGCATGTGAGTATATTTTGTATAATGTCACTCAGTAAACAAGTAAACAGAACAGAAACAACAACAATAACATCATGCCACACAATTCACACTGTCCCACAATGACACGCATAACGCCTGGCTGGTATTTCCTAGAGGGAGGTCCAATTTAGTATTCGATGGCCCTCAAACCTCACCTCAGAATGGGGTAACTTGAAGAGTGGCGATCACAAGAACACAAAACTGAATGACTGAATATGAGTGGGTGTATTTCATTATGTTAAGTGTTGTTGTCACTATAAAAATACAACAACAACTACAACAAATACAGGCAACACAAAACTCATACATTTCGAGAAATATGTTATTAAAATGTGGAATTTTTAAGGATTTGAAAAAAGGATATTTTTCAAGGACCAATAAACGTAGATTTTTTAAGAATATTTTTAAAGGACCAAAGAAGAGTAGATTTTTTAAGGAACATTATTTCAAATTACAGCGGATTTTTTTAGACATATTTTCCAAAGAATTAAATAAATTTTAATTTTTAAAGAATATTTGTTAATGTCCTTTTAAAGAATATTTTTTAAAGGACCAAATAAACGTGGATTTTTAAGGAATATTTTTTCAAAGGCCAAATAAACGTGGATTTTTAAAGATTATTTTTTCAGGGACCAATAAACGTGGATTTTTAAAGAATATTTTTTCAAAGGACCAAATAAACGTGGATTTTTTAAAGAATATTTTTTTTCGAAGGACCAAATAAACGTGGATTTTTTAAAGAATATTTTTTTTCGAAGGACCAAATAAACGTGGATTTTTTAAAGAATATTTCTTTTCGAAGGACCAAATAAACGTGGATTTTTTAAAGAATATTTTTTTTCGAAGGACCAAATAAACGTGGATTTTTTAAAGAATATTTTTTTTCGAAGGACCAAATAAACGTGGATTTTTTAAAGAATATTTTTTTTCGAAGGACCAAATAAACGTGGATTTTTTAAAGAATATTTTTTTTCGAAGGACCAAATAAATGTGGATTCTTTAAAGAATATTTTTCAAAGAACCAAATAATCGTGGATTTTTTAAAGAGCACTTTTTCAAAGGACCTAATAAACGTGGATTTTTTTAAGAATATTTTGTCAAAGGACCTAATAAACGTGGATTTTGTAAAGAATAATTTTTAAGGACCAAATAAACGTGGATTTTTTAAAGAATATTTTTTAAGGACCAAATAAACATGGATTTTTTAAAGAATATTTTTTCGAAAGACCAAATAAATGTGGATTTTTTACAAAATATTTTTTTAAAGGACCAAATAAACGTGGATTTGTTAAAAATATTTTTTTAAGAACCAAATAAACGTGGATTTCTTAAAGAATATTTTTTTTAAAGCACCAAATAAACGTGGATTTCTTAAAGAATATTTTTAATGAACCTGTCGAAGGATCCTCTCGTAGAAAACCAAAAAAATCACAGAGCAGACAAACCAAAGGATACCAGAAAATAACGCATGACATATATAAATATAATTGCAAAAATATTTGGGTATGTGTAGTTGTTTACTTTTGATTGTATGTGTGGAGGTAGTTAATAAATAATAGTTGACTCTTGTGTGTGAGGTGAGATGTACAAATATGTACTACGAATATTTGAAGAAAGAGAACTACTTCAACAAAAATGTGTCCAAATTTTCCACCAAACTGATAGGAAAGTTGATGATGTGAATGATACAATGACAAGGACAAATATTAATATCCAAATAATAAAGAGTGAGAATGTTTTGTACATTGGAATATGAGTCCACGGAAATATATTTTTTAAAAATTTTAAAAATTTAAAAATCCACGTTTATTGGTCCTTGAAAAAATATTCTTTAAAAATCCACGTTTATTGGTCCTTGAAAAAATATTCTTTAAAAATCCACGTTTATTGGTCCTTGAAAAAATATTCTTTAAAAATCCACGTTTATTGGTCCTTGAAAAAATATTCTTTAAAAATCCACGTTTATTGGTCCTTGAAAAAATATTCTTTAAAAATCCACGTTTATTGGTCCTTGAAAAAATATTCTTTAAAAATCCACGTTTATTGGTCCTTGAAAAATATTCTTTAAAATCCACGTTTATTGATCCTTGAAAAATATTCTTTAAAAATCCACGTTTATTGATCCTTGAAAAAATATTCTTTAAAAATCCACGTTTATTGATCCTTGAAAAATATTCTTTAAAAATCCACGTTTATTGATCCTTGAAAAAATATTCTTTAAAAATCCACGTTTATTGATCCTTGAAAAATATTCTTTAAAATCCACGTTTATTGATCCTTGAAAAAATATTCTTTAAAATCCACGTTTATTGATCCTTGAAAAAATATTCTTTAAAAATCCACGTTTATTGATCCTTGAAAAAATATTCTTTAAAATCCACGTTATTGATCCTTGAAAAATATTCTTTAAAAATCCACGTTTATTGATCCTTGAAAAATATTCTTTAAAAATCCACGTTTATTGATCCTTGAAAAAATATTCTTTAAAAATCCACGTTTATTGATCCTTGAAAAAATATTCTTTAAAAATCCACGTTATTGATCCTTGAAAAAATATTCTTTAAAAATCCACGTTTATTGATCCTTGAAAAAATATTCTTTAAAAATCCACGTTTATTGATCCTTGAAAAAATATTCTTTAAAAATCCACGTTTATTGATCCTTGAAAAAATATTCTTTAAAAAATCCACGTTTATTGATCCTTGAAAAAATATTCTTTAATAAATCCACGTTTATTGATCCTTGAAAAAATATTCTTTAAAAATCCACGTTTATTGATCCTTGAAAAAATATTCTTTAAAAATCCACGTTTATTGATCCTTGAAAAAATATTCTTTAAAAATCCACGTTTATTGATCCTTGAAAAAATATTCTTTAAAAATCCACGTTTATTGATCCTTGAAAAAATATTCTTTAAAAATCCACGTTTATTGATCCTTGAAAAATATTCTTTAAAAATCCACGTTTATTGATCCTTGAAAAAATATTCTTTAAAAATCCACGTTTATTGATCCTTGAAAAAATATTCTTTAAAAATCCACGTTTATTGATCCTTGAAAAAATATTCTTTAAAAATCCACGTTTATTGATCCTTGAAAATATATTCTTTAAAAATCCACGTTTATTGTTCCTAGAAAAAAATATTCTTTAAAAATCCACGTTTATAGGTCCTTGAAAAAATATTCTTTAAAAATCCACGTTTATTGGTCCTAGAATAAAATATTCTTTAAAAAATCCACGTTTATTAAACTCCTGCTCATTTAAAAATTATTCTGCTAAAGTTTCCATTTTCCACATGGGCTTTAATGAAATTCAAATGTCCTTTGTAAATATTTATTCTGACATGCTTAACTGGATTTAATTCACATTGAAAACAGAGTTCATATTTATTTTGTTAATAATGTCATTGTCCTTTTTGGAATACTGAAAACAAAATAAAAAAACAACAACAACCTCAGTTGCTAGTTCGAATGGTTGATTGGAATTGAAATCGAATTTTTAGCTTTGCCATTTAATCGCATAAATCGTAGATGACACGCGATAGTCGTCTGCTTGTTTTCTGTCAAACTAGCCACGCATGAGAAAAAACAACAACCAACGCTCGACAATGAGAACAACAACAGCAACAATAATATTACCAATGAAATTCGTTAGCAGTTTATTTGGATAATTTTCACATGAAGAGAATATGGCCAAAAATAGAAAACCAAATAACGACAACAACATATTTCGATAATAACAAAAACAAGTTTAAATTGAGAGCGGAACAATGAAATGAACTTTACGTTGAAAACAAATAAACAAATGTACAAAAAATATATATATATTTTTCCTACAGAATGGAAAACAAGAATAACATTTTCCAGGAAAATGTGGGCTGGCAGAATTATTTATACCCTAGCTATAGCTACTCTAAAAATTTCGATTTTTTCAAAGGACCTTCCCAATGATATATTAGTGGGAGAATTGTCATAACTTCGAGCCTCTAAGAACATCCAATATATTCCGATTTCATTCTTTAAATCGACAATACCTATTAACTAGCTGTAGCTCCTCCAAAATAATAAAAAGTCATAGATACCGAAAAAAAAAACTTTTGATGATTTTGTTGTGTTTTTCTATCATTTATTTTCTTTTATTTTCACCAACAAAACACGCGATATTCAATATCGACCGAATTGTCAATGTTCTCGTCCTCGATGTTATTTTTTATTTCATTTCACCCCAAATCCCCGAAACGTTTTTTTTTGTTCTTGTTGTTGTCATTTTCGCTTAAAATCGCCAAATATAAATGGCATTCCACATCATCAGACAAGCTACGTGCCAAGCTAACAGGCAACTGTCACAACAAATTAGCTAAACTTAAGCTTTGAGGAAAATTTGTGGTGGCCCTCACGTTTTGCCACTTGTTTCCCTCCTGCGCCAACCTCCCCCACCATTCCAATCAATAAAACAATATCAATAAAAAACAGAGACAGAAACACTAATGGAATGGGAATAGTAACATTTGCCAGAAAAATGCAAATCAGAAAGTTGTCTCAAAGATTTTCCAAAGAGCAGTTTTTTCCTTTTTAAAAGATATTGGACAATTAAATCGGTTGGTTTATTCAACAACAAGGGAGACAGGTGGTTGGGAGAAAAAAAAATAGTTGGAAAATTGCTAATGAAGATGAGGCGGACGCAAACTTAATTTGAAAAACAAGTAAGCAAAGGCTACAGTCGAGCGGAGCCGACCGTTGAATACCCTACGACACTATAATAAACGATACAGTTTATATAGGCGAGATACTCGGAAGAATTCCACAAGATTAACATTTATTATTGGTTTTTGACTGAAACGCATCTATATAAGATACAGACATTTGACTATATTCTTCAACGAAATCAGCCTAACAAAATAGTCAGAAGTGCGTCTTTCCTGCATTTGTGAATTCTCCAAAAAGTCTCTGGAATGGACATTTTCGTATTTTGTCTACAAAAGTTGGCAAACTATTTCACACATTGAATATTTTTGGATGGCCATTAGAAACTGCTTGGCTTTTGCAATGTGCGGTAACCCCCAATCAAATGTGCGTGAGGATCGGGCGATAATCACGACCTGCTGACAATTTTGCAGTTTTTTGGTCCATTTCAACCCCTAAATATATGGCGATCATCTCCAAAAAGAGTAGGCTTATATTCTGACCCTCATCTTATCCCCATGCAAAATTTCGTAAGGATCGGGCCATAAATGCGATCTGTATATGATATCCTGATATCCCAACTACTTAGTTTTGTTAGCTGTAGAAATATTACCAAATGTTTAATTCAAAATGAAAATATGCCAAAAATATGACAAAATTGAAAAAATATGAGAAAATGTTAGAAAATCAATATTTTCATCTTTAGAGAGATATTTTTATGCGATTTTTTTAGACGTTTTTTCTTTCCTGCCAAGAGGTTATTCTGAATTAATGAGAACTGTCGAAATCAGTTCAGCCGTTCTCGACATATAAAAGATTTTTCAAGCATATCTTCTTTGATAGACATATATATCGCACATATTTTGCTATATATCCAATTTGTTGGATGTTAACATCAACGTAAAGATCAGAAGTAACCTTGTCATGGCTTTATGATTTCGCCGGGATTTAAAATATTCGCGGTTTAATGAAAAATTTTGAATTTTATCAACACAAAAGATATGGTCTATTTTACGCGCTAAATATTATCCGATGACCACCCAAATTGGTAGGCTTCTTCCCCTCCCTAAACTCAAGCTACATGCGAAATTCCGCGACGATTGGTCTAAAATTGCAACCTGTATAGCTACTGCAAAATCCGACATTTTTTCAGTATTTGGTCCATTTCAACCCCTAAACAATTGGCGATCATCTCCAAAAGCAATAGGGTTCTATTCTGGTCCAAGCCCCACCTACACTCTAAATTTCGTGAAGATCGGGCCATAATTGCGACCTGTAGAGTGATTACAAATTAACATGGACAGACGGACAGACGGACAGACGGACAGACGGACAGACGGACGGACGGACATACATAGCTAGATCGACTCAGCTCGGCGAGCTAGGAAGATCCATATATACTTTCCTATATGGGAAATCAATATTTCGAGGTGTTACATAAATTCTGGCCCAATCAAACTTATAATACCCCCAACACATAGTGTTGTAGGGTATAATAAATTTTCCAAATGAAAGTCAAAAGGTTAATGGAAAATGTTGGAAAACATTTTTAGACTACCGAAGACAAAACAGAAAACGAAAAGGATGGCCGATTTGAGAGAACCCCGAGGTTAACGAAAAAATTTCATTTTAGTCCCTTATATGAATTGAAGATTTTTTTCAAAAATATTTTTGCTAATGTCCTGGGCGTGAAATTTGGATTTTATTAAAGAATATTTCAGGAATATTGTGGATACCAAATACGGAATTTGTTTGAGGAAATGTTATTCGAACAGAGTTGGCTTGTTTGTTCGGTATACCATAGTATTTTGTTGTTGCAAAATGGTCAGGCTTAATCCCTTTATTGTTGTTTTTCTGAAAACAACGTTTGTTTATTAGTGGAGAAGGGAATACCTAGGTTTCGAAAATGGTCTTCTTTTTCCTAAATGTTAATGCCAATATTCCCCTATTCATGTTTTGTTCCCAACTTGGATCTTGCTAAAGGATATTTTCGTCAATGTCCTAGTTTTAAAAGATTGCTCTGATTAATATTCTACGCGTATCATGGATTCTGTTTAAGGATATTTTTGCAATTACTATAGTATTTGGATTTGTAAAAAATATGTTTTCAAGGGTATACCAAAGGCGTAGATTTTAGCTCCTCGTAAATATTATTTCTATTAATGTCCTGGATATGAAAAATGTATTTCTTCAATGAAGGACCAACGACCTTTAGACCAATAAAAATGGATTTTTGAATGAATATTATTCCATGGGCCTTTAGACCAGTAAACGTGGATTTTTAAAGAATATTTTTTTAAGGACCTTCAGATTAATAAACTTTTTGGAAGGATTTTGGAATGAAATTCATTTGAAGGACTTTTAGATCATTTGAAGGATTTTGGAATGAAATGTATTCCAAGGACCTTTAGACTAATAAACTTGGATTTTGGAATAAAATTCATTTGAAGGACGTTTAGATCAATAAACTTGGATTTTAGAATGAAATTCATTTGAAGGACCTTTAGATCAATAAACTTGGATTTTGGAATGAAATGTATTCCAAGGACCTTTTGACTAATAAACTTGGATTTTGAAAAGAAATTTATTCCAAAAACCTTTAGACCAATAAACGTGGATTTTTTTAAGAATATTTTTTCAAGGACCAATCCAAGTTCATTAGTCTTTTGTCCTTGAACAAATATTCTTTAAAAATCCACGTTAATTTGGTCCTTGAAAAATTATTCTTTAAAAAATCCGCGTTTATTTGGTTCTTGAAAAAATATTCTTCAAAAAATCCACGTTTATTTGGTCCTTGAAAAAATATTCTTTAAAAAATCCGCGTTTATTTGGTTCTTGAAAAAATATTCTTCAAAAAATCCACGTTTATTTGGTCATTGAAAAAATATTCTTTAAAAAATCCACTTTTATTTGGTCCTTGAAAAAATATTCTTTATAATATCAACGTTTATTTGGTCCTTGAAAAAATATTCTTTAAAAAATCAACGTTTATTTGATCCTTGAAAAAATATTCCTTAAAAAATCCACGTTAATTTCGTCCTTGAAAAAACATTCTTTAAAAAATCAACGTTTACTTGGTCCTTGAAAATTTTTTCCTTAAAAATCCACGTTTATTTGGTCCTTGGAAAAATATTCCTTAAAAAATCCACGTTTATTTGGTCCTTGCAAAAATTCTCTTTTGGCTGATATTAGCCCAATAAACCTGAAATCGGATTTAGAATATATATGGAAGCTATATCCAAATCATAGCCGTCCCTTATAAAATTTGGCAAATATAGTTTCGAGCTCTATATGAGATATCTAGTACTAAATATCATTGTTGTGGAGCACATATTTGGAACGAAACATATTTATATGCGAGCCATAGCTATATCTGAACCAATTTTCACAAAATTTGACGTACTAGTTTCTAGACTGAATTGGGTCGGACATTAGGAATTATTTTTTTATGGATCCGAGGCTACAAGTCTGAAAGAGTGCTTGAAAAACATTTTTGAAACATGAACTACAGTTATTAAAACAAGAAAAAATGCTAGTTTTAATACCCCCACCATTTCGAAGAATCTTGAAAACTTTTAAAAAAATCCGTTAAAAAATGTTGCTTAAATTAAAAAAGTTATAAGGGGGTTATACGAAGACGTCGACATCATAAGTAAATACTATATCGTGGATATATTCAGGGGGTAAAATATGCAAAGGAACTCCTCGTGTGTATTTTGAGACAATTTTATTGAAAAATCGTGGCTAAAATCGTGAAAATGCCAAATATTGGGGGTACCAATTTGTCGGAAATATACGATATAATCATCAATCATACCTGCAGACAAAAGTCTGATCTGTGAAAAATTCGTTAATTCGTTTTTACTCTATCGTGATTACAACAGACGGTCGGACGGACAAGGCTAAATCTTCTTAGAATTTTACGCTGATCAAGAATACATAAACTTTGTTAGGTCTTAAGTTATTATTTCGATGGGTTACAAACGGAATGACGAACTTAATACACTCTATATACTATGTATGGTGGAGGGTATACAAATATATAATATTAAAAAAAAAATCCAGGAAAGACCATGTTTTGTTCAGAATCCACGGTTATTGGTCTGAGAGATTCCTTGAAAAATTATTCCAATGTAAGTTTAATAAAATTCAGCTCGAGGTCTTTGTTGTTTTTATACCCTACACCATGTCTTTGTGCATTTGTTTGTAACAGGCAAAAGGAAACGAGATAGACCCATAGTTCCCCTTGATGATCTGCATAGAATCACATTCTGAGTCGATTTATGTATGTCCGACCGTCCATCCGTCTGTCCATGTATTTTTGTGAACAAAGTACAGTTCGCATTTATTAGCCGATCCAGATGAAATTTTGCACAAATCATATGTTTGGCCCAAGGACGAATCCTATTAAAATTGGGGATGATCGGCAAAAATTTAGATATAGCTCCCATATATATCTTCGTCCGATTTGCTTTTTATTGTGCACCAAAGGTGTAATATCAGCCCGAATAGTATGGAATTTTGCACATACAACCAAATTAGGACTGCAAATAAGAATGCCAAATTTCATCGTGAGCGGTTCAGATATAGCTATAGCTCCCATATATATTGTTCATCCGATTCATTATTTTTGCCCTTCGCAGCCGTAATATGCACTCTGTAACAACAATATTTGGGGAAATATATCAAATAGAGCTCAGAAATAAATTTGCTATATTTTATCGAGATCGGTTCAGATTTGGATATACCTCCCATATATAACTTCGTCCGATTTACCTTTTATTGTGCACCAAACTTCTAATATTTCCCCAAATGGGATGAATTGGCACATACGACCGAATTTAGTCTAGAAGGTAGTATGCCAAATTTGGTGAAGATCGGTTCAGATATATAATCATAGCGTGTATGATTGAATTCTCCCATAAAAACTTTTAATTATTAAGTGGAGCTCAACTAAATTAGCAAAGTGGTGTAGGGTATCATAAAATCGGCCCCGCCCGACTTTAGGACGTTCTTTACAGTATTTTTTTTTTATTTTTATACCCTCCACCACATTACGTATTTAGAGTTCGTAATGAGAACTAAAGTATGTGTCTACGCAAGTTCAGGTCTTCGTATAGGCCCCATATATCAGTACCTCCCTATATTCGGTATTTTGACGATTTTAGACACAATACCCACGGAAATTGTTTGAGATGTCATATATGTCTATGCTGGTCCAGGTCTTTGCACAACTCCGATATAACGGTACCTCCCTATATACGATAATTTGATGACTTTAGGTACAATACTCACCGAAATTGTTTGAGATGACGTATTTGAAGTTCGAAATGGATACTACAGCCTAAGACAGAAAATTGTCTGTGGAGGTCCACGTCTTCGTATAGCCCCCATATAACGGTAACTCCCAATATTCGGTATTTTGATGATTTTAGCGTCATTATTTACCAGAATTGTTTCAAATTACGTATTTAGACAGTCTATGACAGAAAATTGTGTATGCAGATCCAGCTCTTCGTATAGGCCCCATATATCAGTACCTCCCT
Source organism: Musca domestica (assembly GCF_030504385.1). Lineage (NCBI taxonomy): Eukaryota > Metazoa > Arthropoda > Insecta > Diptera > Muscidae > Musca > Musca domestica. The sequence goes on along the minus strand of NW_026712299.1, from coordinate 55,470 downwards.
ATATTGGGTAATTTGACGATTTTAGGTACAATACTCACCGAAATAGTTTGAGATGTTGTATTTGAAGTTCGTAATGGATGCTACAGCCTGTGACATAAAATTGTCTATGCTGGTCCAGGTCTTCGCACAACCCCGATATAACGGTACCTCCCTATATACGATATGTTGATGATTTTAGCTACATTATTCAGCGTTTATTTCAAGTTCCGAATTTGAATATGGTTATCGCTTATAACAAACAATGCCTCTGTAGATCCACGTCTTTGGACCATAATATAACGGCTTTATTCGGGATTTTTAAAATTTTAAGAGAATTTTTTAAGGATTTTATTTTTTTGAAAATTTCCATATTCGTTCCAAATGGTGGAGGGTTTTCAAAGTTCGGCCCGGCCGAACTTACAGCTTTTTAACTTGTTTTTTTTTTTTTTTTTTAAGTTTTTCCAAATGTGGGTATAATTTGCAGTTTTTCCAAATGGGGATATTATTTGCACCCTGACTCCGGGAAAGTATTTTGTTCTTGGGGGACAAATCATTTTTATAAAAAGAACAAGAAAGTTAATACTTTAAAAAAAATATTACTCTTCTATTTTTCAACCGATTTTATTTATTTTTCCTGTTTTTCGAAAGCTTGTATTCCCTTTTTTGCAAAAATAATAACAATACTACTGGTTAGTATCAGCTGTGCAGTGAAGAGCACGAAGAAAATGGTTTTCCTGTTTTTTGAGGCATTTTTACACTTAAATCACTGTAACTAAGTATTTTTTTTAACCGATTTCAAGAATTTTGAAAATCCAAGAAACTACGATTTTCTCGATATTTATTGCCATAAAATCAATTTTCGAAGTGACCCAGAAAAACCAAAGGCATATTCGTCATCTGTGGGCTCTCACAATGTAATAAGTCATCAATAAGAACTGAAACTTGTAAAATTTTACATCCACCCTACTTTTTGTGTAGAACGACGAGATAAGTTTTTATTCGGTAAATATCCAATTTCACGTCCATTAAAGAGGTTTTTAAAGAATATATCCACCCGTAGCCTGTCCTATTAAAACTTCATTAATAAACTCAAAACTTTCCCTTCATTCCTTGTAAAAGTCAAATTTCAATTTGCCCCAAATACCTAAATGTTTAGCTGCCAATATTACAATGGGCATCATTACTACGTATGAAATATGTAAATGAAAATTACAATGGTATTTAGTTTACAGAATGTCCTGTTAATAGGCCAAATGAATAGTTTGGCACATAGGACCATAAGCGGAGTTTGCTCGCTTTATGGGGGAACTTGTAATGGATTAAGTTGCTCACAACTTAGGAATATATTTCAGAAATCTTTTGTGTCCCAACACTGGGAGAAAATGTAAATCAAACATTGCTCCCTTAAACTTAGCGGAGCTCCTCCCCTGGCAGCCCAACATGAAATTTGATAGTAATGAAAGAAGGGCGTATACAAACAACAACGACAACCACCCTTTTCCAATATTTCAAATTCATTGACATTTAAATCGAAGGACATAATGTCATCCTAATGAATAAGTGACAGACATGGAGATGATAGCTATTAACTTGCATTTGTTGTGGGCTATTAACACTGCCAAACACACACACACATGCACACTCATACACTCCCTCTCTCTCATTTTACAAAAGTTCACAATGAATGTCGAAAATTGAATTCATTTGAATACATATAAGTTTGGAAAATTTATTGAATATCAACAAAGCAAATATCCTAGCCTGAACTTCCTTTTGTGAAATGAAATTTTCCTTAAATTATCCTGGTATTCATCACAGGAACTGGGTCAATTCACTTCGAACTTACATTCGACTATTGTTTACCTGTGTTAATTATTCGAATGTTTAAGATTTGATTTATATTCAGTTTTAACATTAACAACAACAATCGCAATTGGGACAACAACAAATATAACATAGTATTGTAAATGTTTATATTCTATAGAATGATGTCATTCTTAATTACAAGTCAATGGGTCATAATGATACAATATTTGTTGTGGAAAATGGGGAAGGGATTTTTCGCTCTCTTCGCAGCAATCAGTTGGGTATTTTTTGCATTCTAGTAATTAAAAATATTACATTTGCAATTTTATACCCTCCACCTTGAAAAGGACGGTATATGAACTGTGTCATTCCTTTTGTAACATCCCTGAATACTCGTCGTAGACCCCATGAAGCATATGCAGGGTGAGACAAAAAAAAAAACAGCAACAAAGTCAAACGCTATAATCTATGGAAATCACTCTAGCTTCCGAACGAAATGAAGTAGGTTGATAAAATTTTACTCAAATGTGTATTATGTCTGCAGGACTTTTGGTATTGAAAATAGCCCCCATATAACGGTACCACCCGATATTCGGTATTTTGATGATTTTAGCGACATTACTTACCGGCATTGTTTCAAATTTGGTATTTGAAGTTCATAATTGATACTACATCCTAAGACAAAAAATGAGCCATGTAGGTCCACGTCTTCGTATATCCCCCATATAACGGTACCTTCCGATATTCAGTATTTTGGTGATTTAAGCGACATTATTTACCGGAATTGTGTCAAATTTGGTATTTGAAGTTCGTCATGAATACTACAGCCTATGCCAGTAAATTTATTGGTCAGACGAAAAAAACATTCTTTAAAAATCCACGTTTATTGATCGGATGGTCCTTGAAAAAAAATATTCTTTAAAAATCCACGTATATTGATCAGATGGTCCTTGAAAAAAATATTCTTTAAAAATCCACGTATATTGATCAGATGGTCCTTAAAAAAAAATATTCTTTAAAAATCCACGTATATTGATCAGATGGTCCTTGAAAAAAATATTCTTTAAAAATCCACGTATATTGATCAGATGGTCCTTGAAAAAAAATATTCTTTAAAAATCCACGTATATTGATCAGATGGTCCTTGACAAAAATATTCTTTAAAAATCCACGTATATTGATCAGATGGTCCTTGAAAAAATATATTCTTTAAAAATCCACGTATATTGATCAGATGGTCCTTGAAAAAATATTCTTTAAAAATTCACATTTATTGGTCAGATGGTCCTGGAAAAAAATATTCTTTAAAAATCCACGTTTATTGATAAGATGGTCCATGAAAAAAAATATTCTTTAAAAATCTAAGTTTATTGATCAGATGGTCCTTGAAAAAAATTTTTCTTTAAAAATCCACGTGTTTTGATCTGGATGTCCTTAAAAAATATCCTTTAAAAATCCACGTTTATTGGTCAGATGGTCCTTGAAAAAATATTCTTTAAAAATCCAAGTTTATTGGTCAGATTGTCCTTGAAAAAACATTCTTTAAAAATCCACGTTTATTGGTCAGATGGTCCTTGAAAAAACATTCTTTAAAAATCCACGTTTTTGTCAGATGGTCCTTGAAAAAATATTCTTTAAAAATCCACGTTTATTGGTCAGATTGTCCTTGAAAAAACATTCTTTAAAAATCCACGTTTATTGGTCAGATGGTCCTTGAAAAAATATTTTTTAAAAATCCACGTTTATTGATCAGATGGTCCTTGAAAAAAAAATATCCATTAAAAATCCAAGTTTATTGGTCCTTGAAAATATATTCTTTAAAAATCCACGATTATTGATCAGATGGTCCTTGAAAAAATATTCTTTAAAAATCCACGTTTATTGATCAGATGGTCCTTGAAAAAAAATATCCATTAAAAATCCACGTTTATTGATCAAATGGTCCTTGAAAAAATATTCTTTAAAAATCCACGTTTATTGGTCAGATGGTCCTTGAAAAAATATTCTTTAAAAATCCACGTTTATTGGTCAGATGGTCCTTGAAAAAATATTCTTTAAAAATCCACGTTTATTGGTCAGATGGTCCTTGAAAAATATTTTTTAAAAATCCACGTTTATTGATCAGATGGTCCTTGAAAAAAAAATTTCCATTAAAAATCCAAGTTTATTGGTCCTTGAAAATATATTCTTTAAAAATCCACGTTTATTGATCAAATGGTCCTTGAAAAAATATTCTTTAAAAATCCACGATTATTGATCAGCTGGTCCTTGAAAAAATATTCTTTAAAAATCCACGTTTATTGATCAAATGGTCCTTGAAAAAATATTCTTTAAAAATCCACGATTATTGATCAGCTGGTCCTTGAAAAAATATTCTTTAAAAATCCACGTTTATTGATCAAATGGTCCTTGAAAAAATATTCTTTAAAAATCCACGATTATTGATCAGCTGGTCCTTGAAAAAATATTCTTTAAAAATCCACGTTTATTGATCAAATGGTCCTTGAAAAAATATTCTTTAAAAATCCACGTTTATTGATCAGATGGTCATTGAAAAAATATTCTTTAAAAATCCAAGTTTATTGGTCTTTTGATCCTTGAAAAAATATTTTTTTTTAAAAATACACATTTATTGGAGTTTATAGATATATATAGATACTATATAATAATAATATAATATAAATAATAATATAAATAATATAATAGATACTATATCCTAAGACAAAAAATGAGACTTGTAGGTCCACGTCTTCGTATATCCCCCATATAACGGTACCTCCCGATATTGGGTATTTTGGTGATTTAAGCGACATTATTTACCGGAATTGTGTCAAATTTGGTATTTGAAGTTCGTCATGAATACTACAGCCTATGCCAGTAAATTTATTGGTCAGACGAAAAAAACATTCTTTAAAAATCCACGTATATTGATCAGATGGTCCTTGAAAAAAAATATTCTTTAAACATCCACGTATATTGATCAGATGGTCCTTGAAAAAAATATTCTTTAAAAATCCACGTATATTGATCAGATGGTCCTTGAAAAAATATATTCTTTAAAAATCCACGTATATTGATCAGATGGTCCTTGAAAAAATATTCTTTAAAAATTCACATTTATTGGTCAGATGGTCCTGGAAAAAAATATTCTTTAAAAATCCACGTTTATTGATCAGATGGTCCATGAAAAAAAATATTCTTTAAAAATCTAAGTTTATTGATCAGATGGTCCTTGAAAAAAAATTTTCTTTAAAAATCCACGTGTTTTGATCTGGATGTCCTTAAAAAATATCCTTTAAAAATCCACGTTTATTGGTCAGATGGTCCTTGAAAAAATATTCTTTAAAAATCCACGTTTATTGGTCAGATTGTCCTTGAAAAAATATTCTTTAAAAATCCACGTTTATTGGTCAGATGGTCCTTGAAAAAATATTCTTTAAAAATCCACGTTTATTGGTCAGATGGTCCTTGAAAAAATATTTTTTAAAAATCCACGTTTATTGATCAGATGGTCCTTGAAAAAATATTTTTTAAAAATCCACGTTTATTGATCAGATGGTCCTTGAAAAAAAAATTTCCATTAAAAATCCAAGTTTATTGGTCCTTGAAAATATATTCTTTAAAAATCCACGTTTATTGATCAAATGGTCCTTGAAAAAATATTCTTTAAAAATCCACGATTATTGATCAGCTGGTCCTTGAAAAAATATTCTTTAAAAATCCACGTTTATTGATCAAATTGTCCTTGAAAAAATATTCTTTAAAAATCCACGATTATTGATCAGCTGGTCCTTGAAAAAATATTCTTTAAAAATCCACGTTTATTGATCAAATGGTCCTTGAAAAAATATTCTTTAAAAATCCACGATTATTGATCAGCTGGTCCTTGAAAAAATATTCTTTAAAAATCCACGTTTATTGATCAAATGGTCCTTGAAAAAATATTCTTTAAAAATCCACGTTTATTGATCAGATGGTCATTGAAAAAATATTCTTTAAAAATCCAAGTTTATTGGTCTTTTGATCCTTGAAAAAATATTTTTTTTTTAAAAATACACATTTATTGGAGTTGAGGTCCTAGAAAAAATATTCTTTAAAAATCCAAGTTAATTGGAGTTGAGGTTTTGTTTTTAAAATCCACGTTTATTGGACTTTTGGTCCTTGAAAAAATACTCTTTGAAAATCGGCGTTTTGTGGTCTGGAGGTCCTTGAAGCAAAATATCTCAAAAATCCACTTTTTTTTGGTCTGAAGACCTTTGAACAAATTATGTTTAAAAATCCAAAATATTTGGTCTGGAGATCTTCGAAACAAAATTACTCAAAAATAAACATTTTTTTTCTGGAGGTCCTTGAACAAATTATTTTTTTTTGGCCTGGAACTCCTTGAGAAAATAATATATAAAAATCCACTATTTTTGGTACGAGGTCTTTAAAAAAGGAGTACATGTTTATGAGTAAGATTTCTTTGAAAAATAATTTTTAAAAACCCACCTTTATTAGAGTCATAGTCCTTGAAAATGGTCTGTAAAACTCCGCATTTTTAGCCTATTGGTCATTAAAAATGTAATTTAAAACTCCACGTCTATTGGAGTGGTAGTCCTTGAAAAATACTCTTAAAAATCGATCGCCTGATCATCTTTGAAAAAATATCTTTTAAGAATCCACGATTATTAGGCTATATGTCCGTGAAAAATATTTAAAAAATCCACGTTTATTAGTCTATGTGTCCTTGAAAAATTCATTTTTTTTTTAATCCATGTTTATTGGTGTATATGTCCTTGAAAAAAAAACTTTTTTAAAACTCCGCGTTTTTCGGAGTGGTAGTTCTGGGAAAAATAATCCTAAAAATCTATATTAAGTAGTCTGTCCGTGCTTGAAAAAGTATTCTTAAGAAACCAAATTGATTAGCCAGTTAATCTTTTAATTGGAGTGCTGCTTCTTTTAAAAATATTCGTTAAAATCCTGGTTTATTGTATTTTATTTTATATTGGATTTCTGGTCCTTAAATAACAATTTATTTAAGGGCTGGTCCGTGAAAAATATTTTCTAAACCGCACGTTAAAGTCCTTGAAAAAATATATTTTATTTCAAATATAAACTTTCCATTCATTTCCAAAAATTAATTAAAAATTCCCCACACTGAATAGCTTCTACCGAAAGTTAATAAAACTTGTTTTCTCCTTGTTTTGGGGGGAAATTGAAATGTCACTTCACCATTGTTCGACAAACTTCATCTTATATCCGCTTTAAAATAGAACAACCAAAATGAACCAACCACAAATTGAACTAAGAACATTCTTTCGAAAATTTTCACAGTTAATAGGGAAAACCCAAACCCTCCCAAGAAAAAAGTGAAAACCTTTAAACAATTTTTACATTGAAATGACAGCTGAAATTTCCAAATGTCAATTTTCTATAATTACAAAAGCAACAGTCAAACGAGCAAAAGTGAAAATGCAAAGACAAACAACCACACGCACACACATCTACATCGACACATAGTTCGAATGACACAGGAACAGAAAAAGGAACTGCCAAACATCCTTTCAAGCCACTCGGTGCACAGTTGGCACATCCAAAGAGGAAACCCCGTTGCCAACAAGCATCAGGTGTTGCAATGTGGCAGCAATTATTGAAGAGCATATTTTCAATGCAGCAGAATGAGACAGTCAAAATTTAATTTTCGTGACATGTCATAGCTTCTCCGAAGATTTGTTATTGTAACAGGAGAGGATGTGGTAGGAGTAGTTGCCAAAGAAGAAGATGTCATGATGATAGCAGAAATGCAAACTGACATTCAGACAACCAGTCAGGCCAAAGTCAAGATGCTGCTTCTACTCTCAGCTTGCCACCATTGGCGTCATTGTCATCCATCGAAGCCGAGTTGAACATTTTTAAAATGTTCTAATTGACATTGAAATCCTGAAAATGGAGGTTATGCAAGTGATGTCTTCATTGTGCAGCAGATGATGATGTAAGAAGGAGAGGGAGAGTGAGTGTGTGTGAGTTTGATAAACATGTTACTCCAGGTGACGAGTGGTTATTAAAAAGGGTTACTAAGAGTTATGGAACAGGTATCCTTTTCAAGGATCAACACAACAAAAAACGTGGATTTTCAAAGAATACTTTTTCAAGGACATAAAGGATTTTTAGAGAATATTTTTTCAAGGACCAATGCACCAATAAACGTGGGTTTTAAAAGTATATTTTTTCAAGGACCTAAAAGATTTTTAAAGATTATTTTTTAAGAACCAATAGACCAATAAACGAGGATTTTCAAAGAATATTTTTTAAGGACTTAAACAATTTTTAAAATTTATTTTTTCAAGAACCTAAAGGATTTTTAAACAGGGATTTTTAAAGATTTTTTAAGGGCCTAAATGCCTTTTGAAGATTATTTTGTCAGGGACACAAAGCCAAATAAAAGTGGATTTTTAAGAATATTTTTTCAAGGACTTAAAGGAGTTTTAAAAGCCAATAAACGTGAATTTTTAAAGAATATATTTTCAAGGACCTAAGATATTTTTTAAAGCCAATAAACGTGGATTTTTAAGGAATACATTTTCAAGGACCTCAGATATTTTTAAAGGTCAATAAACGCGGATTTCTTTTATAGAATATTTTTTCAAGGACCTAAATGTCAATATACGTCCAGAACAATAAACGTGAATTTTTAAAGAATATTTTTTCAAGGACCTCCAAACCAATAAAGGATCCCCAAATCAATAAACGTGGATTTTTAAAGAATATTTTTTCAAGGACCATCAATCCAATAAACGTGGATTTTTAAAGAATATTTTTTCAATGACCATCAATCCAATAAACGTGGATTTTTAAAGAATATATTTTCAAGGACCATCAATCCAATAAACGTGGATTTTTAAAGAATAGTTTTTCAAGGACCATCAATCCAATAAACGTGGATTTTTAAAGAATATTTTTTCGAGGACCATCAATCCAATAAACGTGGATTTTTAAAGAATAGTTTTTCAAGGACCATCAATCCAATAAACGTGGATTTTTAAAGAATATTTTTTCGAGGACCATCAATCCAATAAACGTGGATTTTTAAAGAATATTTTTTCAAGGATATCCACTCCACTAAATTTGGATTTTTAAAGAATATTTTTTTCAAGGATATCCACTCCAATAAACGTGAATTTTTAAAAAATATTTTTTCAAGGATATCCACTCCAATAAACGTGAATTTTTAAAAAATATTTTTTCAAGGATATCCACTCCAATAAACGTGGATTTTTAAAGAATATTTAAATGAATATTTTTTCAAGGATATCCACTCCAATAAACGTGGATTTTGAAATGAATATTTTTTCAAGGATATCCACTCCAATAAACGTAGATTTTTAAATGAATATTTTTTCATGGATATCCACTCCAATAAACGTGGATTTTTAAATGAATATTTTTTCAAGGATATCCACTCCAATAAACGTAGATTTTTAAATGAATATTTTTTCATGGATATCCACTCCAATAAACGTGGATTTTTAAATGAATATTTTTTCAAGGATATCCACATCAATAAACGTGGATTTTTAAATGAATATTTTTTCAAGCATATCCACTCCAAGAAACGTGGATTTTAAAATGAATATTTTTTCAAGGATATCGACTCCAATAAACGTGGATTTTTAAATGAATATTTTTTCAAGGATATCGACTCTAATTAACGTGGATTTTTAAATGAATATTTTTTCAAGGATATCCACTCCAATAAACGTGGATTTTTAAATGAATATTTTTTCAAGGATATCCACTCCAATAAACGTGGATTTTTAAAGAATATTTTTGCAAGGACCTAAATTCCAATAAACGTGGATTTTTAAAGAATATTTTTTCAAGGACCTCCAAATCAATAAACGTGGATTTTTAAAGAATATTTTTGCAAGGACCTAAATTCCAATAAACGTGGATTTTTAAAGAATATTTTTTCAAGGACCTCCAAAGCAATAAACGTGGATTTTAAAGAATATTTTTGCAAGGACCTAAATTCCAATAAACGTGGATTTTTAAAGAATATTTTTTCAAGGACCTCCAAAGCAATAAACGTGGATTTTAAAGAATATTTTTGCAAGGACCTAAATTCCAATAAACGTGGATTTTTAAAGAATATTTTTTCAAGGACCTCCAAAGCAATAAACGTGGATTTTAAAGAATATTTTTGCAAGGACCTAAATTCCAATAAACGTGGATTTTTAAAGAATATTTTTTCAAGGACCTCCAAAGCAATAAACGTGGATTTTAAAGAATATTTTTGCAAGGACCTAAATTCCAATAAACGTGGATTTTTAAAGAATATTTTTTCAAGGACCTCCAAAGCAATAAACGTGGATTTTAAAGAATATTTTTGCAAGGACCTAAATTCCAATAAACGTGGATTTTTAAAGAATATTTTTTCAAGGACCTCCAAAGCAATAAACGTGGATTTTAAAGAATATTTTTCGAGGACCTCCAAACCAACAAACGTGGATTTTTAAAGAATATTTTTTTTAAGGACCTTCACTCCAATAAACGTGGATTTTTAAAGAATATTTTTTCGAGGACCTCCAAAGCAATAAACGTGGATTTTAAAGAATATTTTTCGATGACCTCCAAACCAACAAACGTGGATTCTTAAAGAATATTTTTTTTAAGGACCTTCACTCCAATAAACGTGGATTTTTAAAGAATATATTTTCAAAGACCTTCACTCCAATAAACGTGGATTCTTAAAGAATATATTTTCAAAGACCTTCACTCCAAATAAACGTGGATTCTTAAAGAATATTTTTTCAAGGACCAATAGACCAATAAACGTGGATTTTTAAAGAATATTTTTTCAAGGACAAATAGACCAATAAACGTGGATTTTTAAAGAATATATTTTCAAAGACCTTCACTCCAATAAACGTGGATTTTTAAAGAATATATTTTCAAAGACCTTCACTCCAATAAACGTGGATTCTTAAAGAATATATTTTCAAAGACCTTCACTCCAAATAAACGTGGATTCTTAAAGAATATTTTTTCAAGGACCAATAGACCAATAAACGTGGATTTTTAAAGAATATTTTTTCAAGGACAAATAGACCAATAAAGGTGGATTTTCAAGGACAAATAGACCAATAAACGTGGATTTTTACAGAATATTTTTTCAAGGACAAATAGACCAATAAACGTGGATTTTCAAGGACAAATAGACCAATAAACGTGGATTTTTACAGAATATTTTTTCAAGGACAAATAGACCAATCAACGTGGATTTTTAAAAAATATTTTTTCAAGGACAAATAGACCAATAAGCGTGGATTTTTACAGAATATTTTTTCAAGAACCTCCAAACCAATAAACGTGGATTTTTAAAGAATATTTTTGAAGGACCTCCAATCCAATAAACGTGGATTTTTAAAGAATATTTTTGAAGGACCTCCAAACCAATAAACGTGGATTTTTAAAGAATATTTTTGAAGGACCTCCAAACCAATAAACGTGGATTTTTAAAGAATATTTTTGAAGGACCTCCAAACCAATAAACGTGGATTTTTAAAGAATATTTTTCAAGGACCAATAGACCATTAAAAGTGGATTTTTAAAGAATATTTTTTCAAGGATCAATAGACCATTAAACGTGGATTTTTAAAGAATATTTTTGAAGGACCTCCAAACCAATAAACGTGGATTTTTAAAGAATATTTTTGAAGGACCTTCAAACCAATGAACGTGGATTTTTAAAGAATATTTTTGAAGGACCTCCAAACCAATAAACGTGGATTTTTAAAGAATATTTTTCAAGGACCAATAGACCATTAAAAGTGGATTTTTAAAGAATATTTTTTCAAGGATCAATAGACCATTAAACGTGGATTTTTAAAAAATATTTTTTTCAAAAATCTCCAAACCAATAAACGTGGATTTTTAAAGAATATTTTTTCAAGGACCAGCTGATCAATAATCGTGGATTTTTAAAGAATATTTTTTCAAGGACCATTTGATCAATAAACCTGGATTTTTAAAGAATATTTTTTCAAGGACCAGCTGATCAATAATCGTGGATTTTTAAAGAATATTTTTTCAAGGACCATTTGATCAATAAACGTGGATTTTAAAGAATATTTTTGCAAGGACCTAAATTCCAATAAACGTGGATTTTTAAACAATATTTTTTCAAGGACCTCCAAAGCAATAAACGTGGATTTTAAAGAATATTTTTGCAAGGACCTAAATTCCAATAAACGTGGATTTTTAAAGAATATTTTTTCAAGGACCTCCAAAGCTATAAACGTGGATTTTAAAGAATATTTTTCGAGGACCTCCAAACCAACAAACGTGGATTTTTAAAGAATATTTTTTTAAGGACCTTCACTCCAATAAACGTGGATTTTTAAAGAATATTTTTTCGAGGACCTCCAAAGCAATAAACGTGGATTTTAAAGAATATTTTTCGATGACCTCCAAACCAACAAACGTGGATTCTTAAAGAATATTTTTTTTAAGGACCTTCACTCCAATAAACGTGGATTTTTAAAGAATATATTTTCAAAGACCTTCACTCCAATAAACGTGGATTTTTAAAGAATATATTTTCAAAGACCTTCACTCCAATAAACGTGGATTCTTAAAGAATATATTTTCAAAGACCTTCACTCCAAATAAACGTGGATTCTTAAAGAATATTTTTTCAAGGACCAATAGACCAATAAACGTGGATTTTTAAAGAATATTTTTTCAAGGACAAATAGACCAATAAACGTGGATTTTCAAGGACAAATAGACCAATAAACGTGGATTTTTACAGAATATTTTTTCAAGGACAAATAGACCAATAAACGTGGATTTTCAAGGACAAATAGACCAATAAACGTGGATTTTTACAGAATATTTTTTCAAGGACAAATAGACCAATAAACGTGGATTTTCAAGGACAAATAGACCAATAAACGTGGATTTTTACAGAATATTTTTTCAAGGACAAATAGACCAATCAACGTGGATTTTTAAAGAATATTTTTTCAAGGACAAATAGACCAATAAGCGTGGATTTTTACAGAATATTTTTTCAAGAACCTCCAAACCAATAAACGTGGATTTTTAAAGAATATTTTTGAAGGACCTCCAAACCAATAAACGTGGATTTTTAAAGAATATTTTTGAAGGACCTCCAAACCAATAAACGTGGATTTTTAAAGAATATTTTTGAAGGACCTCCAAACCAATAAACGTGGATTTTTAAAGAATATTTTTGAAGGACCTCCAAACCAATAAACGTGGATTTTTAAAGAATATTTTTGAAGGACCTCCAAACCAATAAACGTGGATTTTTAAAGAATATTTTTCAAGGACCAATAGACCATTAAAAGTGGATTTTTAAAGAATATTTTTTCAAGGATCAATAGACCATTAAACGTGGATTTTTAAAAAATATTTTTTCAAGAACCTCCAAACCAATAAACGTGGATTTTTAAAGAATATTTTTTCAAAAACCTCCAAACCAATAAACGTGGAATATTAAAGAATATTTTTTCAGGGACCTACAATCCAATAAACGTGGAATATTAAAGAATATTTTTTCGGGGACCTACAAACCAACAAACGTGGATTTTTAAAGAATATTTGTTCGGGGACCTACAAACCAATAAACGTGGAATTTTAAAGAATATTTTTTCAAGTACCAATAAAAGTGGATTTAGAAGAAATATACAATTAGTGCTGTCATCTGGGCGTATTGGTTAGCAATAATACCACTCATACGCACCCTCCACCATCTTAACATTGTAGCTAAAATTAATTTTACGTTACATTTTATGACATCTTCAAGCTTCATATATTTTTACAACTTAAATCGTAGATCTTTGTCATTGTGTTGGAAACACTATACTCTGTATGAACCACAACACACACACATTCACCCTCAACAAGACCTGCCTCACTAAAATAATTGGCATTAAATTAATTAGAACCATTTGGTTGTTCTTCGATGAGTGAATGTTTTGTGTGTGTGTGTGGCATGTGCATAGTTTCTGCTTTCCATCCAACTGTCTCTGCTTCACTCTTCTTAATTGTGACTTTTGCTATTAAATTTCAGAAAATTATTTTCTCTCGAAAATGCATTTTTATTTTCGTATATTTCGATGTAAGTAACTCATCAGGAGAGTGATGTTCCTGTTGTTGTTAGTGGTGGTGGTGGTGATAGTTATGTTACATACACTTCGTTTGTTTTCTATGCTGGAACCTAATGGAAGTGTGGTGCACAGTGGGGTGGGTTGGACCAAAAATACAAATTAAAAAAAAAAATTTAAAATAATCCTCATAAATATGACTTACAAAATTTTAAGTTCCCCTGTATTTTTAAAAAAGTTTTTTTTAAAGGCTATATATGTATATGATTTTTTTAGATATAAACCTCTTTAATAATAAATAATAAATCTCTTTAATCTTTTGAAAATGGCATGACTCTGAGAAGCATTATATTAAAAAATAAGTATCGGAGCAAGAGATATATGCACATGGGCAAAAATCCATCAGACGGATATATATTTGGTATATCTAAATTTAGAAAGATTCTCACAAATTTCAATAGAGTTCGTCCTTGGGCCATGGCCAGACGGGCAGATGAAGGGACATATATAAATCGACCCAGAATTTGATTCTTTGAAGATCGTCAAAAGGTCTATTTCCTTTCCTTCTGCATATTACAAACACATGCACAAGACATAATACCCTGCACGATTGTGAGACGTAGGGTATAAAAAACCAGACCAGTTTCTGGAAAAGTTAATTTTATGCCACTGTATTTTTCGTTCCAATAATTTACCACCCAACTTTATTACACAAAGTGTATTTACGACAGGCTCTAAGAAAACTATCAGATTCGGAACACTCATACACACACACATACAGGGATTCACATAGAGCTACTCCAAAATTAAACTCCACATACAAATCAACCAGCTGCAACCTTCTGAAGCAACAAGACCGCATGAAGTAAATTACAGACGTGTATTCCCATTAACCAACGAAGAAAGAGGAATTAAAAGGAGGAATAGCAACAGATGAAAGTCGACTTGATTGGTACTTTTTTGGTTTAAGAAAGTTTCCTTAAAAACATTTCTAGATCTCCACGCATATTAGTCTATAAATATTCTTTAAAATATTTCTAGGTCCCCACGTTTATTGGAAATATTGATGAATATTTTTTAAAAATCCACGGTTATTGGTCTGGAGATCCTTGAAAATATATTCTTTAAAAACCCACTTTTATTGGTTTGAAGGTCCTTGAAGAAATATTATTTAAAATTCCACGTTTATTGGTCTGGAGGTCATTGAAAAAATATTCTTTAGGAATCCACGTTTATTGGTCTATGGATCCTTGAAAAAATATTCTTTTAAAATCCACGTTTATTGGTCTATGGATCCTTGAAAAAATATTTTCTTAAAAATCCAAGTTTATTAGTCTGGTGGTCCTTGAAAACATTTTTAATAAAAATCCACGTTTATTGGTCTATGGATGCTTGAAAAAATATTCTTTAAAAATCCACGTTTATTGGTCTATTGGTTCTACAAAAAATATTCTTTAAAAATCCGCGTTTGTTGGTTTGGAGTTCCTTGTAAAAATATTCTTTAAAAATCCACGTTTATTGGTCTATGGATTCTTCAAAAAATATTCTTTTAAAAATCCATGTTAATTGATTTGGAGGTCCTTGAAAAAATATTTTTTAAAAATCCACGTTTATTGGTTTGGAGGTCCTTGAAAAAATATTCTTTTAAAAATCCAAGTTGATTGATTTGGAGGTCCTTGAAAAAATATTTTTTAAAAATACACGTTTATTGGTTTGGAGGTCCTTGAAAAAATATTCTTTTAAAATCCAAGTTAATTGATTTGGAGGTCCTTGAAAAAAAATTTTTAAAAATCCATTACTTTGAAAAAATATTTTTTAAAAATCCATGTCCTTGAAAAAAAAATCTTTATAAATCCATTACTTTGAAAAAATATTCTTTAAAAATCCATGTCCTTGAAAAAAAAAAAATCTTTAAAAATCCACGTTTATTGGTTTGGAGGTCCTTGAAAAAATATTCCTTAAAAATCAACGTTAATTGATTTGGAAGTCCTTGACAAAATAATTCTTTATGAATCCACGTCAATTGATTTGGAGGTCCTTGAAAAAATATTCTTTAAAAATCCATTACTTTGAAAAAATATTCCTTAAAAATCCATATCCTTGAAAAAAAAATCTTTAAAAATCCACGTTTATTGGATCGGAGGTCCTTGAAAAAATATTCTTTAAAAATCCATGTCCTTGAAAAAAAATTCTTTAAAAATCCACGTTCATTGGTTTGGAGGTCCTTGAAAAAATATTCTTTAAAAATCCATGTCCTTGAAAAAAAATTCTTTAAAAATCCACGTTTATTGGATCGGAGGTCATTGAAAAAATATTCTTTAAAAATCCATGTCCTTGAAAAAAAATTCTTTAAAAATCCACGTTCATTGGTTTGGAGGTCCTTGAAAAAATATTCTTTAAAAATCCATGTCCTTGAAAAAAAATTCTTTAAAAATCCACGTTCATTGGTTTGGAGGTCCTTGAAAAAATATTATTTAAAAATCCATGTCCTTGAAAAAAAAATTCTTTAAAAATCCACGTTTATTGGTTTGGAGGTCCTTGAAAAAATATTCTTTAAAAATCCATGTCCTTGAAAAAAAAATTCTTTAAAAATCCACGTTTCTTGGTTTGGAGATCCTTGAAAGAATATTCTTTAAAAATCCATGTCTTTGAAAAAATATTCTTTAAAAATCCACTTTTATTGGTTTGGAGGTCCTTGAAAAAATATTCTTTAAAAATCCATGTCCTTGAAAAAATATTCTTTAAAAATTCACGTTTTTTGGTTTGGAGGTCCTTGAAAAAATATTCTTTAAAAATCCACATTTTTTGGAGGTCCTCGAAAAAAAATCTTAAAAAAAAAATCCACGTTTATTGGATTGGATGTCCTTAAAAAATATTCTTTAAAAATGCACATTTATTGGGTTTGGAGGTCCTTGAAAAAGTATTCTTTAAAAATCCATGTTTATTGGTTAAGAGATCCTTGAAAAAATATTCTTTAAAATCCACATTTTTTGGAGGTCCTCGAAAAAAAATCTCAAAAAAAAATCCACGTTTATTGGATTGGATGTCCTTAAAAAAATATTCTTTAAAAATGCAAAATGAAAAAGTATTCTTTAAAAACCCACTTTTATTGGTTTGAAGGTCCTTGAAGAAATATTATTTAAAATTCCACGTTTATTGGTCTGGAGGTCATTGAAAAAATATTCTTTAGGAATCCACGTTTATTGGTCTATGGATCCTTGAAAAAATATTCTTTTAAAATCCACGTTTATTGGTCTATGGATCCTTGAAAAAATATTTTCTTAAAAATCCAAGTTTATTAGTCTGGTGGTCCTTGAAAACATATTTAATAAAAATCCACGTTTATTGGTCTATGGATGCTTGAAAAAATATTCTTTAAAAATCCACGTTTATTGGTCTATTGGTTCTACAAAAAAAATTCTTTAAAAATCCGCGTTTGTTGGTTTGGAGTTCCTTGTAAAAATATTCTTTAAAAATCCAAGTTGATTGATTTGGAGGTCCTTGAAAAAATATTTTTTAAAAATACACGTTTATTGGTTTGGAGGTCCTTGAAAAAATATTCTTTTAAAAATCCAAGTTGATTGATTTGGAGGTCCTTGAAAAAATATTTTTTAAAAATACACGTTTATTGGTTTGGAGGTCCTTGAAAAAATATTCTTTTAAAATCCAAGTTAATTGATTTGGAGGTCCTTGAAAAAAAAAATTTTAAAAATCCATTACTTTGAAAAAATATTCTTTAAAAATCCATGTCCTTGAAAAAAAAAATCTTTAAAAATCCACGTTTATTGGTTTGGAGGTCCTTGAAAAAATATTCCTTAAAAATCAACGTTAATTGATTTGGAAGTCCTTGACAAAATAATTCTTTATGAATCCACGTCAATTGATTTGGAGGTCCTCGAAAAAATATTCTTTAAAAATCCATTACTTTGAAAAAATATTCCTTAAAAATCCATGTCCTTGAAAAAAAAATCTTTAAAAATCCACGTTTATTGGTTCGGAGGTCCTTGAAAAAATATTCTTTAAAAATCCATGTCCTTGAAAAAAAATTCTTTAAAAATCCACGTTCATTGGTTTGGAGGTCCTTGAAAAAATATTATTTAAAAATCCATGTCCTTGAAAAAAAATTCTTTAAAAATCCACGTTTATTGGTTCGGAGGTCCTTGAAAAAATATTCTTTAAAAATCCATGTCCTTGAAAAAAAATTCTTTAAAAATCCACGTTTCTTGGTTTGGAGATCCTTGAAAGAATATTCTTTAAAAATCCATGTCTTTGAAAAAATATTCTTTAAAAATCCACTTTTATTGGTTTGGAGGTCCTTGAAAAAATATTCTTTAAAAATCCATGTCCTTGAAAAAATATTCTTTAAAAATCCACGTTTATTGGTTTGGAGGTCCTTGAAAAAATATTCTTTAAAAATCCACATTTTTTGGAGGTCCTCGAAAAAAAATCTCAAAAAAAAATCCACGTTTATTGGATTGGATGTCCTTAAAAAAATATTCTTTAAAAATGCACATTTATTGGGTTTGGAGGTCCTTGAAAAAGTATTCTTTAAAAATCCATGTTTATTGGTTAAGAGATCCTTGAAAAAATATTCTTTAAAATCCACATTTTTTGGAGGTCCTCGAAAAAAAATCTCAAAAAAAAAATCCACGTTTATTGGATTGGATGTCCTTAAAAAAATATTCTTTAAAAATGCACATTTATTGGGTTTGGAGGTCCTTGAAAAAGTATTCTTTAAAAATCCACGTTTATTGGTTTGGAGATCCTTGAAAAAAGATTCCTTAAAAATCTATCTTTATTGCAGTAGTGGTCCTTTCAAAAATATTCCTTTATTCTGTGTAGGGTATTAATGAAGAATCAAAACCAACCACAACAATTAACGTACACAGATACATACACACATTCGTTACCAATGAGAGAGCAGCAACAGACAGCAGGAGCAGAGACAATGTAAATGTTTGCGGATATCGTTATGCTGTTGCACTTTTTTTCATTCGCTTCTCTTTGGCTGTGTCTGTATATATTATTGTATTTGTGTATGTGTGTGCGTGCACTTGTGTTTACATTCGGCACTCTTTTCAATGCCAATAATTGCAAGTTGTGCTCTTTTCCTTTGTTATTGTTGCAAATTTTCTTTTTCATCATCTGCTTCTTCTTCTTCTTCTTCTTTGCCGTCGTGTTCATCATCTTTTGCTTTGGTTATCTTTGTCATCGTTGTTGCTGCTGTTGTCGACAACCCTTTTCCTCTTTCACAACTTGTTTTCATTTCAACTCATTTTCATATCGAATGGGTGCATTGGTTTTTGCTTGTTTTGTCATTGTCTTCTCCCGTCTTTACATCCCTATCCGCTTAATCCAAGGACCCCAGCCATCACTAATTGTTTATTCAGACTCTAGCATTTGGCATTCATAGATTTTCCCCCGTTTGTTTTTCTTGTTGTGCCACTCATTTTAAGCTTTTGTCGGCAGACATAACAGAATTCAATCGCTGATGCTGATTTTTCATTTATCTCCATTACTTTGTAATAGTTGCAGTCGTTGTCGTTGTTGTTTTTGTAGTTTGTAACAATGTTTAATGGAATAAATTAAGTTTCCTTTCAATTAACATTGATTTGTATTGAGAGAAAATAATTATTAATTTATAACTATCGTCTACTTGCTTTGAATACAGAAAAGTTTCCTTAAAAAAACCCCGTCGCCCGTTATGGTAGGGGAATTTAGATAAGCGATGCATAAAAATAAAATAACCAAGTCGAAGGACCGACAGAAAATGCGATACCATTAAAAACCTACTGAAAAAATAAGTTAGTCCGACTATTACGAGTGTAAGAGACGAACTCGGCACTTTTTAGACAATTTCTACTGGAACTATTGGAGGTAAAAAATGTGTCCTTCGTTATGGCTAATAAAACGGACTTTTAGTAATATATTTCTTTCAAAGACTATGAGAATAATAAACATAAATCAAACCAAAAAATGTGGACTTTACAAATTTTTCCAAACTCCTTCACAGCCTATAATGCGGAATTTGAAAAAATATAATACAAAAAACATTTTTCCAAGGACTATCATAAAAGTAGATTTTTTGAAAGTTATATTTATCATGGACTATAAAAAAAGTGGATTAAAAAATCAAGGACTATCAAAACAGCATGGATTTTCCAAAAATATTTTTCCCAAGGGCTAAGAAACGTAGAGTTTTCAAAAAAAAAAAATTATCACAGGATAATCAAGGACTAGCCATATATTTTTTATTGTTTTAAAAATAAAACAATTAAAAAAGCAGCAAGTTCATAAGGGCCGAACTTTGAATACCCTCCACCATTGAAAAAGAATTTGGAAACTTAAAAAAAAAAATAAATAAATAAAATCTTTAAAAAATTCTGTAAAATCCCAAAAATACCAAAAATAGCCGTTATACTGGGGTCTAAAGACATTACAATACTCAAATACGAAAATTGAAAAACAAATCCAGTAAAATCATCAAAATACCGAACATAGGGAGGTACAGTTATCTCGGCGCTATACGAAAAAAACAATTTCGTGAATATAGTACCTAAAATCGTCAAAACGACGAATATAGTGAGGAAGTGATATATGGAGCCTATACGAAGACCTGGACCTGCATAGACAATTTTTCATTATAGACTGTACCAACTCTAAAAACAAAATTTTAAAAAACTCCGGTGAATAATGTCCCTAAAATCGTCAAAATATAAAATTTCGGGGGGTACCATCGTATGTGAGCCACACGATATGGTGGACCCATATACACATTTCTCCTCCAGGAGGTTACGTTCTTAGAAATAACTTTTAGTATGGATTGTGAGACAATTCCATTGAAAAATGTAGCTAAAATTATCAAAATACCGAATATAGGGAGGTACCGTTATATGCGATATATACGATATCGTGAACCTATATAGATAATACTCCTCCAGGGTTTAAAGTACTCAGAAGCAACTCCTTTTGTGAATTTTCAGACAATTTCATTGAAAAATTTGGTTACAATCATCAGAATACCATATATCAGGCGGCACAGTCGTATGTGGGTTATACGATATCGTGGACCTATATAGACATTTCTCCTCCAGGGGGTAAAGTACTTTGAAATAACTTCTAGTATGGATTCTGAGCCAATTCCATTGAAAAATTGGTTAAAATCGTTTTTACTCCAGCGTGATTACAACAGACGGACAGACGGAAGGAAAGGGCAAAATCGTCTTAGAATTTTACGCTGATCAAGAATATATACAGGGTGAAATAAAAAAACTGCAACAAAGTCAAATGCCATAATTTTTAATTATTTTTTTAAAAATTTTATTGAATGAAAGCAAAAAACGTCGGAAATAGCATCAAATTCTAGAATAACTTTAGATTTGTTCGAATTGGTCACCGACCACTGAAATCGTCACATACTGCCCGAATGTTGCTCTGCGGTATTTCGGCCCATTCCCTGCGAAGCGCTTGCTTGAGGTGATCGACACTTTCCAAAATACTTCAGACACAATAGTCCAAAAGGTCAAGGTCAAGTTCGAAGATGGGCCTATATCGGTCCACGATATCGTATAGCCCCCATATAATGGTACCCCCAATATTCGGTATTTTGATGATTTTAGCCACATTTTTCAATGGAATTGTCTGAAATTCCTCAAAAGGAGTCCCTTGTGAGCATTTTACCCCATGAAAAAGAATTGTCTATATAGGTGCACGATATCGTATATCCCCTATATAACCCTCCCGATATTCGGTATTTTGATGATGTTAGCCTTATTTTTCACTGGAATTGTCTTAAAATCCACACAAGTAATTCCTTGTGAGTACTTTACCCCCTGAGAGAGAATTGTCTATATAAGTCCACGATATCGTATAACCCCCATATAACGGTACCCCCGATATTCGGTATTTTGATGATTTTACCCACATTTTTCAACTGAATTGTCCGAAAATCCACACAAGGAGGTCCTTGTGGGAACTTTATACCTCGGCAGAGAATTATCTATTTAGGTAAGCGATATCGTATAGCACCCATATAACGGTAACCCGGTTATTCGGTATTTTGATGATTTTAGCCACATTTTTCAACGGAATACCATTCCACACAAGGAGTCCCTTATGAGTACTTCACCCCATGAAAAAGAATTGTCTATATAGGTCCACGATATCGTATATCCCCATATAACTGTACCTCCCGATATTCGATATTTTGATAATGTTAGCCACATTTTGTTGTTGCAAAATCGTCAGGCAAAATCCCATTATTGTTGTTTTTATAAAAACAACGTTTGTTTATGAGTGGAGAACGATGGTAATGTTTACCAGGGGGTAAGGCAGGGAATACCTAGGTTTCGGAAAGAGCCACCAATCCTCATCAGTTCCCTTGTTTCTTGTCTGGGATATTCTCCCCAGAAGTTATTTTAAAAAATAACTTCTATGACAAAAAACATTGTTTACCCAAGTGACGAGATCGTAAGCTCAATAGAAGAGGAACAAAAGAATTACATAAAACTAAAATTCTTTTGGAAAATCTTCTAAATCTTACAACCGCACTTATAAACATTTACATCTTTCTCCACTTGTTATGCTTTCGTTCAACCTGAACGAAGTAACATAACCATGTAAGTTTACGATCTCGTCACTTGGGTAAAAAATGTTTTTTGTCATAGAAGTTATTTTTTAAAATAACTTCTGGGGAGAATATCCCAGACAAGTAACAAGGGAACTGATGAGGATTGGTGGCTCTTTCCGAAACCTAGGTATTCCCTGCCTTACCCCCTGGTAAACATTACCATCGTTCTCCACTCATAAACAAACGTTGTTTCTATAAAAACAACAATAATGGGATTTTGCCTGACGATTTTGCAACAACAAAATACTATGGTATCCCAAACAAGCAAGCCAAACACTGTTCTGTTAGCCACATTTTTCAACGAAATTGTCTGAAATTCCACACAAGTAGTCCCTTATAAATATTTCACCCCCTTAAGGAGAATTGTATATATAGCTCCACGATTTCGTATATCCCCCATATAACGGTTCTCCACGATATTCGGTATTTTGATGATTGTAGCCACATTTTTCAACGGAATTGTCTGAAATTCTATACAAGGAGTTCTGTGTGAGTACTTTACCCCCAGATATAGATTTGTCTGTATAGGTCCACAATATCTTAAATCCGCCCAATATATCGGCACTTTCCGAAATTAGGTAGTTTTAAAATTTTAACAGAATTTTTAATGGATTTTAAATTTTCTAATTCGTTTCAAATGGTGGAGGGTATTCAAAGTTCGGCCCGGCCTGCTGCTTTTTTAATTGTATGGTGGAATGTATAAAAACAAATATTATTATTATCAGAGAACATACTATTCTCAGAGATACTGCAATATTATTATCTGTTTTTTTTAGGTTTTTTACAGACTATCTGAGCGATTCGTTCATTAACTATCAGAGCCCCTTTCCTGGATTTCTACAACAAAAGGTCAGTACTACTGAAGTTTTAATAATGTATTGTCGCATATAAAAGAACATTTTTTTTAATTTTATACCCGACCATTACAGGCGGAATTACTGGCTTTGAATATTTTTTTTTTTTTTTTTTTTTTTTTTTTTTGAAAAATCACATTTTATGTTTGGTGATCTAAGGGAAATTAATTTAAAAAAAAAATTAATAAAAATTAAAATCCAATACTTTTGATTGCAAGGACTCAATATGTTTTTATAATTCCCAAATGTCCCTATACAAAATATTAAACACTTTTTTCCAGTCTGTAGGGGTTCGAGAAAAGTTCTTCACTTTGAATAGACTTTTTTCCATTTTCTAAGAAAATTTTTAAACAATATCTAGAACATTTTATTTTCAAAACTCAAAATTAAGGGGTTTCCTTTAACAAATCCTCGGAATCCTCGGGAATCTCAGAAAAACTCTTTAAAAACTTAATTTCATTTTTTGGAATTTTACATTACCTTAATTTTTTCGAAAATTCAAATATTAATTTGTCAATAAGCTAAAAGCAGATTTAGCGAACCATAACGGAATTACAATTAAATTTTGTATATTTTAACAATTTATCTTATATGCCAACTTTAACCAAAAGACTCATTCACAATCATAACTAAATAAATTAAATAAAACCGATTTATTTATGTCCCAGTAATAGACCATTGAATAACCTCACAATAACATTTGTGTAGTAATAGCTCTCTTAGACCATTATTCTCTTTTGTTTGCAACCAATAAAAATTTTGACATGCGCAAGCAGGCGAAGCGGTTAAAAATATTGGTATTATTTCTCTTCATAAATGAAAATAATGGTAATTTATTTTGCGCGCCATTTGAAAAGTGGAAAATAAACAATTCAAAAATAAAACTAATCGTGTCTGATTACAGAAAAATCTCCAAAGCTATTTTTTGAAAAAGACTTTTTATGAGTTAAAAGTGTTATTAAAAGAAATATAGAAAGTTTTGTTTTGGTACAGAAGTTTTTAGTAACATTATAAATTGATCCTAGTACCCCGACCTAGCTTAACTTTCATCATACTTCTGAGTCTTTTAAATCAATTTATCTACTGCGTATGTGTATTTTGCTTGCTTTTGATTATCGTAGGGCTATATCGATCATAGCGGTACTTTTCAATCATCAGTATTTTGCTATCCTGCAGCATTTTTATCGGTTCTTATACCCTACTCTACATAGTGGTAAGGGTGTTATGTCCTTTGTTTGTAACATAGATAAGGAAGTGAGATAGACTCATAGTAACTTTTTAGGATCTTCATAGAACCACTTTCTGAGTCGATTTATGCATGTCAGTCCGTCCATGTTTTTTGCGATCAAAATGCAGGTTGCATCTTTCATCCGCAGAGCAACATGAAATATCGATTGAAATGAAATTTTCCAAACTATATTTGTTTGGCTCAAGGACGAATCCTATTGAAATTGGTGAGAATCGGTTCAAATTTTGATATATACATTCAACTGATTTCGGGTTAAATGTGCACCAAATGGCCAATATCAGTCCAAATGGAGTGAATGGTGGCACTTCCAACCGAATTCCGCCTAGAAATAAGTACTTCAGATTTGGAGAAAAATCGGTTCAGATATAGCCACAAAACCAATACATAAGGGTGAGATAAAAAACGGCAACAAAGTCAAACGCCATAATTTTAACATTTTTTTAAATTCTATTGAATGAAAGCAAAAAATGTTGGGAATAGCATTAAATTTTATAATAAGTTTAGATTAATTCGAATTGGTCACCTTTGGCATGATTTATGGCCTTCAAACGGCCAATGAAACCGTCACACACTGCCCGAATGTTGCTCTGCGATATTTTGGTCCATTCCCGCGAAGCGCTTGCTTGATGTGACCGACACTTTGGTATTTTTTAGTACCAACCTTGATTTCCGAAATACTCCAGACACAATAGTCCAACGGATTGGTATCCGGAGATTTTGATGTCTATTGTGCGCTGGAAATGAAGCGAGGAACCCCATTTTGTAACCATTCTTGGGTGGCGCGTACTGAGTGCGACGATGCTGAGTCCTGTTGGATTGTCCAAGGTTCCCGGCCAAAATGTTTGCGTGCCCAAGGCTTTAATACCCCTCCAGAATATTTTCGCTATAATATTCGGCATTTATTCTGATGCCACGGTCGATTAATACGAGCGGAGAGCTACCATCGGCTGTTATGGCGGTCCACGCTTGAGTTCTGGTTTCCGACCAAGGGTGAACATTTTCAGCTGACCTCTTTGGCAGGTAAACCCGTTCATTTTGTTTGTTTACAAACTGCTGGACAACAAATGTTTTCTCATCGAAGATCACAAAATTCGGCATTTCACCACTTTTGGCCAAGCGAAGCAACTCTTTAGCTCTTTTGAGTCTATTTTCTTTCTGTTTCGGTGTAAGTTCTTGCACTTTTTCGAATCCAATGGCTTTACCCCTAGCTCATTTTTCAATATTTGAGGATTAAAATGTTGCGATATGTTAAGCTCACGAGACATTTTTCGGCCACTGCGACGCGGGTTTCGATCAAATCGCTTCTACTCTTCTAACCATTTCTACTGATGTTGTTGTTTTCTTCCGTTCACTTCCTTGACGTCGGGCTACGCTACCAGTATCACGGTAACGAGCGATGGTACCAGACACAAAAGATTTATTCACATTTAAATGCTGGAGTGCTCTAACGATAGTCACTTGTGGTTTTCCAGCCAAATATAAAGAAATCACACTATCACGCTTGAATTCCATCACGAATAACTTTTTTCCTGGAATATTCTCACCAAAATGCTTTCGTACGCTTGTAAACAATATAATGAGCTGCCACTGGAATTAATAATTGTACCTTTTGGTACCTCACCCATAAATCGTCGCTATTTCCAATGCTTATATCTGTCATAACTTGCGAAACAAGTCGGCAATTCATTACAATTTGCTATATCTAAATATTTATCTTAACCAGAAATCTGATATGAATATTGAATTTATGGTTTCATATAGAATTGAATATAAATGTTCATTTTTCTTGTTATTTTGCCCATACCAATATTTTCATCTGTATGAGATCAAGTGTGAAAATGAAATACTTCGGTCGACTTTATCTGGTAACTGACACATATTTTAACATTTTCTTAAAATTATCACATATCTCATATAAAGTGAAAGAAGTAACCATATTTATTTAGGTCCGATACGAAATGGACAACATTGGCCCATTCATTTGAAATCTACAACAACAATTTGAATAATCATAACAGAAATCAAAATATATTTTATTATTGGAATATTGGCTGATGGGTATACATCGAACCGATTTAGCGATGTCCGTCTGTTGTAATTACGTTATTGTTCGAACAAATTGAGATAGAAAGCTAAAATATCTATTTTGACAGTAGTCAGATTAACTTCGTTAATGTCGGTCCACGTTTTCGTCATATAACGGTACCTCACAATATTCGGTAACTATAGCCCAGAATTATTTTAACTTTCGTATTCAAATATCTTAATGTGTCCTACAACTTATGAAAAAAAGGTATACGTTTTCGTATAGCCCCTATATAATGGTATCAACCAATGTTCGGTATTTCTATGGTATTAGAGACATTATAGACCGGAATATTTAAGATTTGTAATAGATGCTACAACCTATGACAAAAATTGCGTATGCAGGTCCACGTTTTCGTATAGCCACCATATATCGATACCTCCCCTATTCCCTATTGGAATTGTTTCACATTTCGTATTGCACTAAGGGTACTACAGCCTATGACGAACAATTTCGTATGCAGATCCTCGTCTTCGTATAGCTCCCAGCTTTCACTTCAACTGTATTTTTTGACGAAATATTTTTGAAATTTTTCAGTTCCATAAAATAATGAAAGATATTAAAAGTTTGGCTCTGCCGAATTTAGGTGCTTTTTTAGTTGTTCCATTTAAATCTTGCACTTATAGGACAATATTTTTTGAACCAAATTGTAATTTCTCCAACCATAACCCATCATGTAGGGTTGTCACTGAAATGCATTTCAAAACAAATTTTGGGGGATGACTTATTGAAAAGGTTAACCTTTCCCTATAAAATTTACAAAAAAAAAATCCAAAGAAGTTATTCGGAAGGACTTCGGACCACTGATTACGTCCCTGATAATTCCAGTACCATTTGATAAAATATTAACACCTTGAATACCCATCTCTTTACCTCATACCTAAATACAAATAGTGACAACCAATTTTAAAATGTAATCTTAACCCATACCAAAGACATTGGACTCCGTTTTTTTATCATTGAAAGTAACAAGTAAAAAAAAAACATTAAGTTCAACCGGGCAGAACTTTTAATACCCTCCACCTTATGATAATGGAAACACTAGAACCAATTATGAGCCACAAATACCAATTTTTTGACAAATCCATGAAAAAATGTGGTAAAAATCATCCAAATACCAAATATCGGGATTTACCGTTATATGGGGGCTATACCAAAGCGAGGAACCCTACATACAATATTTTGCCACACTAGGACCCATTATGACCTACAAATACCAAATTTCAGAAAAAAAACGTGAAAAAAGTGGCAAAAATCATTAAAATACCGAATATCGGAAGGTACCGTTATATGGGGACTATACCATAACGTGGACGGATATAACTCATTTTAAATACCAACCAACCTAGACACAATACAAATTAGTCTGCTAAATTTTGACGCTCTATGTCAAATAATGTGGCCTGTGTCGTGATTTCAACAGACGGACATCGTTATATCGTCTTAGAATTTTATGCTGATTATGAATATATATACATTATGGGGCCTACGACGAATATTTAGGGATGTTACAAACCGAATGACAAAGTTAATATACCCTCCTTTCCAAGGTGGAGGGTATAAAAATATTTAGTACCTAAGTACCAAGAGATTAAACGTAAAATGTTATAGCAACATATTTCCCTCTCGGTCAACATCAAACCTCCTCAAAAGGAAATTTGAAATGCCGCTATTATTCCCAAACACAACCAAGACTTACCCCATGTCCCAGCCATGTTCCTACCAAAAACTTAATCCATAAATTGTTGTTAACAAATTTTCCAAGATTAAACATAACAATATGTTTCTCATTAAGAAAACTTGTTAAAGTCGCTCCACAACCCCTCAGTCGCAACCAATCGTGTATTGCATGTAAACGATTTAACTAAACTCTGGAAAAAAATTCTTTCAAAACATTATTTTTCTAAACTAAATTTCCATAACTTGGTTGAGTTATCAACGTTATTTTTGGCTTCAAAAACACCCATGACACACACACACACACACACACGAGCACACATACATGTAAGCTTATGAGTCTTTATGTGAAAGCTCACGTGTCTAGTCATAAGCGAGTGTATACACATGTGAGTGAGAGTGTGTGTGTGTGTATATGTGTCTTGTGTGTGTTTATGTCAGTGCATAATAAACTTTACAATTTGTTAACATATCCAGCTAAGAGGATACGCATAATTGCATATCGGAAAGAAAGGCAAGGAGATGAGAGTGGGAAAGGAGAGGGGAGAAGATGGAACAACAGCAACAAATGTCGTTGCTTTTTCCTGCTTTGTTCCTTTTTTTCTTCTACTTCTTCTTGGTAGTTTTCTCTTCTCTGAAAAATCCTTAGAGACTTTGTTTGCATATCGAGTGTCCCTGCCCAGGACTCCGGCCAGACAACTTCGTTACCACAATGCTACTTCATATAATTCTCAAGCTCTGCGGCTCAAAGGCAAATACAAAGAAGAAAGTTAACCAACAACTGTCGTAGAGCTGCACTAGAGCCTGGAAAAGGGTTAGCCATGCCGGTGAAGCCTGCATAGGAATGCAAAAAGAATGGAGCGTAACGGAACTTCATGTGTAATCCATACAATGGCGACAAATGATGTTGACAATGGCGCCAGCAAGGACATCGTCGTCATCGTCAACAAGCGCGAATAACAATAACAACTGCAAGGAACACACACACACAGCCAACATCCTTATGCATATGCAGAACGGAGGGAGAAACACACACTCGCATACTTCCTTGTGCCACTCAAAAGTGCCCATAGTTCTTGGAATAAGTTGCAAGTAAATATCACGCAGCGCAAGAATGAATGACTGACTGACTAAAGGCATGAATGAATGAACGAACGCTGGGAGACCACTGAACATGCATGTAGTGGAAGTCCCCCCCCCCCCTCTCTCGGCTCTTTCACATCCCCCTCATTCATCTTATTCACCAAAGTTTATTGCTTTTCTTTCGCCGCTCGCTTTCTCTCCTCTCGCTGCATTTCTGCGTAATGCAAAACTATTCTTTTGCCATTGCCGAACATATTTGCCGGCCCAGTATCCGTTTATCCCTA
This sequence comes from Musca domestica, assembly GCF_030504385.1. NCBI lineage: Eukaryota > Metazoa > Arthropoda > Insecta > Diptera > Muscidae > Musca > Musca domestica. Next base: position 25,707 of record NW_026712299.1, on the reverse strand, counting down.
ATCTCTTGGGCACGAAAACAAAAGCAATTTGCAAGCTGGAAATGTACCAGCAGCCAAATCCAATAGAACTTTCCTTCCGCGCATTTCGGTCTTTTGTGCGTTGACCGAAGATGGAAGTCGCAGCTAAGGGAATGCATGCTTAAGTTCGTTACTTTAGTGGTGTGATAACAGCCTTGAAGGAGAAATTTCGTGTCGTCAAAATAAGTTTAGCAATGAAATTGTAACTGGGCAATAGGAGACCTCCAGCTCTTCTACGGCCAGTGGAAGTCCTGCAGCTCTTCTATAGACCATGGAAGACCTGCAGCTCTTCTATAGACCATGGAAGACCTGCAGCACTTCTATAGAACATGGAAGACCTGCAGCTCTTCTATAGACCATGGAAGATCTGCAGCTCTTCTATGGACCATGGAAGACCTGCAGCTCTTCTATAGACCATGGAAGACCTGCAGCTCTTCTATAGACCATGGAAGACCTGCAGCTCTTCTATAGACCATGGAAGACCTGCAGCTCTTCTATAGACCATGGAAGACCTGCAGCTCTTCTAAAGACCATGGAAGACCTGCAGCTCTTCTATTGACCGTAGTTTTTTAAACGGCAGCTCTTCTATGGGCCGTAGAAATACTGCAGCTCTTCTATGGGCAGTAGAAGACCTGCAGCTCTTCTATAGATCGTAGTGGTCGGTCGAAGACCTTCAGTTCTCTATGGACCGTAGAAGGCGTGCAACTCTTCTATGGACCGTAGAAGACCTGCCGCTATTCTATGGACCGTAGAAGACCTGCAGCTCTTGTATGGACCGTAGAAGACCTGCAGCTCTTGTATGGACCGTAGAAGACCTGCAGCTCTTGTATGGACCGTAGAAGACCTGCAGCTCTTGTATGGACCGTAGAAGACCTGCAGCTCTTGAATGGACCGTAGAAGACCTGCAGCTCTTCTATGGACCGTAGAAGACCTGCAGCTCTTCTATGGCCCGTAGAAGACCTGCAGATCTTCTATGAACCGTAGAAGACTAGCAGCTCTTCTACGGGCAGTAGAACACCTCCAGCTCTTTTACGGTCTTTAAAAGAACTCCAGTTATTTTATGGACAACAGAAAACCTCCAGCTCCCGTAGAAGACCTCCAACTCTTGGACTTCAATTTTTCCAACTTTTCCCAAGTGGAAGACCTGCAGCTCTGGACCGTGCTCTTCTATGGAGAATAGAAGACCTGCAGCTCTTCTATGGTCTGTAGAAGACCTGCAGCTCTTCTACGGACAGTAGAAGACCTCCTGCTCTTTTACGGCCTGTAAAACGACTCCAGTTCTTTTACGGACAACAGAACACCTCCAGCTCCTTCAGAAGATCTCCAACTCTTGCACTTAATTTTTCAAACTTTTTCCCAAGTATTGTAGGGCATTCAAATTCTCGAACATTTACTCCAATTCCGCTCCCCTCCATCTAATAATGCAGTTTGAAAATAATGTCATTTCGTTGGAGCGCCTGGTTAACTTGGTAAACAGGAAAACTTTCATGTAGCGATTCATTCGCTCATTCTTCACAAATCTCCATACACACAGAGAACACACATACACATTTATGTGTGTGTGTAGATTTATTAGGGAATTCCATATGTGTGTGCGTGAATATGTAGAAACAAAAGGCCACGGCGAAAACCCCGCTGATGATGATGACGATGATGAAATGTAATGCATTACTTTTGAAAGCCAAATGTGAAGTGGGTTTTCATTTTATGAAATGAGATGCTTTTCAACTGAATTTACAACGCGTTTACAAACACATACGCAGCTTGGTCAATATATACATGTGTGTGTGTGCACAAACAGAGATACAAACAAAAGGAAACAGAAAGTTTTATGTTCGCGTTCGCTTTAAATGACATTTGCCGCAGTGTCTTCGAACTACACAACTTACCACAAGTTGAAGAGAAAGAAAAATCCAAAAACTTGCGGAAACACACTCATACACACATAGCAGCGGGACTACACACAAAATTTCGAAATGCTATGGAGAAACAGTGGATGATTTGTTTTCCGAAAACTTATCAAAGAACACCCTTAAATTATAGAGAGCTGATGAAGGTCTTCTCTCTATAGGACATCTGAGGAAGATTTGAAGAAAGTCTTCTCTATATACACAGCAGGAATAAAGTCTTCTGTATATATAAAACCTGAATCTGGGTTTCTGTGTATAGTAGACCTGAATCTGATTTTCTATCTATAAAAAAACCTGAAGCAATCCCTCTGTCTATAGAAGACGAAGTAAGTAGGGCTTCTGTAATATAAGACCTAATGAAGGTCTTCTCTCTATAGTCCCTTAAGAAAGCTTTCCATCTATAGAATAGCTGAGATAGGTCTTTTGTCCATCGAAAACCTGGAGAAGGTTTTCTCCACATAGCAGACCTGAACAGGTCTTCTATGTAATAAGACCTGAGACAGATCCTTTGTGTTTAGAAGACCTGAAGCAGGTCGTCTGTGTATAGATGACCTGAGGAAGGTCGTCTGTGTATAGAAGACCTGAGACCTGTTAAAGACCTGAATCTAGTCTTCTGTCAATAGAAGACCTGCTGAGCTTAATCTGGTCTTCTGTCTATAGAAGACCTAGATCTTGTCTTCTGTCTATAGAAGACCTGGATCTGGTCGTCCCTCTTAAAAAATACCTGCATCTGTTTTTCTATCAATAGAAGACCGGAAGTAAGCCTTCCGTCTATAGAAGACATGAAGCAAGTCCTCTGACTATAGAAGACTTGATGGAGGTCTTCTGCCTAAAGAAGACATGAATCTGGTGTTCTGTCTCTGGAAGATCTGAATCTGGTCTTCTGCCTCTGGATGACCTGAATCTGGTCTTCTGTCTCTGGAAGACCTGAATATGGTCTTCTGTCTCTGGAAGACCTGAATATGGTCTTCTGTCTCTGGAAGATGTGAATATCGTATTCTGCCTCTGGAAGACCTGAATCTGGTCTTCTGCCTCTGGAAGACCTGAATCTGGTCTTCTGCCTCTGGAAGACCTGAATCTGGTCTTCTGCCTCTGGAAGACTTGAATCTGGTCTTCTGCTTCTGGAAGAATTTTTCTATATAAGCCCTAAAGAAGGTCTTCTGTATATAGAAGACCTGAATCTAGATTCGGTCTCTGGAAAACCTGAAACTGGTTTTTTTCTCTGGAAGACCCAAATATGTCTATAGAAGTCCTGAATCTGGTCTTTTGTCTTTGGAAAACTGAATCTGGTCTTCTGCCTCTGGAAGACCTGAATCGGATCTGTTTTCTCTGGAAGACCCAAATATGTCTATAGAAGACCAGAATCTGGTCTTTTGTCTTTGGAAGAGCTGAATCTGGTCTTCTGTCTCTGGAAGATCTGAATCTGGTCTTCTGCCTCTAGAAGACCTTAATCTGGTCGTCTGCCTCTGGAAGACCTGAATCTGGTCTTCTGTCTCTGGAAGACCAGAATTTCTCTATATAAGGCCTAAAGAAGGTCTTCTGCATATAGAAGTCCTGAACCTGGTCGTCTGTCTCTGGAAGACCTGAAACTAGCCTTTTTTCTCTGGAAGACCCAAATATGTCTATAGAAGTCCTGAATCTTGTGTTCTTTCTTTGGAAGACCAGAAGCAGTTCTTCTGACTCTGGAAGACCTGAAGTTGCTCTTCTGTCTTAGAAAACCAGTCACAGGTATTGCATCTAAAGAAGTCCCAAAGAATACTTTCCCTCTATAAAAGGCCTTAGGAAGGTCTTCAGATTCTAAAAAGATTCCCGATTCTAAATTCCTGTCGGATTTTTTGTCAGCAGATGCGACGCAGGTTCTCTCTTTATTGAAGATCTGAAGCAGGTATAATGTCTTTAGGAGAACTGAAGCAGGTCCTTCTGCCTCTGTAAGGCCTAAAGCAGGTCTTTCTATATGTGGAAAACCTGAGCAATGTCTTCTTCTAGATCTGAAGCAGGTCAGATCATCAGAAGAAGATCTGAAGCAGCATGTTTGTCTATAAAGAATCTAGAAATAGTTAAAAATGTGTTCCTCTCCCACTGTGCTCTTCCTTGGAAAACCGTTTTGAGCTTCAAATCACTTCAGCAGGCCACAAAATACAATAAAAATGCTGATCCACAAAATGCTGGAATGAACAGCGCGGCAAAACAACTGCAAGGGTCGGGAATTCCAGGCCTTCGACTGGATGCATTGTGACAGAGTTAAGCTAAAGGTTTCAGGAATTTAGGACTGTGACAATGGCAAAGCAAACGTTATGTCAACAACAACAACAAAAGCAAAGCTCGCCAGCATCTCTCGCAAGTGGTACATGGGAGTTCCATCACAGAGCAACGCCAGAACAATTCCAACATTTACTTTTATGGTCGTTTACATAACAAATTTGTGTTCAGCTTGTTACCCGGCCCTTTCGAATGCTTTGCCTTGCCCTGCGAAAACATTCAATCTTAAGTAATCTGTCTGTTTGTGGTTTTGCGTAATCCCACCATCATACCGCCAGCCTTCAGTCTTCGGACACTTTCTACTGTCTTAACATGGCATTAGTAAATGCCATCAAACTCCTCTACCCCTTTTTCCATATTCAAACCTCCTCTCTACACCCCAATACTGTAGCTGCCCTCATCCTTTCCTCGTACATCTGTTTCTTTGCTGCTGCGGACCGGCCCGTTTAACTTTACAAGTTTATGCATTATCTTCCAACTTGTTTCCTCCAATAAAATGTATTCATGTGTCAAATTAAGACTCAAACCCTCCAATGACAATGTGAAAGTGGCAAATACAATGGAAAACTTTAAACGACAACAACACCAGCAACGACGAAAAATCCGAAAAAGAGTTAAAAAGAAGTTGCGAGAAAACTTTGTCATTCCTCCTTTGGGGCCAACGAAATGTCTTGCCATGAAAATGATCTTCGCTGCATCTTCCTTTTGTTTTTTTTTCGGTTATTTCGTTTTATTATTTTTCTGGCCATCATCATCGTCGTCGTCGTCATCGTCATTTCCTTGACAATAAGCAATGTGGCTGGCGATATAAGACAAAAGTTTTATGGAAATTTGCCTACTGAGGAGCAGCGCAGAATTACGCCATTAATTTCAAAACATATGCATGGGATTTAGAGAATGGCAAAACTCTTTTATTTGAATTCATACGAAAAGTAAAAACAGATTTGGCCTGTAATTGTGGGTTAGAGAGAGCAAGAGATAAAACAGGAAGAGGGGATAATCCAGGGGAGTTAGAAGGCAAGGAGCCATTGTCCATAGAAGACCATTATAAGCATTCAATTCATATAACCTCATAGATCTCCAGGAAGTCTTTTGACTATAAAAGACCTTTTTAGACCTTCTGGCCATAAAAGACCTTCTTCTACAGAAGACCTTTGAAAGTATTTCTGCCCAGAGAAGAATTCAATATATCTCCGGCCATAAAACAAAATTACAAGGGCTTCGTCTACAGAAAATCTTTTATAGGTCTTCGTCCCAAAGAATATTTTAAGAGGTCTTTGTTTCAATGAGGACTTTTGAAAAACCTGCAATCCATAGAAGACTTTTAAAAGGTTTTCGGTACATAATAAATCTTTAAATGGTCCTATACCCATAAAAAATCCTCTGAAGAAAGGTCATATTATATGACTTCCACCCAAAAAATACCTTTAAAACGTCTTAGGTCCATAGAACCCCTTATAGAGACCATTTTATACCCTACACCACATAGAGGTAAGGGCATTATGTCTTTGTGCATTTGTTTGTAACATGGAGAAGGAAGCAAGATAGACCCATAGTTACTTTAAAGAATTTTCATAGAATCACTTTCTGAGTCGATTTATATATGTCAGTCCGTCCATGTATTTTTGTGAACAAAATGCAGGTCGCATTTATTATCCGTTTGAGATGAAATTTTTCAAACAAAATTTGTTTGGCTCAAGGACGAGCCCTATTGAAATGTGTGAGAATCGGTTCAATTTAGATATAGCTCCCATAAATCTTCAACCGATTTCGTTTTAATTGTTCACCAAATGGCCAATATCAGTCCTTATGACCTGAATATTGGCACATCCGACAGAATTGAGCTTAGGAGCAAGTACATCAAATTTGATGCAAATCTGTTCAGATATAGCCATATCTCCCATATATATTTCATCCCATTTGGCGTTTAAGCCCTTCACATTCGCGATATGCACTCCACAAGAATGATAGTTGGTACCGGACTTCAGATAAAGCTCGAAAATACCTATGCCATCCGATCATTCGATTTTATGGTTATTGTCCACCATATATGTAATATCAGCCTAAATTGGGTAGATTTTTATACCCTACACCACAAGGCGGTCAGGGTATTATGTCTTTGTGCATTTGTTTGTAACATGGAGGAGAAAACGAGATATACCCATAGTTCCTTTTAATGATCTGCATAGAATCACATTCTGAGTCCATTTATGCATGTCCGTCCGTCTGTCCATCTGTCCATGTATTTCTGTAAACAAAGTACAGCTCGCATTTATTGTCCAATCCAGATGAAATTTTGCACAGATCATTTGTTTGGCCCAAGGACGCACCCTATTGGAGATAATCGGTAAAAATTAGATATAGCTCCCATATATATTTTCGTCCGATTTTCCTTTTATTGTGCACCAAACGTGTAATATCAGCTCGAATTGTATGGAATTTTGCATATACACCCAAATTAGGCCTGAAAATAAGTATGCCGAATTTGATCGAAATCGGTTCAGATATAGCTATAGCACCCAAATATATTGTTCATACGATTTGTTATTTTTGTCCTCCGCAGCCGTAATATGCACTCTGCAACAACAATATTTGGGGAAATATATCAAATACAGCTCAATAATACCTTTGCTAAATTTTATCGAGATCGGTTCAGATTTGGATATAGCTCCCATATATAACTTCGTCCGATTTGGCTTTTATTGTGCACCAAACGTCTAATATTTGTCTAAATGGGATGGAATTTGGCACTTACGACCGAATTGAGTCTAGAAGCTAGTGTGTCAAATTTGGATCGGTTCAGATATAGCTATAGCTCCCATACATATTGTTCATCCGATTTGTTATATTTGTTACCCACAGCCGTAATATGCACTCCGTAACAATGATAATAACAAATTTTATCGAGATCGGCTCTGATTTGGATATAGCTCCCATATATATTTGTATCTGATTTCAAATTAATTTTGCTACAAATTCGCAATACAAGTCCGAATTTAAAAGATACAAATACTTCGGCATTTTTAGTCCTTTGAATTTTAAACTATAATTATAATCATTGGGTGTATGATTGAATTCTCCCGTAAAAACTTTTAATTGTTATGTGAAGCTCTACTAAATTAGCAAAGTGGTGTAGGGTATCATAAAGTCGGCCCCGTTCGACTTTAAGACTTTCTTTACTGGTTTCATATTTAAATCGGTCCGGCATATCTATTGCTCCAAATAAATGTTTTTTAATATTACCCTCATCGAAGTTATATCATGCAGTGGTACTAGAGAAACAAAAGCCTCCGTCGATTTTGTTAAAAATCTATTCAGAGTTGGATATAGTTCCCAAATTGTGAATATGCGAAAGCCATGATACGCATATAAATAAGGTTTATATTTGGTATAATCTACTTCTAATAAGTTCCCAATGCAAGCTTTATTTGTTACTGAAGCTGTACTAAATACGCATAGGGCTTTAAGGTATCATATAGTCGGTCCCGCCCCACTTTTGACCTTTGGTATGATCTACTTCTAATAAATTCCCAATATTAACTTTATTTGTTACGAGACTTCTACTAAATACGCATAGTGGTTTAGGGTATCAAATAGTCGGCCCCACCCGACTTTTGACCTTACCTTACTGGTATTTCTTTGAAAACTTAAAAAAAACATCCCATCAACATAAGACCTTTCATACATCTTTGGCCTCTTAAAGGCTTAAAAATCTGGCCATAGGTAACTTCAAAAAGTCTTCTCACCTTAAAATACATTATTTACATTATAGAAGAACTCTTGAAGGTCTTCTATCTATAGATCCTGGCAATAGAACACCTTTTAAAAAATTTTGTCCACAGAAGACCTTTCTAAGGTCGTTAATTTTTCTGATGAATTAAAAAATCCTTATTTTCTGAAAGAAAAATAATATTTCCTTTGGTGGTCCTGAAAAACAATATCCTTCAAAATAACCATTAAAAACCCTTTAAAAATATCATCTGTTATAAATCCTTCCTGATAACTTTCACGATCCTTGAAACATGTTGGTATGAAAAATAACAATAAAAATCCCTGAAAATATATTATTTGTAATTCCCGATTGTAGCCTCTTTGGAGAAATATTTAAATACAATATTTAATTTAATTTAATATTTAAATAAAATAAATATTTGTCAAAATCCACGATAATAGCTTACATGGTATTACAAACAGTTCACGGTTATAGCTTTGATGGACCATTATTATATGTCTTTGAAGGAGTAGTCTTAAAAAACCACAATTATTGTTCGAGTGGTACTTGAACAATTATGCTGGAAAAATCCACCTTTACATCTCTTTAAATAATTAAAACGATTGTTTCTTGTGGTTTTGTTGATGATGTTTGCTTAATTCCGGAGGAAAATGTAAATATTATTCCAAATTTATATTCTCTGAAGATCTGTAAGAAATATGTCTTTAAAATTCATTTTACTTGTTCTTGGAAATATATCTTTTATAAATTAACGATTTGACTATCCAGTAGGATATACTTAATTGTTTAAAAATTCAAGATTTTTTGTCTACTGGTCCTAGAAAATATATTTCTTAAAAATTCCCGCTTATTGCTGTGTTGATCTTTGAAATTTGTTCTTCATACTTTTTCTCCCTCCAAAACTATGAAATTTCAAGTGGCAAATTATACAAAACGACAAAAAACACACGACTGCCACATCACCAAACTCGATTGCAACAAATTCACTGGATGAATAAATTTGCCCTAAATTTTCGAGAACATATTTCTCCATTTTAGCACAGCTCGTTACTTTTGATTGTTCTCCTCATTTTCTTTCCAACACTGCTTCGCTGCACCATCGCCACAAATAAAATTTCATGGTGTTTTATTAACCGGAACTGAGGTATTTTTTTTTTCTGTTGAGAGCAACCAACACATGTTCTGCTTAATGTCACTTTCTTACACATACAGGCGCAGAAAATCTAGGAAAATGCAAAAGAGAAGTGGAGAAACATTTTGTTTGAAACATTGAAAAAAATGTTACAATTTAAAATTTGATGTTTTTAATTTTAATGGTGCCTTTCTAGGATAAAGTCAGGATATAAACACTTCGACACACTCCTTCAAAGGATATTAAAAGCAGTGAGCCTTCAATTTTAATATCCGTATTTTAGACTATATTCTATCTAAAGGGTTTAAAAAATCGCGATCAAATGGATTTTGAAATATATTCCTTGAAAATCCAGGTTTCTTGGAGTAGTGGTCCTTGCAAAAATAATAAAAATAAAAATAATGAAAAAATATTCTTTAAAACTCCATGGTTATTGGTCTATAGGTCCTTGAAAAAAATATTGTTTAAAAATCCACGTTTATTGGTCCTTGAAAAAACTATTCTTTAAATTCCACATTTCTTGGTCCTAGAAAAAAAAATTATTAAAACTCCACATTTATTGGTCCTTGAAAAAATATTCTTTAAAAAGCCTTGGTCCTTGAAAAAATATTTATTAAAAATCCACGTTTATTGGTCCTTGAAAAAACTATTCTTCAAAAATTCACATTTATTTGGTCCTTGAAAAAATATTCTTTAAAAATCCACATTTATTGGTCCTTGAAAAAATATTCTTTAAAAATCCACATTTAAAAATCCACGTTTATTTGGTCCTTGAAAAAATATTCTTTAAAAATCCACTTTTAAAAATCCACGTTTATTTGGTCCTTGAAAAAATATTATTTAAAAATCCACTTTTAAAAATCCACGTTTATTTGGTCCTTGAAAAAATATTCTTTAAAAATCCACTTTTAAAAATCCACGTTTATTTGGTCCTTGAAAAAATATTCTTTAAAAATCCACGTTTATTTGGTCATTGAAAAAATATTCTTTAAAAATCCACGTTTATTTGGTCCTTGAAAAAATATTCTTTAAAAATCCACGTTTATTTGGTCCTTGAAAAAATATTCTTTAAAAATCCACGTTTATTTGGTCCTTGAAAAAATAATCTTTAAAAATCCACATTTAAAAATCCACGTTTATTTGGTCCTTGAAAAAATATTCTTTAAAAATCCACTTTTAAAAATCCACGTTTATTTGGTCCTTGAAAAAATATTATTTAAAAATCCACTTTTAAAAATCCACGTTTATTTGGTCCTTGAAAAAATATTCTTTAAAAATCCATTTTTAAAAATCCACGTTTATTTGGTCCTTGAAAAAATATTCTTTAAAACTCCATGGTTATTGGTCTATAGGTCCATGAAAAAAATATTGTTTAAAAATCCACGTTTATTGTTCCTTGAAAAAAATATTCTTTAAATTCCACATTTCTTGATCCTAGAAAAAAAATTATTAAAACTCCACATTTATTGGTCCTTGAAAAAATATTCTTTAAAAAGCCTTGGTCCTTGAAAAAATATTTATTAAAAATCCACATTTATTGGTCCTTGAAAAAACTATTCTTCAAAAATTCACATTTATTTGGTCCTTGAAAAAATATTCTTTAAAAATCCACATTTAAAAATCCACGTTTATTTGGTCCTTGAAAAAATATTCTTTAAAAATCCACTTTTAAAAATCCACGTTTATTTGGTCCTTGAAAAAATATTATTTAAAAATCCACTTTTAAAAATCCACGTTTATTTGGTCCTTGAAAAAATATTCTTTAAAAATCCACTTTTAAAAATCCACGTTTATTTGGTCCTTGAAAAAATATTCTTTAAAAATCCACGTTTATTTGGTCCTTGAAAAAATATTCTTTAAAAATCCACGTTTATTTGGTCCTTGAAAAAATATTCTTTAAAAATCCACGTTTATTTGGTCCTTGAAAAAATAATCTTTAAAAATCCACTTTTAAAAATCCACGTTTACTTGGTCCTTGAAAAACTATTCTTTAAAAATCCACGTTTATTTGGTCCTTGAAAAAATATTCTTTAAAAATCCACTTTTAAAAATCCACGTTTATTTGGTCCTTGAAAAACTATTCTTTAAAAATCCACGATTATTTGGTCCTTGAAAAAATATTCTTTAAAAATCCACTTTTAAAAATCCACGTTTATTTGGTCCTTGAAAAAATATTCTTTAAAAATCCACTTTTAAAAATCCACGTTTATTTGGTCCTTGAAAAACTATTCTTTAAAAATCCACGTTTATTTGGTCCTTGAAAAAATATTCTTTAAAAATCCACTTTTAAAAATCCACGTTTATTTGGTCCTTGAAAAACTATTCTTTAAAAATCCACTTTTATTTGGTCCTTGAAAAAATATTCTTTAAAAATCCACTTTTAAAAATCCACGTTTATTTGGTCCTTGAAAAACTATTCTTTAAAAATCCACGTTTATTTGGTCCTTGAAAAAATATTCTTTAAAAATCCACTTTTAAAAATCCACGTTTATTTGGTCCTTGAAAAACTATTCTTTAAAAATCCACGTTTATTTGGTCCTTGAAAAACTATTCTTTAAAAATCCACGTTTATTTGGTCCTTGAAAAACTATTCTTTAAAAATCCACGTTTATTTGGTCCTTGAAAAAATATTCTTTAAAAATCCACTTTTAAAAATCCATGTTTATTTGGTCCTTGAAAAAATATTCTTTAAAAATCCAATTTTAAAAATCCACGTTTATTGGTCTATTAGTCCTTGAAAAAATATTCTTTAAAAATCCACGTTTATTGGTCTATTAGTCCTTGAAAAAATATTCTGTAACAATCCACGTTTATTGGTCTATTAGTCCTTGAAAAAATATTCTTTAAAAATCCACGTTTATTGGAGTGGTAGTCCTTGAAAAAAAATAGTATTTAAAAATTCACGTTTATTGGAGTGATAGTCCTTGAAAAAAATAGTCTATAAAAATCCAACTTTATTGGAGTGGTAGTCCTTGAAAACATATTCTTTAAAAATCCACGTTTATTGGGGTGGTAGTCCTTGAAAAAAATAGTCTATAAAAATCCACGTTTATTGGAGTGGTAGTCCTTGAAAAAATATTATTTAAAAATCCACGTCTATTGGAGTGGTAGTCCTTAAAAAACATTTCTTTAAAAATCAAAGTTTTTTTGGTCCTTGAAACAATATTCTTCAAAAATCCACGTTTATAGGTCCATGAAAAAAATATTCTTTAAAAATCAACGATTAAAGGTCCATGAAAAAAAATATTCTTTAAAAATCCACGTTTATTGGTCCTTGAAAAAATATTCTCTAAAAATCAACGTTTATAGGTCCATGAAAAAAAATATTATTTAAAAATCCACGTTTATTGGTCCTTGATAGTCCTTTACAACAATCCTTCAATTAAAAATTGAATTTATATTCTCAGACTTCGAATAACAACAAAAATAATCCAATTAATTCTCAACCAGAAACAAGTTAAGCAGTTTCCATCATTAAAAGAGTTTGCCGAAACGTTGAGACAACGCAGCCGTCTTTCTTGCCCTTCATTGCAAATTTTAACCATGGCTAATTTTATTTGAGGAATACCTGGCAACAAAATTATCTCTCTCTGGCGCACAAAGGCTTTGCTGATTACTTTTGTTTTGAAAATCCTCCGAACCCCACCACAAAACCCGACTACAAAGAGAAATAACGAAATTAGTTCAACCTTGTAGTTTTTCTCGAGAAAAGGATTAAATTCATTAACAAGGACCCAAACTAAATCTTATTTTTATGAATTTAACTTTTTCAAGGCAATGAAATTAACCCATTCCAAAATCCGAGGAGGAACAAACATTGTTGCCTTCATTAATGGAAAACGACAAGGAAAACATCTTTCCTGTTTTTGAAAATAACTTCATTTCCACCCTAGAATTGTATTTGAGTCCACAAAAATAAAAAGCGACAACATCTGTACGGATGTAGAGAACATTATGGAGAAACAAACTCCGAGGATTAAGGTTATAATTGTCCTCGGTGTGTGTGTATGTACCATTGTTGCTGTAGTCATTGTTTTCATTACGCACAAAAATTTTAATCTGATTTTTACCAAATTAGGTTTCAAATGAACTTTTTTCTCGAGCATTGTTATCCTTGTTTTGTTTGTTGTTGTTGTTTTTTATCAACACAAAGTTCATCTTCGACTATCTGACAAACAATCTTCCTTTTGTTTGATCCTGTTGTTATAAATTGAAAAATGCAGGAGTTTTTTGTTTGTTGTAGTAATTATTAAGGACATGGTGAACTCGGTACTCGACAATGAAATAATTATTTCCAAAAGAAAAGAGGCTTATCAAAACGCACTACTTCAGTTTATTGTCATACAACGAGTTCTCTTCCAGATCCAGAGCAAACTTAAAATGCTAAAATACAGAAATTTCCGTTGAAAATTGTGCCTTGAGCCTTTGAGGTCCCGGGCGTAATAAATACAGTTTCATATTGATTTTATCGAATTGGGGAGCTTATTGAATGTTTTCTCCTGAAAACCTGCAACGTTTAACAACAAATTATTCGGTTGAAAAATTCAAAATGGTGAACTTTACTGAGAGCCTAAAATATAAAATTACTGCTCATTGGTCGGAACCAAAGATCAGCATAGCCCAAATTAGTTCCTGGGTGAAAATATGTCTTTAAATGCCGGCATCTGGTAATCGAGTGGAATATACAGGTTGCGATGAAAAAACTGCAACCAAATGCAGACTGCTGTCATTTCCAAGCCACTCGTCCGACAGCTATTAAAATTATTCCAGTGACAGCCCACCATATTGTTTACAAGCGTACAAAAGCATCTTGGTGAGAATTTTCCAGAAAAGTAGATATTCGTGATGGAATTCAAGCGCGATAGTGTGATTTCTTTATATTTAGAAGTGGCTATCGTTAGAGCACTCCAGCATTTAAATGTGAATAAATCTTTTGTGTCTCGTACCACCGCTCGTTACCATGATACTGCTAGCGTAACCCGACGTCAAGGAAGTGGACGGAAGAAAACAGCAGCATCAGCTGAAATGCTTCGAAAAGTAAAGAAGCGACTTGATCGAAACCCGCGTCGCAGTGGCCGAAAAATGGCTCGTGAACTGAACATATCGCAATATTCCATTCGGCAAATAATGAAAAATGAGCTCGGGGTAAAGCCCTTGAAATTCCAAAAAGTGTAAGAACCTACACCGCAACAGAAAGAAAATAGACTCAAAAGAGCTAAAGAGTTGCTTTGCTTGGCCGAAAGTGGGGAACTGCCGAATTTGGTTTTCTCCGACGAGAAAACATTCGTTGTCCAGCAGTTTGTAAACAAAATGATCGTATTTACTTGCCAAAGAGGTCAGCTGAAAATGTGCACCGTCGCATGGCCAGCAGAACTCAAGCGCCAGCCATGGTGATGGTGTGGGCTGCCATAACAGCCGGTGGCCGCTATCCGCTCGTATTAATCGACCGTGGCATCAGAATAAATGTCGAATATTATTGCGAAAATATTCTGGAGGGTGTATTAAAGCATTGGGCACGCAAACATTTTGGCCGCAGGCCTTGGACATTCCAACAGGACTCAGCACTCGCCACCCAAGAATGGTTACAAAATGAGGTTCCTCGCTTCAGTTCCAGCGCACAATGGCCTCCAATATCTCGGGATACCAATCGGTTGGACTATTGTGCCTGGAGTATTTTGGAAAGCAAGGTTGGCTCTAAAAAATACCAAAGTGTCGATTACCTCAAGCAAGCGCTTCGCCGGGAATGGCCCAAAATAACGCAGAGCAACATTCGGGCAGCGTGTAACAGTTTAATTGGCCGTTTGACGGCCACAATTCGCGCCAAAGGTAACCAGTTCGAAGAAATCTAAAATTATTACAAAATTTGATGCTTTTTTCGACATTTTTTGTAGGATATTACATGGTCGACCCCGCACGAGTAAAGCCTTTGCTTACTTGTTTTATATTTTTTTTTATTATTATTCCCCTCTAATAAAAGGGTGGTTCTGTATTGGCAATTTTTGTGGCTTGGTTTCCCATTGGGAACAACAAAACCACAACTGTGAAACCTTCTGAAACCCTTAAAAACCATAAAATGGAAGGAAGGAGGTTCTATTATAAAGGGCCTATATAAAATAAAGTGGACTTATCTTAACAACATTTTGCAGGGAACGATTCTCAATATATCTAAAATTTGGTAGTGCCATGGGGGCCAAACTGCCAAGTAATTATCTTTTCCATGCTTAAATCACAAAAAATGTCTGAAAAATAACAATTCTAATGTAAAGCGATAGCAGTATCCGATTTAGTCGTACATTGTAATATTTATACCCCACAACATTATGTGTTGGGGGTATTATAAGTTTGATTGGGCCAAAAATTATGTAACACCTCGAAATATTGGTTTACCACATAGAAAAGTATATATGGATCTTCCTATCTCGCCGAGCTGAGTTGATCTAGCTATGTGTCGCAAGGTCACGCTACGGATCGCAATTATGGCCTGATCCTCATGAATTTGAAAATGAAGGTAGGATTACGGTGACAATAGAAGCCTATTGTTTTGAAGATGATCGCAACATATTTAGGGGTTGAAATGGACCAAAAACAGAAGCATTTCCTGATTTTCCTGTTGCTCTACAGCCCACAATTATGAACCAATCGACCCGGAATTTCGCATGGAGTTAGAGTTCAGGGCTGGACTGGAGCATACCAATTTGGGCGGCCAATGGATAATATTTACATACTTAGGGTCAGAATTAAAACCTATTGTTTTTGAAGACGTACATTTAGATGTTCAAATGGACCAAAAAAATCAAATTTTCCTGATGTTGTCGCTTCACAGGTCACAATTGAAAACCAATCGATACGGAAGTAAGCATTAGGAGAGATTTAAGAACTGGAAGAGTTCTACCATTTATGATTGGTCATTGGATTATATTTAGCTGTAAAATTGAGGCAACTTTCAAGTGAAATATTTTTGAATGCTCACGGGGAGCTAAATATTGGACAAATACCCGTGGTCAATACTAAGAGTAACATCTGTGAAGGGCTATATGGCATATTTTGGAAAACGAAAAACCCGCACGGTTATACTTATTGCTTACTTCTTTAAACTTCAGTTACATATCCAGTTTTTATTGATAATGGTTTGGTCTACTTCAGATACGAAGGCTAAATTACCAGCCATTTTTTTTATATTTTTATGCCTTCCACCTTAAAAAGTAGGATATATTAAGTTTGTTATTCTGTTTGTAACATCCCTAAATATTCGTGGTAGATCCCATAAAGTATAACAATGTCCGTCTGATGAAATCACGTTACAGCCCACATTATTTGGCGTAGAGCTTAAAATTTGACAGAACCATTTGTATTGTGTTTAGGATGGTTGGTATTAAAAATGAGATACATCGGTATACGTTTGTGTATATGTACCTCTAGATATTCGGTATTTTGAGATTTGTGAAACATTTTCCACGGATATTTCTAAAAATTCGTAAATGTAGATCATAATGGGTTCTAGTTTCGCTGGCGAAGCATTACATGCAAAGGACAACGATTTTGTATAGCGCCCCATATTACGGTACCTCCCGATATTCGGTATTTTGATAATTTGTGACACATTTCCACAGATTTGTTAAAAAAATGGTATATGTAGTTCATTGTAGAATATTGTATGTGTAGGTCCACGTTTTTGTATAACCTTCATATACCTCCCGATAATCGGTATTTTATAATTGTTGTCACATTATTTTATGGATTTGTCTAAAAATTGGTATTTGTTGGCCATAATGGATTCTAGCTTCGGTGGCCGAACATGGTATATACATGTCCACGTTTTTGTATATCCCTCATATAACGGTTTATTCCTATAGTCGGTGTTTTTATGATTTTTGCAACATTTTTCCACGGATTTGTCCAAAAAATTGGTATTTATAGTTCGTAATGGGTTCCGGTAGCAGAACATAGTATGTATATGTTCACGTTTTCGTACAGCCCCCACATAATGGTACCTCCTGAAATTCAGTATTTTGATGTCCGTAATGGGTACTATCTCTGGCGGCAGAACATTGAAAATTTTGGTCTGTGTTTTCCTATAGCGCACATATAGCGATACCCACCGACACTCGGTATTTTGACAATCCTAGTCACATTTTCCAATGAAATTGTCTCAAATTTGGTATTAAAGAAGATTTGGTAGATGACAGTCCTTGATTGAATTCTATTGGGCTCTACAGAGACCTACGTTAAAGGGCGCTTCTATTTTATCCACTGAGAGCAACAACTGAGAAAAAATACCAGATAAGAAATAAAAAACCTTCTACAAACTTTTAAGGGAGAGATTCTTTAAATATCTTAGATTTGAAAGTACTTTTATATACTTTCCATATGCAATAGTGGATACAAAATTTAGCAGTGAGAGATTCTGTCAATTCTGAACTCAAAATGCCAAATATCTCATGATTGGGTTTAAAATTGTGATCGAAAACTTTGACATACCGAAAATTAAGAGGTAGCATGGGGCCTTTACCAAATTGTGGAGCAATCTTAATTTTTTTAGCGAGGAGAGTTAATATCCACTCAGAACCCTAAATATCAGGTTACACGTGATTTGGTTTAAAATTGTGGTCAAAACATTCAAAATACCCAAAATAAGGAAGAAATGCCATATGAGGGTCATACCGAAAAATAGGAATATATAATGTCTGAACAAAATATCATTTTCTTAATTTGGCATCTTAAATTTTCGGCATCTTACAGTGTTTCTTGAGTTTGATACAATGCAAAGACGTCTCTGTCATAAGTCATTAGACAAAGACATTTTTTTGTTCGTAATAATGCGCCGTCATTTCAAATCTCCCTCATTTCTATTGTACTTTGGGCCATCAATAGCTTAGAACCCAATGAAAAGTTACTGTCTCATCTATCTTCAAATAGTCATAAAGAATTTTCTGTTTCCCTGTCTACGAACTACCATTGGCGTCATAAAATCCTCTTTAACTAATGACTAATATCAGTGAGTGATTCCCGTTCGAAATGTTCGAGTAGTAGTAGTAGTTCGTCATTCCAGAACCAAATGCCATTAGAAGTGTCAAAAGATTTTATGACTTATGAACAATTGAATTCCGTGACAAAAGAATGGCAACAACGCATTTCTCAACCAACAGCTGCTGCAGTATCGGCAGCAGTCCTGTAATCAGGATTAAATAACAAAGTCACTCAGATAATAGCCAAAAACTTGTTATCATGTGACAAAAGAAGAAACTCATCATTGTCACCATGAGTGAAATGTTCGCTCTCATTACTTTAATTAGCAACGTCAGCGTTAACTTTGTCATATTTATGTTAGGAAAGACTATAGGCAGCCAAAGAAAAAATCTCGAAATTAAAGTTAAAAACCCCAAAATGTCAACATTTAAGGAGTTATGGCCATTTTAAAGTATGCTATTTTTCCTCTTTAAAAAAATGATCACAAAAAATAGCTAAAAACCCCGAAATGTCAATATTTAAGGAGTTATTGCCATTTTAAAGTATGCTATTTTTCCTCTTTATAATAGTGATTACAAATAATAGCTAAAAACCCCGAAATGTCAATATTTAAGGAGTTATGGCCATTATAAAGTACGCTATTTTTCCTCTTTATAATAGTTATCGCAAATAATAGCTAAAAACCCCGAAATGTCAATATTTAAGGAGTTATGAGCGTTTTAAAATAGGCTATAAAGAAACTGCAATCAAAACGATGCTAAAAACCCCGAAATGTCAATATTTAAGGAGTTATGAGCATTTTAAAATACCCTATTTTTCCTCTTTAAATATCTGCCATCAAAACGATGCTAAAAACCCCGAAATGTCAATATTTAAGGAGTTATGAGCGTTTTAAAATAGGCTATAAAGAAACTGCAATCAAAACGATGCTAAAAACCCCGAAATGTCAATATTTAAGGAGTTATGAGCATTTTAAAAGACCCTATTTTTCCTCTTTAAATATCTGCCATCAAAACGATGCTAAAAACCCCGAAATGTCAATATTTAAGGAGTTATGAGCATTTTAAAATACCCTATTTTTATACCCTACACCACAAGGTGGTCAGGGTATTATGTCTTTGTGCATTTGTTTGTAACAGGCAGAAGGAAACGAGATAGACCCATAGTTCCTTTTGATGATCTGCATAGAATCACATTCTGAGTCGATTTATGCATGTCCGTCCGTCCGTCTGTCCGTCCGTCCGTCCGTCCGTCCGTCTGTCCATGTATTTTTGTAAACAAAGTACAGGTCGCATTTATTGCCCGATCCAGATGAAATTTTGCTAAGATCTTTTGTTTGGCCCAAGGACGAACCCTATTGAAATTGGAGATAATCGGTCAAAATTTAGATATAGCTCCCATATATATCTTCGTCCGATTTGCCTTTTATTGTGCACCATACGTGTAATATCAGCCCGAATTGTATGGAATTTTGCATATTCACCCAAATTAGGCCTGAAAATATGTGTGCCAAATTTGATCGAAATCGGTTCAGATATAGCTATAGCTCCCATATATATTTTTCATCCGATTTGTTATTTTTGTCCACCGCCGCCGTAATATGCACTCTGTAACAACAATATTTGGGGAAATATATCAAATGCAGCTCAGAAATACCTTTGCTAAATTTTATCGAGATCGGTTCAGATTTGGATATAACTCCCATATATAACTTCGTCCGATTTACCTTTTATTGTGCACCAAACGTCTAATATTTGTCCAAATGGGATGGAATTTGGTACTTACGACCGAATTGAGTCTAGAAGCTAGTATGTCAAATTTGGTGAAGATCGGTTCAGATATAGCTATAGCTTCCATATATATTATTCATCCGATTTGTTATATTTATTACCCACAACCGTAATATGCACTCCGTAACAACGATATTCAGGGAAATATATCAAATACAGCTCAGAAATATCTTTGCCAAATTTTATCGAGATCGCTTTAGATTTGGATATAGCTCCCATATATATCTTTATCCGATTTCAAATTAATTGTGCACCAAATGGTCAATACAATTCCGAATTTAAAAGATACAAATGCTTCGGCATATTTAGTCCTTTGAACTTTAAATTATAATTATAATCATGGCGTGTATGATTGAATTCTCCCATAAAAACTTTTAATTGTTATGTGAAGCTCTACTTAATTAGCAAAGTGGTGTAGGGTATCATAAAGTCGGCCCCGCCCGACTTGAAGACTTTCTTTACTGGTTCCTCTTTAAATATCTGCCATCAAAACGATGCTAAAAACCCCGAAATGTCAATATTTAAGGAGTTATGAGCGTTTTAAAATAGGCTATAAAGAAACTGCAATCAAAACGATGCTAAAAACCCCGAAATGTCAATATTTAAGGAGTTATGAGCGTTTTAAAATAGGCTATAAAGAAACTGCAACCAAAACGATGCTAAAAACCCCGAAATGTCAATATTTAAGGAGTTATGAGCATTTTAAAATACCCTATTTTTCCTCTTTAAATATCTGCCATCAAAACGATGCTAAAAATCCCGAAATGTCAATATTTAAGGAGTTATGAGCATTTTAAAATACCCTATTTTTCCTCTTTAAATATCTGTCATCAAAACGATGCTAAAAACCCCGAAATGTCAATATTTAAGGAGTTATGAGCGTTTTAAAATAGGCTATAAAGAAACTGCAATCAAAACGATGCTAAAAACCCCGAAATGTCAATATTTAAGGAGTTATGAGCATTTTAAAATACCCTATTTTTCCTCTTTAAATATCTGTCATCAAAACGATGCTAAAAACCCCGAAATGTCAATATTTAAGGAGTTATGAGCGTTTTAAAATAGGCTATAAAGAAACTGCAATCAAAACGATGCTAAAAACCCCGAAATGTCAATATTTAAGGAGTTATGAGCATTTTAAAATACCCTATTTTTCCTCTTTAAATATCTGTCATCAAAACGATGCTAAAAACCCCGAAATGTCAATATTTAAGGAGTTATGAGCATTTTAAATTACCCTATTTTTCCTCTTTAAATATCTGCCATCAAAACGATGATAAAAACCCCGAAATGTCAATATTTAAGTAGTTATGAGCGTTTTAAAATAGGCTATAAAGAAACTGCAATCAAAACGATGCTAAAAACCCCGAAATGTCAATATTTAAGGAGTTATGAGCGTTTTAAAATAGGCTATAAAGAAACTGCAATCAAAACGATGCTAAAAACCCCGAAATGTCAATATTTAAGGAGTTATGAGCATTTTAAAATACCCTATTTTTCCTCTTTAAATATCTGTCATCAAAACGATGCTAAAAACCCCGAAATGTCAATATTTAAGGAGTTATGAGCATTTTAAAATACCCTATTTTTCCTCTTTAAATATCTGCCATCAAAACGATGCTAAAAACCCCGAAATGTCAATATTTAAGGAGTTATGAGCGTTTTAAAATAGGCTATAAAGAAACTGCAATCAAAACGATGCTAAAAACCCCGAAATGTCAATATTTAAGGAGTTATGAGCATTTTAAAATACCCTATTTTTCCTCTTTAAATATCTGTCATCAAAACGATGCTAAAAACCCCGAAATGTCAATATTTAAGGAGTTATGAGCATTTTAAATTACCCTATTTTTCCTCTTTAAATATCTGCCATCAAAACGATGATAAAAACCCCGAAATGTCAATATTTAAGGAGTTATGAGCGTTTTAAAATAGGCTATAAAGAAACTGCAATCAAAACGATGCTAAAAACCCCGAAATGTCAATATTTAAGAAGTTATGAGCGTTTTAAAATAGGCTATAAAGAAACTGCAATCAAAACGATGCTAAAAACCCCGAAATGTCAATATTTAAGGAGTTATGAGCATTTAAAATACCCTATTTTTCCTCTTTAAATATCTGTCATCAAAACGATGCTAAAAACCCCGAAATGTCAATATTTAAGGAGTTATGAGCGTTTTAAAATAGGCTATAAAGAAACTGCAGTCAAAACGATGCTAAAAACCCCGAAATGTCAATATTTAAGGAGTTATGAGCGTTTTAAAATAGGCTATAAAGAAACTGCAATCAAAACGATGCTAAAAACCCCGAAATGTCAATATTTAAGGAGTTATGAACATTTTAAAATACCCTATTTTTCCTCTTTAAATATCTGCCATCAAAACGATGCTAAAAACCCCGAAATGTCAATATTTAAGGAGTTATGAGCGTTTTAAAATAGGCTATAAAGAAACTGCAATCAAAACGATGCTAAAAACCCCGAAATGTCAATATTTAAGAAGTTATGAGCGTTTTAAAATAGGCTATAAAGAAACTGCAATCAAAACGATGCTAAAAACCCCGAAATGTCAATATTTAAGGAGTTATGAGCATTTTAAAATACCCTATTTTTCCTCTTTAAATATCTGTCATCAAAACGATGCTAAAAACCCCGAAATGTCAATATTTAAGGAGTTATGAGCGTTTTAAAATAGGCTATAAAGAAACTGCAGTCAAAACGATGCTAAAAACCCCGAAATGTCAATATTTAAGGAGTTATGAGCGTTTTAAAATAGGCTATAAAGAAACTGCAATCAAAACGATGCTAAAAAACCCCGAAATGTCAATATTTAAGGAGTTATGAACATTTTAAATACCCTATTTTTCCTCTTTAATTATCTGCCATCAAAACGATGCTAAAAACCCCGAAATGTCAATATTTAAGGAGTTATGAGCATTTTAAAATACCATATTTTTCCTCTTTAAATATCTGCCATCAAAACGATGCTAAAAACCCCGAAATGTCAATATTTAAGGAGTTATGAGCATTTAAAATACCCTATTTTTCCTCTTTAAATATCTGTCATCAAAACGATGCTAAAAACCCCGAAATGTCAATATTTAAGGAGTTATGAGCATTTTAAAATACCCTATTTTTCCTCTTTAAATATCTGCCATCAAAACGATGATAAAAACCCCGAAATGTCAATATTTAAGGAGTTATGAGCGTTTTAAAATAGGCTATAAAGAAACTGCAATCAAAACGATGCTAAAAACCCCGAAATGTCAATATTTAAGGAGTTATGAGCGATTTAAAATAGTCTATAAAGAAACTGTAATAAAACGATGCTAAAAACCCCGAAATGTCAATATTTAAGGAGTTATGAGCATTTTAAAATACCCTATTTTTCCTCTTTAAATACTGTCAATCAAAACGATGCTAAAACCCCGAAATGTCAATATTTAAGGAGTTATGAGCGTTTTAAAATAGGCTATAAAGAAACTGCAATCAAAACGATGCTAAAAACCCCGAAATGTCAATATTTAAGGAGTTATGAGCATTTAAAATACCCTATTTTTCCTCTTTAAATATCTGTCATCAAAACGATGCTAAAAACCCCGAAATGTGAATATTTAAGGAGTTATGAGCAGTTTTAAAATAGGCTATAAAGAAACTGCAATCAAAACGATGCTAAAAAACCCCGAATGTCATTATTTAGGAGTTATGAGCATTTTAAAATACCCTATTTTCCTCTTTAAATATCTGCCATCAAAACGATGCTAAAAACCCCGAAATGTCAATATTTAAGGAGTTATGAGCGTTTAAAATAGGCTATAAAGAAACTGCAATCAAAACGATGCTAAAAACCCCGAAATGTCAATATTTAAGGAGTTATGAGCATTTTAAAATACCCTATTTTTCCTCTTTAAATATCTGTCATCAAAACGATGCTAAAAACCCCGAAATGTCAATATTTAAGGAGTTATGAGCGATTTAAAATAGTCTATAAAGAACTGTAATAAAACGATGCTAAAAAACCCCGAAATGTCAATATTTAAGGAGTTATGAGCATTTTAAAATACCCTATTTTTCCTCTTTAAATATCTGTCATCAAAACGATGCTAAAAACTCCGAATGTCACTATTTAAGGAGTTATGAGCGTTTTAAAATAGGCTATAAAGAAACTGCAATCAAAACGATGCTAAAAACCCCGAAATGTCAATATTTAAGGAGTTATGAGCATTTTAAAATACCCTATTTTTCCTCTTAAATATCTGTCATCAAAACGATGCTAAAAACCCCGAAATGTCAATATTTAAGGAGTTATGAGCATTTTAAAATACCCTATTTTTCCTCTTTAATATCTGCCATCAAAACGATGATAAAAACCCCCGAAATGTCAATATTTAAGGAGTTATGAGCGTTTTAAAATAGGCTATAAAGAAACTGCAATCAAAACGAAGCTTAAAAACCCCGAAATGTCAATATTTAAGGAGTTATGAGCGTTTTAAAATAGGCTATAAAGAAACTGCAATCAAAACGATGCTAAAAACCCCGAAATGTCAATATTAACGAGTTATGAGCGTTTAAAATAGGCTATAAAGAAACTGCAATCAAAACGATGCTAAAAACCCCGAAATGTCAATATTTAAGGAGTTATGAGCATTTAAAATACCCTATTTTTCCTCTTAAATATCTGTCATCAAAACGATGCTAAAAACCCCGAAATGTCAATATTAAGGAGTTATGAGCGTTTTAAAATAGGCTATAAAGAAACTGCAATCAAAACGATGCTAAAAACCCGAAATGTCAATATTTAAGGAGTTATGAGCGTTTATATTTTTAAATAGGCTATAAAGAAACTGCAATCAAACGAAGCTAAAAACCCCGAAATGTCAATATTTAAGGAGTTATGAGCGTTTTTTTAAATAGGCTATAAAGAAACTGCAATCAAAACGATGCTAAAAACCCCGAAATGTCAATATTTAAGGAGTTATGAGCGTTTTAAAATAGGCTATAAAGAAACTGCAATCAAAACGATGCTAAAAACCCCGAAAATGTCAATATTTAGGAGTTATGAGCATTTTAAAATACCCTATTTTTCCTCTTTAAATATCTGTCATCAAACGATCTAAAAACCCCGAAATGTCAATATTTAAGGAGTTATGAGCGTTTTAAAATAGGCTATAAAGAAACTGCAGTCAAACGAAGCTAAAAACCCCCGAATGTCAATATTTAAGGAGTTATGAGCGTTTTAAAATAGGCTATAAAGAAACTGCAATCAAAACGATGCTAAAAAACCCCGAAATGTTCAATATTTAAGGAGTTATGAGCATTTTAAAATACCCTATTTTTCCTCTTAAATATCTGCCATCAAAACGATGCTAAAAACCCCGAAATGTGAATATTTAGGAGTTATGAGCGTTTTAAAATAGGCTATAAAGAAACTGCAATCAAAACATGCTAAAAACCCCGAAATGTCAATATTTAAGGAGTTATGAGCGTTTTAAAATAGGCTATAAAGAAACTGCAATCAAAACGATGAAAAAACCCCGAAATGTCAATATTTAAGGAGTTATGAGCATTTTAAAATACCCTATTTTTTCCTCTTTAAATATCTGCATCAAAACGATGCTAAAAACCCCGAAATGTCAATATTTAGGAGTTATGAGCGTTTTTTAAGAATAGGCTATAAAGAAACTGCAATCAAAAACGATGCTAAAAACCCCGAAATGTCAATATTTAAGGAGTTATGAGCATTGTAAAATACCTATTTTTCCTCTTTAAATATCTGTCATCAAAACGATGCTAAAAACCCCGAAATGTCAATATTTAAGGAGTTATGAGCTTTTAAAATAGGCTATAAAGAAACTGCAATCAAAACGATGCTAAAAACCCCGAAATGTCAATATTTAAGG